>NC_050574.1:71633362-72329612 GCF_011100635.1 Trichosurus vulpecula | reverse complement strand
TATTCCCAACCAACTTGACCCTTGAGGTTTTCAGCGGGGTATGACGGCTTGTAGACTAAAGAGTTCTGTGTTCCAGGTTTGGGGGGGATGCGCCAGCTCTGCCACACCAGCACTCCTCCTTCCCCAAGAACCCCCAACCCAGACTGGGCTTAGATCTTCAGCAGGCTGTGCACTCCTGCTCTGATCTGCCACTTAATTCCTCCCACCAGGTGGGCCTGGGGCCGGAAGCAACTGCAGCTGTAGCTGCCCCACCTCCACTGCCTCCTTCCACTCCCGCAACTTTTGCCACTAATCTTCTCTGCTGTCTTTGGTGTTTGTGGGTTGAGAAGTCTGGTAACTGCCGCAGCTCACTGATTCAGGGCGCTGGGGCCCGTTCCTCCCGGCTCCTGGTCTGGTTGGTCCGAGCCGCTCACGCTGGGCTCTGCTCTGCTCCGCTCCCAGCTTCCAGCTCTGTGTGGGATAGACCTCACCCAGAGACCATCCAGGCTGTCCTGGACTGGAGCCCTGCTTCCTTCTGCTGTTTTGTGGTTCTGCAGTTCTAGGTTTGGTTCAGAGCCATTTTTTATAGGTTTTCTGAGGGACACAGTGGGGAGCTCACACAAGTCCCTGCTTTCCAGCTGCCATCTTGGCTCCACCCCCTCTCTCCATTTTGTGCATTTTAAAATATCATTGTAAGAAGACTGTTGACTGCTGAACGAGTCTGTGACACAAAAATGAAATCAAGAGAGGGACCCTGATTGCTGAGACACTCTCTTTGAGGAAATTCCTAGATTATGCTTGGGTTGACTTTTTTTTAGAGGGGAGGGCAGGGCAATTGGGGTTAAGTGACTTGCCCAAGGTCACACAGCTAGTACGTATCAAGTATCTGTGGCTGGATTTGAATTGAAGTCCTCTTGACTCCATGGTTGGTGCTCTACACACTGTGCCACCTAGCTGCCCCCATCAGGTTGAGTTCTTACTAAGGCACTTCTCTAGGGAGGACTGTCCCAGAGAATAGACTTTTTGTAGATCGCAATCTCAAATTTCTCTGAGTAGGTAAACCCCTGGTACCTTAAAGAGGCTACACTTGGCACCATTCCTGTTCTTGGTAAGGAGAAAAGAGTCCATTCCTTCTGTGGGTAGGAGAGAGGAATCCATTTCTTTTATAGATTAGGGAATCCATTTCATCAATTGGGGATTTCCTTATATAGGCAAGAGAGTCAATTCCTCGCATTCTTTCTATGGGGAGGAGAATCCTTCTCTGTTATAAACAAGTGAATATCTCAAAGGAATCCCTTTTATAAGTAGAAGAAAGGATGGGATGCAATAATAGCATACCAAAGTCAAGGTCCTCTTGACCTTTGTCTTGTCCCTGGACTTTGATGACTCTGGAGGAGAGAGTGAGATTGAAAATTTTGCACAGCTGTGCCTCACTCAAATCCAATTCACATGCAAATCAAGACATCACACTCGTGTTGTCATTGGTCCTCTGAGAGAATGAAAGATGAATAACAACAACCAAAGTGAAACCCACCAGAAAAAGCTTCTCATATTTTGGGACCAGGAGAAACTCCTAGGTCAGTCTAGGATGACAAAAGAGTAAACTACAAAGGATTCAGCTGATTCTGACCTAAATTATTCTGACCTAAATTTAACCTGTCCTAAGTTTGGCACTTTTTGGTTATTAATTCTGTTAATTGAGATTGGCCATTGAACAACCTTACCCTTACCAAATGAATTATTGCTTTTACTGGCATGCCCCTCTAAAAAGCTCATGCCCACCACTCCTTAAAGGATCTACTCTTCTTTATCCTTTTCTGTCTTCTACCTCTCTGATTCCTCTTTTCAAACCTTCTGTTCCATTTTCCTCTCCTTTTACTATATTAAGAGATTTAATTTCTTTTGCACATGAGGGAACAGATGTAGATGCCTTTCCTCTCCAAGAAAGGTTCTTATATAACGTAATCAGACAGGAAAATATGGTACCTTTAAGACTCTACCTAACTTTTAGTCTCTCTCATCTTGCCACTTGAAGGAAAGATACTCCTGAAAATGCTGGCCCAGAGAGTAGTCCTAATTGTCCTTTACAAGACCCTAATAACGCAGTGAATTTCATCAGGGTATTCAAATTTCAAGAAACTTTTCAAGAGAAAAATGAAACCCCTAACCACTTTTATGACAGATTATGTAAAAATGTTAAGCAGTATGTACAGTTAGATCCAATCTAGGAGATGCTAGAATAATTAATTCAGCCTTTGTTAAACAAGCCATGCCAGAAACATGCAATTATATCCATAGAGGTTGCCCTAGATGGCATGAAAAAGAGCATAAGCAAGTTTAAAAACATTGCCCAATATGTTCATGAAGGAAGAAAAAAGGAAAAGCTGAACCAAAGCAAAAAAAAAAAATGAAGATTTTTTTTTTATTGCTCAGTCCATCATTAGAGAAATATGAGTGGTTTTTTTGATAATTTAAGGGATTTTTCTTTTATTGTATTTTTTAACATATTTATTTTTAGTTTTTATCATTCACTTACATAAGATTTTGAGTTCCAAATTTTCTCCCCATTCCTAAGATGACATACAATTTGATGCAGACTCTACATATACATTAATATTACACCTATTTTCACATTAGTCATGTTGTAAAGAATTATAATCAATGGGAGTAATGAGAAAGAAGAAACAAACAAAAAATATATTTTAGAAATGAGGCCTTTATCAGAGACACTGGTTGTAAAAACCCTTTCCCAGTTTTTTGCTTCCCTCCTGATCTTGGTTGCATTGGCTTTGTTTGTGCAAAAACTTTTCAATTTAATGTAATAAAAAGTATCCATTTTGATTTTCATATTGTTCTTTATCTCTTGTTTGGTCATAAATTCTTCCATTCTCCATAAATCTGACAGGTAAATTATTCCTCGTTCTCCCAGTTTGCCTTTATATCAGCCTTTACATCTAAATCACGTACTCATTTTGACTTTATTTTGGTATGTGGTGTAAGATATTGGTCTATGCTTAGTTTCTGCTGTACTATTTTCCAGTTTTCCCAGCAGCTTTTGTTAAATAGTGAGTTCTTATCCCAGAAGCTGGAGTCTTTGTGTTTGTCAAACAGTAGATTACTGTCATTGACTACTGTGTCTTGTGTACCTAACCTAGTCCACTGATAAAATGTGAGTGTTTTTATTGTCACAAAAAGGGATCCTTCATCTAAGTTTGCAGAAAGAAAAAAGTGGGATTTCAGGAATAAGAATAAAAAGTAACCTATGGATGTAATCAATTTATCAGAAAGATTAGCATGACTTTAAACCACCAGATTGCCTTTCCCCTCAATTTGTTTTATTATCATCCAATACTTTAGCCAGAATGCTTAATCTGCTTTTATGAATGACTTTTGCTAGAGTAGCCATCTGTGGCAACAGAGTATACATTTTGGCCAAAAATAACTAAGAAAAATGCTCAAAAATTGGTCTAAGATATATAAGAATCTTGATGATTCCCAGATTAGTCTTGAATAAGGAACTTTCAATCAAATTTAAAACTTTTGTTAAATTATGCCCACTGTCCTTTTCGATGTGTCACTTTTGTCATACTGTCTGTGTTCTGTGTAAACTAATTTATCCTATGGCCTGATCAGCCAAAGGAAAAAAGATCATAAAAATTTAAACTTCTCTGAAAGCCTTCAGAAAGATAGTCTCTCTCTCTTCATTACTGAATCTTACCAAGTTGGGAAGACAAAGACACAGATAAAAGGGAAGGGAATCTTTGTTCCTAGTGTATAAAAATTTATGGCATTGTAAACAAATTGGAGACTAAATTTGTGACTGAGATATAATTTCTGTAATGTAAATGTCCAAATTATGATTTGAATGCTTTTGTAACTATTAAAAAAATCTTGGTGAATTTTTAGAGGTATGCAGCTGGGATTCAGATTAAGTGCTGCCAACATCACTCATCCTCCTGATGCACAAGAACAAGCAGAACTGAAGCTAGTATAAAATGATTTAACAAAATTTAATTGTTTAGGTAAATTAGTAAAGTCTCCCAAATTGAAATAGACTATGAGGTGAAATGTTAAACTAAGAATATGATTGGGAAATAAGTTGGGATAGGCTTAAGAAAGTAGTGAAGGTAAAGAGATGTGGAGAATCTGTTTATAGATGTGCCAATGGGGTGTTTGAAAGTGCAGGGTTTTGAAATTTTTTGAAAGAGATTTTGATTCCATCAAGGTATTAAGTAATACTGTTTGAAATTATAAACACAAACTTGATTTGATTGACATTTTGTCCTTAAACTAAATTATGTGGTCTCATTTAAAATTAGGAAAATTGGAATAAATAAGAAATTAATGCAAAATACATTTGCTATTTAACACTATGATGAAAATTGCAAGGATCAAGTAAACTTGAGTTAAAAATCCAATCTCTGAAGTTCGTTGTGTGACTTTAGGCAAGTTACTTCACCCCTGTTTACCTTAATTTCCTAATTTATAAAGAGGATAATAATAGCACTGATCTCCCAAGGTTGTTGAGAGGATCATATAATTGTGAAGGGCATAACACAATGCCTGGCTTGTCCAATAGGTAAACAGTGCAATATTCAGAACTTATAGGAATTCAAATGGACAAAATATTTATTTGGTAATGCTCTGATACTAAAAAGTACTTTTCTAAATTTGCATTGCCTCTATTCTTCATAAAAAGGAAAAAAAAAAAACTTCAGCCTTATAAACGCCCTGTGATGTAAGTTAGCAAATTTAAGAAATTCAAATAACAACTGAGAAATCAAAGACAGGGCTCTGAAACTCTTTAAATTGAGCCTTAAAAACTAGGGGGAACAGGGCAGCTAGGTGGCACAGTGAGTAGAGCACTGGCCCTGGAGTCAGGAGGACCAGAGTTCAAATTTGTTCTCTGATACTTGACACACTTACTAGCTGCATGACCTTGGGCAAGTCACTTAACCCCAATTGCCCTGCCCTCCCCCTGCAAAAAAACAACAACAATAAAAGAAAAAAAAAGGCTTAAAAAAAGCCAGGGGAAAAAGAGCATGGTATGTGGTAAGCAATATAGAAATGTTGACTTGTTATTACTACTATTCTTTTAATTTAATATAATTACTCCACACTGGATTACTCTATGCTAGATTTTATCCAAAAGGTAATTTGGAAATGCATTAAACTGAATTAATTTTATCTCAATGGTAATAAGTTTGTTTCTTAAAAAAAATGTTTCCTTAGAATGTGAAATTTGGCGCACCATTGCTCGATTAAAAAGAGAAGTTGTGGTATCTACAAGAAATTCTGCAATTGCTAGCGACTTCTCTTTTAATCCACTTGCTATTAGATTATGAACTGAACTGTTAAAAATTGTGATGAAAACATTTGAAAACTGTTCCATATTTAACTCTAAAATGAATAAGCCTTTATTGTTGGGAGAAAAGCAGCATAGACCCCCCAATTTATCTTTATCTGTGAAGTTCCTTGATGATCTTCTGCTTCGGTGAGGTCGTAAAACCTTACTAGCCCTGCTGATCCTGTGTTGTAACATTTTAAAGCACTGAAATTGGAGGAACTAAGAGCAACCAACCAACTAACCCGACCAAAATGAGGAAACAGTAAAGAGTGAGTTTTATGTGAAAGATTATTTGACTATCACTTACAAAAATTATGAAAACTGTTAATAAACAATCTGCATTGAAATTATATCTTTGACTTAGCATTAATAAATGAAATGTCCTTATTCTTGCTCATTGCTAAATATTATTGAAATTTCAGAAAAAAAAATAAGAACTTAGATTTAAACTGTGGTTAGTGAAATTTTCCTGAGGTAAAAACTTGTGGAACTACAATTTGGTATTGTTTTGAATTTTGATTTCAGGTATTCTTGTATGAATTTTTGTAGAGCTAATAATCACCAATCAAGGGAAATGCCAGGTGTCTGCCCAAAGGGAGTGCAGTCTGAAAACTGCTACATGTAGATGTTTGTGCCTGGGGAAAGTTGAGGGGAGGACCTTGCAAAGGCAAAAGTAAGACCCTCTTGACTTAATTTCCCCATTCGAAAATTTCCCACCTGTCTAAATCTAAGTATGGCTATGATACCCTGTGAATCACGTGGAACTTTGCTATATGGTTAGCTGTCATCTAAGATTCTTGCCTGGAATCTAACAGAGTTAAGGGAGTTTTCCCCCTGTTATGTCAGGTCAGTCTGTGTCCTTGAGGGAATAATCTTGGTGCTGTCATAACCATGTCCCTCCTTTTCCTTTCATAGAAAATTTGTATAATCAGGGCAGGTGAACTATAAAAAATTTGTAATACTATATCTATTAGTTAATAGATTAATACTGAAACATCTGAGTTACTAAGTAAATAAGGTCTTGGTGTCACCATTTACTTCCTAATAGTTATAATATGAAACATAATAATTTATGTTTCTTCACAATAAAATTACACATCTTAATAAAATGTAGGTATTTTGTTTTCCTGCTTTAAGCAACTTGCTGCCTGAAGAAAACAGCTAGAAAACAAGAGCATCTACAGGGAGCACTGGTTTATTTTATCCAGTATCTTCGACAGCCAAATTTTGTGCTCCAAGGGCCCTGAAGATATGTCAATATAAAAGAAAATGGTATAAGAAATACAAATACTCAAAGTATAAAACATTTTAATTTTTCTTTCAGAGTTAATATTGGGATAATAAACTCATAAGTAGTAAATTAGACAAAAATGTAAAAGTTTTCTAATTGGAGTATTAAATTTTGAAAAAGCAACAGGAGCAGTTTTCTCTAAGAATGGAGCTTTCCAAATGTTTTTTAATGGGTGAAGAATATACATATAAAATTACATAGATAATTGTAAAGAAAGTGAAGTTATTTCCCCATTTTGAAGTTTCCATTAATATTACCAAATTTAAAAGATTGTATTAAATAGTATTGAGTCTTACCAAAGAAGCTGAAAGAAAACCCCTTCAGAGCTGCCCTGAGAATTAGAGCTATTCCAGAATATCTAAGGAAAGATGTTTTCAGCTACCAGATGACTATATGAGACATTTAGGATTTGAGATACAAAACTGCATGATTGAGATACAATGAACATTGGAACTAAGGGGAGGATTGGTGATTGATATAATGCTGAACGTCTCCTGGTATTCTAAATGGAGTTTAATTTGTAACCTGTATCCATAGAGTCTGCTTAACAAGGTTTGTTGCTGTAAGGAATTTATCCCAATAACACCAATCTGACCACCCATCTTCGTTATCTATGTTGTTTGAAGTTTTAAATAATTCATTTGTGTCAGGCTTTGGATGAAATATACAATAAGAAGGATAGTTCTATTGATTCTGGCTGTTTTCCTGAACTCATTTTGATACCTTAAACTCTTTTTGAAACCTTAACTCAGCTTTTGTGCTTTCACTACTCCAAAAATATTGAATTTGGGAAAGTCCCAAAGGGCGAAAATTGTTGGGAAAATAATCAAATGAGCTCTTATTATCCTAGTCCTAATGGTTCTTTTTTCTGCTTTGTGTTAATGTATTGCTTGTTGTATCAAAGCATGTTCAAAATTAATGCCTTAAAAATCTGGTGATCCTTGAAAATGTCAATCTTGAATATGACATAGTGAACCTTGAGTTATTCATGAGGAACAGGTCCTTTAAGAATCAAAGTGGGGAATTGTGAACCAAAACTTACTCCATTTTGTTTGATTTTCTTCTGTAATTATCCTCCATTTTGTGAACTAGGCTTTGCTTTGATATAAAAGATATGATTATAGGGAAAGTGAGGGGTTGATATGATTCTGGGAATTTAGGTAATGGGTACTGACCACAAAATGTTCCAGGATATTCTCATAATAATCATAGTATGTTCCAGGATATCTTGTAACAACTACAAAATTTGTAAAATTCTAGAGATTGCCCATGTTACTCAAGATTGTATAAGTTGATTGGTTCCTCATTACTGACTATAAGAAAGCCTTGTTAACTGCCAAATGGTGTCCTTGTACCTATTACGGAGATCTTGGACCAGATTTGTTATGAAGCTGCTGGCTTTGCTAAGAAATTGATTGACTCAAATTTATTTGCCTGAATCTTTATCAATTTTCCTTTAAAACACCATCTTGTGTCATATGTGGTAGAGTAGACAAAGTTCTAGACTTGGAGTCAGGAAGATCTAGATTGGGTTCCTGCTTCCAACACTATCTACTTGAACATGGGATAGGCATTTAAACCTCTCTTATCCTCAGTTTTCTTACCTGTACAAAGGGCTTTGAGGATTAAATGGGAGAATTTAATCCTCCATTTTGTTAATCTTAAAATACTATATCCTTATCATCTATTATTGTCAGTATTCTCTATCACTCTGTATCCAAAACACTGTTAAAGACTCAAAGCCGAAGACAGATCCCTGGGGTACTATACTGGAGATCTCCTCTAAACTGAGGGAGGAGGCATGGGATGAGGGGAGGGCAGAGAAGAGGAGGTCAGATCATTACCACCACTTTCCTACCACTTTCCCTCAGACCTAAGTGGAGGTAGCCTAGGACTCTTTGTCTGAGAGCTTTGGGAATAGTCATAACCTCAAGCCCAGCCTCTGCCACCATTTTTCAGTGGAGCAACCTCTGTAGAGATCCAAGTAGACAAATATCCCTGCAGGTGGTTCACCTTCCTCCTCCTCTCCATGCCACTCCCAACACACATAGACACTAAGGCTATTGAAGACCTAGGAAAAAGACATCCTTACTGGCAAATAGCTCATCAAAAATGGATATAGCTTTATTAATTGACACCACATTAAGGAAGTTACATTACCTACCATCTGCTCTGGTGTTGCATTCGACTGACCATGGTAGGTAGGTACGTAGGTAGATAACAAGTATATTTCATGCCACAGTACCTGATTATCTGCCCTGGAGATAAGTCCCATTATATGCATTGTCTCCCCTTTTTTACAATGGGAGTTCCTTGACAGCAAGGACTGTCTTGCTTTTTTGTCTACTCTGATCTTAACAGGTGCTTGAAAAATAGCAAGCACTGGAGAAATGCTTTCTTCCCCCCTCTTTCTTTCATTCGTCTATTTATCATCATCCTTTAGGGCTGACCATTCAACCAGTTCTCAGTTCACACAACTAGACTATTGTATAAGCCACTTCTCCAGCTTGTTTACAAGAATATGATGAAAGACTGCCAAAATCCAGACATATTCTGTTTACATCATTTCCCTGATCAACCAACCAGTCCAACAACCCTACCAGAAAAAAAAATGAAGTTAGTCTGGCATGACCTGTTTTTGATGAAACCAGTTCTTTGCTCTTAGAAATAATCACCGCTTCTCTTTCTAAAACCTAATAAAACCACCCTTAGTCATATATTCTAAGATTTTACCAGAAGTTAAAGTAAAGCTCACATAAGCCTTTAGTCTTCAGACTCCTCCCTCTTCCCCTTTTCAAAAACTGCAACAGTGGTTTCCTGTCTCAAATACTTTTGAACCAGGTCCTGTCAATTTCTCTTTTATAAACACTCTCCTATTCCTCCTTTTCTCTTTATTTTTTCTACTACCCATTTGGACTACCAACCAACCCACACACTAACCATGTCTGTCAGCCCTCTGCAACTTTCAGCATCCATGCATCCTCATCTCCCTCCTAAGAAGAGTGATGGGTATATACGAGTATTCTGGAACCAACATTGATTATTGCCTTTAAACTGAGTTGAGCCACCTTTGTGGCTTGTTTTCATTTGCATTATTGTTCTCCTTGTGCGTATCATTCTCCTGATTCTTTCTTCTCAGTGTACCACAAGATCACACAAGTCTTCCCATATTTTTCCCCGAAGTCCTTTTTTCTTCCAGGAAAATAATATTCTATTCACTTACCATAGTTTATTCAGTCATTTCCCAATTGATGGGCACTGGCTTTATTTCTGGGCTTGGGGAGAAAACAAAAGCTACTGTGGGGTGTGAGATTGAGATCAATTAGGGAGTCAGAGTTTTGCCTGGCATCAGTGAGGGCTCATTTGAGATTAGATAACAGGATGGTTGTGTGGCTTCTTCCAGCACTATTTCAGAGTTGTGCGAAGCTCCTTCAAATATTCAGAAAAGTTGCCCTGGGGTGGAGTTATCTAGCCAGCTAGGATGGCTTGAGTAAGCCACACCAAAAGGGCCTCAAGATCAGACTAGTTCCTGAAATTGGAGCTATCCATGGTTCTGTCAAGCATACATCTGAGTTCACACTCTTTAATGGGTTAGCTGGCCATCTTGGCCTATTGGTTGTCTCCTAACTACTGTCCAGAGCCATGTTGACCCCAGCCTTCCTCACTTGCCTGTTGTCTGACCCTGTAAACACGATCTGGGGAAGCAGACCAGGGCCTGGACTTCAAGTGAACCTTTGATAAGTCACTTCCCCCCATTCTGAGCCTCCATTTTCACTGTGCTGTAAAGGGAGAGGGTGGAATTGGTATCTTCTGTCTCTGATATTCTATAATCTTGGAGAAATCTCTTCCCTTCTCTTGGCCTCAGTTTTCCTATCCTTATAATG
This sequence comes from Trichosurus vulpecula, assembly GCF_011100635.1. NCBI lineage: Eukaryota > Metazoa > Chordata > Mammalia > Diprotodontia > Phalangeridae > Trichosurus > Trichosurus vulpecula. The sequence goes on along the minus strand of NC_050574.1, from coordinate 72,319,111 downwards.
ATGGAGTTGAATTTGATTCAATTTAATAACCATTTATTAGCTGCCACTGTGTGAAGCAATGTATGTATGTGTGGGTGGGGTGAATGTGGCGGTATTTACAATGTTTAGATATGGCAAAATCCTTGGCTCCATGGAACTCATAATCTAGTACATTATCTAAGCTTCCTTTTAGCCTTGGATTCCGATGGTACTATGATTTCCTAGACTCTGAGCTCCATGAGGCCAGGGCTTGTAGATCTTTTCTGCTAAAACACAAAGCTTTTCCGACAAATAAATGGTTGTTGGACTTTGAGTCCCCTTCCCTCTCTGTACCTTGGTCTCCTCAGATTGCAGGACCAGCCTTGGTAATCTCTAAGAACCTCACCGGATCTGAGATCTGTGTCTATGGAGAGCTCAGAGGGCAGGGGCAGGAATGATTCGTGTGAATGGATGAAAAAGGATGGTGAGGAGGTGTCGCAAAGAGCCTCACGAAAGAGAGGGCAGGGGCGTCCTCTGCGGACTAGGCCCACTCCGGGATTCCAAGGATTCCTCGTTCTGGGCGGGAGGGGGAGGACTACGAGGTGTAGTGGCGAGGAGGGGAGAGGAGGGTAGGGACGTTGTCAGGGCGACGAGGAGGCGGGAGATCCGTGACTGGTCATTACGCGGAGAGTCGCAGTGGTAGGGGGTAGTAGATAAGGGGAGGTGGGCTCTGCAGGGGGTGGGGGCGAGGCGCAGGGTAGGGCCATGGGCCGGGCAAGGGGCGGAGCCGTCACTAGGGCAGCCCCTCGGGGCAGAGGGGCCCGGCCGTGGGGCAGGAGGCGGGGCGGTTACGAGGGCACCCAAGGGACAGGGGGCCGGGCCATGAGGCGGGAGGCAGGGCTGTTACTAGAACCCACTAGGGGTAGGGGGTCGGGCTATGAGACAGGAGGTGGGGTCTTGGACATAAAGGCGGAGTCAGTTCTAGACCACGGCCTTGGGGATTGGGTGGGGACGTTTTGGGGGCGTCTACGTAGGGAGGGGGCAGGGCCGATCTTAGGGCGTCGCCTCGCGGGGGAGGAGTCGTTATTAGGTGGGGAGGGGTGGGAGGAGGCATGGGGGGCTGTTAACGGGAGGGCTCGAGGGAAGGGGGCGGAGCCGTTACTGGGGTTTCATTACCATTAGGGTATCGTTGGGGGAGGTGGGGCTGGGGGGCGGTGTAGTCCTTGGGGGGGGGCAGAAGGCGGGGCTGTTACTAGGGGACTAGACTATTACTAGGGCGTCGCCATGAGAGGGCAAGGGACAGGGCAGGTAATCCGAACTGACGAGAGGGACGGAGAGCGGAGACGTTGAGGGGAGTCTCCAGAATGGAGGAAAGGGGTGGGGTCGTTACTAGGGCGTTGTCATGGGGGGTAAGGGGCGGGGCCTACAAGAGGAACTGGAACAGGGAGGGGGACAGGAGGCGGAATCACTACTGGATGCCTCCATGATGGGGAAGGGGGCGAGGCTAGGCCGTTCCTAAGGGGCCGACATGGCGGGAGAGGCGGAGCCGTTACTAGGGCGCTGCAGAAGGGCTTAGGGTGCGGATGTTGTTGCTGGGGTTCCCTAGGGGAGGAGGTGGGATTGTTGCCAAAGCCGGCAGAGTGAAGAAGCCCTTTCCAAGGTTTCTCTTTTCGCGTATGGACGGGACCATTTCTTCGGCTTTCCCACTGGGGGCCAGGGCTAGATCTTGGCCAAAGGTAGTCCTGAGGAGGGGAGAGTCTGGTCAAGTTGTTGGTGGAGGGGAAGGAGTAGAGAGGACAGTGTGGGGGAACGGAGGGCAAGCATTCTCTACAGAGCTCCTACGGAGAGGAGAGCAGTGGGAGTGCAAGAGGGGCGTGGCCGTGCTTGTTGCCATGGCGCCGCGTGGGCTTGGTTGGGAGGGGAAACGAAGAGCACGCCGTCTTCGTAGGTCGGGGCTTTCCTAGGCGCCTGAGTGACGTCATCGAACCTGCGCCCTTCGTCGCAGGACCTAAACGCCATTCCGGGGCGGGGCGAGGGGCCGTGCAGGGAGCGGGAGGGGGGCGGTGCCGCTGGGGAGCACGTCACGTGTCTCGGTTGCCTACGCGCCGCTGGGCCGTGGGAAGATGGCGGACGGGAAGGGAGAAGCCGCTGCCTCTGGAGCCCCGGCCGGGGCCGGGTCAGGAGCCGGGGCCCGCAGCCGCCGCCCGGCATCGCCCGCGCTGGGGCCCCCGGGCCTCTGGTCGCGCCTGTGGCAGCTGGAGACAGAGCTTCGCGAGCAGGAAGTGTCGGAGGGCTCGTCGCGCGTCTACTGCCGGAGCTTCTGCCAGGTGAGGGGCTGACGGGCCCGCACCCCTCCGAGGCTGGGCCGCGGGGGCGCGGGCGGGCTGGAGGCCGGAGCTGGGCCGCCAGTCTGCGTGGGGTGGGCGAGGCCACCCCGGGCTAGGCCTGCGGGGCCCCAGGCCGCGGCGAGAGCAGGCCTGCCCCAGGAGAGGAGGAGAGGCTGGCTGGAGAGCTCCCGGGGCGGGGAGAATCTCGCTTGACGGAGGCCGCCGGGGCCCTATTGTTGGTGTCCGATCTCGGCTGGGAGGGGAGCCTCCCCACGCGTGTTCCCCGCCCCACGATGCCATCGTATCCCACGGGGCGAGGGAGGGACGATCCTTCCCCCACCCAACCCTCCTCCGACCCTCACCGCCCAAAGTGGGCAGTGCCCCCGCCTGACTGGGTTTGCCCGAAGCCGACACTTTCTCGTCCCTGTGGGGGATGCTGCCACACTTGGAGGAGATCGTTGCAGAGCTCTGCCCTGACAGGGCAGCGCCTTCCGGAGCGATTTAGCTGGGTTTGAGGTGTCTGGTGTCTTAAATCCCTATCTTCCCCAATTTCAGGTGACAGCCAGTCTTTGAAAGGTGTTCTCTAGCTCCCTCATTAAGCGATTTTGGAATGAGATTTTTGTTTGCGTGTAGTTATATTTAAGTTTAAGGTGTTACTTTAGCCCCCTGTTCTCTTGTGGTTTGAAACTATGTGGGGTGGAGGAATATAAGCCATTTTAGTAGTCATCGTGGGTCCGAGTTCGTTAGTGGTTCTGAAAGGGTTGGTGGTGAAGTTGACTAAATTAGCTCATTTCTGAATCTTGCTGTCAAATCTTGACGCTCATAGATGGATAAACTTCTTTGCAGATGATCGGGAAGCTTTTCTTTTTGTGTGTCTGAAAGCCCCTTGAAAATTGAAGAGCTATGCAAATACAAGTTATTGTTAATATTTAATCCCTGCTGATTTCCTCCCCATCACTATAGTACAACTCTGAGCTACCTCTGCTCTTCAGCTCGTGTGTGTTATTGAATTGCAAAGTTAGTACTACTTTGTTTTTTTTAGACTGCTGAGGATTTAACTGAATCATCTGGATCTTAAAAGTAATTTTTCCCTCACATTTACATAAATCATTTTTGTTTAATCTCTTTGTGGTTTTTCTCTATTAGCACAAATGATTTAGAGTAGATGGTATAGTTTATGGAGAAGACAGTGTGACCATTTGGATAGAATGCTGGAATTGCAATCAGGAAATCCCGAGTTCAGATCCAGACCCTGACACTTTATAGTTTATTGTGGTCGTTGGCGGTTCACTTAACCCCTCCCAGCTTTGGTATCCTTTACTGTAAAATGGGGAAATGGCAGATACTTTGAGGTGCCAGCTTCACTGAGTGGTTGTGAGGCTAAAATGAGATAATGTATATGTAAAGTCCTTTACTACATTTAATGTGCTTTATAAATGTCAGTTATTCTTATGTTTACCTAATTAGAATTTCTTCACTGTTCTACTTTGCTGAATTCAAATCCTGTCCTCCAAGGCAGAGACCTACTCACCTCCTTAAAAATTGTTGTTGAGTGGCGTGGACTCTTTATGATCACATTTGGGGTTTTCTTGGCAAAGATACTGGCCTGTCATTTTCTTCAGCTCGTTTTACATATGAGGAAGAGGCAAACAGTGTGAAGTGATTTGCCCAGGGTCACATGGCTAGGAAGTGTCCGAGGTCAGATTTGAACTCAGGAAGATGAGTCTTACTGACCAGGCTGGATCTCTACACTGTACCACCTAGATGTCCCTTAAAAATACCTTCAACTGGTTGGGGTTCTGGATAATTTATTTAAGGGAGGGTATGTAGGATATTCTCATGCACTTAAAAGTTTTTCAGGTATCTTTTGTTTTTACAGCACCTTCATTTTCCAAAGTGTCCTTTCCTCCCTCCTCACCCAGAAAGCCATTCACATTGACAAAGAATAAAGGGAGGAGAAAAGCAGTTCATCATAACTAACCTTCACATCAGTCTAGACTAAGGGTATCTAACACCTATAGACTTCCCACCTTGGCAAGGAAGGGTTAGAAATGCATTCTCATATCTCTAGGGCCAAGCTTGGTAATTAAAATTACACAGCATTCAGTTTCCATTTTTCTTTCCATTTACATTGTTGTAGTAGTTGTCATATTCTTTTCTGAATATTTCACTTTGCATCTTCTTACATCTTCTCATTCTTCTGCTGTATTTTTAATAGTTACTCTCATGTACCTTTAAATAATGGTCGGCAGTTATTCTCTACTTATGATATACGCTTAAATGTTTTTAGAATAAATGCATGTAAAAAAAAAGAATAAATGCATGTTAGGTATAAGTTTCTGGAAGGTTGGGACAATGGATATACTTCTTTTGCTTCTCAGTACCTAGATGCTTGGCAAATATATTATCTTCGCATTTTGGTACCACTTAGATATGTAAACACATAACTTGGTTTTTTAATTTCATTTTATTCAGAGGCCCCTTTTTTTGGTTCTTTCATGAAAAATTTTGGATTATATTTAGAGTGACAACGAACATATTCAAGATAAGGTCTCATTCAGTTTTTACTACCCCAGGATTATACAAACCATGCAACAAGATAGGTTTTTATGTCTTAGACATTTCTTATTAGAGGTCCAGGTAAGATGAGCCATTTTTTTTCTCAAAGTATTTTTTTGCTTCCAGGTACAGAAGAAAGCAAAATGAAATAGGTTATGAAAAAAACCAGGAAGAACTTTGTTGTCAGTTTTGTGGTGCTAGAGGTCTTTTGGATTCTTGATTATCTGCAGGCAGACATGTAAGGGTCATATGAGTGTGCCCTCTCTGCCTTTAAAGTGTATTATAAACTATTTAGTTGATTCGAGACTTGTTGGGAGGTCCTTTTCAAACTGTGTGATATCAAACATCTTCAGATATTTAATCTAGTAATGCCGTCTTTGGTTCTGACAAACACACCTCTTAGAAGGTGGAGACAGAGTCCGTCTGCAACCTGGACTCTGATGCTTAGTGTCTCTCCCATTGCTCAGATTGCTTTCTCTTCTCCAGCCTGGGAAAAGAACGAGCTTGCATTTGGAAACACTGCAGTCCATTGAGAAATAAAGGAACACGTGGAAGGATAGAGAAGCTCTTCATCTGGGCAAAGCTTCAGTTTTCAAGGAGTCCATGGAGATAAAAACGGAAAAAAATGAAGCCTCAAGAACAACAAAAACGAGCTGAAAATGATCCCACCTAGACACAATTCCATGTGGCAAACAAGAGTCGTAATTAGGGAGTTTGGAGGTGCCCCCTCCCCCATTCTGCAAATTTTTTTTAGCCTTTGAGAGTTGCCTAGTTGCCTGTGTTAAGTGATTTGTCCAGGGTCACAGATTAATTTGTTGGAATTTGTTAAGCCCTAACTACCATATACACTAACCTCGGGGAGTACTAAAGAACCTGGTTCCTGAGCTCTGGAGCTCACATTCTAATTGAGAAGACAATGTGCAAGCCAACACACACCATCAATGGGAGGTAATCCCAAAGAGATGGCCCTTGGGTGAAAACACTCGGAGAAGCCCTGTTTTAGAAAGTGGGCTCTGTGCTGAGTCTTGATGAAAACTAAGAGGTAGAGGTAAGGATGGAGAGCATTCCAGGTGTAGGAGATAAACTGGAATGTATCAGAACTAAGACTTGGAAAATTCAAGTCTTCCTGTTTGAGGTGTGGGTCTCTATCCTTTACTGTCTTCGTCCATTATCTCTTTGGATATGTTATCTCATCTAATGTTTACAGCAAGCCAGTGTGATACTTTTTTACGTAAAGGGAGGAAATAATACTTGCCCTGAAGCAGCACTCAAGTTGGGGGACTAGCCTAACGTGACAGAGTTTCAATCAAATTTTTATAACTCCAAATTCAGAGCACCATGTACCATATTTAGAAACATAGTAACCTATTTTTCTTTTTTTGCTATAGTAAGAATACTTTTTACATTGTGTTTTCAAAGTTTCTGTGCAGACTGATAAAAATTAAGATGTTACCTATATGTCTTAAAAGTTCAACAACTTATAGCCCTATTTGTTAAAATGAAAAAAAAAATTAAATTTAATTAATAGTTATTGCCTGAATAAACTATTCTTTTATGTACCAAATATAAATTTATGAGCAAATTGAATTATGCCTAATATGCTTTTGAATCCTGGCTTAGGAAAGCAACTTTAGTTTAGCTATTATTATTATTAAATACCTGCTAATATGCACACTGGACATTCAGAGGTGAATAAATGCTACATTCCTAGTCTTTGAGGAGTTTATACTGAGAGAAGAAAACATCATCATCATCATCATTATTATCACAAATCATAATACCTGATGCTGCTATAATACTTCAGGCTTGATCTACACAACAAACCTGTGAAGTAAACACTACTGACATGCCTATATTGTACATGAGGAAACGGAGGTTCAGAGCAGTTAGGTGACTTGCTCAGAGACAGCTAATGTCAGAGGTGGAATTCAAACCCAGGCCTCTTTTATTATGGAGTCTAGTCTTTTTTCATCTGTGCATGTCATAAAAGCAAACACTTTGAGTTGAGTAAATTAGGGAAGGCTTCACTGAGGCAGAGCAACTAATGCTTGAAGGAGTTGAAATTTGAAGGAAAGGAAGGCTTTTGATACTCTTGCATTGAAAATGAAGTTCATTCAAGGTGAGAGGAGTGATCTGCAGAAATTCAAAAGGATTAGAGAGAGGGATATATGAAGAAGTTAGAGAACAACTTGCATTAGTTTATCAGGAATGTAGAATGTGAAAAGGAAAAGTGTAATAAAATATGACAAGAATAGTAAAGAGGAACCAGGCTTTAAAGAACCTTGAATGCTATGCTGAAGAGTTGACTTGAAAAACAATTTTCTGGTTTTTATTTAATACCTTTTGTTTTTTGCATCACATTCATTTCCAAATATATCCTTTCTACCCAGTGAGCTATCCTTTGTAACAAAGATTTAAAAGGAGGAAAAAAAAGGTAGTTCATCCAGCCAACATGATGATGTTCAATATTCTACATCTATAGTTTCAGCAGCTAAAGAAAAGAAGATGCCTTTTTTCAACCTCTTTGGGGCCAAGCTTGGTCATTCTAGTTACTGACCATACTATCATGATTGTTAGTATGCAGTTCTTCCGAAAACTCTTTGTTCATACCAAGTAGTAAAGTGCTTTGCAATTTTTTGTATATGTTCATTTCAGTTTTTTCTAAAATAAGACTTTTCTCTTAAACCCACTTTTTTCCTCCTCCATCTTTAAAATGTCTAGAAAATATTTGTATTGCCATCCATTTTATTTTATTATTTTTTAGGTGTTTTTTTTGGGGGGGAGGGGAGAAGGCAGGGCAGTTGGGGTTAAGTGATTTGCCCAAGGTCACACAGCTACTAAGTGTCTGCCTCCAGGGCCTGTGCTCTACTCACTGTGCCACCTAGCTGCCCCCTGGCATCTATTTTAAAGGAACTTGTTTTAAAGTTGATGTTGATAGAGAAAGTAAGACTGTAGAGTTGAAATTCTTGCAAGATGCTGTCAAAATTGTTTGAGGAGTTCTATCTAACTTGAAAACTCATCTTGCATGTATAATTGTCCCTAACTTCCCTCCATCATTTACAGCCTCCTGGTGGCAGTGATTCTTACTGACTTTATCCATTGAGTACATTTGGACATATGGAAACTTTTGGGAATTTTTGTCATTCTCAGTAAGGAAAGGGAAAAAGTGGGTTTTGAAAGCAGAGGATTGGGTTCCTAAGTTTCTTGTTGTTTTGCACATGGTAGGTGCTTAATAAATATTTGTCAGATTGTTGCCGGCATAAAGTGAAGGAAAAAGGTAGCTGTGTTAAATATGGAGCTTGGGCCACACACTTAACACAATGCCTCTTTTTCCTGAAGGTTCATCAATAGGTGAAGATCGGTAGTTGCTTTCAAAGCACTCTAGCTTGTGCTCTTTTCATGATTCGTACATGATTGAATTTTCATTTAGCATTACGACCCTAAAGCCTGACTGAGTTTGATATAATACCTGTGCTTTTCTCCTTATGTGTCTCATCTGAATTTTAATTATGGTTTTTAATCTTCCTGAAAGTTTGTCATCCTTCTGGAGCTAAGAGTTTGAAACTATTGGTGGCCCAGGTTTAATTCTCAGTTTATTCAATTGCCTTTATTTCTACAGGGCAGCCTTAGGGATGTATTGCTTTGCTCTCTGCCACTTCTTGTTTCCTGTTGTGCTCACTTGTCACCCTAAGTCTTTTTTTCGGCATTCTTCTGCTGTAGTAGCTTTCTGTAATGTTGGTATTAGATTTCATAGCTTGCTTACTTATGAGGCAATTGCTTGAATGTCAAATTAATTGGTACAATAAAGCCTCATTAATTTGGACAGCCCTAATAAGGAGTTTGTGGCGCTTGGGACATAGTTTGGAACCTTATTGTATAAAGTGAGTCTGTTATGAATTTTAACTTTTCATTATCTTAACCCAGCTTATTTACTACTTATTAAAATATGACCATTGCCTGAAACCCACAAGATATGTTTTTTCAGTAATTTCATTGTCTTCTCTTCCTCACACAAGTAATGAATTGCAATGGTAGAAAGTTTCTGAAATGTACATTTTTCTACAACCTTAGAGCAGTATCACCATATAATCTTTAAATCTGGGCAGCCTTGAGGCTCTCAGGAAATGATATGCCATTACAAAAGATAAGCAATTTCATTGATTGTGGTTGCCACCTGAACTGAAAGTGAATGGAATGTGTGGCACAATTTAGTGATTAGTTATGACTATGAGAAATTTGTGAATTGTATAGTATTTCATAACTGTTGGGCTACACAGCTAAATCGGTTGAAGTATATAAGTATTTCTTTTGAGCTGTATCCTTTTCCTATATTGGAACCTTTATAGCACTTCATAACACTAAACAGCTATTTCACTTTGGATCAGTCACTTCTGGGACTGAGCATTGGTTTTCTCATCTGTAAAATAGGGATCTAGATATTATCCTTAAGATTCTTTTAGGGTTTAAAATCATAGTAATTCAGTGACTTAAGTGTCTACTAGAAACTGATTATTACTGGATTTTCTCCTAAAGAGAACTGCAACATTTGTTTACACTAATGATGTTTAAAACTTTGGCTCCCTTCTTTCTCCATCTTAACTTGGCGTTTTCCCATACTGCAAAATCTCGATTTCATTTTTTTTAGGGATTTAAAAAAGAAAAAAAAGAGAAAGAGATTGATCAGGAAACAGAAAATAGCCTCTTTGAAAGCCAAAAACCATGTCGCTTAATTAGTCACTTCAACTTAGTGAACATTTATCATCTTCTGTACATAAGGCACTGTGCTGTATTCAGTGGGGAAAAAAGCAAACCAGTTAGTAAAAAAGAGGGGGAAAAACACTAATGGGAAGAATGGGAAAAGTGTCTTCTAAAAGGTGGCTCCTGAGGCTGAGGCTGTTGGGAAAACTAAGAATTCTAAGAGATAATAATAGCTAGCATTTATACAGTGCTTTGAGGTTTACAAATTATTTTGCAAATGTTTTTTCATTTGATCCTCCCAACAACCCTGTGAGGTAGGTGCTATTATTATCCCCATTTTACAGATCAGGAAACTGAAGCCAAGAGAGGTTAAGTGACTTGGACAGCATCACACAACTAGTGTGAATATATGAGGCCAGATTCAAACTTAAGTCTTTCTGACTCCAAATCCAGCAGTCTGCACTGTGATGCCAGGCAGCTTTGGGACTGAGAAGGCAGGGAGGGTATTACAGGTATAGGAGCATGATGGAATGCCTGCAGAAAGAAAAGAGGCCATGCTGAGTTTGGGAGACAACAAGAGGTAGGCCATTTTTGTCTGGAAAGTAAGAAAATGTGAGGTAAACTTGGAAAGGTAGTTTTTATTTTATCCTAGAGGGAACAGAGGGCCATTGATCCTTTTTGAATTTGGCAGTATCATGGTTAGATTTGTGGTTTAGGAAGATTATTTTGGCATCTGTGTAGAAGATGGATTGTAGAGAAGATACTAGAAGCATAAAGGTCAATTAGGAGACTGCTCTCCTAGTCTGGATAAGAGGTGGAAAAGGGTCTGAACTAGATTGATGGCATTGTTCGTAGAGAGAAGAGGAAAGTTCAGTGCTTTTCCTCCATTACTTCCTATTTATCCTGTATATAGCTTGTTATATATATTTGTTTACATGTTGTCTACCCAGTCAGATTGTGAGCTTTTTGAGGGCAGGGACTGTCTTTTGCTTCTTTTTGTATCCCCAATGCTTAGCACAGTGCCTGGCACATATAGTAAGTAGGTGCTTATTAAATGCTTATTGATTGATGGTGAGAAATGTTAAGAAAGTAGAATCCACAAGACTAAAATGATTGGAAATATTATCTTTCTATGATGTTTCCCAGGTCTCTTTATCCAGCCCTAGTATTCCTGAACTCTTATTTGCTACCTATTGGATATTTCCACATAGGTGTCCCATAGGCATTTTAAACTCTGGATGTGCAAAATGGGTCCACCCCCATCCCTTAACACTCCCTTCTTTTTATCTTCTCTTTTTCTGTTTAGAAGCCTTTATTTTATTAACAAACATTTTCTTTCCCTATCACCTTTCCCCCATTGGAAACCACACCAAACCGTTGTAACACATATTTAGTAAAGCCAAAAAAAAAATCCCCACATTGGACATATTTAAGGGTCCTTTGTCAATCAGATTCAATGCTTTTATTATCACTCTATCTTCCCCCTGGAAGCTGAAAGTAGCTGTTAAGCCATTTCATCTCTGTCTTAATTTCCTTAACTATAAAACAAGGATAATAACACCTATCTCCCAAAGTTGTTGTGAGCATCCAGTGAGATACTTGTAAAGTGCATAGCACCAGGGTCTCTCTAGCCCACAGTAGGTACTTAATAAATACTTAACAACCCACTGACTGACTAAATGTATTTTATTCACTAGCCACACTGGCCTATTTGTTCCATTTACCCAGTAGTCCCGTCTTCTTCCATCTCAGTTTCTAAACAGGCAGTTCTCCAGGCTGGGTGTGCACTTCTTCACTCTTAGAATCTAGGCTCACTCAGCTCGGGGCACCTCTTCTATGACAAGTCCTCTCTTGATTATTCTCTCCCCTCCGGTTGCCAGTGCCTTTCCTCCCAGTTACTTTGTACATGTCATATTTACTTCTCTGCGTACATGTTGTTTATAATAATAATCATTATTATTATAATAGCATCAGGCACTGTGTCAAAAGCTTTTGAAACATGATCTCATTTGATTCTCACAACAACCCTGGGAGGTAGTGCTGTTATCTCCATTTTACAGGTTAGGAATATTATCTATGCTAGAACATAAACTCCTTGAGGACATGGACATTTTTGTTTTTGTATCCACAGTGCCTGGAATATTTGTAGGCATTTAATAAATGCTTTTGAATAAAGAGACAATGGCAGGAAATGGTAAAGCATAATTCCATTGTGAATGGGGTGAAATTAATTCACAATTATAAAAATTTGCAGCATATTTTATGTGTGTTGTCTCACTTGATCCTCAAAATAGTTCTGTGAAGTAGTTGCTTTTATCCTGATTTTACATGTGAAGCAATGGAAGCTGAGAGAGAGGTTGTAACTTGTTCAGGGGTCACACAGGTTGCAGGCATCCGAGATTGGGTTTGAATAAGACAGTGTTTATTAAGTTCTTATTATATTCCAGGCACTGTTCTTCGGGTGAGGCCACAAAAATAGACAAAAACAATACCTGCCTTCAAAGACCTCATATTCTTATGGGAGAGACAACATACCAAAAATTGCACATATAAAATTTATACAGTGTAAATGGAGGAAATCTCAGAAAGAAGGCACTAGCAATGGGGAGATTGAGGAAAAGGCCTTTTGCAGAAGGTGGGATTTGAGTTTAGTCTTGAAGGAAGCCAGGGAGGTAGAGATGAGGATAGTGTTCCAGGCATGTGTGAGAGCCAGTGAAAAGGCACTGAGTTAGGAGATGGAGGATTTTTTTTTTTAACATGGAAAACAGTAAAGTGTAAAAAGATTGGAAATGTAGGAAGGGGGAAGTTGTGAAGGACTTTATATGCTAACCAGGATTTGATCCTGGAAGCCTGGATAAGAAGAGGAATCAAGGATGACAACAAGCCTTGGTGACTGGGAAAGGAAGTAGTGCCCTCCAGAGTTAATAGGGAAGTTCAGAAGAGTTATGGGGGGAGGGAAGTAATGAGTTCACTTTTTAGACATGAGAAGATTGAGAGGTCCACAGAACATCCAATTTGAGATGGCATTGGTGATGGAGGTTAGGGCTAGCTTTAGATCTGGGAATCATCTGTATAGAGATGTTAATTGAACCCTTGGGAGCTGATTTGAATATGCAGGGCTAGCAGGCTATAACTGCAATAGTGCTCCCCACTCCAGTATATCTTATATTCAACTCTTCAATTGATGTTCCTAAAACATAGTTTTTATCATTTAACACAGCTTCCCCCAACTTGGCTCCAGTGGCTCCCTGTTACTTCCAGGATCAAATATAAAATCCTCTAGCTTTCAAAGTCCTTCATAACCTGGCCTCTTTGCAGCTTTCTTACACCTTACTCCCTTCCTTGCACTCTGTGGTCCAGTGGTACTGGTTGCCACACTGTTATTTGCTCAAGACACTCCATCTGCCAATTCCATGCATTTTCAGTGGCAGTGGGATACCCCTTCCTTGCCTCCTGGTCTCCTTTAGTTACCTGTTACCTGTTCTGTGAGAAACCTTTCTCAGTCTACCTTAATCTTAGAGTCTTCTCTCTGAGGTTTCCCCCAATTTATCTTCTCTCTATCCTTATTTTTATATAGTTTTCATGTTGTTTTCTACCATTTCCACATTAGACTGTGAGCTCCTTAAAGGCTGGGACCATTTTTCTGCCTTTCTTTGTATTTTGGGTGCTTAGCACAGTGCTTGGCTTTCTTACTGACTAGATCTTCTGGACTCTAATCCAGCATTTTGTCCACTACTTTAATTTTGGACATGTTGAATTTGAGATGCCTTTGGAATGTTCAGAAGGGAGACTTTTCTTTAGGCAGTTGACTATAGGAATTGGAGCTAAACAGGGAGATTATAATAGATACATGGATTTGGGAGTCATCCGCATAGAGATAATAATTGAACTCATGGGAAGTCGTGAAATTACCAAGAGGGAGAGTGTAGAGAGGAGGACCCAGGACAGAGCCTTGGAGGGATATCCACAGTGAGAGTGGGGACTAATAGATGATGATCTAGCAAAGGATACAGAGAAGGTTTAGAGGAGAACTAGGACAGAGCAGTGTTTCTAAAGCTGAAGGAGCAAAGAATATTTGCAGGATGTTTAGTAGTATCAACAACTGGAAAGAGGCTCAAGAAGATTGAGATTTAGCAATTATGAGATCATTGGTAATTTGGGTAAAAGAATGGTAGGATGGGAATGGAGATTGTGAGAGCTTGGGAGGTAAGGAAGTGGAGGTAAAGAGTATGGAAGCCTTATTTTGTCTAGGAACTTGGCTGTGAATAACGTTATATGGTAGAGGAGACTGGAGACACATTAATGGTCAACAAAGAAAGAGGCAGTAGGTAGATACAGAGAAATCAGTGATCATAGAGAGGGATGATATCCAGGGAGGAAGTGGGGTAAGCAAACTCCTGAAGGAAACAGAAGGCATAGAAGTAGCAGGGTTGACCTTGGCAAGGAGAAAGGACTGTTTCTTTGTCAGATACTAGAGGAAGAAAATGGGGGATGATATAGAGGAAAAGAGGCTAGGACTAATGACCTCTTTTTTCATTAAAGAAGGCAGGTGTAGAGAAGAGAGGAAGTGCATATGATGAAGAGGGTTTGAGGGAAGAAGATGTTTTTAGAATTATTAGAGTTGAAAGGGGCTTTTGAAGTCATCTAGTCCAACCTTATTAACAGACCTAAAGAGGTTCATTGACTTACCACTTGCTCAAGGTCAGAGTGAGGTAATGACAATTCGGGCCAGAACCTCTGTCTTCTGATTCCCAGTTTTTTCCTTTTCATTCATTGTTATATCAAATGAGATAATATATGTAAAGGGCTTTGCCAGTCTGAAAGCACAACATAAATTTGAGCTATTATTATTTTTGTTAACAATAATAAACATCAGCTATGTTTAATGTGCTGTGTTAAGGGAGATACATTTAAAGTAGAGTTCCTGACTACATTTTATAGCACCTTGAAGAATTACTGAGGACAAAAAAAAAATCCACAAAATTTACAAAGTATCTTCTCATTTTAGTCTTAAAGTAACCTCCCATGGTAGAGGCAACCAATATTCTCAGTTAACAGATGAGCAAATGGAAGTTGAGTGACTTGCTTATGGTCCTGTAATATGCTCCTAAGTGTCAGAGATAAGATTTGAACCATAGGTCTTCCTGACTAGAACTACAGCATTCTAGCCACTATGCCAGAGAAGCGTTAAACTCACCAGCAGAGAATTGTTGAACAAAGTAAATAAAAAAATAATAGAACATAGATAATGTGAATTTGTGGCTTTCTAAGTCAATATCCATTTCTGTTTGAGTTTGACACAGCTGCTTTATACTGGATATCTCCACTCACCTCTTGTAGACCTAATGAAATAGATTTCTGCTGTGCTTTGAGGTTTACTTAGGATCACCCTGTGAGGGAGATAATGCAAATATGTTCATCCTCTTTTTAGAGCTTAGTACAATGAAGTTTAAAGCCATAAAGCCAGCCAGAGGGCATTAGAACTGCCTCCACCTCTCCCCCCCATTTAAAAAAAAGTACAATGTTGTGTTTTTATTACCAGAAACTTGCAGAAACTGTGTGCTTGAAGAGTAATTCCCATTCAGAAAGATCCCATCTGAGACTGAAAAAATAATTTCTAACAGTGCAATCTTGCTGACAGACTTGTTCTGTGTTGAAATGAGAAAGAGAAGATCATAGATTTAGTGCTGGACGGATTTAGGGTTGTCCCATCCAACTCTTTTCTTTTATCGATGAGGACCCTGAGGCCCAGAGATGTAAGGTAATTTGTTCAAGATCGGGCAGGACTTAAGGTAGTATTTGAGAGTTTGTATTCATTCACTGAAGAAATATTTGAGCATGGATTCTTCCAGAGGAGGACTGGAGGAGATTATAAAGATGAAAAATAGCTCACACAGGTGATTTGAAGTCTACAAAAGCCTTATATACATTATCTTATTTTTTTCCTCACAACAAACCAGTTAGGTAGTTGCTATGATTACCTCCATTTCATAGAGGAAACTGAAGCTTAGATTAAGTAATCTTCCCAGGGTCTTACAGGTAGTAATTATCTGAAGTGGGGTTCAACCTAGGTTGACTTGATTATATATCCATCAACTGTGTCCTGCCTCTTCTAACGTAGAATCTTGTAGGGGGGAGAAGAAAAGCATAGAAAACAATATTCTTGTAAGAGTGAGGTATAAAGAGTTGTGGTGGTTCAGAAGAGTGAGAAATCGTAGGATCTGGACAGCTGTAGAAGAGAAGGTGAGCATTCTGGGTAGATCAAACATTCATTGGAAGCAGGAGAATTAGAAAGAGTAGTCTAATTTGGCTGCAAGTGTCAAGTATAGTAGTTGTAGATAAAGGGTGGAAAAATTAGTTGCACCAAGATTAAATGCTAGACTGAGGAGTTGTATGACATCATAAATAGTCCAAGTCGGGGAAGTAAATGAAACCCTAGATTATGTTTAGGTTGGTAATGGGAATAAAAAAAATTCTCTTTTTGGAAGTAGAATTGAGCAAATTTAGGCAACTGATTGCTTCATTTTCTCCATCTATCCTCCTTTCCTTTTCTCCTCCAAGAAATTCCTCCCTTCTCACCCAAATATAGCACTGAAATTTGACTGGGGATATGATGGTGGTACCATCACCCAGAAAATGTAAAGTCAGCAGATCTGATTTTGGGGGAGAAAACTGATTTATTTTAATTTCTATTTATTTGGTTCGTTTATCAGCTCTTTTATGGTGTTTTAGGTTATATTTAGTTGATAATGAAATTTGCTTTAATCAGCTGTAAGGTATGTCAGAACTTGATTTTGAACACAGACATATTTTTGAAGCCTTTAAAAAAATTTAGCTGTGTTTTCATAGAATCTCTTTTGAAATGGTTTTCAGAAGAGATCTTACCTTCTTTCCCTACTCTCCCACCCTTGGGCTAGGAAGCCTGTCTTCTATTTCCATGACAGCTTCTGCTTAAACCTCATTGTCAATGAATTAACTGTTAAAAAAACATTATTTTAAAGATCTACTTGCTTCTCAAATTTAGATATGAATAACAATAATTATGGTTCACATTTATATGGTGAAATGTATTGTTTCATTGGATTTCTACAATGTAAGTATTGTTATTGTCCCTATTTATAGATGAGAAAAGTGAGGCTCAGGGAGGTGTTTGTCCAAGGTCATATACCTGGTAAGTGGCAAAGCTGGATTGTATACCTTGGTCTTTTGATTTCATATTCAATAATCTTTTTTTGGTATTTATTTAGAATTAAATTTTTCTCCGGTTACGTGTAAAGACAATTATTAACATTGGTTTTCAAAACTTTGAGTTCCAAGTTCTATCTTCTTCCCTCCCACTTCCCCCTCATTGAGAAGGCAAACAATTGCATATAGGTTATGTATGTGTAATCTTGCGAAGCATATCCATCATAGTCATGTTGTGAAAGAAAACATAAACAAAAAAAAAACTCAAGAGAAATAAAGGAAGTGGGGAAAAAAACCCAAAACTTGCTTCAATCCGTATCCAGACGCCATCAGTTCCTTCTCTGGGGATAGATAGCATTTTTCATCCTAAGTCCTTTAGCGTTGTTATGGATCATTGTATTGCTGAGAATAGCTAAGTCATTCACAGCTGATCATTCTATAATATTGCTGTTATTTTGTACCCAGTACATTTCACTTTGCATTAACCCATGTAAATCTTTGTAGGTTTTTTTGAGAGCATCCTGCTTATTATTTCTTGTAGTATAATAATATTCCATCATAATTACATACCACAACTTATTCAGCCATTCCCCAGTTGATGTGCATCCCCTCAATTTCTAATTCTTTACCCCAGAAAAGAGCTGCTATGACTATTTTTGTACATATAGGTCTTTTTCCTTTTTGTTTTTTATCTTTAGTGATATTGCTATGTCAAAGGTTTTTTTACATGGTTTTATAGCCATTTGGGCATAGTTCCAAATTACTCTCTAAAATGGTTTAATCATTTCACAATTCTGACAACAGTACATTAATGTCTCATTTTTCCCACATCCCCTTCAACATTTGTCATTTATCTTTTGTGTCCTATTATCTAATCTAATAGGTTTTGAGGTAGTACCTCAGAATTGTTTTAACTTGCATTTCTCCTATCAATAGTGAGTTAGACTATGATATGGTTATAGATAGCTTTAATTCATCTGAAAACTAGTTATATCTTTTGATCATTTATCAACTGGGGAATGGCTATTAATTTTTAAAAATCTGTCACAGTTCTCTATGTTACAGAAATGAGGCCTTATCAGAGAAACTTGCTTCAAATTTTTTTTTCACAATTGTTATTGCTAACTGTATTTCCCTCATTCCTATTTCCCCTATCCCCCATTTATTCTATTCCTCTCTCTCTCCTTTCACCCTGTCCCTCCTCAAAAGTGTTTTGCTTCTGATTATTCCCTCCCCCACTCTGCCCTCTCTTCTATCACCCGCCCCGCACCAATCATCTTCCCTTCTGTTTTCCTGTAGGGTGAGATAGATTTCTATACCCTGTTGCCTGTGTATCTTATTTCCTAGTTACATGTAAAAACAATTTTCTGACATTTGTTTTTTAAAACTTTGAGTTCCAAATTCTCTCCTTTCCTCCCTTCCCACCCACTCTCATTGAGAAGGCAAGCAATTCGATATAGTTTATACATGTGTAGTCATGTAAACCATTTCTATAATAGTCATGTTGTGAAAGACTGTATTTCCCTCCATCATATACTGTCCCCCTTTTATTTTATTCTCTCCTTTCATCTTGTCCCTCCTCAAAAGGGTTTGCTTCTGATTATCCCCTACCCCAATCTGCCCTCCCTTCTATCACCCCCCCCCCCAACCCCTTTCCCCTCTACTTCCCTGTAGGGTAAGATAGATTTACATAACCAATTGAGTGTATATGTTATTCTATCCTTAAGGCAATTCAGATGAGAGTAAGGTTCACTCATTCCCTCTTACCTCCCTCTTCCCTCTATTGTAAAAGCCTTCTCTTGCCTCCTTTATGTGAGATAATTTACCCCATTCTACCTCTCCTTTTCTCCTTCCCCCAGTACATTCCTCTTTCACCCCTTAATTTTGTTTCTTAGATATCATCCCTTCATATTTAACTCTCCCTGTGCCCTCCATCTTTATATATATTCCTTCCAACTACCCTAGTAACGAGAAAGGTCTCATGAGTTACAAATATCATATTTCCATGTAGGAATGTAAACAGTTCAATTTTAATAAGTCCCTTATGATTTCTCTTTCCTGTTTACCTTTTCATGCTTCTCTTGAGTCTTGTATTTGAAAGTCAGTTTTTCTGTTTAGCTCTGGTCTTTTTTCAGGAATGCATTCAATTCCTCTACTTCATTGAATATCATTTTTTTTTCCTTCATGGATTACACTCAGTTTTGCTGGGTAGGTGATTCTTGGTTTTAATCTTAGCTGCTTTGACCTCTGGAATATCATATTCTGAGCCTTTGAATCCCTTAATGTAGAAGCTGTTAAATCTCATGTTATCTTGATTGTGGTTCTACAAAGTTGAATTGTTTCTTTTTGGCTGCTTGCAATATTTTCTCTTTGACCTGGGAACTTTGGTATTTAGCTGTAATATTCCGGGGACTTTTTATTTTGGAATTTATTTCAGGAGGCGATCAGTGGATTCTTTCAATTTCTATGTTCCCCTTTGGTTCTAGAATATCAGGGCAGTTCTCCTTGATAATTTCTTGAAAGATGATGTGTAGGCTCTTTTTGTGATCATGGCCTTAAGGTAGTCCAATAATTTTTAAATTTTCTGTCCTGGATCTATTTTCCAGTTCAGTTGTTTTTCCAGTGAGATATTTCACATTGTCTCCTATTTTTCTTTCTTTTGGTTTTGTTTTATAATTTCTTGCCTTCTCATAGGGTCATTATCTTCCATGTGCTCCATTCTAATTTTTAAGGAATTATTTTCTTCAGTGAGCTTTTGGACCTCCTTTTCCATTTGGCTAATTCTTCTTTTTAAGGCATTCTTCTTATGAGAAATGGCCAGCAGTGCAGTTTCCTTAGGCTTAGATTTCTCCAGATAAGGAGAACTCTGTGTTAAGTTTCCATTTCCCCTATAAATCTTGATCCAGGTCAGCATAGGCAGTTCCTGGTCGCTCCCACTTCCTGGTACCATAAGCACCTAGCTTCCAGATATGGGTATGTTTGCCTCTATTGGGTATTAGGTGCCATGCTTAGATTGTACTCTCTGAGTACCTGGCCAGTGGAGAAAAGGGTAAGAGTAAGGGGACATGCTTAGGGCTCCAAAACTGTTACTTTCAGCCATTTGGGGCACTCCCTGGCTGACACTGCCGCCCGAGCGAAGAGGGCTGTGCCCTTCTCATGAGAAAGAATATAAACTTTTTCTGATCTCAGACTCCAATTTTTGATTCTGGTGGTCATTGACCCACACATTCTCCTCATTGGCTTTTTGGACCTCTTGCCGTTTGGTCTAGTCTATTTTTTTAAGGTGTTGTTTTCTTCAGTAATTTTTTGGGGTCTCATTTAGCAAGTCATTGACTTGTTTTTCATGATTTTCTTGCATCAGTCTCATTTCTCTTCCCAATTTTTCGTCTACTTCTCTTACTTGATTTTCCAATCCTTTTTGAGCTTTTCCGTGGCCTGAGACCAATTCATATTTTTCTTGGAGGCTTTGGTTGTAGGAGCTTGGCTTTGTTGACTTCTTCTGGCTGTATGTTTTGATCTTTCTTGTGACTATAGTCATTTTTAATAGAGTTTTTTCTGTTTGCTCATTTCATCAGCCTACTAGTCAACTTTTAACTGTTTGTTAAAGTAGGGCTCTGCTTCCAGGGTGGAGGGTGCACTGTCCCAAGCTTCAGGGGTTTTGTGCAGCTGTTTTCAGAGATGCTTTTTGGGACCTGTAAGTTTTCAGTTCTTCTGATGTGGTATCATCTAAGGAGAAGTGTTTACTCTTCTCCTTACTCTTCTCCAGGCCTGTGCTCTGGTCTTTGAGCTCTCTTCAGCCCTGGAACTGTGAGGGGGGGTTCCCTCTCTACTGCTGCCACAAGCTCTGCTATGCCAGTGCTCCTCCTCCCCCCAGGACTTCGACCTAGATCTAAGTATGGGCAAAGCAACAGAGTCCTGCCTCAGTGCCAGCAAAGAGACCCCTTTAACCTCCTTCTGACCAGTTGTTCGATCCCCTTACCATCTATGGGCTGAGAGCTCCAGAAGCAGCCTCTGCCACTGCCCCTGCTGCTGCTGATTCAGTCACTCCCACACCTGTTCCTGGTTTGTTGGGACCAGGGCTGGACGTATTCCTCTCTCACCCAGGTCCTATGGACCTTTCTTACTGACTTTTCTAAATTTTTTTTGGTATTTGTGGGCTGAGAAGTCTGGAATCCACCACAGCTGCCAGTGATTCAGTCCCCTGAGGCCTGCCCTGGGTTTGCTGGGGCTGGTTCCACCCAGGGTTGGATCACACTCTGCTCTCATCCTGGTGCAACAGACCTTCCACATTGTCTTGGACTGGAAATTTGTTTCACTCTGACTTTTTGTGGGTTCTGCTGCTCTAGAATTTGTTTAGAGTCATTTTTTACAGGTATTTGGAGGGGTTTGGGGGAGAGCTCAGGCAAGTCCCGGACTTTATTCCTCCATCTTGGCTCTGCTCCCTGCCTTAAAATTTTTTTTTTTTAATTTTCAGTTCCTAATTCTCTTCCTCCAGTTCTGCCTCACTCATTGAAAGGCAAGACCACTCTCCATTTCTGCACCACTCATTGAGAAGACAAGAAATAGGATAGTCATTATACATATACAGTCATGCAAAATGTATTTCTGTATTAGCCATATTCTGGGGTGTGAGGGTGGGGAAACAAGAAAAGTATATAATATATAAATAAAATAATATAAAATAAATAAAAATACATTGATTCTATCAGTTCTCAATGGGAGGGATAGCATTTTATATCATTAGTTCTTTGGAGTTGTGGTGGATCGTTTTATTGATCAGAGTAATTAAGTCTTTCACAGTTGATAATCTTAAGATTATTCTCTTGGTTCTGTTTCCTTAACTTTCCATGTAAGTTTTTCCAATTTTTCTGAAATTGTCCTCTTCTTCATTTTTTATAGTGCTATAGTATTCCATCCCATTCATATACTGAGTTTATTCAATGATTCTGCAATTGATAGACATCCCCTCAGTGTCCAATTTTGTGCCACCACAAAAAGAGATGCTATAAATATTTTTGTATATATGGGTCCCTTTCATTTATCTTTTATTGTGGGGAGAGCTTATTGGTGAGCCAAAGGGTATGCACAATTTTATAGCCCTGTAGATGTAGTTCCAAATGTTCTACAAGATGGTTGGACTAGTTCATAGCTTTACCAACAGTGAATTAGTATATCTGTTTTCCCACATTCCCTCCAGTATTTGTCATTTTCCTGTTCTGTCATTTTAGCCAATCTGATGGGTGTGAGGTGATAGCTAAGAGTTGCTTTGATTCACATTTCTGTAATTAATTGTTAGTGATTTGGAGCATTTTCATATGACTATTTTAAAAAATTATTTTTATTTATTTTTTTTTTTAATTTGAGTTCCGGATTCTTTACCTCCCTCCTAACCCTCCTCACTGCTTGAGAAGGCAAGCAGTTTTATTTTGATTATATATGTGAAGTCATACAAATTTCCGTAGTAATCATGTGGCAAAAGAAGACACAAACAACACAAAAATAAAGTGTTTTTAAGTGTGCTTCAGTTTGCATTCAGAGTTGATCAGTTCTGTGTCTGGCGATAGCATTTTTCATCATGGGTTCTTCAGAATTGTCTTGGGTCATAATCTTGATCAGAGTAACTAAGTCTTTGACAGTTGATCATCCTGACAGTATTACAGTTAGTCTGTATAGTGTTCTCCTGATTTTGCTCACTTCACTTTGCATCAGTTCATATATGTCTTTTAAGGTTTTTCTGAAACCATCCTGCTCATCATTTCTTAAAGCACAATAATATTCCATCACAATCCTATACAACTTATTCAGGCATTCCCCAATTAATGGGAATCCCTTCCATTTTCTATTCTTTGCAACCACAAAAAGAACAACCATAAATATTTTTGTACATAGAGTTCTTTTTTTTTAATCTCTTTGGGAAACAGACCTAGTAGTAGTATTGCTGGATCAAAGGGTATGCACAGTTTTATAGTCCTTTGGGCATAGTTCCAAATTGTTCTTCAGAGTGCTTGGAAGAGTTCACAACCCCACCAACAGTGCATTTTTTTCCCTACATCTTCAGCATTTGTCATATTCCTTTTCTGTCATGTTCACCAATCTGATATGTTTGATAGTATTTTAGAGTTGTTTTGATTGTGTATTTCTATTTCTCTAAATCCGTAGTGATTTAGAGCATCTTTTCATGTGACTTGATAGCTTTGATTTCTTCTTCTGAAAACCACCACATTCATAACCTTTGACCGTTTATCAATTGGGAAATGACTCCCTTTTTTATACATTTGGTTCAGTTCTCTATATATTTAAAAAATGAAACTTTTAACAGAGAAATTTGCTATAATTTTTTCCTGCTTTCCTTCTGATCTTTGTTGCATTGGTTTTGTTTGTGCAAAATTTTGCATTTCATAATATTCTCTGTCTCTTATTTGGTCATAAATTCTTCCCTTATCTATAGATGTGACAGGTAAACTATTCCTTGGTCTCCTAATTTGCTATGGTATCACCCTTTTTGGGCTCGTCTTGGTATAGGGTGTAAGATATTGATCTATGCCTACTTTCTGTCATACTATTTTCCAATTTGCCCAGCAGTTTTTGTCAAATAATGAGTTCTTATCCCGGAAGCTGGAGTCTTTGAGTTTATCAAACAGTAGATTTCAATAGTCATTTACTACTGTGTCTTGTGTACCCAACCTGTTCCTCTGATCTACCACTCTATTTCTTAGCCAGTACCAAATAGTTTTGATGATTGCCGCTTATAATACAGTTTTCGATATGATATGGTTCAGCCACCCTTTTTTTTTTTTTGCATTTTTTCATTAATTCCTGTGACATTCTTGATGGTTATTGACTCTTTACCTATCCATAGATCTGATAGATATTTTCTCCCATGTTCCCCTAAATTGCTTATGATATCACTCTTTATATCTGAATCATGTGCCCATTTTGAAATTATGTTGGTATATGGTATGAGATGTTGTTTTATGTCTAGTTTCTGCCAGACTACATTCCAGTTTTTCCAGTAATTTTTGTCAAATAATGAGTTCTTATTTCAGTCACTGGGATCATTTGAGTTTTTCAAACACTAGACTTCTGTGCTCATATGCTTCTGTATATTGTGTATATCTATTCCGTTGATCAACCACTGTTTCTTATCCAGTACTAGATTGTTTTGGTGATTTGTTGCTTTGTAATATAGTTTGAGATCTGGTACAGCCTTTATATTTTTTAATTAATTCCCTTAATTGTTTTGACCTTTTGTTCCTACAGATGAATTTTATTATAATTTTTTTCTACTTCTGTAAAGTAATTCTTTGATAGTTTGGTGTGGCACTGAATAAGTTAATTTAAGTAGTATTGTTATTTTTATTATGGTGGTTCAGCCTAGCCAAGAGTGATAAGTATTTTTCCAGTTGTTTAGATCTGTATTTGTGTGAAGTGTTTTGTAATTGTGTTCACATAGTTCTTAGGTGTGTCTTGGCAAGTAGATGCCCAAGTACTTTACACTCTGTATAGTTATTTTCAATGAAATTTATCTTTCCATGTCTTTCTACTTGGTTTTGTTGGTAATATATAGAAATGCTGATTTTTGTGGGTTTATTTTATATTCTGCAACTTTGCTAAAGTTGTTCATTGTTTTGACTAGTTTTTTAGATTCTCCAAGTAAACCATTGTAAGAAAAGATAGTATGATATCAGGTATTCCTCCCACAGAAGCTATCCATGTAGCTGAGTTAAAGTTTATTTACCAAGACAATGGCCATCCTGGTCTCAGGGAAGCTAGGCTAAACTGGTTGAACCAGTTTAAGTTTATCATGTCAGTTCAAGGATCAGGACTTGGTCAAGTGTCCAGGGCTACTGAGCTGCATAATTTACATATGTTAAAGAGGGAAGGTAGGGAAATAAAGAATGTAGATTAATCCTAACTCAGACAAGGAAGATAGAACTAATTAACTTCACTTTTGCTTCTGTATCCTTATTATCCTACCTATGTAAACTGTGTAACTTAAGAAAAGTACATAGAAAAGTAAAGAATGTAAACTAACCTTAACTCAAACAGGGGTGGAGGATACCATTATTCCTCCTTTTGTGTCAGTGTGAGTGTTCCTAGTGAGCACTATACCTGCTAGCGCTTTCCCCCTCTCCCTCTTCCCCTCTCCTCTTCACCTCTTCTCCTCCCCCTCTCCTTTCTCTCCTCTCTCTCCTATTAGTAATAAATGCCTTTGTATTAGTAATAAATGCCTTTCTCTGCCCACTCTGTTCCCAAGTTGTTTGGGTGAGAATGGGCAAATCACATGGATCTTTCTAAGGTTACGCTACCAGGAAAGCAGTGAGCTGTGGAAGCACATCTTGGGCTTACTTCCTGACCCTGCCTTGGGGAGTCCTGTGATCCCCACAGCGTTGTTAAGGGGCCATCACAGTGGTTCTTCCTCAGGGTCTGACCCTGCCTAGAGAGGTCCTGTGATCCCCACAGATTAAGGGGGGGGGGTCTTCCTCAGGGAGTCCTGTGGTCTGCATAGCCTTCCTTAGGGGTTATTACTTGGGTCTTTCTCAGGGTCCAACCCTAGGGAGTCCTGTGATTCCCTACAGCTGTACTAAGGGGCCATCACGTGGTTCATCCTCAGGGTCTGACCCTGCCTAGGGAGGTCCTGTGATCCCACAGACTTTCTTCCTCAGGGTTTGGCCCTGCCCAGGAAACCCTGTGATCCCCATAACCACGTTTCTCATAACCATCATATCATCTGCAAGAAATGGTAGTTTTGTTTACCTTGTTGTCTATGCTTATTCCTTTAATTTCTTTTTCTTATTGCTGTAGTACAATATTAAATAATAGTGTGATAATGGACATCAACCCTGATCTTATCGGAAAAACTTCTAATTTATCCATTTATCTAATTTACCCATTACAGGGAATGGTTGTTATTGGTTTTAGATAGATACTACTTTATCATTTTGAGAAAAGCCTCATTTATTCCTATGCTTTATGGAGTAGTTAATTAGGAATGGGTATTGTATTCCATCAAAAAACCTTTTCTGCATCTATTTATATAATCATATGGTTTTTGTTGTCTTAGTTATTGATATGGCTAATTATACATATATGAAAGGACTGTTCAGTCCTTTTAGTCATGGTAAGTTTGTGGTTTTCTTGGCAGAGATACTGGAGTAGTTTACCATTTCTTTCTCCAGCTCATTTTACAGATGAGGAAACAGGGTCAAATGACTTGGTCATAGAGCCAGTAAGTGTCTGAGGGCAGATTTGAACTCAGGGAGAGATGGGTCTTCCCGACTCCAGGCCTGGCACTAGCCTCTGGGCCACCAACCTGCCCTTATTATTATTATTTTTTTTTTTTTTACATTTTAAAATGTTATTTACCCAATTGCAATTTAACAAATCCAACACATTTTCTTTATAGAAATAAGTCAAGGACCTAAGATTTTGTCCACCAGCCCACATTTCATCCATTTCTAATTTAGAGCCTTAGAGATTTTCTTGAAGCTCTGAGAAGTGACTGTCCTTGACTTCAAGTCTAGGGCTCTACTCACTGCCAAGCTGCTTCTATACATTTATTTCTCTTAATACTTGTAAATAACAGTCAAGGCAGTATTGTGATATATACAGGACACTGTCACTGGAGTGAATGGAGGTGAGCTCTAGTCTCAGTGATGCTGATTACTTGTGTGATCTTAGACAAGCTTCTGGTCCTCTCTGACAGTTTGATAATAATGAGATGGGTAAAGTAGGTAATCTCTAAGGTTTCTTTCAACTCTTTTAAGTGTATGAGTCCATAAAATAAGCTTTAGGGCAGGTATGCAGTATTAACAGACCAGTTCTAAATTTTAAGAATTAGACCATAATGGTTTAATTTGAGTATTTCCTGTAGTACCTGAAGTTCGGCTGCAGTGTATTTTGCCTTATTAGAGGTGATATTTTGACATTTCCAACATTCCATGGAGAGTATTTTGAGAAACCTGTTTTTCTTCAAAGCACTATCTTTCAGGTACCATCTAGGTTCTTTTCCTTATGGATTTTCTTCTTCGTATTTAAAAAAAAAGGTTCCACAAAAGATAATGTTCATTTCTGGCTTTTTTTGGTTTGGTTTAGGGAGCTTTTCCTTGCCTTTTAAATTTCTCCAAGTTGTGGATGCCAAAATCTTTACCACTTTTTTTCATGAGATTTACTACCTTTATCTAGGATAAACATCACTCCTCCAAAGATAGACATAGTTCTGCATTAGTTGTCACATCTGTTAGGGCATTTTGTTTGGAGCCAGGTTTGGTATGAATGGCTATTGTGATAGAACCACTGATCAACTGCTACAGGTCCAGTGGGAGGAAGTGGTTTCACTGGCTCCTTATTCTGGCCTTTCCCCTTCTTGGGCATCCTCGTGCCAGAAGCGAGCCTGGCTGCTGCTGCCTTGGCTCCAACCCAGGACTTGTAAGCCCAGTGGGAGAGGTAGAGCATGGGCCGCTGGGTCTTCTCCCCGAAAAAAGAGCTGGTGCACAGTGCTTGGTGGGGCAGCACTCCCTGACCCAAGAAGCTACCTGCCCTTATTATATGTATCCTTTTTTAACATTGAACCAGCTTTGCATTCCTGGTAAAAATCCTACTTTGTCATAGTGTGTGATCTTTGTGATATATTGCTGTAATCTCTTTACTAATTATTTAAAAGTTTTGCATCAATATTAATTAGGAAAGTTGTTCCATAGTTTTCTTTCTCTGTTTTTGCTTCCTGGATTAGGTATCATAATTCTGTTTGCATTACAGAAAGAATCTGATAGGATTCCTTCTTTACCTATTTTCCCCCCAGTTTATATAAGTTTGGAATTTACTGTTCTTTAAGTATTTCGTAGAATCCACTTGTAAATCTCTCTGATCCTAGTTTTTTGTCCTTAAGGGTCTCGTTTGTGGCATGTCTAGTTTTTTTTCTAAGACAATGTTATTTAAGTATTCTATTTCCTCTTCTGTTAATCTGTTAATCTAGGCTTTTTTTTTCCAAATATTTATTCGCCTCATTTAGATTGTCAGTTGTTGGCATATAATTGGGCAAAATAGCTTGTAATAACTGCTTTAATTTCATCTTAATGGTTTGTGCATTCACTTTTTAAATTTTTTATATTGGCACTTTGATTTTCTTCTTTTTTTTAATCAAATTAACCATGACTTGTGGTGCCAAGATGGTGGAGTGAGGAAGGAATTCCCTGGAACCCTATCAAATTCCCCTTCAAACAATATGGAAAAAATAAATGCCTCAGAACTGATTTAGGAGTGGGGAAGTAGCTTTACCAGCACAGAAGGAAAGGTCTGTCTCACTGAGGTTGGAGGGAAGCCACCTGCAGCTAGGCTTCATGCCCTCGGGCAGTCCACTAGTCCACTAGTCCAGGCCCCCTCCCACCCCTCACTAACACACAGCAGGGAGGTGTTTCTCCCCCACAACCCTCCCACAACCCTGGCATAAGAAACTTGGGACAGTGCAGGTACAGAGCCCAATTTTTCCATAAAAATAGTCACAAAATAGGAAAAAGAGCAAAAACTTGAGTATAGAATGTTAGTAGACTATAGAATGTTACTTTGGCAACCGGGAGGATCCGGGCACAGACTTAGATGAGTACAATAGTGTCCAGGCTACTTGTAAACCCTCTAAGAAAAATGTAAATTGCCCTCAGGCACAGAAAGAACAGGAAGAGCTTTAAGATGCTTTTAATAAGCAAATAAGAGATGAAGAAAAATGGGGAAAGGAAATGAGAGTAATGCAAGGAAATAATGAAAAAAGAATCAACAGCATAGTAAAAGAAACACAAAAAATGGAAATATATAAAAAAAATCCTTGGAGAAAATAACTCCTTAAAAAATAGAATTGGCCAAATGGAGAAAAAGAAGTACAAAAGCTAGTTGAAGAAAATAATTCCTTAAAAATTACAATTGGGCAAGTGCAAGCTAATGACTCCATGAAACTTCAAGAAATGATAAAAACAAAATCAAAAGAATAAAAAAAGTAGGAGAAAATGTGAAATTTCTCATTGGAAAATCAACTAACCTGGAAAATAGATCCAGGAGAGATAATTTGAGAGTTATTGGACTACCTCAAAGCCATGATTTAAAAAAGATGAAGCCAGCACAGCATCTTTCAAGAACTTATCAAGGAAAATGGCTCTGATACCCTAGAACCAGAGGGCAAAATATAAATTGAAAGAATCCACTGATTACCACCTAAAAGAGATCCCAAAATGGAAACTCCCAGGAATATCAACCAAATTCCAAAATTCCCAAGTCAAGGAAAGACTATTGCAAGCAGCTAGAAAGAAGTAGTTCCAGTATCATGGAACCCCCATCACAAATTTTATCAGCATCTGTCTTGAGGGAACTGTAGGGTTTGGAATATTAAATTCCAGAAGGCAAAGGTGTTAGGGTTACAACCAAGAATCATCTACCCAGCAAAACTAAGTATAATTCTTCAGGGGAAAAATGGATATTCAATGAAATACAGAATTTTCAATCATTCCTAATTAAAAGATGAGTTGAATAAAACATCTGATCTTCAAATACAAGACTCAAGAGAAACATAAAAGGATAAAAAAGAAATTCTTATATGCCTATGTGGCAAGATGATATTGGTAACTCTTAAGAATTTTATCACTGTAAGAGCAATTAGAAGAAGCATATACATAGAGGGTGTGAGTGTGAGATGACTATGATGGGATGACAGGCCCTCCCCCCCCCCAAAAAAATTAAGGACTGAGAAAGAAGGTTATACTGGGAGAGGAGAGTAGGGGAAGATAAAATGCAGCAAATTTATCTCATATAAAAGAACTGAGAAAAAGCAATTACAGTGGAATGGAAGTTGGGGGCGAGGCAGATTGTGAGCAAGCTTAAGCCTTGCTCTCATCAGAATTGGTTCAAAAAGGGAATAACACACACTCAGTTTTGGATGTAGTAAGCTGTCTTTTTAAAAATTAATTTATTTATAGTTTTCAACATTTGCTTTCACAAGATTTTGAGTTCCAAATTTTCTCCCCATTTCTCCCTTCCCCTCCACCTCAAGCTGGCATGCATTCTGATTACCCCTTCCTCCAATCACCCCTTCTCTTGTCCCCTTCCTTTCTATTTTCCTATAGGGCAAGATAGCTTTCTTCTTTTTTCCTTAACTTTTTGTGCATCCTGTTTCTTTTTTTTTATTTTTTATTTAATATTTTTAGTTTGCAACATTGATTTCCACAAGATTTTAAGTTACAAATTTTCTCCGCATTTCTACCCTCCCCCCCAAGATGGCATATATTCTGATTGTCCATTTCCCCAGTCTGCCCTCCCTTCTATCACCTCACTCTCCCCCCATACCCTTCCCCCTTACTTTCTTGTAGGGCAAGATAGATTTCTGTACCCCATCGCTTGTCTATCTTATTTCCCAGTTGCATGTAAAAACAACTTTTTTTTTGGAGCACTTGTTTTTAGAACTTTGAGTTCCAGATTCCCTCCCCACTCACCCTCCTTGAGAAGGCAAGCAATTCAACGTAAGCCACATATGTATCATTATGCAAAACACTTACATAATAGTCATGTTGTGAAAGACTAACTATATTTCCCTCCATCCTATCCCTGTCACCTTTTATTTTTCTCCCTTGACCCTGTCCCCTTTCAAAAGTGTTTGCTTTTGATTACCTCCTCCCCCAATCTGCCCTCCCTTCTGTCATCCCCCCCCTCTTATCCCCTTCCACCCTACTTTCCTGTGGGGTAAGGTACCCAATTGAGTGTGTATGTTATTCCCTCCTTAAGTCAAATCTGATGAGAGCAAGATTCACTCACTCCCTTTCACCTGCCCCCTCTTCCCTTCCAATAAAACTGCTTTTTCTTGCCACTTTTATGTGAGATAATTTACCCTCTTCTATCTCTCCCTTTCTCCTTCTCCCAATATATTTCTCTCTCACCCCTTAATTTTATTTTTTTTAAGATACTATCCCTTCACATTCAACTCACCCTATGCCCTCTGTCTATATACATATATGTATATTCCCTTCAACTACCCTAATACTGAGAAAGGTCTCATGAGTTACAAATATCATCTTTCCATGTAGCAATGTAAGCAAAATGGTTCAGCTTTAGTAAGTCCCTTATGATTTCTCTGTCCTATTTACCTTTTCATGCTTCTCTTGATTCTTGTATTTGAAAGTCAGATTTTCTATTCAGCTCTGGTCTTTTCATTGAGAATGCTTGAAAGTCCTCTATTTTCTTGAAAACCTACATTTTGCCCTGGAATATTATACTCAGTTTTGCTGGATAGGTAATTCTTGGTTTTAGTCCTAGCTCCTTTGACCTCCAGAATATCATATTCCAAGCCCTTCGATCCCTTAATGTAGAAGCTGCTAGGTCTTGTGTTATCCTGATTGTGTTTCCACAATACTCAAACTGTTTCTGGCTGCTTGCAGTATTTTCTCCTTGATCTGGGAGCTCTGGCATTTGGCAACAATATTCCTAGGAGTTTTCTTTTGGGGATCTTCTTCAGGAGGTGATCAGTAGATTCTTACAATTTCTCTTTTACCCTCTTGCTCTAGAATATCTGGGCAGTTTTTCTTGATAGTTTCTTGAAAGATGATGTCTAGGCTCTTTTTTTCATCATGGCTTTCAGGTAGTCCAGTAATTTTTAAATTATCTTTCTTGGATTTATTCTCCAGGTCAATGTTTTTTCCAGTGAGATATTTCCCATTGTCTTCCATTTTTTTGTTCTATTTTATACTTTCCTCATTTCTCATAAAGTCACTAGCTTCTACTTGCTCCAATCTAATTTTTAAGATGGTATCTTCTTGAGTGGCCTTTTGTACCTCCTTTTCCATTTGGCTAATTCTGCCTTTCAAGGTATTCTTCTCCTCATTGGCTTTTTGGAACTCTTTTGCCATTTGAGTTAGTCTATTTTTTAAGGTGTTATTTTCTTCAGTATTTTTTTAGGTCTCCTTTACCAAGTCATTGACTTGTTTTTCATGATTTTCTTGCATCACTCTCATTTCTCCTCCTAATTTTTCCTCTATTTCTCTTACTTAATTTTACAAATCCTTTTTGAGTTCTTCCATGGCTTGAGAGCAATTCATATTTTTCTTGGAGGCTTTTGATGTGGGCTCTTTGACTTTGTTGACTTCTTCTGGCTATATGTTTTGATCTTCTTTGTCACCAAAAAAGATTCTGTAGTCTGAGTCTGAGTCCTTTTTCACTGCCTGGTCATGTTCCTAGCCAACTACTTGACCCTTGAGCTTTTTGTCAGGGTATGACTGCTTATAGAGTAGAGAGTACTTTGTCCCAAGCTTTAGGGGCTTTGCACTGCAGTTTTCAGGGCTACTTCTACACAGCAAGCTCTGCCACAGCAGCATTCCTTCTCCCCCAGGAACTGCCAACCAGGACCGTGACCCAGATCCAAGCAGGGCAAAGCAAGATAACCCTGCTTCTGCACCAGTGAAGCAATCCTTGCACTCCTGCTGTGATCTGCTGCTTGATTCCTCCCACAGGATGATCCTGGGGCCGGAAGCAGCAGCCACAGGAGCTTCCTACTACTGTTGCAGCTCCACCTTCACCTCCCTGGGGGCTGGAACCTGGCCAGCACTTCTCACATGCATCCAGAATTTTTCCCACTAACCTGCTCCATTGTCTTTGGTGTTTGTGGGTTGAGAAGTCTGGTAACTGCCACAGCTCACTGATTCATGGCCCTGCTCTGCCCAATCTACTCCTGGCCTGGTTTGTCCTGGCATGGTCCACGCTGGGCTGCTCTGCTCCCAGCACAGTGCGATAGACCCTTCCCAGCGACCATGTAGGCTGTCTTGGGCTAGAGACTTGTTTCCCTCTGTTATTTCATGGGTTCTGTAGCTCTAGAATTTGTTTAGAGCCATTTTTTACAGGTGCTTGGAGGGATTTGGGGGAGAGCTTAAGCAAGTCCCTGTTTTCTAGCTGCCATCTTGGCTCTGCCCCCTGCAAGAGATTTCTGTACCCCATTGCCTGTATATCTTATTTCCCAGTTGCATGTGAAAACAATTTTTAACATTTGCATTTAAAACTTTTGAGTTCCACATTCTCCCTCCCTCCCCACTCACCCTCATTGTGAAGGAACGCAATTCATATAGGTTACCCATGTGTACATAGTAATCTATTTTATCAGGAAGCAAAAAAGGGTGGGGGCATGGGACTGATTGGAGAGCAGATTGGAGGAGGTGGTAATTAGAAGTAGAATACTTATTGTGAGAGGTATAGGATGAAAAGGTAAGAGAGAGAAGAAGAAATAACAGAGAAGTAGAATGGAGGGAGACACAGTTATCATTGTCGTGTTTGTCTTTCATTCTCAAAGAGGACCATGAGATCAGGGAAATGATGACATAACTTGCAGTGGACTTTGATTTGAGTGAGAGAGGGCTGTTCAAGGTGACCAGCCTCACTTTCTCCTCCAGAGCCATCTGGGTCCAGTGGCCTGATATTCACTAGAAAGACTAGATGGCCTAGGATGCATTGGTAAACCCTGGTCTTTTCAGGTTCTTACTTTGAGTGAGGTAATGCCCATTCAGTGAATAGGTCTCTTTAAGAAGTTAATCAAGGGATGGCCCCTTTAATCAAAACTCAAAAAAAAGAAAAAATGAAAAAAAAACATAACAATGAGGGAGGGGACCCTTTAGGGTTCCTGGCCTGAGGAGAGACAGTTACTGTTTAGTACTTACATTCACTCTGTGCCAGGAGGGTGGGGACCCATTGTTTTGTCCCACTATGAGCTCCAGAGTAAACTGGATTTAAGGCTTGGTTTTTTAGAAAAGAAATCTAGCCAGTAAACCCGAAGTTAAGGAGGTGGCCTTCAGCCATCGAAATGTACCTTCCTTTGGGCAGAGGAGAGTAAGGGAGAGGGATGAACTCACCAGTAAAATGGAAGCGGATAGCGGAGTGGATTAAAAACTAGAATTCTACAATGTGCTGTTTACGGGAAGCACATTGGAAATGCTGAGACAGGGTAAGGGGCTAGAGCAGAATCTATTATGCTTTAGCTGAAGTAAAAAAAAAAAGGTGGGGAGGGCAGCAATTATGATCTTAGACAAAGCAAATACGAAGATCTAATTAGAGAGTACAGCACTGGCCCTGGAGTCAGGAGGACCTGAGTTCAAATCCAGCCTCAGACACTTGACACACTTACTAGCTGTGTGACCTTGAGCAAGTCACTTAACCCCAGTTGCCCTGCCTTCCCCCCTCAAAAAAAATAAGATAAGGAAGGAAACTATATTTTGCTAAAATATACCATAGGCAATAAAGTAATATCAGTACTAAACATATATGTACCAAATGGCATAGCATCTAGATTTCTAAAGAAGTTACAAGAGGAAATAGTAAAATTATGCTAGTGGAGGACCTCAACTTTTCCCTCTTAGAACTAGATAAATCTAACCAAAAAACTAAACAAGAAAGAAGTTAAAGAGATGGATACAATAATAGAAAAGTTAGATATGCTAGATCTCTGAAGGAAATTGAATGGGATTAGAAAGGAATATGTCTTTTTTTTCCTCAGTGGTACATAGTATACCTACACAAAAATTGATTGTGTATTAGGACATAAAAACCTCACAACAAAATACAAAAAAATTAAAATGCATCCTTTTCAGGTCATGATGCAATAAAAATTACAAAGGGCCATGGAAAGATAGAAAGAAAGATGGAAACTAAATAATATGACAGAAAAGGAAAATAAAATAAATATTGGAGGGGATGTGGGAAAACCAGAACACTTATGCATCCAACCATTCTGGAAAGCAATTTGGAACTATGTCCAAAGGGCAATCAAGCTGTGCATACGCTTTAATCCAGCAATACGACTGCTAGGTCTGTGTCCCAAAAAGATAAAAAAAAGCTGGGGGGTGGGGCGGGTTGGGCAGGAAGGGACTTATGTGTGTAAAAATATAGCAGTTCTTTTTGTGGTAGCTAGGAATTGGAAATTGAGTGGATACTCATTAATTGGGGAATGGTTGAATAAGTTGTGGTATAGGATTGTAATGGAATATTATTGTACTATAATAAATGAGATGCAGGATGATTTCAGAAAAAGCTGGGAAGGCATACATGAACTGATGAGAAGTGAAGTGAGAAGAACCAAAAGAAAATTGTATGTGTAACAGCTATATTGTTTGATGAAGAACTGTGAATGACTTGACTGTTCTCAGCAGCAGTGACCCCCAAGACATCCCAAAGGACTCATGATGAAAAATTGTATCCACATCCAGAGAAAGAACTGGTGTGACAACTGTGAATAATCCTTCCTTCCTCCCTCCCTCCCTCCCTCCCTCCCTCCCTTCCTTCCTTCCTTCCTTCCTTCCTTCCTTCCTTCCTTCCTTCCTTCCTTCCTTCCTTCCTTCCTTCCTGTCTTCTTGCATAAAATGAATATTATGGAAATGTTTTACAGTATTGCACATATATAACATATATTACTGACCATGCTAGTGGGGGGGGAGGGATAGGATTTGGAACTCAGAACGTTAAAACAAATGTTAAAAATTGTTTTTACATGTAATTGGGGGGATACAATATTTTTAAAATGTTTATGTAAGAAATCGTTTTTGGGTTTCCCCCCCATAAAACCACCTCCTAATTTTATATATCCATTGCTCTTTTACCTTCCCCCATCAAACCTGAGTACCATGTGCCAAGTTAGCACCCTAAGTTAATGTTAATTGAAGATTACTTTTGCTAATGAATTGTAACTGCAGTAGTACTTTGATATATGGGCCTGCCTTCTATGAGGTAGGTAGTATTCCTGGAAAGTTGTAAGTCTATTTTATTGAAAGTAAATTGATTCCTCTCCACACTAACACTTATTCTCACACTTCGGAAATTGAATTTACATGTTGATATCCCCTCAAATACCACCTTTGCTTTTCAGGTCATCTGATTTATTCCTTTAGTTCACCTCAGCTATATACAAACAGATCCCTTTATCTCTGATTTCATTATGTAAACTTCAAAATTGAAACCTAATCAAGCTAGATTTAATATTCCCTTTTTAGGTTTTTTCCCCTTTGTAAACTTGACCCACAGTGCACATTGCAGAGAAACTTCCCTAAAATCCAGTCTTTGGTTTTGTAATTACCTCCTTCTTTGTAACCCCATCAGTCACTTAAGGTCAGATCTCATCAATTTAAACTATTGTAGAAACAACCTTCCTTGAAGACTACTTTCATTGCCAGGGAACTTTTGTCTTGTGACTGAAATCACATGTCTTGGCTTCATTAAATGAATTTCAGAAGGGGCTATCCAAATGTAATCTCAGTTTTCACTGCCAGCAGTAGCTAATTAGAAGATACCTGACTTGCTCAAGGTTTTCCTAATTGCTAATTGTTATAAAAGACCCTGTCAGTCCTCATTGTGTTAGGTCATTGAGTGAGGCCATTGATCCAATTTAGTGGTTACTGCTAGTCTAATAAATTAGACAGACTGGGAACATAGTCTCAAGGCTTACCTTGACTTTCAAATGTAACTATTATTACCTATTAATGCTGAAATTACTCTATCTGACCAGAATCGCAATCCTTCCATTTCTCCACTCTAAGCCTTTCTAAACCTGTTTTCTATCATGTTCCTTCCTTGCTTATGTGGTCACCCTTGCTTTGGCCTAAGCTTTCTCCCTTCAATTTTTGACCCTTAGTTAACCATTTCAATCTTAACACTGAGCTGTACAGTCCTTTACCCCCTTTGTCCTATTACATTTCATCCCTTTCCAGACTCCACCCTTGCATTATTCTTAACATTTGCCTTTTTTGTTCTTTGTACTTTTTTTCAGTCATGTCTATCTCTTCATGACCCCATTTGGGATCTTCTCAGCAAAGATTCTAGAGTGGTTTGCCATTTCCTTATCTAGCTCATTTTACAGATGAGAAGACTGAGGCAAATAGGGTCAAGTGACTTGTCCAGGGCCACACAGCCAGTAAGTATCTGAGGCTAGATTTGAACTCTTGAAGATGAGTCTTGCTGATTCCAAGCCCAGTGGTCTATCCACTATGCCACCTAGCTTCCCATACCTATTATAAACTACTCTCCACTGTGTCTCCTTTTTGCTGAATCCAGTAACCTTTTTCCAGTCCTTATCCTTCTGGACCTCTCTGCAGCTATTTGAATAAGTGACAACTCCCACCTACTGGATATCTAGGCCTTCTTGCTGAGTTTTTATGATATGCTTTTTTTCAGTCCTCCAATCTGACTGATTGATCTCAGTATCCTTTGCATCTAAGGTTTTGTAATACACCTCACTCTCCTTCACCCAACATATTACTATCATTTACAAAATCTTGCTGTTTTATATTTCCACAACATCTGTGATATGAGTCTTTCTATTCCCAAAGCCACCACCTAAGTTTAGGCCCCTTTATTACCTTTCACTTAGATTATTACAACAGCTTCTTCCCCTTCTCCAATATGTCCACAGTTGCCACATTGATATTCCTAATAATATTGCTGGACTTCCTAGGCAGGGCCAAAGCCCTGAGGAAGAACCACATGATAACCCCTAAGGAAGGCAGTGCAGACCACAGGACTCCCAGAGGAAGACCAAGTGATATCCCCCTTAACACCATGGTGGGGAATCACAGGACTCCCCAAGGCTGGGTCAGGAAGTTAGCCCGAGACATGCTTCTCCAGCTCATTGCTTTCCGGTAGCACAACCTTAGGAAGATCCCTGTGATTTGCCCATTCTCACCGAAAGAACTCAGTACCAGAGTGGGCAGAGGAAGGCTTTTATTACACTTCTCAAGAGAGCAGGTGCAATGCTCACTAGGAACACTCACACTGACATAGCAGCGGGAGTGAGGGTAACCATCTCCACTCCTTTCTGAGTTATGGTTAGTTTATATTCTTTACTTTTTGCATAGTTTTCTTAGGTTATACAGTTTATATAGGTAGGATAATAGGGATACGGAAGCAAAAGTGAAGTTAATTAGTTCTATCTTCCTTGTCTAAGTTAGGATTAGTCTACATTCTTTACTACCCTACCTTCCCTCTTTAACATATGTAAATTATGCAGATCAGTAGGCCTGGACACTTGACCAGTCCTGATAAGCTTGGACTGATTCAACTGGTTTAGCTTCTCTAGCTTCCCTGGTCCCCGGCTAGCCATTGTCTTGGTAGGTAAACTTTAACTCAGCTATATGGACAGCTTCTGTGGGAGCAAAACCAGATACCATACTATCTTTTCTTACACTAAAGTACAGGTCTGACCATGTCACTGCCCCTTGCTGAAGAACCTCTAGTGATTCTCTCTTGCTTCTAGGATAATAAAATACAAACTCTCTGGCATTTAAGGCCTTTCACAAGCAGGATCCAAGCTATCTTTTCAGTCAGATTACACATTACTTTCCCTCGTGCATTTTGTTCTTTAGCCAAACTGTCCTACTTGCTGTTCTCCATAGGTGACGTGCCATATCCCACCTCTACATCTTTTTTTTTTTCATTGCATTTTTTAAATTTTTTTTAAATTTATTTAACATATTTAGTTTTCAGCATTGATTTTTCTCAAGAGTTTGGATTACAAATTTTCTCCCCATTTCTACCCTCCCCCCCACTCCAAGATGGCATATATTCTGGTTGCCCTGTTCCCCAGTCAGCCCTCCCCTCTATCACCCCCCTTCCCTCCCATCCCCTTTTCCCTTCCTTTCTTGTAGGGCAAGATAAATTTTTATGCCCCATTGCCTGTGTATCTTATTTTCTTGTTGCATGCAAAAACATTTTTGTTTGTTTTTGAACATCTGTTTTTAAAACTTTGAGTTCCAAATTCTCTCCCCTTCCCACCCACCCTCCCTAAGAAGTCAAGCAATTCAACATAGGCCACATGTGTATCATTATGTATAACCCTTCCAGAATACTCATGTTGTGAAAGACTAACTATATTTTGCTCCTTCCCAACCCATCCCCCTTTATTGAATTTTCTCCCTTGACCCTGTCCCCTTTTGAAAGTGTTTGTTTTTGACTACCTCCACCCCCATCTGCCCTCCCCTCCATCATCCCCTCATTTTTTTATTATCTTCTTCCCTCTTCTTTCATATGGGGTAAGATTCCCAATTGGGTATGTATGGTATTCCCTCCTTAGGCCAAATCTGATGAGAGCAGTGTTCACTCATTCCCCCCTCATCCACCCTCTCCCCTCCTCCCACAGAACTGCTTCCTCTTGCCACCTTTATGGGAGATAATCCATCCCATTCTATCTCTCCTTATCTCCCTCTCTCAGTATGTTCCTCTCTCATCCCTTAATTTGATTTTATTTCTTTTAGATATCTTCCCTTCATCTTCAACTCACCCTGTGTCCGCTCTCTCCCTCTCTCCCTCCCTCCCTCCCTTTCTCTCTCTCTCTCTCTCTCTCTCTCTCTATATATATATATATATATATATACACACACATACACACATAGATACATACACATTCACCCATATATATACATAAACATATATGTATGCATATTCCCTTCAGCTACCCTAATACTGAGGTCTCATGAATCATACACATCATCTTTCCATGTAGGAATGTAAACAAAACAGTTCACCTTTAGTAAGTCCCTTGCAATTTCTTTTTCTTGATTACCTTTTCATGCTTCTCTTGATTCTTGTGTTTGAAAGTCAGATTTTCTATTCAGTTCTGGTCTTTTCACTGAGAAAGCTTGAAAGTTCTCTATTTTATTGAAAGTCCATATTTTGCCTTGAAGCATAATACTCAGTTTTGCTGGGTAGGTGATTCTAGGTTTTAATCCTAGCTCCATTGACCTCCGGAATATCGTATTCCAAGCCCTTCGATCTCTTAATGTAGAAGCTGCCAGATCTTGGGTTATTCTGATTGGGTTTCCACAATACTCAAATTGTTTCTTTCTGGCTGCTTGCAGTATTTTCTCCTTGATCTGGGAGCTCTGGAATTTGGCGACAATATTCCTAGGAGATTTCTTTTGGGGATCTATTTGAGGAGGTGATCGATGGATTCTTTCAATTTCTATTTTGCCCTGTGGCTCTAGAATATCAGGGCAGTTTTCCTTGATAGTTTCTTGAAAGATGATGTCCATGTTCTTTTTTTGATCTTGGTTTTCAGGTAGTCCAATAATTTTTAAATTATCTCTCCTGGATCTATTTTCCAGGTCAGTGGTTTTTCCAGTGAGATATTTCACATTATCTTCCATTTTTTCATTCCTTTGGTTCTGTTTTATAATATCTTGATTTCTCATCAAGTCACTAGCTTCCACTTGCTCCAATCTAATTTTTAAAGTAGTATTTTCTTCAGTGGTCTTTTGGACCTCCTTTTCCATTTGGCTAATTCTGCCTTTCAAGGCATTCTTCTCCTCATTGGCTTTTTGGAGCTCTTTTGCCATTTGAGTTAGTCTATTTTTTAAGGTGTTGTTTTCTTCAGTGTATTTTTCGGTATTTTTTTGGGTCTCCTTTAGCAAGTCATTGACTTGTTTTTCATGGTTTTCTCGCATCCTTCTCATTTCTCTTCCCAATTTTTCCTCTACTTCTCTAACTTGCTTTTCCAAATCCTTTTTGAGCTCTTCCATGGCCTGGGACCAGTTCATGTTTTTCTTGGAGGCTGTTGGTGTAGACTCTTGCACTTTATTGACTTCTTTAGGCTGTATGTTTTGGTCTTCTTTGTCACCAAAGAAAGAATGCAAAGTCTGAGACTGAATCTCAGAGCGTTTTCGCTGCCTGGCCATATTTATTCCCAGCCAACTAACTTGGCCTTTGAGTTTTTCAGTGAGTTATGACTGCTTGTAGACTAGAGAGTTCTATGTTCCACGTTTGGGGGGGAGGTGCCAGCTCTGCCACACCGGCACTGCTCCTTCCCCAACCCCCAACCCGAACTGGGCTTAGAATCTTCGGCAGGCTGTGCACCCCTGCTCTGATCCACCACTTAATTCCTCCCACCAGGTGGTGGGCCTGGAGCCAGAAGTAACAACAGCTGTAGCTGCCCCACCTCCGCTGCCCCCCGGGGCTGGAAGCCGAACTGCGAACTCCTACTCCCGCAGCTTTTCCCACTAACCTTCTCTGCAGTCTTTGGTGTTTGTGGGTTAAGGAGTCTGGTAACTGCTGCAGCTCACTGATTCAGGGCGCTAGGGCCCCCTCCGCCCGGCTTCTGGTCTGGATGGTCCACGCCCTTCAGGCTGGGTTCTGCTCCACTCCGTTCCCAGCTCCGTGTGGGATAGACCTCACCCAGAGACCATCCAGGCTGTCCTGGGCTGGAGCCTTGCTTCCCTCTGCTGTTTTGTGGGTTCTGCCGTTCTAGAATTGGTTCAGAGCCATTTTTTACAGGTTTTTGGAGGGACTCGGTATGGAGCTCACACTAGTTCCTGCTTACCAGCCGCCATCTTGGCTCCGCCCCCCCCCCGCCCCCTCCCCCCCCTCTACATCTTTGTATAGCTCTCCTTATGCCTGGAATGCTTTCTCTCCTCATCTTAGATCTCTGGAACTTCTAGCTTTAAACCTCAGCCTCTTTGAGAACACCTATGCTTCTTTATCTGCCAACATTTTTCGGGCTTTGAGTAGATGTAAATCTGTTCAGGCAGAGATTATTTTGTGGTTCCCCCCACCTCACCAATATTTCTAGGGGCTAGTACAGTGCCTCTGGTTCATAATAGTTATTTAGTGTGTGATTGTTTAATGGAATTGAAATTGATGGACCAGCTCAATGGGCCTTCTACCCAGTTATGTGTCATACAGTTTTAGCCAATTGGCGTTTTTTATCCATTTGGTTTTTTTTTCCTTTGTGGACTGTAAGGCCTAACTCTTTTTAAATGACTTTGGATCTAATTTAGGAGACTGTAGGTTTTTCGCCTATATTGAAATCAGGTCAGTTAAACAAGTGTTTTATTAAGTGACTCCTGTGTTCTAGGAATGGTGCGAGATGCTGAAGATATAAGTCGCTGCTCTCAAGGAGCTATATTTTGTTGGAATAGTGGTTATAATACAGCCTTTCCAAGAGATAGTTCACACTCCTGCAAGCAACATTTCAGAACTAGGAGGAATATATAACAATTAGAAAGAAAGAAATTTAAGCTTGATTTAAGGCAGTTTTTCAAAGTTGGGCTTGTGGATGTAAGGAAAGGTGGCCAAAAAAGTTCAAATTAAAGTCAACAAAAGACTAATGCTATGAATTCACTCCAAAGTAAGAGTAAATGAAGCAATAGGATTTCAGATGTTTTTCACAAATTAGGTCAAATTTGAGTCAGTACATCTCAATATTGTGAGCATGATCTGCAGTGTCACTGGCATTGAGCATAGGCTTCTGCTGGAGTTGGGTTGTGTGTTATCTCTGCTTTCTGCATTTGTGCATGAAATTTATAACGTTTAAAGTTAAGCAAATTTTGTCCAGAAATAAAAGTACAGTTATAGATATTACAGTTCTCAATCTTATTCATTTTGGTAAGAAAAAAAATCCAGTTTTTCAAAAAACTCCCAAAATTTTTTAGAAATAAAAAATGGAAATTAACTTTAAAGTGGTTAAAAGCATTTCAGATTTTCAACAGTTAAATTTAAATTTAATTGCCATAAATTTTTTATTTTCTCTGATTTTTAGAAAGTAAAACGTCCATTCATATAACTACATAACTGGCTTGAAAAAAAAATCCTTTCGAACAGCAGAAAGGAATGCAAAGACAGTAGAAACAGTTAAAGTAGAAGAAATACAAAGGATACATGTGAAATACGTTGGCCAGACAAGAATTTTTCTAGAGAAAATAAGATGCTTTTAATTTTTGTTAAATTTTATTTTCATTTTCAGTTCCAACTTCTCTATTTCCCTATACCCCTCCACCCATTGAGAGGCGAAGAAATGATACCCATTATAAATAGGAAGTCATGAAAAAACATTTCCAAATTAGCTATGTTTCAGTAAGAAAAAGCAGGAAAAATAAGGGGCAAAAATATGCTTTAATCTGCACAGAGACCATCAGTTCTCTATCTGGAGATGGATAGCATTTTTCATTATGAGTTGTTTGGAATTGTTTGTCTTTGTATTGATCAGAGTTAGTAAGTCTTTCATTTTTTATTTTCTTTACAATATTGCTATTACAATATTATATAATCTATTAAATTGTTCTCTTGGTTCTGCTCATTTCACTTTCCGTCAGTTCATATAATTCTTCCCAGGTTTTCCTGAAACACCATCTCCTTCATTATTTCTTTTTCTAATCTGCAATATTAGCATTTTCCCCCTCACTTTTTTTATTTAAATTTTTTTTCAGTTCCATATTCTCTCCCTTCAGCCCCTCCCCTATCCATTGATAAAGGCAAGATTAATAACAATATTCGTTATACACATGCCGTCAGCCAAAACCTATTTCTGCATTAGGCATATTATGGGAGGGAGTGAGGAAGAAAAATAAAGGGAAGAAAATGCTTCAGTTCACACTCCAAGTCCATCAGTTCTTTATCCATCAGGTGGATAGCACTTTACATCATGCATCCTTTGGAGTTGTGGTGGATCATTATATTGATTAGAGTTACTAAAATAGTCTTTCACAGGTGTTATCTTTACAATGTTACTGTTGCTGTGTAGATTATTTTCCTGGTTCTGCTGACTTCACTTTGCATCATGATGTTCATATAAATTTTTCCAAGTTTTTCTGAAACCATCCCCTTATTCATTTCTTACAGCACCTTAGTATTCCATCACATTCGTATAGGATAATTTGATCATTTGTTGCTCTGTAATTGATGGGCATCCCCTCAATTTCCAGTTCTTTGCTTCCACAAAAAATTGATATAAATAATTTTGTACATATGTGTTCTTTTCATTTTTCTTTGGTCTTTTTAGGTATAACCCTAGTAATGGTATTGCTGGGTCAAAGTTTTATAGCCCCTTATAGCACAGTTTTGGGCACAGTTCCAAATTGTTCTGCAGAATAGTTGGAGTAGTTCACAGGTCTGCCAAGAGTGCCTTAGTGTACCTATTTTCCCACTTCTCATCCAGCATTTTCTGTCATCTTAATTAGATGCTTTTAATAAGCAAAACAAACTTTTAAAAAACATACATCTGTGACATAAAAAGGATTGCTTCCAGTATCATTTTAGGTTGCTTAAAGAATTGCCAAGTGTAAAAAAACATCATTTGATAGAAGAAATTTTAATCCTGAAGCTAAGGCAAAAGGAACCTTTGTGAATTGTGGAATGTAGTTTCAGGTGTTTTCATTTGCGTATGATACAGTGGGAAAGAGAATTGTTCATATGCTTGGAAACCTTTGTGATCAATTGAGAAATTAAATTTTCCTATTTTGTATTGTAATTATATGAAGTAATATGTCAGTTAAAGGTACTCATTTGTATGTTGAAACTGATGTTGGGTAAGATTTGTTACTTCATAAACCTATTTACAGCAATGCTATATCAAGAGAAACTTTCAATATGATTACATTTTTTAATGAAAGTGA
Source organism: Trichosurus vulpecula (assembly GCF_011100635.1). NCBI lineage: Eukaryota > Metazoa > Chordata > Mammalia > Diprotodontia > Phalangeridae > Trichosurus > Trichosurus vulpecula. Next base: position 72,275,007 of record NC_050574.1, on the reverse strand, counting down.
TAGAATGTGGGAGAATCATTTTGGATTTTGCCCTGATGAATTGCAGTCATGTAAGGATATGAGTCTATGAGCATTCACTATGTGTCCTCTTGTGCAATTTAGACATACTATGTGCTTGATCAGCAATAACTTGTACCCAGAAATATTAGTGAGGGGTTAAGTTTTTCAAGTTGTAAGAATAATAAAGTTTACTGAAAACAGTCCATCAGAAAAGGCTTTTTAGCTTCTGTAATGGTAAAACATGCTGACTTTCCTGCGCCAAAGTATTTCAAAGAGTATTTGAATTAAAGAAAAAAAAGTTATTTTCTTAGTCATCTTTACTACAAATAGTAAAGATAAAGCAAATCCACCTTCTGAAAGATTACCTGAATCTTATGTTTTTGGTGGGTATTTTTGAAAAAACAAAACAACAAAACTAAGTACCCTAGATCAGTGCATGATCCCTAGACTCATGCTCTAATCCAGAAAGAAAAAGTGACTATATTTATGAAAAAGATAGAGCTATTTATTAGAAATTTACAAAATAATATTTATCTCTTCTCCATTAAGAAAAATGCCTTACCTACAAATGAAATAGAAGTAAATACCTGCTTACTATTATTTGACTGCTCTACAGAGCAATCCTCATTTTAAAGAATTAGATATTTCTAATTATAAATGATCAAGAACCCTTTGCTATGGATAAATATGATACAGTTGATTTTATTCCATCTAAACAAGTTAATAGATTTGTGATAATACATTGAATACAAGTGTTTGAACCTGAAAATCATGTTTTGGATACAAATAAATAATTTTCTAGATTATTTTTAAAGCAAAATTAACTTTTCTGATCTTGAACTTTTTCCTTTCAAAAGCCTACTGCTCTATTCATTTTTATTTTAATTTTTATCAATATCTTTTATTTTTATATTACCTTCACTTCCCAATATATGACTCCCCTTTCCCTTCCTCAGTGAGTTATCCCTAATAGCAAAAAGTCAAAAGAAAAGGGGGAAAACAAAAGTTCATTAAAAACTAACCAACATTTATTTCAGCTGTGTCTGAAAGTGTATGCAGTGTTACAAATACCCCCCTCCAGTGAGTGAAAGTGGTACATTTTCTCCTCCCTTTTTCCAGGACAAGTTTGGTCATGTTTAGTGTTTTTGTTACTTCTGTTACATAGTTGTTACTGTGCATATTGCTTTCCTGGTTGTGCTTATTTCACACTGCATCAATAAAGCTTCCCAGGCTTTTCAGAGTTCTTCATAGACATAATTTCTTATAGCATAGTTATGTTCCATTATATTCATGTACAACAATTTTTTTTACCTATTCCCCGATTGATTTCAGCCTCTCTATTATTCTTCTCAATCTCATCCCTTCTTGGCTCTTCTTTCAGTTTGCACTCATAATGATTCATCCTGTCCTCCCCAGCCACCCTTTAATTTTCAACCTCTTTCTATCTGTTGGTTCCTTCCTTGCTGCCTACAAACACACCCAGGTTTCCCCCATCCTTAAAAAAACCCTCAGTAGACCCTTCTATCCCTTCACCGTATCTGTTAAGATATCTGTCATTCTATATCTTTCCTTCTTTTCTCAGCCACACTAATAGGGAGAGCTGTCTACATTGCTTCTACTTCCTCTCCTTTCAGTCTGGATGGAATGGGCAGTTGAGAACAATTTGTTCCAAGGGCTATGAAGGCTGCTGAAGCAGTGCTTAGAGACTTCTCAGACATTGAAGACATCAAGGTTATTCACTACATTTGATGACTTTGTGCCGCTCTGCCTCACTTAAATACAATTTGTAAGTAAGGACTCCCCTCACTCCCCATGTCATTGGTCTTGGAAACCAAAGAACAAACAACTTCTCAACCCTTTGTGATCTGACTTTCTTCAGACTTCATCACTCAACTGAAACTACTTTCTCCAAAGTTACAAATGATCTCTTTTTAAAAAAAAAAATTATTCTTTTCTTAAATAATTGAAAAAGGAATACTTCCATGCACATAGCCAGAACATGAGAATTACATATGAAATCCTGAATCTCCATTTTATGCAACTTCTGAAAAAAACATATAATTCTACATATTCTTTTCACAATTGAACTTTTTGTGCTTCTTTGTGTTCTATGATTTTTTTAAAAAAACAGTGTTACTGTGGCCTTCCTTTGGGAGGGGTTCATTTGCTAACCACTTCCACCCTCAATTAACTTGAATAAGAATTGTGCATGGGCAACCCTACTCCTGTAACAGATAAGCTTTGTAAAACCCAATGAATCAACACAACAGCCAAGTCCAATGATACTTGTCTCTTTCTACATCTTGTATCCATCAGCTGTTTGGAGGTATGTAACACGATTCATCCTATGTCCTCTGGAGACCTGGTTGATCATTGCTTTAGTCCAGGTTAAATCTTTCAAAGTTGTTTTTCTTTACAATATCCTTTTCCTTGTATAAATTGTTCTCCTGGCTCTGCTCATTTCTCTCTGCTTCAGTTCTTGCTACAGTATATTCTCCGAAATTATCTTTTTTGTCATTTCTCACAGAGCAATTACATTCTGTCGCACACATATGCCAAAGTTTGGCCATTCCCTGGTTGTCTATGTGACAATCTCAGTTACTCATGTGATCTCTTTTCTTTTTTATTTTCTCCATTTATAACTCCCTACTTCAGGATCAGGAAGTTTGTTTTGCTTAAAGCTGTTTTGTCCCTCCATTCTTGCATCTCCCCACCCTAACTCCACCTCCCATCCTTACCTGTTTCCCTGTTGAGTTTGATGTAATTCTCTTACTGTTTGTGTATATTCAATTCTTTTTTGTTGCACATAAGAGTAAGATTCATCTGATGCCTTCTTCCACCCTTTCTTCACATTATATTGTATATACTCTTCTTCTCAGACATCCTAATTGTGAGAAGTTGCAAGCTTTACTCTTTTCATTCAAACCCCATTCCCCATCCTCCACCACTTTATTCCCATCAGCCTTAACTTTCCCATTCCAAAGTTCCAACCAAACACCAGTCTCCTTCCGCTATGCCCTCTGAATGCCTATTCATAGCCAACAAACTTAACCTTCATTCTAAATCTTTTCCTTTCCCACTCCCTCCATCTCCTGACTTATTGAAACCTGGCTCCCCACTATTAACAAAGCCTTTACCCTTTCAGTACCCTTTGTCAGTATTCCTTCCATTACTGACTGTACCTTCACTCGTTCCCTTCACTGCACTGCTTAAGGCATTAGAGTTGGAATATTCCTCTTTCTATCTTTGCATTGCTCTCTGATTCAAATAGATCTAGACAGTTTTCATTTGTGATTTCTGGAAAATATGGTGTCCAACAGAAAAGGAAAATGACAAATATTGGAGAGGATATGGGAAAATTGAGATATTAATGCATTGTTGGTGGAGTTATGAACTGACTAAAACATACTGGAGAGCATTTTGGAACTATGCCCAGAGGGCAATCAAGCTGTGCATACCCTTTGACCCAACAATACCACTACCTATCCCAAAGAGATAAAAAATGAAAATGACCAATACGTACAAAAATATTTATATAGCAGCTCTTTTTGTGGAATTGGAAATTGAGGGGATGCTCATGAGTTGGGTAAATAAGTTGTGGTATATGGTTGTGATGGAATACTGTTGTGCTGTCAGAAATCATGAGCAGGATGCTTTCAGAAAAACCAGGAAAGACTAATATGAACTGATGCATAGTAAAGTGAGCAGAACAGAACACTGTACGTGATAACAGCAATAGCATAAGAATAAATGACCTAGCAATTCTTAGCAATACAGTGATCCAAAACAATTCCAAAGGACTTGTGATGAAAAATGCTATTTATCTCCAGAGAAAGAACTGAAGTCTGAATATAAGATCAAAGCATTGCAAGATGTAAAATGGATAATTTTGATTACATTAAATTTAAAAAGGTTTTGTAAAAATAAAACCTGCATAACCAAGATTAGAACTAGGAAAGTAGAAAAGTGAGGGAGTGGGGGGTTGTTGCAGATTTTACAGACAGCTTATTGGATTAAAAGGTCTTATATCTCACAAATATAGAGAACTTTGTCAAATTTATAAGAATACTAATCATTCCTCAATTGATAAATGATCAACGGATATAAGCAGGCAGTTTTTCGATGCAGAAATCAAAACTATATATAGTCATATGAAAAAGCTCTAAATCATTATTGATTAGAGAAATGCAAATTGAAGCAACTTTGAGATACCATCTCATATCTATCAGATTAGTTAAAATGAGAAACGTTGGAGGGGATATGGAAAAAATGGGATATTAATACACTGTTGATGGAACTCTGAACTGATCCAACCATTTTGAAAAGCAATCTTGAATTATACCCAAAGAGTTATAAAACTTTGTATACCTTTTGACCCACCAATGCCATTATTAGGTCTGTTTCCTGAAGTGATCAGGGAAAAAGAAGAACCTGTATGTTCTAAAATATTTACAGCAGCTCTCTTTGTGGTGACAAACAGGTAGAAATTGAGGGGATGCCCATCAATTGGGGAATGGCAGAACAAGTTGTGGCATAGGATTGTGATGGAAAAATTCTGAGAAGCAGAGGGCACAGAAATAGAAATTGGTGTGTCCTTTGTGAAGAGGGGTGAGACCAATTTGGCTGGACACATAGCAACAAGGAGAGTGATTTGAAATAAAACTGGAAAGGTAGATTGGGGCCAAGATTGTGAAGGCAAAGCAAAGCAATAAGCATTTATTAAGTGTTTACTAGGTACCAGGCACTGTGCTAAGCCCCGGAGTTACAACTATAAGCCAGAAAAAGGGACAGGGTACAGCAACTGGGAGAGGGCATGGTGTCAAAGTCCAGAAAGTCAGACTCAAGGTGTCCAGGCTAATCTTAAATTCCAGGATGAGAGGGCAGCTGAAGTATGATGACAAGTTCTGAAAGTCAGAAGCGTAGCCACCAGGGGAATGTAGGTTGGCTGGCCTGGGCTTCTCCCCAAAATAGAGGCCCCTGGAGGGATTCGGCAAGGGGAAAGGAAGTTGGCTTGGAGGAGGGATATTGGAATAGAGAAGGCCACAGGGACAGATGGATATTCCAGGGGGAGGAGGTCCCAAGTACTGAGGGAATTTAAATGCCAAAACAAAAAGTTTATAATTCAACCTAAAAATAATCAGAAGCCACTGTAGTTGGAATCCCTACTCATGGTATGACAGTATCTGACTTGTGTTTGTAGGAAAAACATTTTGGCAGGTATGTGGTGGATGTGCTAGTCAGAGAGAGATTTGAGGCAAGAGGACCAATTAAGAAATTTTTGTAATTGTTTAGTCAGAGCTGATGAAGATCTGAACCAGAGTAGTTACTCTGTGAGTGGAGAGGAGACAGATATTTGAAATGTTGTGAAGAATTAAAATGATTTGTTAACTGATTGGATATTTGGGGTGAACAGGAGTGAGTCAAAAGTGACATAAAGATTACAAATTTGAAGGATGGAGGGGCCCTCAACAGAAAAAGGGAAGCTTGGAAGATAGTTGAATAGTTGGGTTTTGGAGAAAAGATAATGAAAGAACATGGAACATATTACCTATCAGATTTATTGATAGGAAAATTTATGAATAAGTGTTGGTGTTATAAAATGAGCAATTTTGATTCCATTAAATTCAAAAGGTTTTGTACAAATAAAACCATTGTGGCCAAAATTAGAAGGAAAGCAGAAAATTGGGGGGAAATTGATAGACAATTTCTCAGATAAAGTCCTTAAATCTCTAATATATACAGAACTTTTAAAGGAATATGAGTCATTCCCCAATTTATAAATGGAAAAAGAATTCAAAACCATATATAGTCATATAAAAAAGCTCCAAATCATTATTGATTAGAGAAATGCAAATTAAAATAACTTTGAGATATCTCACACCTATCAGATTAGCTAAAATGATAGAAGGGGGAAATGACAAATTTTGGAGGGGATGTGGAAAAATCGGGACACTAAAACACCGTGTGTTGGTGAAACTGAACTGATTCAGCCATTTTGGAAAGCAATCTTGAACTATACCCAGAGAGTTATAAAACTTTGTGTACCCTTTGACTCAGCAATACTACTATTAGGTCTGTTTCCCAAGGAGGTCAGGGGAAAAGGAAAAGAACCTATATGTTCTAAAATATTTATAGCAGCTCTCTTTGTGGTAGAAAAGAACTTGAAATTGAGGGGATATGGCTGAACAAGTTGTGGTATATTATTGTGATAGAATACTGCTGTGCTGTAAGAAAAGATGAGCAAGTTGATTTTAGGAAAACATGGAAAGAGTTCCATGAAATAATGAAGAGTGGAATGAGCAAAACCAAGAGAACCTTGTATACAGTAACAGCAGCACTGTTTGAAGGGTAAAAGTGAATTACTAAGCTTTTCTGAGTTATATGAATATTCAAATCGACTACAAAGTACTTAAGAAGGAAGATGCTATCCACCTCTAGACAAAGAACTGATATTTATGGAACTATATATTGTGCAGTTTCATGAAGTTGGAAGGGAGGGAGGAAAAATGTTTGGAACTCAAATGTAACCAAAATTAATAAAAAAAAAAATAATGAGTTCTGTTTTACAGAGCATCCACCTCAAAATGGCTAAGGGACAGTGAGCAGTTGGTGCAGGTCAGGAGCTCAAGCAGTTTGGAGCTCAAGAGGTAGGGTGCGATACATAGACGTGGGAGTCATCTGAGCATAGAGATCATAATTAAAACCCACGGGAGTTGATGAGGTCACTGAGAGAATGTATAGACAGGAGAGACCATCCAGTAGAGGTGTAGTTAAAGGGAGCCATGTTTAGGGATGATGATCCATCAATGGAGATTGAAAAAGAAACAATTAAGAGGAAACCCCAGAGAGAAGTGCCAAGAAAGTCCAGAGAGGAGAGTATTCGAGTTTAAGTGTTCAGCAGTGTCACATGAGGTCAGAAAGGATGAGAATTGAGAAAAGGCTTTATCAGATATGGCAATTAAGGGATATTGGTAATTGTAGAGAGAACACATTCAACTGAGTGGTAAGGTCAGAAGAAAGCAGATTGCAGAAGGGTAAGGAATGATGAGAAATGAAAGCAAGAATTGTAGAAAGTTTTTTCCAAGAATGATATTTGGTGGGTTAGGTTTATTTTTTAAGGTTGGAGGAGATGTGGGTATGTTTGTAGGCAGAAGGGAAGGAACTAGTAGGTTAGGTAGGGAGTGGTTAAAGATTAGAGAAAGAATGATTGTGGGGGCATTCTTATGGAAGAGATGGAAGTAAATTTTACCTCTAAACTTACCCTTCCGTGTAACATCAGTTTTTGTTAATGAACCAACCATTCTTCTAGTCGTCCAGGCTGCTTATTAACTTGGAATCATTTTTTAAAAAAAATCTTTAACTCCCATTCCCCCATCACCATCCCAAGTTACAGAAACCTTACTTTGGGGAAATTTTTAATGAGAAGAATGGAGGATAACGTTAGTCACATCATTAGGCAATTTTGCATTCTTGTGATTAGGGAATGTACTTTCTAGTGTGGGTTACTTAGTCTCTTGGGAGGTTATCTACTTCACCAAAACAAAATATATGAGTATGTTAAGTAAGAAAAGCTAATTAAGACCATACTACAGCTTCCTAACAACCCATGCTGATGGTGAGATTAGCGAGGATAATATAGAACCATGGAAAATTTTGTGGACATCTTCTGTCATGCCACAACTATAAGTGAGGAGAGCTAGAAAAATATCAAGATGGAAAACTAGACATCTCGTTCTGAGGAACATGACAGAGTCTATCACTTATTACAGTTATCCCTTCCATATCATGGGAGTTCTCCCCCTGCAAACTGGATCATCTGTATAGAAATTTTTTGGCCCTCCCTACATACCAGAGAAGAAGTATGAAAAATTTGGGCAGATTTATTATAATACTATACATATATTTTATGTTTCTGAGTTTCTAAACTTTTTCTGTGTCATCTGCTGTCCTTTATGTGTTGTCTGTGTCTTCCACAAAGTTCCCCAGAAAATTCCCATTTAATTTCTTATGCCAATCCATGATAGAGCAAAACTGTGCTGAGGAAATCAAAGATGTGGAAGGGGTACCTGTACTTCTGTGACCTTGGGCAAATCTCTCTTGTTTTAAATGTTTTTATTGATACCTCTTGGGTTTTTTTTTTAAATCAGCACAATTTCTTTCAATAGGTTTCTTCCTACTCCTCCCAGAGAGCTGTCCCATATAAAAATAGTATTTTTTAGTAGCAAAAATTAAGGGGGAGGGGATCAGCTTAATTGATGAGTGCATTGAAAAGTGTAGGAAAAAATATTCAGTAAATAACACTTGTGGACCTCTCACTTCTGCAGTGAAATGGGGGTTGTCTTCTCATCTCTTCTTTGAGACCATGGTTGTTATTTATACTTTTCAATGTTCACTTTTGATTTTGTGTGTGTGTGTGTGTGTGTGTGGTTCTTTCCCTTTGTATTATTATAGTCATTGTATATATTGTTTTCTTTGCTCACTTTATTCTGCATCAGTTCATGTAGATGTTTCCATGAGTCTCTCTGTATTTGTCACACTCATTTCTCACAGCACAGTAATAATCCATTATATTCATGTATCACAATTTGTTTAGTGGTTGCCCGTTTGATGGGCATCTGTTTGGTTTCCAATTCTGTGCTATCACAAAAAGTGCTGCTATACAGCTCTTGTGGTGGCAAAGAATTGGAAATTGAGATTTCCATCAGTTGGGGAATGACTGCACAAATTCTGACACACCATTGTGCTATTAGAAATGACCAGCAAGATGGTTTCAGAAAAGTCTTGGGAAAACTTATATGAACTGATTCAAAGTGAAGTGAGCCAAACCAGAAGAACATTTTACACAGTAACAGCAATAACGTAAGGCTGATCAGCTGTGACTTAGTTACTCTGATCAATTCATGGATCTAAGGCAATTACAAAGAATTCATGACGAAAAATGCAGTGCATCTCTAGTGAGAGAGCTGATGAACTGAGTGCAGATTGACGTATAATTTCTTTTCCTTCCTTCCTTCCTTCCTTCCTGGTCTTACATGTATATGTTAATTGTTCATATATCTTGAATAATAAATTGGACAAAGTTCTTTACCAGTTTGCACCTTACTTTTCTCATCTGTAAGATTAGATAATTTTTTGAAAGCCCCTTTCCAGTTTTAGATTCTTTAATATGTTGAATTCCATAGTCTGGGCCCAGGTGACCTCTGAAAGAAGCTACGTAAATGTTACATCTTGAAAATTTATGATGTTGGAAAAAGAAGCTGATTAGTCATTGTAACAAGGTCTCATTAAGATACTAAGATATATCATTTATATTCATTAGTATTTTGTGTTTTAAAGATGATAACAGGGTGTATAGCTAAGAGGACTCTGAGAGACTCATACCTTGTTTTACAGATGAGGAAATTCATTCCCAAAGAAGTCAAGTCACTTGCCAAGTTCATACAGGTAGTAAGTGGTAGAGTAGGATTCAACCATTTATTCCACATATATACCTCTTGAAAAGGAAAAATTTTATTTTCAACTATTTATAATACAAGTTAGCTTTTTTAAGGAATAGCATTGATTTTTCAGATAAAGTTGTTGTTTGTCCTTCATTCTCAAAGAGGACCCAGGTCTTCTGATTTGGGAAGTCTTTCTATCCACTACTCCACTTTGCCTCCTCAGTTGTACACATTGTCTGCACAACTCTACATAAATTCTTTAACCTCTCAGTATTCCAGGGAACTTCTAAGACTACAAGTTGCAGAAAATTTCTGTTCTGGAATTGGTGGTTAGTTTCCTTACAAGAGTCCCCTACATTAGTGAAATCACAGGGTTGTACATATTCCAGAGTTATATAATGTATTAAAAAAATGCATTCATTCCTTTAGGGGATTAGATACATATAAGAGAAGATGAATCCTGGGCAATAGCAAAAGATAGCACAGCCTGTTTTTTCCTTGTGTCAGGATAATGTAATATCCTGAAATATTTATAAATAAATTCACTATGACAACGTTAGCAATACCAAAAAATAGGGCAGGGGTTGGGGGATTGGCTTCATGATATAATTATCTTTAAAAATTGAGACTAAAGCCAATATCAAAAATTTAAAAAGGAAGAATAAAGGAAATCATTAGAAACTATTTCCCCAAGTACATGCCAACAAAATTGACAATTTAAATGAAACAGATATTGACAAATATAAAATGCCCATATTAACATAACAAGAACTAGAGAATTTAAACAACCCAGTCTCAGAAAAATGAAATTGAACTATCAAAGAAAAAAACCCAAGAACCAGATGGTTTTCCAGTCAAGTCTATCAAATATTCAAAGAACAATTCAATGTTACATAAACTATTTGCAAAATTTGTAAAGGAAGTAATCATTCTAAATTCCTTCTGTTGATACAAATATGGTCTAGAGATCTAAACCAGGGAAAGACAAAGCAGAGAAAGAAAATTATCCTGAATATTGACACACAAATTTTAAATAAAACAGCAGAGAATAGTAATCAAAAACAGTTGGACATAATGACCAGTTAGGAATGCAGGGTTGGTTCAATATTAAGAAAACTATGCATATAGTAGGCTATATTAATAACAAGAACAATCAAAGGTATATGATTACATGAAGATTCAGGAAAAGCTTTTAACTGAATGTACCCATATCTGTTAGAAATAAAAAGCTAGAAGCATAGGCTTTTAATTAGTATAGTCAATAGAATATATTTAAAACCAATGGAGATTTTCCACTATGATAGTGCTAGAAATAAGCTTGACACTGAAATTCTTGTATCAAGGGCAGTTTATTATTGAGGAATCCCAAAGGAATTGGTAAACATTCCTGGCCAGGATCAGACTCCACCCTTCTTTAGGAAGGGGGAGTGGAGAGTACCGGAGTGAGGCCAACTTTATTCTGTTAGACTGACAGATTGATGCACCATCAACTCAGTTCCTCCCTTCAGAGAATGGATTGGTCCGCTCTTCTGGGTTACAGTCTTCCCTATACGCCCCCAACATGCAACTCCTTGGTATGTTCCCCCCTCTTCAACATACGTCCTGTGTTCAAAAATGGCAAAAAACTCCTCCCTGTGGGTGTGTAAGGTAATGTTCAGTTAGCCAATTAAGCATGCCTGGTAGCCATTTGACCCAGATTTCTCTTCAACCCTGACCCATTATCTGGCCAGTTTAGACCAGTTTTGCCTATATCAGGATTTGTGGTTTTCAGAAAGCCACTAGCTTTTCTCTCATTGGCTGAGTCCATCTACCTTAGTTAATTTTTATTCCCTTCTTTGTTCAAGCTAACACTTCATCAGTTATTCGGTGGAATTTAATTAACTCTTCTGTGGGAATCTAACTTTGCCTAACCTACCCATCTCTCACAATAGGAGTAAAAGTTATCGCTTACCACCAGTGTTATTTGGCATAATGCTAGAAATGCTGTAGCATTAAGACAAAAGGAAATAAGTGTAGGTAAATAGGAAATGAAATTATTGCTTTTTGCAGATAACATAACTATTGAGTATCCTGGAATCAACTAAAATTAATTGAACCAATAATTTAAGCAAAGTATCAGGATGAAGAACCAACACACAAATCATCAGTTTATGACCAGCAGTATCTAAAGAATGTATAAAATAGTTGGATTATCAGAACACTCTTTACAGAAAAAAAAGACTGACCTAAATAAGTGGAGAGACATTAGTGGCTCATGGTTGTATCATGCCAATATATAATAAACTGACAGTCCTACTTAAATATTACTTTAGAGAGAAAAAAAGATAAAATTTGTCTGATGAGGAAAAAAGTCTAAAACCTCAAGGGAAGTTTAAGAAAGGAAGGAAGGGAGACTAGTAGATCCATATCTCAAAATATCATCAACACTATTTGGGAAACACTGAAACATTAGAAAAGTTGACCAGTTGGACAGATTAGATATGCAATATACATAGGCAAACAAATGTAGTGACATAGTGTTCATCAAACCCAAATACCTCAGCTGCTGGAATAGTCAATAATATTTAGCAAAAACTGCTGGGAAAATGAGAAAGCAGTATGGCAGAAATTAGGTTTTAGACCAACATCTCATGCCATATATAACAATAAGTTCTAAAATGGATGTGTGACCTAGATTTTTAAAAAAAGGGTCATATTATAAATATTAAAGGAGCAAGTATGAAAATGCATTTTGCGACTATAGATGGGAAGAAGAGTTCTTGACCAGAAAAAGAATTGAGAGGAGGTAAAATACACTATTTTGATTACATAAAATTAAAGAGCTTTTGAAGTAAGGTTTGGCCTTATGATAAGGAAATTCCAGGCAAAGACTCAGCAGTCACTGAGTCCCCCTTACATTGGAGCCATTCCCAGGATTCAGGCGATAGTGTGAAGATGGAATGCTGAAAGGGGTAGTAGGGGAAGGCTACCATTCAGAGTGTGCTTGAAGTGTCTGATAGAGGTTTTAACATTGTGCTAGGGGAGCTAATGAAATGGATGGTCCAGGCAAGGAATTTGCTGATGATGTGAGCTTGGGGTTATGTCTGTGTCCTATCATGTAGACATCTTAAACTCAACTTGTCCAAAATGGACTTCATTACCCTTCCCCTCTTCCCAGCCAGTCATCCAAGCTTGCATCCTCTATGACTCTGTCTCTATTATCCCTACTTTCTGACTAAATCTCTCCTTGCCTGCTGGCTGCTTTCCTGCTGCCTCCAAACACACCCATGTATCTGTTATCCTTTATCTCTTCTCCCTTTCGTGGCTAAATTTCTTGAGAAGGTTACTTCTGGTTCCTTTCCTCTTGCTCTCTTCTTAACTCTGCAGTCTGGCTTCTAATCTCATCTTTTAACCAAGAGTACTCTCTTCAAAATTACCAATGATATCTTAATTGCTGAATCTACTGACATTTTCTCAGTCCTCATCCTTTTTGATCTCTCTGCAACCTTTGACACTCTTGTTCACCTTTTTTTCCTTAATACTCTATTCTCTCTAGGTTTTTGCGATTCCTACCTATCAAATGGCTCTTTTTCTCAATATCCTTTGCTGACACCAACTTTGTCCTCCAAGGCTCTGACCTGAGCCCTCTTCTTCTATACTATTTCATTTACTGATCTTATCAACTCCCGTGAATTCATTTATCATCTCTGTGCCGATGACTTTCAGATCTGCTTGTCCAGCCTAAACTTTTCTCCAGATTGCCAGTCTTAGATCTCCAGCTACTTGCTATACATCTTGAACTGGATCAGTTCAATAGACATCTTAAAATCAACATGTCCAAAATGGAACCCATTATCTCCACACCCCCCAAAAAAAAAAAACCTCTCCCTCTTCATAAATTTCCTATTACTATTTGGATACCACTATCCTTCCAATTCCCCAGGCTCACAAACTGTCATCCTCCACTCCTTACTCTTACCCTCCCACCTACATATCAGTGAGTTGTCAAGTCCTTTAATTTCTGCTTTTATAACATTTCTTATATGTACCCTCTTCTGACACTGCAAACATTGTAATGCAAGCCTCATCATTTCACACTTGAACTATTGAAATAGTTTCCTGTAGAGTTACTGCCTGTTTCTCTCCACTCTAGTCCATCTTCCACTCAGCTCTCAAAGTGATCTTCCTGAAAACATAGGACTGATCTTAGAACTCTTCTATTCAGTGAACTCCAATGGCTCCCTATTTATTGCCCTGGATCAAATATCAAGTCTTCTGTTAGACTTTTAAAGCCCTTTATAACATGGCCCCTTTCTAGTTCTTATATTCTCTGCTGTGTATTCTACAGTCCAATGCCACTGCTGTTCCTAGAACCTTATACTCGTTCTCTACTTTGAGTTTCCACCACACAACTAATTAGGAGTGTTTTCTCTAACTGTCCTCTGTACCTGCATCTCCCTCCCTTCTCATCTCTACCTCTGGCTTCCTAGACTGCCTTTAAGTCTAGCAAAGTCCCACCTTCTGCAAGAAGACTTTCCTAGTCCTCCTTAATCATAGTGTCTTCATTTTGAAATGACCTCCAGTTTGTACTGTCTTCTTGTCGTTGTTGTTGTTGTTGTTGTTTGTCCTTTTTTCTTGAAGAGGACCATGACATCAGGAAGGTGATGCCATGACTTGCAAGTGAATTGGATTACAGTGAAGGAGGGCTGTGTAAAGTCATCAGCTTCCCTTTCTCCTCCAGAGCCATCTGGGTCTAGTGGCAAGATATAGATCAGGATGACTGGAGATGATCCCCCAGTTTGTCCTGTCTATATAGCTTGTTTGTATGCAGCTATTTGCATATTGCTTCCCCCATTTGACTGTAAGCTCCTTGAGAGCAGCGATTTTTTTCTTTCTTTGTACCCCCAGCCCCTGGCACGTTGTAGATATTTAATCAATGCTAGTTGACTATGAATCCATGGACACTAATGAGATCCATATAGGATATCCTACAAAAGTTAGTGAAAAGGATCAGTTAGTCCCCATAGGAGAACCATCATGTAACTTTGTCATAAAAATCCAGGGAGGAATCTAAAATATCCAGGAGGAGCTTATGATTTGCAAAAGTATATTTAGTTATACCCATTTTGCAGTAAATTTTTAGAATTTGGGGGGGGGGGAATTATTTATATGTTAATTGTATACTTTATGCTTAGGTATTTTTCCACGTGTGGTGGTTACAAATGTCAAAATGAAACAATGCTTGACCTCAAGGATGGTCAGTGGGTGCATGTTTAGACACAAGGGGGTTGGGGGGGGCAGAAAATATGCATGGTCAATGGTAGGACATAAGGGCACTAACAAATTGAGAAAATTAGGAAAAGTTGGTACTTGAGCTGAATTTTGAAGCACATCTAGATGTCACAAGAGGCAGAATTGAGGAGAGAGAGTATTCCAGACCTGACTGACAGCCTTTGTAAAAGTACAGAAGGCCCTTAGGCAAGAGATGGATACTCTGGGATTGACCAGCTTAGACCAGGTGTTTCATGAGGTCCCCTGGTAAAGGTCAGCAGTACTCTTGTGGGAGGGATGGATAAGGATCAGGGAAGGCTTTAGGGACTAGTGTTGAATTTTAAACAGGATTTGAAGGATGAGTAGGATATCAAGTAGGTAGAAATGGGGCAAAGTGGGCATTCCAGGTATAGAGAGCACCATAACTGAATTCACTGAGTTGTAGAACAAGCAATCTGGTTTGACTTAAGTATAGTATGTACAAATTGCAGATTGGGTGGTGTATGAAACTGGAATGCTAGGCTAGTACCAGGTTCTGGTTGGGCTTGAATGGCACTTTAAGGAGTTAGAACTGGATTCAAATTAGGCACTTTAGGTGGTGTAGAGGATTGAGCACTGGACTTGGAGTCAGCTTGACCTGAGTTCAAATTGAGCCTCAGACACTTAATTAGATATGTGACCTCCTAGGTAACTTATTTAACCTCTGTCTGCCTCCAGTTTCCTTATCTGTAAAATAAGGATAAATAGCACCTACCTATCAGGGTTGTTGTGATGATAATGTATAATGTGTTTTGCAAACCTTAAAGTGCCATCCAAATGCTAGCTTATCATTATTGTTATTTTTAAAATTTATTTAGTGACACAGAGGCCGTTTGAAAGGGCTTTGAGTCTAAGAGTGACATGGTCAGATCTGTGCTACAAGAATCTTAGTCTGGTAGCAGTGTTGAAGGATGAAGTAGAGCCGGATTATATGGGTTAGGAGTTCCTTTGTTGGAATAGTCTAGGCAGGTTGTAATAAAGACTTGGACCAGAATGGCAGTGGGAATAAAGAACAAATGTCAGAAAGGGTGCGGAATTAGAAGTGACAGTATTTCACAATTAAATGCTATTTGCAGAAGGATAGGAATAAGAACTAAACTTGGCATCTCAGTATAGAAAGCTCCTGAAGTCACTTGCTAGGGTTACGTAGCCATTATGTATAAGAGGTTCCCCCAGGGCTTGAACTTAGATATGCCTAAGTTCCAAGGCCAGCTCTTGATCCCCTACCCCATGCTACTTCTCTCCTGACAGAAGAATGGAAGTCAAAAAGATAGCAGAGCTCTACCTAGAGGATAATTTCAGCATAACATATGTAAGAAGTACTGAGGCTGTAATATTAGAAAGGTGTCAAGCCCAAAGTGCTTTCCCTGGGGTTGATAGCTCACTCTCTACTCCTTCAGTTAGAATAGAAAACAGAGGCTTAAGCTATGAAGAAAGTCCAAAAAGAAACAAGCTAAGAATGTGAATTAAAAAGTGGGAGTGGCGTGTTTGGATGAGTCAACGTATGTCAATGTCATTAAAAATTTTTTTAACCTTACCTTTGTCTTACAGACATTGCTACAGTATGCAGGCAACAGGAATACATCAGAACACATGGCATGCCTTCTGGAAGTATACCGACTCTCAATCCAGAGCTTTGCCAGTGCTCGGCCGTATTTAACTACTGAATGTGAAGATGTTCTCCTCGTTCTGGGCAGACTAGTTCTGTAAGTTTTCAAAAATAATTCATGCTTTTATAAAATGAGTTCTTTGATTTTGCTGAGTGTGTGTATTACATCTATAGTTTATTGGTCTTTTGTTCATTACCTTCTGCTGTGTGATTTAATTTTTATATCATTGATAGGTTCTTCCTATTTAAATCTCATTGGACGAGATATCTTTTACCTAAATTTCCTCTGCAATAGGAGTTTAAGTTCTTTAATTTATTGAAGATCATGGCTCACCGATGAAAAGTAAGCTACATTTTAAAAAAAGAAATAAAATTAATTTAGTTGGGCAAAATATTGATGGGAACACTGAAATGTTTAGAAAGACATCATGCAGCGGAAAACCCGTAATCTGGAGTCAGAAGATTTGAGTTCAGATCCTTTCTACTACTTAATACTTGTGTGACCTTGGCCAAATCATTTGACCTTTCTGGGCCTCAACGTCAGTGATTGAAAAGAGATGAGAATTAATCATACGTACATCTCTCTTGTGGAGATTGGGATTCTTCTACATCCTTTAATGAATGATTTCTTAAGTCACTGTGTCCCCTTTCTCACCCTCACACCCCTCACCCCCATCCCTCCAATAGTTACTTGGTAGCCAGCCTGGTGATGAGCTTCTACTCCCTTAGGTGACCTCACTTGACAGTCTGTTTTAGGACCCCATACTTGAAGCATTTCTAGTTTGATAGGTCCTGCCAGAGCTTGTGTTTTACTAGAATATATTTGGAGAATGCAAGATCTATTTCTGGGCATGAGAAGGCATTGTGAATGGATTTTCATGGAAGATGATAAACCAGAGACAGCATTGTAACATTGCAGAATGTTGTAACAACATTGTTGTTAGCAGCTGCTGTGGAGATGAAAGACCAACAACAAGAGCACACAGGAGGGCTCCTAGCACACCTTCCTTGATCTGCTTTTCCAAGGAAAGCAACTTTAAGGGGTTAACAATCTCACTTTAATTAAACATACACATATTATTCACTTAGTTCAGGGAAAAAGTCAGCACCCTGAACTTCAGAGCAAATACAAACAGAAACTATATAAACAGAGCAAAATAACACAAGTCAGCAGACAGGCTTCTATCTGTCCATAGCAATACATACAGAGTTACTAGAGAGAGAAGCATCAACATCTGGGTTTTGAAAAGCTCCAACGTCTACCCAGAGACTCATCTGGCCAAATCACTAACATCTTCCAGGGAGTGTACTCCCAAAAGCAAAATGCCAACCTCAGAGCTCAGATATCTTGTTCAGGGCTCTGAAAGCTCAGAGCCTGCTTAGCAAAAGGAGTGTGAGGAAGACCTTTAATCACTAGCACTACATCACATACATTGTTTCCAATCAATGTCTCTTGATTCAAACAAAGATAAGATACCCGAAGGCCTCAGTGGGAGAAGACAACAAAAGGTCTCCCTTTACTTGTCTTTATATTTGAAAGGCCAAACTCTTCAAAGGTACTTGATCACCTCAGTGCGGAGCAGCACTCCAAAACAGAAGACACTTTACCTGCTTGATTCAAACAAAGCCAAGATGCATTAAAGGCACTTGATTGCCTTAGCATTCCAAAAGAGGAAACAGTAAAAAAGTCCCACCCTGCTTAAGAGTACAAATGTAAGGCTAGAAATCCATCATAATGTTTGAAAAGATAAAGCCTTTAAATTTAAGGTCAAGTAAGAATTTAAATAAAAATAATACATCCACAATATCATTATTAATTATCATTATTAATGTTTTTCTACAACCATTAGTAAATGTGGGAAAGATTGGTAAAAATTTAGCTTGAGAACTCAAAAATAATTTGTGCGCAAAGGATCTTATAATGAAAAAAAAATGTATCAGCTTGTTGAATTATGTTTCAGAATATTGTTAATTACCAATGATGCTTTTCATCATTGTTGTATAGGAAGTATTCATATGTGCTATTTTAAATCTAAACTTAATATAGGAAATCATTCAGTTATGTAAATCAGATAGCATAGGAGAACATCTGCCCTAAAGGGGTCTTCTATTGGGTTAGAGTATATATATTTAAAAGATTAATCAGAATGATTATAACATTACTGTTATCACTTTTTCTTTAAATTTGTAGGTTTACTTCTTGGGACTGTTCATTTCCTCTTTAGCTACTTTGTTGGGGTAAACTGCCACCAGATAAATGGTCTGGTAATGACTAAGTGTTCTGAACTTTATGAATGACTGAAAAAAAAATATTAAAAAAATTCCTACCTCGTACAGGAGTAAAGTAGTAAGTACCTAGGTGTGGGCCAATATCTCTCTCAGGTTATCTTAGCTGTTACCACTGCTTAGTCTCATTCTTGTTTTACAATAAAAGTAGCAAGCCTAGCACTTTGAAAAAAAGCATCACATTTTTATTCAATACAGTTCCGTGAAGGTAGCCTAAATATTACTATCCTTATTTGATAAATGAAGACGTTTGTAATACAAGGAAAATTAGGAACCCCTGAGAAACCCCTAGCTACTGACAAGCCCCCCCAGAAAGAATGGACTCAGATATCTTTGGCATTTAGCAAACCCTCTGGGACTCCATGGCTCCACCAAGGAATCTCAATAGATAGGATCATGCCACTGAGAGATAACTTGACAGACCCTTCCTGGGAGATATCCCTGGGACTCCGTGACTCCACCAAGGAATGTAAATGAGATTATCCTGCTAGTATGATAACCTGACTGAATCTTTTGATCAGCCAGGACCTTTGTTCCTGTTTTTCCCCCCACTCTGTACCCCCATATCCTATATAAGCCAAGCCATCACCCCAACACATTTGCCATTGATTTGTGGTGCCATACCCCGATGGCCGCCGGCTAATAAATTCTCCACTTAAAACTTATACTCTGTGGTGTGTCTTGCTTGCTTCTGGTACAACACGTTGAGGCTTAGAAAAGCTTAATGACTTTGTATTGTCATGTAATTACTAACTGGCAGAGTCAAAATTTGAAACTGGGCTGTCTGGCTTCCAATTCAGTAACAACCCATGACAAATTTGTACTACCCTTTAATGTTTTACTATGTGTCTCAATATGCATTATCTCATTTGATCCTTACATCTCTTCTGTGAGGCAGATATTGCAGATATAAAAAATCTTCCTTTTACAGCTGCTGAAATTGTTTTACTATTTCCTATTAATTAGATACATGGATAACTTCAAGGCCACAGAGTTATTAAGTGGCAGAACCAATATTTGAACCTGTTTTCTGACTTTCAGTGTTTTTTCTTCTACCCCCATGCTACTTTTCTATAACTATGTTTGGCCTCCAGAAGTTCAGGAAAGTTTGCCATCAAAAGCCTTTCTGAGCAGTGGTTGCCAGCTACTTTTCATTGTATCTGATGTTGGAGCTTCTCACCTTCTGTGCTCTCTTCACAGCATTCATTCTTTCACTTATTCAACAAGCATTTATCAAGAGTCTGTGTTAGGTGCTATGGGTACTGAGAGAAATTATTATTAATAATCAACGATTTGGGGAGATCCAGAGTTCCCCCTTTTTCTGTAGTTACAAAGTTCATCCTCTTGAAGAGTTATTAATGTTTTATTATATTTTTATATAATTATATATGTTATATCATTATTATTACTGATAATGAGATTGAATTAATAACTATCCTCCATCTAGGTTAGATACAATCCACCCTTAAAAGGAATTTAATCTAAGGTGGGGGAAACTTGTGTTCTACTCAAGTTTTCTGTGGGGATTTGATTAGGATTGCCCAAGGCTGGGGGTAATGTAGAAATAAATGACAAAATCAAAGTTCATTAAAATAGGTCCAGCCCCTCATTGTAATTAATTCATTCTCTCTCATTACTTGTTAACCAGAGTTGATTGCTACCCTCTGGAACATCCACTTTCCAAGGGTATGTAAACCATGAGCCTGCCACAATTGATTTTGGCATTCAAGAGTGCCACTCACTTCTTTTACTGAAGTGCTAGCATTATTATTAAAATGACTAATTACCCAGAAATTACGTCTCTCAAACTTTTCAATGTCACAGTACCAAGAACTTGGTCAAATCAGTATGAAATACTCATGAAGTAATTTTGAGTGTTTAAGGGATACTACTACTATTGAGAACACTTATTCTTCAGAGTTACAACGTAAGAGAGTTCTAATCAATTATCATAGCTGTTACAAGTTTTTTGGGGGGGGGGGCCATGGAGATGGGAGGAGATTCTATCTTGCCCAGGTTGGAAGTACACTGGCTATTCATGGACCTAATCCCATTGCTTTAACTTATCTCTATTTCTAACCCCTCCAAATCCTGTCTACAATACAATACAGTACAGTACAATACATGTCCTGGTGGCCCTCTGCCACCAGTGGATACCTAATCTTTATAGCCCTACTACAGCTCAGAATTTATGAACTTGGTCTAACAGCCATTCTCCCTGATAGTAGGGATTACAGATGTGGTCAACTGCACCTGGCGTGTGTGTGTGTGTGTGTGTGTGTGTGTGTGTGTGTGTACGTGTACATATATATTTTTTTACATTGCTTTTTTTTTTTAAACACCATTTCATTTCTGAATATATCCTTTCTCTCCATGGAACAGAGCATGAAAAAAAGGAGCAGAGAGGGGAACATGTATTTCTTACTAGATAATGTGCCTGCTCTGAGTCCCTGTCTTTTGATAAACTGGTGGTTTTGCCTAGGTCACCTAAAAGGAAAGTTGATGAGCATCTTTACCTTTGACCCCTGAGCATTTAAGCAAATGTTAAAGCAATCTTCTCCCTCTCTAGGTGGCACTACTAGTTCTCCAGAGCCTTTCAGGTTTTGTAATCCCTTTATTCCTACTTAGTAGCAATTAACCCAAATCTCCAATTTTCTGATATTCCTAAGTAAGGAAGGGAGGAAGACTTTCTCATATCTTTCTAACCAAGTTGCAACTTTGTTTTACATATTCCCAATATTTAAACATTGGCAAATTAATTAATATACTGGGATTTTTCTTCTGCTTTACTGCTCTTTTGTATTCCTGTCTTAGGCCCTAATCCTCTTTTATTCTCTTCCTCTCCCCACTTGTGTCTCCTTGATTTTTTTCCAGGACCTCTTCCTGAGGAAATGGAGCTGCTTAGAGGTGGATGAAATTAGCAACATATGTGCCTCTCTTTCCCTTGCTTGGGCTGTTAGTACTAATTAAAGTATTGCCCTTATAGTCTTTCCTGCTCTTCAGATCTCCTTTTTTATAGTTTGTCCTGCAAAAATGAAGATCCTTGAAGAGATTATTACCACTGTGTCTTTGCATATGAAATCAGAAAAGGAAGAGGTTCTGAGAAAGTAAGATTAGTTTAGGAAAGCTGACCCTACAATCAGGGCTAGTTATGCTTGCCTAGTGGCCCTGGAGTCCCCAAATAGCTTCTTCCATAGCACCTGAACTTTGAGGCTTGGACATTTTTGTGTGTTCCTGGGTGAGTCACTTCACTCCACACAGTCTGTGTTCCCAGCTGTGAAATTAGTAAATTTTACTATATGATCCCAAAAGACTTGTGATTTTACGGATTATATCACTCTGAAATTTTACCAATTAGAGATCCATTTGGCTTAACGAGATACTTTTTTTTTTTTTAAACAAATGCAATTACCGCATGGGAAGGATTAAAGGACCAGAAGAGTATAGACTATGATGGCCTTTGTTTCTTTTACCCTTCTCATGTCTTTTCTTTTCCCAAAATACCTGGAATACAGACTCTAGTTCTGTTAAAACATTCATGTGTTTTACTATGTTCAGAGCACCACGTTCATCATAGTTAATAGAGACCCAGCCTGAGAGTAACAAAGGAAGGCCTAGGTTCAAGTTCTTCTCCTTTTCTTGGACAAATAACTGATTTTGGAACCAAGAGCCAGTTACTTAGACCCTCAGTGCACTCTCTGAGCCTGGAAATAGAACAATTTTAGATATACATTAATAGGAGTATCTTTATTGATACTTAGAGTTAAAAAGTCAGAGGCTAGCAAGCACTACTCCCTCACTCCCCTTCCAGGTGCTCATGCCATTATGCTGGGCACTGAGGATGGAAAGTTAAAAAGAAACAATTCCTCAGAATCGATTTCTTAACAAGTGTGTCACTCTATTAATAACAATAATAACAGCTAGCATTTATGTTACCTTCTATATGCCAGGCACCGTGCTAAGTACTTAAATGTCACCTCATTTAAGCCTCACAATAACCTGAGAAGTAAATGTTCATATTATCCCCATTTTACGATCGAGGAAGCTGAGGCAAACAGGTTAAGTGACTTGTCCAAGCTCACACGGCTATTACCTGGGTAAAACATTTTGAGGGAAAATTTATACTTTAAAACAGATTAAAAGTGATTTTATACAAGAGGTATAAATTCAACAAATATTTATTAAGTTTCTTCTGTATGCTAGGCCCTGAAGGATGATGCAAAAGTCTAAGAAAGACGTGGTTCTCCCCCTTCATGGAGGCCATTATCTAAATATTTTGTAATTGCACTAACAGAATATCAACTACAACTTGAACTGCTTTTTACTGCTATTGTCTTTCTTTATTATAGGAGTTGTTTTGAGCTCTTGCTTTCTGTGCCTGAAACTGAACTGCCATGTGAAGTATGGGTACCTTTTAATCAGTCCATACAGGTGAGTCTTTTTCTGCTCAAAAAAGTGCTTTATGATTCAGTCTTAAAGATAACTTGTGGCTTTCCCCTCACATACGCAGATCAGAGAGACCTCAAACTTAAAACTGTTTGATTTGGATTTTTAAGGCTGGAATTTGGTCCTCCAGATGTTCTGACCAGAGGTCCATTTAAAGCCTGTCTTGGCATATATGTGAAAAAGGTAAAAATTGGCTGTTGCTCCAAACCAGTAAGACTATTATATGTTAAATATTTAATTTAAGAAGTTGTAGTATATGTGAACAGAGTAAAGACCTCATTTGTCCAGAGGCTTCTTTGGTCATGTTGCATAAGTGAAAGATCAGAGGTGGCATAGAGTAGTGGAAAGAGTACTGAATTTACGGCTGAGTACAAATCTCAGATCTGTTGTTCTTTTGATCTTAGGCACTTTAAGGTTCACAAAGCACTGTATATATGTTGCTCTCTCTGTTCATCTTCACAACAACCTTTCCTCATTTTATAGATAAGGAAATTGAGGCTATAAGAAATTCAGTGACTTGCCAAAAGTCACACAGCTAGTAAAGGTCTGAGGTGGTATTTGTACTGAAGTCTGCCTGATTCTGAGTTCAGCACTCTTACTCACTGTGCCCTCTATCTTCACTACCACTGAGAACAGAAATTCTGTTCCCTGAAACATTAACTACCTGTTAAACATCTCTGTTCAACATGTCTAAAATGGAACTTACCTTCCTTTCTCCTAAATCCACTTCTCCAAACTTCTCTGTTACTGTCGAGGGTCATCCCTAAGTTTGTCATCTTGAAGTCATTCTTAACTTTTCCTTCTCCTTCATGCCCTCTGTCCAATCTCTTGCCAACTCCTGCTAGTTCTATTCCCCATAATATCTTGACATCAATCGCTCCTCTCCTTCCTGGTCAGAAGGCCCTCCATTTTAGTTTAGGCACTCCAGGTTCCCACCTAGCTTTCTGGACTTTGGCCTGTCCAGCCTTCATTGTATGTGTCCTCAATCCACACCCATCACACGACACCTCAGTTATCTTTATATGTCATTCTTCTGCTCTCCAGCTTTCACCCTCCATTCTTCCACTCCTGGGATACTGGGTGCTGAAGCCCAGCCCTTCCTGACTCGCTGCTTCCAGGGCGCCTTCATGCTACTACTGAAACCCTTATGTGTTCTTGTCCAGTATTATAAAAAAATCTCGTTCACAGCCACAGCTATTGGGCTTGGTTGTGTTTGTATTCCTGGCACTTAGAACAGTTTTGCCTTGCCCAAAGTCAGTGCTTACTGAATGCTTTTCTGCCTCATTCATTTACCAAATGCTATGTGGGTGCTTAGCACTGTGCAAAGTGAAATAGGAGATAATTACTTCACAGAGTAACCTCAAAGGATCTCAGAGTTGGAATGGACATCTGGAGCAATCTATTTCAATCTGTACTTTAGATTTAGATTTGCAAAAGACTTTTACATATATTATTTGATTCTTACAACAACCCTACAAGGTAGGTGCTATTATTATTCTTTTTATAATTTTTTCATTTAAATTTTTAAAGTTATACCCTTATACACTAAAAAAATCATTTCCATACACACAGCAGAATAGAAAAAGAATTTTCTATGAAAGTCTCAATTTCTGTTTTATACCACTTTCTTTTAAAAAAAAAAGCAATGCTATACGTTACTTTTCAAAACTGAGTTTTTTATTGGTGCTTTTCCTGAATGTTTAAAAAAATGTTTCAGTGGCTTTTACAATTTTGGGATTGCTAACTCTCCCCTTCCTCATTGGGACCCTCCTCTCCCCTCCCCACCCCACCCCCACACATGGGAAAACAGACTAACAGAACAATAATGAAGCAAAATGAATCCATACAGTAGCCATGTCCAGAAGTACAAGTCTCTTACCGTCTCTTGCAGCTGTCAGGAAGTATGTAATATGTTTCATATTAGGTCATCTGGAGGGCCTATGGTTGATGCTCCATAGGTCGTAACTTTGGATCAATAGTTGGTCATTGCTTAGATCAGAATTAAGCCTTTCAAAGTTGTTTTTCTTTACCGTGTTGTTTTCCTTGTATAAATTGTTCTGGTTCTGTTCACTTCACTCTACATCAGTGCATACTTACACAGGATTCTCTGAAATTGTCTCTTGTCATTTCTTGTAGAGCAATTAAATTCTATTGTATGCATCTGCTACCATTTGTTAGGCTTTTCCTCAATTGTCTAAGAAGCAGTTTCAAGCACTCCCTTCAATCCTTTTGCTTTTCTTTTTTCTTCTAAAACTCTACCTTTCAGAATCAGGAAGTTTGTTTTGCTTAAAGCTTTTCTGTCACTGGTATTATCCTTCCTCTTAACTCCTTACTTTAACTCTAGTCCCCATCCTTACTTGCTTTCTTCTTGAGTTCAATGGGGAATGACTCGACAAGGTCTGGTGTTATGTGAATGTGATGGAGTACCATTGTGCTGGAAGAAATTATGAAGGGAGTGGTTTCAAAGAGGTCTGGGAAGACTTCTATGAACTGATGCAGAGTGAAGTGAACAGAATCAGGAGAACAATTTATACACTAACAACACTATTTTCAAAACTAGGAACTTTGATCAATTCAGTGACCATACAAAATTCCAGTGGACTAATAATGAAACATTGCTACCATCCTCTGGATAGACACATGCATTGTGAGACTTTTTTTTTCGTTAAATATGGCCAATGTGGGAATTTATTTTACTTGACCATGCAAGATTGTACTGGAGGTTTTGTTTTTCTTGATTTCTCAGTGGGGGAAGGAGAGGAAGGGAAGGTAGTTTTTCATTAATTGAACATTTTTTTTCTAGTTTAATAAATAAATGAATGCTAGGGGCCCAAAAGACAAAAACAAAGCAATTGAAGACCTCAGGGGGTTTACATTCTGTTTGATGATATGATATGTATGCAGAGATGCATAATTATGATCTTGAAGGCAGCAAGAGAGAAATCAGATAAAGTATTCTAGAAAAATTCAGGGAGAGATCCCTGACAACTGGAGAAATTTAGAAGGCTTTATGGAGGAGTTGTCACCTAAGCTCATTATGAAAGGAACCTAAGGATTCTTTTTTTTTTTTTAAATAATATTTCATTTTACCCCAATTACATGTAAAAAACAATTTTTAACATTCGTTCTTTCAAGTTTCGAATTCTGTCCCTCCTTCCCTCTTCCCTGAGACAGTACGCAGTCTGATATAGGTTACATGTATGCAGTCATGTAAAAAGTTTCCATATTAGTTATTTTGTGCAAGAAGACCTGAACAAGAAAAGGTGAAAAATATTATGCTTCAGTCTGTATTCAGAGAACATCAGTTCTTTCTCTGGAGGCAGATAACATTTTTCATCATGAGGCCTTTGGGATTGTCTTGGGCTATTGTATTGCTGAGAATAGCTAAGTCATTCAGTTCTTCATCATACAGTACTGCTGTTATTGTATACAGTGTTCTGGTTATGCTCCCTTCATTTTGTATCAGTTCATATAAGTCTTTCCAGAATCTAAGGATTCTAACAGAAAGGAGGAGGCAGTATATCCTAGCCAGATGGCATGCTGATTCTCCCATTAATTTTTCATAGATTAAGTTTGGTATTTTTATCTCATGGTACATTAAAGGCAAGATTTCAGTGTTTGTTGAAAACTAAGCACAGTACCTGGCACAAAGTAGGCACTATCTGGATGTTTTCTCACTTCCCCAACATAGGGAAAATAGCTGTCTGAGTAGTCAGACTCTAAGGAAAATTGCAACTTCAGGTGAGTGTTATTACTAATGAAGGACTAAATTGAGATTCTTAAAAGATTTTTTTTCTCATTGTTCCCTTTGGTAGTCAGAAGCTTAGAGACCCTTTCTCAAAATATTTTTTAAATAAAAAAATGTTCGCCCAGGTAAAGAATTCCTCTACTAAATGGAGATTATAACTGGCTCCCATTCATCCTGGATTTTCCAGGAAATTCTCATTTGAAGTATTTCTACAGTATAGTCTAGTTCTGACATTTCCTAGCTGTAGACTGGTCACACCTTCACTTTTCTAATCCTTGATTTCCTCATCTGTAAAGTGGATAGAATATTCTTGAAACATCTTTGCAGACTTTATCATGCTGTGTATTTGGGAACTATTAGAGCTCCTTTGAGGTATAGCTCTTCTCATAATAGTCATAGTCTTTGCAGGGTGAGCCTTAAGTACATTTCATACAATTTTCCATTAATGGGAGGATGTGTCCATCATTTATTTTTTTTTTTTTTTTGGGCAGAGGAAGGCATTTTATTACGCTCCCCGGGAGAGCGGGTGCAGTGCTCACGGGAACACTCACACTGATACAGCTGCAGGAGCAGGGGTAACCATTCCCTCCACTCCTGCTAGAGTCATGGTTAGTTTACAATCTTTGTTTTTTGCATAGTTTTCCTAGGTTATACAGTTTATATAAATAGGATAATAAGGATACAGAAGCAAAAGTGAAGTTAATTAGATTTTCCTTGTCTTAGTTTAGGATTAAACTATATTCTTTTACTTCCCCTACTTTCCCTCTTTAACATATGCAAATGATGCAAATCAGTAGGCCTGGATTCTTGACCAAGACCAGACCCTAGATAAGCTTGAACAGGTTCAAGTGGGTTTGGCCTCTCTAATTCCCCAGACTGCCTTCTCAAAAAGTATGCACATGCGTATAAGCCTCTGACCTCTCACCTGACCGACCTTGAGGCCTAGTCTCTGCTAAAGCTGGGGTGGGGGAGGGCAGGGAAGCGCACCTTTAGTTCTGTGGAAACAAAACTCCTCCTCCCATTTCTTACAATTTCCCCCTCTTCTTTTATTCAAATTTTTGTTTCCACATTTTTAATATTCCCTTACTCTCTTTCTCATCTGAATTTTTCTCCTTAATCATCACCCCCTTAAATATGGGAAGGATTGATCGACGCATTGAAAAATCAAAGGGGGCAGTCCCCTTTGTAAATACAGATACAGAGACCCAAAAGAAAAGGATAATGCAATTGTCCCTTTAAGATTCAAAAGTCTCTTCCCATAAGCTGTCTGGCAGGGAACATCAGTGAAGTCTTCTGGTCCTTGGTATTTGTTCCAGCCATCTCCAGCATCTTCTTCTTGCCTTCTTGTAGGAACCAGCTTTCTTTCCATTCTCCTACAAAAATTACCTTGGCACAATTTTCTAATCCTTATACCCTGATCATTTTTACAAATTCAAAATTGGAACTTTGGCCAATTGCCATGTTTAAGAAATTTTACATCAGAACCCAGTTCCTCATACTTTACATTAACTCCCTACATACTTTACTTAACATACTTTACATTAACATTTCCTCACCAGGAGGATAATATTTCACTAAGGAATTAACAGCAGACTCCAGCACCTACCTAAATACATTAGATAACCAATTCTTAACACAGTACATATATAAAACTTTTAGTCATGCCATGTTTCTTTGATGGCATGTATGAAACCACAAGCCATTCTTCTTTTAACCTTACTAACTGTAACAAAGCTTTAGACAAGCATGATATTAACCAAATAACAAAATATTCTCACAAGCCCTTGACCTAATTGTCTCCATACCATTTCCAAGAAAAAAAACCTAACTTAACACTAGTCCCAGTCCTAGAGTAATCTAAGATGTTCCATAATCAACTATTTTAATAGACTTACAAAACCTTCTGATTATAGAAATTTGCCACCAAGACAGTAGGGACTTAGAGTAAGGGGACCATATTTTCCCCAGCTTCCTGTCAACTCCAGGGTGTCAACTGCAAGATGCATTGAGCCAGTCCTAGTCTGCCAGGTTTCAGTTGAGGCATCAGGTCAAGACGGTCCCACCTCAGCACATGCTGAACAGTTGCCCCCTCAACTTTGCCAAGAAATCATACCTGCAGCTCATGCCTGCCCTCCCACAGGGCTGCTGCCATCTTGGGTCAGCCTTCCTTGATACTCACACCTGGAGTTAGACTCAGAAAAACAGTCAGTTAACAGTCCCATTAAAGGCAAGTTCCAATAGTTGGTGACTATAAAGTCACATTGCTTCAGGAACATCCTTAAAGCTAGCTCTAAATAGCTTGCAAGCATTTCCTCCCTTGTTCATAAAATCTTCCCATTAAGATCATAAGTTACTGCTCTGACACATTTGCATCAGTTTCTCCTCTATTTCTCTATTCTTCTCTAATTATACCTGATCTGAAAGAATTGAACCATATAACTTTATCTGTATGTTTTAGATGATGGAATGAATTCAAATCCACATTTAACTTTTTCCATCAATACATAACTATTCTACAACTTCTCTCCTAAAGAGACTTACTTTGAAATTCCTTTCCCTAAACTGAAAATGTCTCTGATTTAGTTCCAGGGATTAATTACACTATTTGTATCAATACCTAATTGCTCTTATATCACTTTAAAACATCTAAGGACCCTATCCCACAAAGATACAATATAACTTTATATCTCAGCCTTAGTCTATGGGATGATTCAATAATATTATCTCATAAAACTTCTTCCACCCCCCCCTTTTCGGATTTTTGCTCCCACACTTCCAACCCCTTGAAGATTATTCTACACCGGAAGGGAGAGGGACACCAGGAGAGAGCGGACTAATAACCTTTGTATTAATATTGTTCCCATTATCTTGTTAATCATTCAGTATATACCAGCTTCAATGAAGGATGGAGGGATTATTCCACTAGTTGAAAATTAGGAATAGTGGGGATAACAGGGACAGTGGCATTTTTTTTCCTTCCTTCAGAATAAGGGGGGAGGCATAAGGGAAAGCACAGGCTTATTTCTTCTGGAAAAGGTAAAAGAGAGCTAAAAATTAGTAAAGTTAGGTAACTTAAGGTAAAAATTAGGCAAGAAAATGAGATCCAGACTCCTATTGTCCTGGTTACTTGGATCGCTCTGATCATCGGAGCCCCTATCTCCCCTCCATGGAAGGAGGAGAATAATTTAAGTCATTGCCAGAACTTTTAATGTAACCAATTGTTGGATCTGTGGGGGTCCACAACAATTTGAAAATTGACCCTGGGTACCTGTACCTCTGAGTCCGGCCTGGATCCTTAGTAATTGGTCTCTTCCATACCAGACCTAATGACCTCTTGTGGTATAAGGCTTATGAGTAAGGGTAATATAGGTTGGAATTTCTGGCACTCGGTAGCTATAGCAAGGTGTCAAACAGAAAGAAAAACTAATGGAATACTCCTGGATCCTTATAGACAGTGAGGATGGGATAATGGTTTTTATTTTGGACATTTTGATACTTTTTGGAGTAAAAGTAACAAAACAAGTAGCCCCCGGGTAGAAAAGTGTGAATGGGGACATTATTGGATTTGTGGCCATACGGCCTATACTCATCTCCCTTTAAATTGGACAGGGGTGTGCTATGTGGGGTTGGTTAGACCAAAATTTTTCTTTTTAGCAGGACAAGAAGGGAACAAATTGGGAATACAGCTATACGATGATCTAATGCCCCCAAGTGAGAGGTTCAAGTGGGGGATAGATACTTTCCTAACAGTCACCAGGGATGCCAGTGGGTGGGGAGTTGAGTGGCCCCCACAAAGAATTGTTCAAAATCTGTGGTAGAGATTATCACCAACCAGACTGCCAAGGCATTGGACCTACTGGCTGATCAGGTCACCCAAACCAGAGAGGCTGTACTGCAACATAGATTGGTTCTTGATTATTTGCTAGCAGAAGAGGGAGGTGTTTGTGGGAAACTCAACCTCTCTAGTTGTTGCATATAAATAGATGATAATGGACGGGTTGTAAAAGATGTCCCAATTCAGACATGGACCAGTCCATTCAATCCTTCTTGGTTTGATTGGTTCAAAGGTTCCTGGTGGAAACAAATTATTGGAGTCTTCTTGCTAGCATTATGTGTTCTATTCTTGTTACCTCTATGTATACCCCATATTATACAATTGGTTACCAAAATTGCCATTCAGGGTATGGGGGCGGTATATTTTAATGAAGGAGGGAGGGTAAAAAAATGTTGATTGTAAAAACAGATGATGGGAAAGATGATGAAGAATGTGAATTAATGTTAAAACAAATTGAGAATAGGAGTGTCCATCATTTAGGAATATCATAAAGTAAGGGATAAAGCAAGTAATGCATATTCTAAGATATGTTACCATAGTGAAACTTGTACTTTATCGTTCTTCTGATGATTAAACCTCCCTAATTTTTTTGTCCCCTTCTATATACCAACCCCAATAGAATATAAGAATTTAAATAGCACTTTAAAAAAAAAACATGAAAATGAGTATCAGCCTGAGATATTAGAGAAGCATAGCTTATTTTCTACCTCCAAAAGCTAGTTGTCTGAATGCTCATAGAAAACCTTGACACAGAAGAAAGCATCTCTTAGAAGTTGTTTTGGGAGGTTTTTAATAAGTCACAGCTATGAGGATTGTCAGTATTCACTGCTCATTTTGGTTCAGTCAGTCAGTCATCTGCAGGGATTCTGGTCAAACAGTCTTTCATCTGCTCTCCATTACAGAGCCTTAAGTATGGCCCCATTTGGTATATGTAAATATTTAGTTAATTCCAACACAAAAGTATAAAACTAACAAAAAGTATTTTTTTTAATTCAAAATTTACTTAAACTGTTACAATCTTAAAACTTGAAGGAATTCATGATCTTATTGGTGTTGGTCCTCCAAAGGTGCTCTTGTTCATGTCTGTGAGTAAACCATCCATAGAAGACATACGATATGCTAGATGCACCTCTTTAGGTTTCCTAACCTTTTGTGGGTAGTAGGATAACTCGGTCAGGCTTGTTCTTGTCATGTGCCTGGCCCTCCTTTCCTGCTCACACAGGTACTTGATATGATGCATTATTCCTTATGCTCTTGTCATCTTTGGTAATTTGGTAATACTGTCCAGTGCCCTTTGTGTACTCTGTAATGTTAGAGCAATACATGGAGTATGGGATTGGGAGTCAGGAAGACCTATGCTCAAATTCTGCCTCTGGAGCTTACTTGCTATGTAACCTCAGGCAAAGCACAGAACCTCTCAGCTTCAGTTTCCATGTTTGTAAAATGGGGGTGATAATAGCACTTACCTCATAGGGTGGTTTTGAGGATGAAATGAGATAACATCAGTAAAGGGCTTTGTCAACCATAACGTGCTATAATGCTAGCCGTAATGATGATGATTCTTTGGAAGTTATTCACAGTCAACTCTGGGACCAGCTCATTGAATTGCCCAAGGTTTGTGTACTGAGGTGCTGTAGTTACATAAAAAAACAACCAAGATACTTTTTAAAGTCCTGAGGGACAGAAACCTTTTCCTCTTGTTTACACTGGAGGAAAGAGAGTGCTTGGAGTATACAATAGGTATTAGTACATACTTACTTGTAATTGGATAAAATATATGTCCCTTTTCAGAACAGATTCTGGTGTTTTAACTTTGTGTTACTGGATTTATTTTTGGCTCGCAGGATTCACATGATGCTTTGTTGGAATTTGGAAATAATAACCTCCAAGTCTTGGTTGATATTACCAAAGAAGGTGTGTGGAAAAATCCGGTCCTTCTTAAAATCCTTTCTCAGCAACCGGTAGAGGCAGAGGAAGGTAAGTGTTGGCATTTGATCAAGTACTTTCTTTGGGAGAGAATAGTGGCTGGAACTGAATTAGAGTCATAATTTTCAGAATTTCATTACTGTACAATTTGTAATAGGATTCTCTCTGGGGATTTAAAGTTAGACTAGATTGTAGACATCATCTAATCCCATTTTCCCTAATTTTACAGATGAGTAAAATGTTCCTAATTATTAAAATTTCCTCATTAAAGTTAAGAAATGCACACCAAGTTCTAGAGCAGGGAATCCATAATTTTTATATAGCTATCTTTTATATATTCATTCAATAAGCATTTATTTCATTAAGCATTTGCTATATGCAAGCTCCTGTGGAAAATAAATTAAAGCCAGGTTTCTGTTCTTAAGGGGCTTACAGTACAGGACAGGAGGTAAGATGTGTACACATCTATAACATAAGGTTTGAATGTGATAAGTGGCCATGAGAGAGACATGTACAGAATGGTTTGGTATTTCAGAAAGGAGGACTGGGGAACCTTCATGGAGGAAATGGCATTCATGCTAGGCCTTGAAGGGGAAAGGTAGCATTTCATCAGACAGAGATTGGTAGGTAAAGGGTTGAGAGAAGGTGATCAAACAATGAATTTTACTAGAAGTCTAGTAATTCTTTTAAAAGCTTCAGTGAACTAGAAAAACTTCTGGTCCATTTAAGGTGTCATCTATACATTGAATTTATTCTTGATTGTTCGTTCACTCTCTCTCTCTCTCTCTCTCTCTCTCTCTCTCTCTCTCTTTCTCTTTCTCTCTGTCTCTCTCATCTCATCTCAGAGAAGTGGCTTTTGAGACCACATTAAACATTCTTGTCCCAGCATTTGAGTTTTCCTTATCTTGCTCAGATACTAAAGAGATATCAAATTCCTTTTCTTGGGCTAATGATGTCTTAAACTGCTGGAGCTGCGATTAGACAAGTTTGAGCTTGTTAGTCAGTTATGAAAACATGTTTCTTTTCTTTCCCTAGCCAATAGATTTATTGCACGAGAAGGACCTTCCTTTCTGCAGATGCGAATAAAACACTTATTGAAGTCAAACTGTATTGCACAAGCGACTTCTTTGTCAAAACTATGTGCGGAGTCTAAAGAAATTCCCAGTGTGTCATCTTTTCGCCAAGCTTATATCACATGTCTATGCTCCATGTTGCCTAGTGAAGACGCCATTAAGGAGGTCAGTAAAGCACAATTCTTAATTGTTGTCATCCACACATAGGAAATTCTGATAAAAATTTAGTAGCTAATGTTGGATATCATAGCAGAGTTTTGTTTTTTAAATTTGAAAAAGTAAGTAGACTTTTCCACACTCATTAAAGTACAGAATACTTCCTTAGCTGTTTGGCCTATCTCGCTGAATGTGTGTTCATCTGTGTATGAGTCAGTTTGAAAGCAGGTGATAGAATGACCCAATTAGGATGCGCAGGTGTTTGGTTGGTTTGCATATTAAAACCTTAAGATCTTTAAGGTTGAACTTCTTTTTCCCCTGTATATGCTGATTTCTTCTTATTTGGCACATGGAGATGAATATTAAACAACCAGCGTTGTAGGGCAATTAAGTTAAAGGAGTAAGGAGTGACTTGGTCCTAAGTTTATGTGTTTTCAAAGCATTATAACCATATTGGTCCGCAAATATAGACTGCAGCCATAAAATGAGATGGCTTGGGAGGGTGGGGGAAGAATATGAATTGAAAAATAACCTGCTCAGGTTTTTTACAAGCCAGATTTAAGGAGAGAAAAGGTAGAGTGTGGCCTATATTTAAACCTATACAGTGTGTTTAACTTGGCAAGTAGTGATTTGTAATAGTCTAAAAGCCATATCTACATTGGGAATTTAGGAAAAGCATCTTGACTGTGACAAGTGGCACATAGAACCAAGTGGTATATTTATTATACTCCTAAAATTCTTTTTTTGTTGTTTACTTTGGCATTTGTTTTTTTTTCAAACAATAGTAGTAGAGAATTACATTTTTAAAAAGGTATTTAGTAATTTTCTTGTGGGAGATGGGAATATATTTCTTTAACATTTTAAAATCAAATACTTTAATACAAGTTAATATGGGAATTTTCAGTTTTCGTTCTGTTGGCCTGTCTTTTAACATTTTTTTTCTTTTTTATCTACCATTTGCTTAAAAAAAATTCCCTTATTTAGTTCCCACATTGAGGTGTAACTTTATATAGGAATCTTGACAGAGTGTAGTATGAGTCTTTACAATTATTCAGTTGATACTTGAAAGAGTAAAGGAATTGAGGATAAAAGTTAGGCATAGCAGATTATTTTCCTTTGTTAACTGAAAAAATTAAAATTGTATTCAGACAAAAATTAATATGAAGAATTATGAGAATAGTGGTGTTTTTGGTCTGCCTTGAATTGATAGTTGTACTTTTACACTGCACCATTTTAAAAAAACAACAGGAACTGTGAATCAGGATCTGAGTTCAAATCCCAGCAGTACTCTATAAAACAAAACCCTTCGTGATTGCACAGAAATGCAGCTATTCTGTTGCTTTCAAAGGTTACTAATTTGCCTCTTACATACAAAGCACGTTACATAGGCATATTTTTAGATACTTTTAAAAATGTGCATGTAAAAAAAATTTTCCCTTAGCCTCACCTGAAGGGTGTCAGTTAATCAATAAGTATTTGCTATGTGCTGGTCACTGGAGTTTCAAATACAAAATAATAAAATGATTTGTACTTACAAGGAGCTTACATTCTAATGGTGGAGACACCAAAGACATATATAAACATGAATGAAATAAATGAAATGTGAATGAGTACAATTCCGTACACAGTCATTAAATTTAATACAAGATAGTGGCGGGGAGGGTAGTAGCAGTCAAGATGAGGAAAGACTTGAGCTGCTGGCAGAGAGGTACTCTGAAGTAAAAAGGTGCATTCCAGGTACAGGTACAAAAAAGCACAGAGTACAAAAGCACAGAGATGGGAGATGGAGTGTCATATATGAAGACTTGAAACAAAGCAGTTGGGAGTTTGTGCAGTGATTAAGTTGAGAGATGATGAGGGCCTGAACTAAGGTGATAGCTGTTTGAGAGCTGAGGAGGAATTGGATTTGTGAGATGTTGGGAAGGTGGAAATAGCAGCAAGATTCAGCAACTATTCCTATATGTATGTGCGGTTTACAGGAGAGAAAAGAATCCAGGACAGTGCCATGGTTACCAACCAGAAAAACTGGAACTTCAACAGAAACAGGGAAGTTTGAAACGGTAGAGAGTTAGAAGGAAATTTCAATAATGAATTCGTTTTTGAACGTGTTGAGTTTTAAGATTTCTCCAGGACATTCAGCGTGAAATGTCCAATAAGTAACTTGGTGATACGAGACTGAAGCTTAGGGGAGAAACTAGGATTGGATATGTGTATCTGCACAAAGATAACAGTTAAACCCTGTGGGAGCTGCTGAAGTTATTAAAGAAAAGCGTAGAAGAAAAGAAAAGGGCATATAATAGAACCTAGGGGAACACATTTAGGAGGTTGAAGCATACGATGTTTCAATCACGTAGTAGCAAAGGAACTTGAGGACAAGTGGTGAGACAAAAAAGGAGAGCGGTGTCACAGACGGGAGAGGGCAGCCTCATGAAAGCCCAGAGGTGACATTAGTGTTGTAGAGCTCACTTGAAAAAACAGTGTCTGGTACCAGTTTAATTATCTTCTACCTGTTAGTTTTATTTCATCTGATTTAACTCTCATTCATTGGGGTCTGGGATATTAATGACAAAAAAGAGATTTCAGGGGAAAGCTGATTGATTGTGCAGGTCTTTTGAATAATATTACAGTCTGATGATACTTTTTTAAATGTAGCTTGTGCTTTGAATTTTGTTTACAAGGTAGTATTCAGAAGGGTTTGTGGAAAATTTTGGCCTGAGTTTGCAGAACTGTTGCCTAATGAATAATTTAATGGCCTTGGAACACTTGATAAAAAATCTGATGAATTTTAATTTGATGCCATCTGTAATAGTATATATGTTTTTATGCAGGTGAGTGACATGAAGAAAGCTGTAATCTTCATAGAATAGAGGAGAAAGAGAATGGAGTCCAAAAGATCAGTTAGTAAAGAATTCTAGGAATTCAGATTATAATTCTCCAAAAATGGAATTCCTTTTCCCTGAACATCTTGAAAGAGAAGCTTGATAAGCCAGTTGTCATTGCTGTTGTAAATGGACTTAATAATTTGGATAATTTTAAATTAAATGATGTCAGAGACCCTTATCACATCTATCTGTGATCCTAAGACCAAAGGGTCAAGTTAGATATTAAAATAAAACATTCTTCAACAAATATTTGAAAATATATTTTACCTCCTTATGTTTCACCTCATTATGGTCAAGCAAGGAAGGTGGAAAGGGAATCAGGCGAAAGAAATACAAGAAGCTATCTGATTGGTATTTCTAAAGCTGTACTTTTAAGAATATCTAAAATTTGATAGGAAGGAAACATTTAAGTGCTTACTCTACATGATTTACTCTAGTACTCTACATGATTTTGAAATCCAGAAAGTCAGGAACAGGTTTCTGTCCACCAAACGGAGGCTCCAGGAGAAGGGAAAGGGTACACGTCTTGCATATGGATATTCTAGGGTGAGCAGTAGGCCAGAGTGACAGAAAGGGTGAGGAAGGCCACAAGCCCTGAGGTAAGTTCAAGGATAAGACAGCAAGGAGAGACATGGTTCTGAAGTCCAGGAAGTCATGCATTTTCTCTTCTGCTGTAGTGGTGCTTTCTATTTGCATTGTTGAAGTCAAGTATATTTCTTGCCTTCGCTTACTTCAGTTTGTATCAGTTCACATCACTCCATGCTTCTCTGTATTCATCATAGTCATCATTTCATACAGCACAGAAATATTCCATTAAATTGACATATGACACTTTGTTTAGCTTGAGGGATAGCTACTTTGTTTCCAGGTCTTCGGAATAGTATAGTATTATGCAGGGGAAGGGGGCGGGGGATGAAATGTGTCAAATGCAGCAGAAAGATGGAGGAGAGTGAGGGCTAGAAAGTGGCTTTTGGATTTGATAACAAGGTGGTTAGTCACTTTTGAAACAGTAGCTGCAGTAGAATTATTAGCCCAGAAGCTTTATCACAGGGAGTTTAAGGAAAGGAATAAAGAAAAAGTAGGGAATGAATACAGACCACTTTGAAAAATTTAATATTCTAAACTTACAAAACATAAAAAACCATAGGACATTTCCATATACAGAGTAGAACAGAAAAAGAGGATTATATGTGAAACGGAATCTACACCTTGATTTCATATAAAATTTTAATTGTTTTCTTTAAACAGTTAACGTTTATTGAACACTTTTATGAGACTTTGGGCAGTCACTTATTGTCTCTATGTCTCAGTTTCTTTATCTGTAAAATGAGGAAAGTTGAACTGGATGGGCTCTAAGTCTCAGTTCTAACATGCTAATGCTGGAGGTGGACAAGGCATACACAAGGAAGTTGGAGAACTGGGAGAGTATGATGTTTTAAGAGTCTTAGAATTGAGAATATCTTGAAGTGAGGAGTTGTTTTTCAGTTGTGACCTACTTGTGACTCCATTTGGGGTTTTCTTGGCCAAGATACTAGAATGGTTTGCCATTTCCTTCTCCAGTTCATTTTACAGATAAGGAAACTGAGGCAAACAGGTTAAGTGACCTGCCTAGGGTCACACAGCTAGGTAAGTGTCTGAGGCCAGATCAGAACTCAGGAAGATGAGTCCCAGAACTATCCACTGCGCCACCTAGCTGTTTCTTAGAAATAAGGAGTACAATAACCACAATTGTCAAATGCCATATAGAGAGGTCATGAAGAATGAGAACTTGGTTTGGGGTGGAGGGGGGAGACGGGGTGGCATGCAGGGGGTGAGGTGTTGGTTACCAGTTAGCTTTCAGATAAAAGTTTCCATGGAGTCATGAGGATAGAAATTGGGTCAAAAGGAGTTCATGAGAGAGTGGATAGTGAAGAATTAGACAATGGGTAAAGTTTCCTTTTCAAGGAGATAGGCAGTAGGCCAGGAAATTGACTATAAGCTAGGTGGGGAGACTAGGGATTTTTTTTTTAGTAATTGGGAGAAATGAATACATTTGTAGGAAAATGGAAAAGAGCCATTAGAAGGGGATAATATTGGTGACAATGATTTGTATTTATGTAGTGCTTTTAGCCTTAAAAAGCCTTTTATTTACAACCAATCCTATGAGGTAAGTAAATAAGGATAGGTGATAGCAGAAGCAAGATCTTAAAAGGGCAGAAAGAAATGGAAGATTACCTCTTCTCCTGAGGTACAAGAGAATAGGTGATTACGCCAAAATGCTTTTTATGCTGGCAGAAGAGCTCCCATTACTCTTCTCTGACAACTGTGCTCTACAGCTTAAAGGAAAAATGTTGAAACAATTGCTGCAGGAATTGAAGTTGAGAGTCAATAAAAGTAGAACAGAAGTATTGTGGAGCAGCAGGTTTGTGTTAGGTACCACAAATGTATTCTGGTAAATTCAGTTCAGTTTCAGTCTTTCCTGTAGTAATATGCAGTAGCCTGGGATCAGTAGTAATGAAATCAGTTGATGGACTTTTTTCAGGGTTGTGAAGTAGTGGGCAGGAAGCAACCCAACAAGTGGCAAAAGCCAAGGGGATGATGTCAGACGTGGGGCCAAGGCTAGAAATGGAGGGGTGGTGAAGCTAGAGTCTGGGAAATAGTTCAAAAGAATAGGGAAACGGAGGTTATGGTTAGAGGTCATGATTTTGGTAAGAGTAGGTTCAGTTTAAATGAAGGACGGGGAGAAATTGCCAAATCCAATTAGTTCTTCTCAGTTCTCATTGTCTTCTGCCTCTTTTTAGCCTTTGACACTA
Organism: Trichosurus vulpecula; assembly: GCF_011100635.1. Classification (NCBI taxonomy): domain Eukaryota; kingdom Metazoa; phylum Chordata; class Mammalia; order Diprotodontia; family Phalangeridae; genus Trichosurus; species Trichosurus vulpecula. The sequence goes on along the minus strand of NC_050574.1, from coordinate 72,235,525 downwards.
TTGATCACTCTCTTCTCTTTGGTACTGTCTTCTTTCTAGATTTTTAGGACACTGTGTTCTCCTTGGCCTCCTACCTATCTGGTCCAACTCTATGTGTCAATTGCGGTTCTGTCCTGAGCTTTTTCCTTTATTACACTACTTCATTTCGTGATTGAATCCAGCTCCTCCATGGTAATGAATATCAGATCTTTTTAACCAGCTCTGACCTCTCTGCTGACCTCCAGTCTGGCATCTCCAGCTTTCTTTCAAACAAGAGATGATGAGTTCATTTTGGACATCTTGAGTTTTAGGTGTCACCTGGACAATTGTGAGATAAGGGTGGTCAAAAGGAATAATCAAATCAAAAATTAAAGAGAACTCTAGAGCATCCAGTTCTAGATCTATGATCTTATGAGGTCAAGAATAGCCAGTTGCTAAAGCCATTGAGAAAATTGAAGAGAGAATCAGTAGAAGATAGTAACAAGAATGAGGAGAGGGTGACAGTGTATGGTCTTTCAAAGACAAAACGTCAGCAGCACAGAACAGACAGTGTCTGAACTCCTGCCTTCTCCCCCAGAGACTGGGAGTTTGCCAGAGGATAGTGGAGGGAGCTCTCAGGGAAAGAGTGGCTTTCATTCAAAAAGGAGTATGGGGTTAAAATAAAATGCAGCATCCTGAGCAAAAAGTGAGGGTTCATTTTTGCAAGAAGGTAGAAATAATGTTGAATAACAGAAAAGACTGCTGAGAATAATGAGGTTTCCAAAGAGCAGCAATGAGTGAGATCCGAAGGCTGAATTGATGTGATTAGGTCAGATGGTCGTGGAAGCACAGCAGAGCTGGCATCTGGGTAAATGGAGGGCAAGGTTTCCTTTCTTGAGCGTTGTTTCTTTTCTCTGAGTCTCTGAATCTCTCCATAGTTCATCATTTGACTCTTCTGTGTGTTGTCTCTGTCTTCCTCTCTTACCTTGGCCCCCGTGCTCTTTAATAGTTTTTCAGGGATTCAAGATGAAGGCACAGGTGAGATGACTTCAGGTTATATGAAAGTATCAGTGGTACTTGCATGTAGAAGTTCCGTAAATTTAGTTATGTCGGGTAGAATGATGGGCCAAATACAATGAGTTCAAATTGGGTAAGAGTGAACGTTAGGGTCTGTACTTGAATTCAGAAAATGAGTTGTACTAACTAGTATGAGATCAAGTCTGGACAAAACTTCATATTAAAATTTTAATTTTCTAGGGATTTTATCATATGAATAACTGTTTGAATAAGCAATCTTAAAGTATTTCAATGCAATAAGCATTTGTTAAGTGCCTGTTGTGTACAGAACACTAGAATCAGACGTGTTCCACTTGGACCCAAAGGGCAGACCTTGGACCCACTGGGTGAGAGTTGCAAAGTGACACAAATTCAGGCTCAGTTTAAAAGACAAACCCTGACAGAGCTGTTCCAAAATGGAATGAGCATCCTCAGAAAGTGATTTTCCCTTCACAATGGATATTCAATCAGAAGTTGGATGACCATTTGAAGATGAGATTCCTCTTTAGGCATGGTTTGGATTAGAATGACCAGTAAGGTTCTTTCCAACTCTGAGATTTAGTGTTACTATGACTAAGGATGGTTTAAATAGGAATACTCTTGAGAAGAATGTTGTAGATTTATGCAGCTTGCCTCTGTGATGCCTGGAATTGGTGAGTGTACGATAAGTATTGTTCACAAGTTTACAGTAGGAGCTGGAAATTTTGCTTGGACATTAAAAGAACCTATGGAAGCATGGGCATTTGAGAAGCCTGGGATGAGTACTGCTAGGGATATGGGGAAGAGAAGCAAAGGAACCAGTGGAGATTACCTTGGCATATGCAGAGTATAATGAGGTTGGCCTGCCCACTGCAGAGTCCATTGGGGGACAGTGTGAACTAAAGTTGGATCTGAACTGTGGAGGGTCTTCAGAGTAAGGATAAAGACTGATTCGGGGAGCCCAGAGGGACTTTTAAGCATTAGATATCTTTCAGCATTAGATATTAGATAGAGTTGCTTTGAGTTTGGCAGCATGTGCAGGATAGATTGGGGGAGCAGGGAGAATACCCTGGAGTTTTCGAGTCTTTTGCCTCCAGGTATCTCTCCATGATAAGGATCTGCAATAGAGAGGTGGTAATGAAAATGGAGAGAAGAGGACAATTCTGAGAGAATTTTTTCATTTTAATTTTGATATCTTTTTTTTAAACATCATCTTCATTTCCCTTGATATCCCCCACACCCATCCAGCAAGCTAATCTCTGTGACAAAGAAATAAAAAGAGGAAAAAATGCAGTTAAGCAGAACTGGCCATTATACTCACACAGTGATATTATTGGCAGTGTTTCTCATCCATAGTCTCCCCCCCCCCCCCCCCCCCCCCGCCAAGTGTCATGCCCTCAGGGGGAAAAATATCTCTTTATTTCCAGTAAGGGGCTTTCCCACTGTACCACATGGCTTCTTTTGTTTGGTTGGATCCACCTTGATCACTCCAGTAAGTAGTATTTACCTTCTCGTGCTAATTGTTGAGCAAATATTCTTCAACTCTTTCTTTTTTTTTCCCAGATCATGAGGCCAGTAACACTTTAGTTTTTGAAGGCAGCAGGAAAGCTTTTGGTAAAATATTAGCAGTCACCAGGTTTAGACTAATTGAAGTTTCAAGTTAGTCATTCTGTAACAGTAGAAGAGAGACCGAACTAAGGAGAGTTCACTAGCAACCGATGCTGAGGTCAATAGACGAGTTAAGTTAAGCAAGCAGCTGGGAATAAAGTGGTGTGTACTGGCACCTTTGGGTATCCCAGTAATGGGCCTGTGGAACAGGAAACCTCTGCTGGGAGTTGATTGAGCTGGAGACACACAATTAAGATCAATTGACTGAGTCAGCTGGAAGCCAAAACACTGAAGCCTGCTCTGATAAGGGTGGGTCCTTGCAGTCTGAGAATAACCACAGCTTCTATTCTGTAGTACTTTTACTAGTCACAAAGAACTTTCCTCACGACACTATGAAGAAATGTATTGCAAGAATTACTCCCATTTTACAAACTAGGAACCTAAGGTTTGGAGAAGTTAAGTCATTTACCAAATTACATAAATGACACAGAGCCAGTCCTCAAACCTAGGTCACCTGACTCTAAACCCAGTGTTCTTTCCATTACACCCTGCTGGTAGGAAGCTGACCTAGTAAAGGTAAAGAGTTTAGTCTGGAGCAAAGCATAAATTTCCTTTGTAGTTGGCAAAAATAAGATAACATCGCTTGGGGAAGTAAATGGTGGTCTGAGAAGGGTAATTATAAACCTTCCGGACAAATGCTTATTAACATAGAACCTTTGATGGTAGGATATAGTTACTGTATTTTTACTTTTTTTATTTTGAAAATGACATAAAATATTTGGGAATGTTTTCTGTAGGGGTAGAGAATTTTTTTCTTCCAAAAATAAAATGGATCCAAAAAATGGAGAAAGTCTAGTTGCAAGATTTGGCTACCACTGGATTAGGTGACTGTGGTTACTAAGTATCAAAGGGAGAGAGACATATCTGGGTTAAAAAAGAAATAGACAGATAGTATCTAGGCTTAGTCTCGGCCCCTTTGGGAGAGAGTCAGTCTCCAGGCATAAATGATAAACAGAAACACGGTTCTCTACAGGAACCAGTGGGCATTTATTCATTTTGGAAACAGAAAGAAAGGTTAACTGGAAACCACACATTGTAGTTGTAGTTGTAACAGTGCCTTCTCCACAAGTGCATGTTGTGGAAAGAACATCAGACTTGGAGTCCAGAAACCTGGGTTTGAATCTCCTGGTTCTTTGTCTCTCTGGAATGAAAGCTATTAGTTGATGGTTAATGTATTTTTCAAAACTGTCTTCTCAAAATACAATATCTCTTCTTTAGTCTTGTGGGTATTTCAGGGCTCAGCATTCTACTCACTGTGGGTCCCCAGAACCCAAACATTTAGAGCATTTTGTCTGCCCGGTCAATTGGCGTCAAGTTTGCCTTTTTCATCCTAATAGCAATATATTCCTCCTCTTCATAATTGTGTGCCGCCTTCCCAAAAAAGAAAAAAATAAAGCTTTTCATTTTAAGCCTCTTTTTTTAAAAAGGGCTAGTCATTTGCCATGCCATGTTTGTGATTCTGCTAGTCTATAGCAATATGAACCTTGCTTTTTTTTTCCTCCAGTAGAAGTGGCAGGGTGTTTGGGGTTCAAATTATACCACTAATCAGCTCTGGCCGTAATGCTTACTGGTTTTAATAAGCAAATAATAAGCCCCAAATAATTTGAAGATAAATTTGCTGCTCCATTTTTTATTTCCTAATATGCACCTTTGTCCACTTGTGACAATTTAATTATCTTTACTCAAGTTTCCCTAATAGAAGTTGTCCTCCTTTAAGGTTTCTCCCACCCTGGCCCCCTGTAACCACTGGCAGAAGGCCAAATTCACAGTTAAAAGTTAGAAGGTAAGAAAAGATTTTTATAGGTTCTTAAGGGAGTAACATGAGAAAAGCAGTGTTTTGGGAGACTGACCAATGAGGTCTTGAGGGAGGAAAGCAGTAAGATAACTGGCATTTATAGCAGGGTTTGTGGTTTGCTAACTATAATTTGAGCTTCGTATACCACCCTTTTGGGTGGGTATTTATAGATGAGGAAACTGAGGCTCATAAAGGTTAAATCATTTGTCCATAGTCACAGGCCTAGTGTGAGAGAGAGAATTAGAACCTAGGTCTTCCAGCTCAAAAAGGATTTGGAAAAGCAAGTTAGAGAAGTAGAGGAAAAATTGGGGAGAGAAATGAGAAGGATGCGAGAAAACCATGAAAAACAAGTCAATGACTTGCTAAAGGAGACCCAAAAAAATACTGAAAAATACACTGAAGAAAACAACACCTTAAAAAATAGACTAACCCAAATGGCAAAGGAGGTCCAAGAGACCACTGAAGAAAATACTACTTTAAAAATTAGATTGGAGCAAGTGGAAGCTAATGACTTGATGAGAAATCAAGATATTATAAAACAGAACCAAAGGAATGAAAAAATGGAAGACAATGTGAAATATCTCCTTGGAAAAACCACTGACCTGGAAAATAGATCCAGGAGAGAGAACTTAAAAATTATTGGACTACCTGAAAGCTATGATCAAAAAAAGAGCCTAGATATCATCTTTCAAGAAATTATCAAGGAGAACTGCCCTGATATTCTAGAGCCACAGGGCAAAATAGAAATTGAAAGAATCCATCGATCGCCTCCTCAAATAGATCCCAAAAAGAAATCTCCTAGGAATATTGTCACCAAATTCCAGAGCTCCCAGATCAAGGAGAAAATACTGCAAGCAGCCAGAAAGAAACAATTTGAGTATTGTGGAAACTCAATCAGAATAACCCAAGATCTGGGAGCTTCTACATTAAGAGATCGAAGGGCTTAGAATACGATATTCCGGAGATCAATGGATCTAGGATTAAAACCAAGAATCACCTACCCAGCAAAACTAAGTATCATGCTCCAAGGCAAAATATGGACTTTTAATAAAATAGAGGACTTTCAAGCTTTCTCAGTGAAAAGACCAGAGCTGAATAGAAAATTTGACTTTCAAACACAAGAATCAAGAGAAACATGAAAAGGTAATCAAGAAAAAGAACAAGAAAAAGAAATTGCAAGGGACTTACTAAAGTTGAACTGTTTTGTTTACATTCCTACATGGAAAGATAACATGTATGATTCATGAGACCTCAGTATTAGGGTAGCTGAGGGGAGTGTGCATATATGTGTGTGTATATATATATGTGAATGTGTGTGTGTGTATATATATATATTTATATATATATATATATGTGAATGTGTGTGTGTGTATATATATATATTTATATATATATATATATATATATATATATATATATATATAGAGAGAGAGAGAGAGAGAGAGAGAGAGAGAGAGAGAGAGAGAGAGAGGGAGAGGACACAGGGGGAGTTGAAGATGAAGGGAAGATATCTAAAAGAAATAAAATCAAATTAAGGGATGAGAGAGGATCATATTGAGAGAGGGAGATAGGGAGAGATAGGATGGGGTGGATTATCTCCCATAAAGGTGGCAAGAGGAAGCAGTTCTGTGGGAGGAGGGGAGAGGGCAGATGAGGGGGGAATGAGTGAATCTTGCTCTCATCAGATTTGGCCTGAGGAGGGAATACCATGCACACCCAATTGGGTATCCTACCCCACAGAAAAGAAGAGGGAAGAAGATAAAAAAAGGGGGGGATGATGGAGGGGAGGACAGATGGGGGTGGAGGTAATCAAAAACAAACACTTTCAAAAGGGGACAGGGTCAAGGGAGAAAATTCAATAAAGGGGGACGGGTTGGGAAGGAGCAAAATATAGTTAGTCTTTCACAACATGAGTATTGTGGAAGGGTTATACATAATGATACACATGTGGCCTATGTTGAATTGCTTGACTTCTTGGGGAGGGTGGGTGGGAAGGGAGGAGGGGGGAGAATTTGGAACTCAAAGTTTTTAAAAACAGATGTTCAAAAACAAAAAAAAAAAGTTTTTTGCATGCAACTAGAAAATAAGATACACAGGCAATGGGGAGTCGAAATTTAGCTTGCCCTACAAAAAAGGAAGGGAAAAGGGGATGGAAGGGGAGTGGGGTGACAGAAGGGAGAGCCGACTGGGGAACAGGGCAACCAAAATATACTCCATCTTGGAGTGGGTGGGGGGAGGGTAGAAATGGGGAGAAAATTTGTAATTCAAACTCTTGTGAAAACCAATGCTGAAAACTAAATATGTTAAATAAATAAATTAGATTAAAAAAAGGAAGAAGAAGAAGAAGAACCTAGGTCTTCCTGACTTCCAAATCTAGCACTTTGCTGGTCAGTATTTGAAGATACTTTGCTAGTGTCAGGACAAAGCCTGGGGTCAGGTATCATGAACTGAAGCTATCTATATTATTCATCGTTTTTCCTTTTGTACAATTATTTATCTTTCTCTTTCTAATTCTTAATTCAGTCCACTCTCACAATTATATTACCAGAAAAAAGTAATAGTGCTTCAGAGACTATTAATTTCCCAGTCTTATGGGCATTCCTTTCTTCCTCCTACCCCCCAAATAGATAGGAAATAAATAACATAAAAGCACTTTGAAAAATATAAACTGCCTCCAAGTACAAAAAACAAGGTTTTGGGGGGGGGGCAGGATCCAGGTCCTGATGATATTTTCTCAATATTCCTCTTTGTCCCTGCATTTGGTACTGTTGCACCTCCTCACTTCCTTTGTGCTCCCCTATTGAGTTTTCTTTCCATCATTATCTCCTGGTTCTCTTCTGCCTGTTCTTCTCAGTCTCCTTGCTGAGTCCTCCTAAATATGGTTGTGTCCCAAAACTCTGTCCTGGGCCTTCTTCTCTTCTTTATGTCTTTTCACTTGGTGACCTCAGCAACTTCCATGGGTTTAAACCATGTCATGGGTTATCTTTTCCCCAAATCCAAATTTTCTTCTTTCTTTTGAGGGCCACTACTATTTTTCCAGTGTCCCATGTTTAAAATAGTAGCACTGTCCTCGACTCCTCACTTTCCCTCAATCTACATATCTGTTCAGTTGCCAGATCTTGCTTTTTATACCTCTACAACCTCTGCAGTCCTGCTCCCTTCTCTCTGTTCAAGCCCTCATCAGCCTTTCACCTCCACAATTACAATGACTAATCTAATCGGTCTCCCTTTCTGTAGTCAACCTTTTAAACAGCTGCCAAATTGCTATTTTGAAAGCATAGGTCATAGCATGTTAGTACCCTGCTCAAGAAGCTTCAGTGGCTCCCTATTGACTTAGTATAAAATACATACCCCTTTTGTTTGAAATTTTAAGCTCTTCTTCATTTGGATTCAGCCTGTCTTTTCTGCTTGGCCTCCTTACTGTTTCCTTAAGAAATTTCATTTACTGTGTATCTACTTATTAACAGCTTTCTCCCCTTCCCTCCCCTCTGTAACTGGAATGCTGTCCCTCCTCATCTGCAAAATTACCTTGCCATCTCTGGTTCTTGCCATGTAACCAACCCATCTTCTCTTCCTGCCATACAGTTCCCTGATAACTGACATCCTTTATTCCTGTTCTTTGGAGTTCCTCATTCTTTCATATGATATCTCCTGCTCACACTGACCCTTCACCCTTCCATTGCCTTCTGTGTGATACACATTTTTAGTTCTTTGGAGGCAATTGAATTCCATATCTTTCTGCCATATAGGAACACTGGCAGGATGTTAATATTTTAATATTTTTACAATGGGCCTCTACTTTCTTTGGAGTCCTGGTCAGTAAAAGAACTTTGCAATTTCCCAAAAGCAGCCTGCTCTGCCTTTCTTCCTGTTAACTCTGGACCAAACTCATTCATCTTTACTGTCTGTCCCAGATACATTAAGCTGCTGGAAAACTCTATAGAGGATCCATCCAAATGCCCGTTGGAATCTGGGCAATAAACATTCTTCATCCACTTGGTTGTCTTTTCTGTGGGAATGCTCTGGCCAAACTTCTTTTAGTGATTACAGCTCTCTGGTGGGAGTCTCAGCAGTGTTGTGGGGCTTGATGCATGCATCAATGCGGGGCATAATGTCATTCACAAACAGGAGCTTCTAGAGGACCTTACTATCCATAGGGAATCCATTTTTTTTTTGTAAGATTCTCACGAACATATTTTAACCCAGTGTTGCCTTTGGCAGCCACTTCTTTGCATTGGCAAATAAGTCACATGTGTGCTGACTAAGGCATTTTTCTGGACTCTTTTGGTCTCCTGTTGTGTCAACTAACCATAGCTGGTACAGGATATCAAAATATATTTAAGAAGATTGACAAATGCAGAGCCATCTGAGAACAACAGAAGACTTCATGTAGTTGTGATTTTACACAATACACAGCCATGGGAAACTCTAGTATATTTGAGAAACTATGTATTAAAATGGTTTACCTACATCCTTAAAGTTACACACTTGAGATTATAGTGTTGTAAGCAATATTTTTTTTTGTTTTATTGTCATCTTTAGTCTGGCAAATGTTAATTTGCATCATTTTACTGGCTGATTGAAAGAAAGTGGTCAATGAATTTTAAAGTATAATATTTTCAGCATTATTAACTTGAAAAGATTAATACTGACTGGGCCATTTGTTGTTTTGAATGGTTCATAAAACAAGATTAGATCTGGCATCAGTATGTAGAAAGGTACATCATACATACGTATATGTATATGTATGTGTATATGTGAGACAAGTCAACATTTCAAGAGCCCTTACTGAGCAGCATAAAATTAATTGCCAGAAATACAGTAGCACTACAGACAATTCCTATAGGTTTAGGGAAGGAGATGATCTTTCTACCCAGGACTGACTTTCAAAAAAGAGGGAGGAACTTAATCTGGGACTAGAAGAGTAGATAAGTTTGGACTGGTGAAAGTAACCATATTTCACTTCTCAACAGCATTTTCAGGTGCTCAAAGTAGGTATGTTCTAGGCCTGTTACAGAATGGGAGCAGTGGACTGAAATCTGAATTATGGAGTGGAAATAATAAAAAGTGCCACCATGAATTTTTATAATTAACCTTACACTTTTCAAAGTGCTTTAACATGTCACCTCATTTGATTGTTATCCCTATTTGACATAGTTTTGTTATGTATCCCCATTTTTTCTGCATGACCAAGAGTGAGAAAGAACAGATGGACAAGCCATTGTGGACTGGTGTCCAGAAAACATTTTAAGAATAAGAGAAAGACCTTCAACACATAGTGTAGTTCCTCAATGGGAGGATTTATGAAAGGACATAAGAAATAATCACATAGGATGACAAATCATGGATGCTTTGCAATTTTCATTGTTGGCTCCAACCAGTATGCAGATGAGATTAAGAATCCATTGCATCATTCATTTTTATCACATTTTACTTATTAATACCTAGCTAACCGTGTCCAGTGTAGATAGATATAGTTCAGAACTTAAAAGGATTTGTGATTGAGGATTTTGTTGATGTGTGTTTTCCCCTCACTGATAGAGATCTGCTGATTCTTGAATACACTGTTTTCCTGAGTTTTGACTAAAAAAAAATTCTGTACACAAGTGACTAATCTGGCCATTAGATATACAGCAATCAAAAGTAATTAAACAGTTTATTAGGAGCAAATTAATTCAGACAAGGACGACTTAGTGTGAGGCTTTATTATAAATGTATTCTTCAATCAACTTTTATTTCAAACACATCCCATTTGGATATATCTGCTGAAATGTCCCTGGCAGTTACATAGAAAGCTTTGTAATGCACCCATTTAAAATGTAAACTGTTCACTTGTGAAAATCACCTGGCAAAAAAACTATTTTTAATCTCTTTTGTGGTTAAATCAGTGACAGTACAGTGTACCAAATAAGCCTGAAATTGAGTCAGGACAGATGGGTTTGGATCCTGCTTCTGCCATTTCCTAACTAGCAGGCTTTGGGCAAACCATTTAGACTCTTGAGGCTCAGTTTCCCCATCAGTAAAGTGAGAATGATAATGTTTGCATTATCTATTACACAGGGTTGCTGAAAGGAAAGCACTTTGTCAACTTTAAAAGGTTATGTAACGTGAGTTATTAACTATTATTATTATTATGAGTCAGGAAGCAGTCGATTTTTCCTTAGAATCCAACTTGATCCTCAGTTTCTTTAGTGACAGAATGGTGATAATAATCTCACAAGGTTGTAAGACCCAAATGAAGTAATGTTTTTGACAGCACTTTGAAGAGTGTAAGGTGTTAGAGAAAAGTAAAGTGGTGGTTCTTATTACCGTATTGGTCTGAATGTAGGCCATGCTTTTTCCCCAGATCTGATTGTATAAAACGTGAGTGCAGCCCTATAATTGCACTCTTAGTACCATAGGCACAGCTTAAGCCTCGCTGGTCTCCCTAGCAGCAACAGAAGCAGTAGCAACAGCTTCCCCACCGGCCCGCACACCTGCTGAAGGAGCCTGTGCCAGACGCCCCTGCTGCTGACACTGCAAGGTAAGGGAGGCAGATCCCTCCCGCTTACACACTGCATCAGATGACTTAATGTATGTGAAGTGCATTGCAATCCTTAAAGCACTATACAAATGTCAGCTGGAATAGAATTAATATCATCATCCCCTGTCTTTAGAGATCAGTTTGACCACAGGTTTTATGACCTATGGTCTATGATCTTATGAATTCTCATTCCTTCTCATGTACGTTCTTGAGTCTGTAGATTACCAGTTGGGCAGGGACAGGGAATCTCAGCAGTGTGTTCCCCTTCTCCTCCCAGAATATATACTTTATCCCCTGGCCTGGCCTTCAATATAATGAGGTGGATGGATGACCCCAGAGCTGTTGCTGAGGTGCTTTAGTGTGGAGGTCAGTATCACAGAACAGTCAAGTAGACCAGGGAATGGATCCCATAGAGGAATGGTGTTTCTTAGTTTTGAAACTGGCCAAGGGGCTGCCCTGGGAGTGGGGTGAGAGCAAATAAGAACAACCTGTCTGTGGTGTTCTCATCATCAGCCACCAAAACATGTGATGAAGTTTTGGGATCTTAGTACTATTCTCCAAGATGAATTAGTAGTGGGAAACTAATTTTACTGACAACATTTTCTTCTTTATGAAAGATTTCATTTTAGGGCTGTGGCATGTGGTTTTGGGGCAGCCTATATTCGGACCAATAGGATGCAGTTATACCCTGCATAAAAACAGGCCCAACCAACACCATTTCTCAGCAGTGTCTTTAATCCATTATGACCAAATTCCCACCTTCATGTTGTGAAACTATTGTAATGTTGAAATTAGTCTGTCAGATGTTCTTTCGCTGAAAGTTATGGTTCCTTGTAACCATTTGACAACATGCGGTGGGCTAATTCAGATTTCAATCCACAACTCTTTTTCTTGGTGTTCTCAAACATCTTGATAATGTTCTAGTAAACCATCTTTGAGGTATTGTATTGTAGCCCCTGTCAGCTTTCCGAACTCTGGCTTTCTCCCTGCATGAAGTGTTGGCTGGGTTTGCTGTGGAACAGCTATTTGTCCTAGCATGGTAGTCTCCATTTCATTCTTTGGCCAGTGTTTTGTGGGCACTGCTTTTAATTTTCCTAGTCCATCCAGCCATAGATTTGATCCAGAGGGCTGGATTGTGCCAGAATCTCACTAAAATGACATCTTCATGGTGTAGCATATTCTGTCTCTGGCAGCTAAATTGAGCCTTCATTGTGTCTTTGGATTTCAAAACTCAAATCCTGCTTCCTTCCTTCTATGTGGTGCCCTTGATTGAAAAAGATTTTTGAATTCCTGCTGCATGGTTAGCTTTATGAATTTAAACTTCTTCATGTGGTTAATTAAATTTGGTTCTCTGCTTAAGTTAAAATCTTGCTGATTATAGCAACATATTTTAAAGGTCATATAGAGTGAGCACTGGTTAGAAGTCAGAAGACCTGGGTCTGCCACTGACTAGCACTGTGACTTTGGGCAAGTTAAATAATCACCCCAGTGTGCGAGTTCTCTCATCTGTGATATGGAGGTAATTTTACAAATTGGCTCAGTAGCTCTTGAGAATGGCTCTTTGCCTTTGAGGTGCCACCAATTTGATTGTTTTAGCTTTGTTAGTGTTTTCATCAGGCAGTGTTTTTAAACAGGAAGGTATCCATCTACAAGTTTTTGTCTTAAATTTTTTGCTCCAGATTCATGATTTTATTGATGTAGGGAGCTCCCAGGTAAGGAAACTGTCTTACCAATACAGTTTAGCAGCCTCTCTGCATCTTAGTTGTAGAGAGTTGCCTAGGACCCTGAGAGATTACAGGACTTGCCCAAGATCACACAGCCAGAATGTATCAGGTGGGACTCGAACCCAGGTCTTTCTGGTTCCAAGGCTGGTCCACTACACAATGCTGCCCTGCAAGTTTATTGCAAAGATGAAGTGATTTAATATTTATATTTGTACTTTGAGAAGTAAAAGACATTCAAAATGTAAAATATTGTGTGACACTGCCCTGCCCCACCCCCTTTATCATCTGTGCTTGTATTTCTTACCAAAAATCTTCATGCACTTTCTCAGTTAAATCCAGGACCAATTTGATTTAACTTTTGAAAAGTAAGTACCTTTCGAATTAAGGATCTTGTTTTTGACCGGACAACATTCCCTTTTGTCTTGTGTTTTTTAACCAGAGAGCAAGGATGGGACTATGGTTTTTAAAGTGGCTTAGTTCCCCTTAGCCAAGTCACTTGTGATCAATTATTGTTGGTTGAGAATAAACCCAGAACTGAAAAAAAAAAGTTTTAGAAAGAGGTTTAAGTCATCCCACGGAGGGGAGAGGTGAAAAAGGGGTGACCCACTCTTCCAGAATCTATGAATTCCATGTTATATAGGAATTCAAACAGAGGAGCCAAGGAAACCGTCATCTGATTGGCCAGTATGAAGGCAGTTTACAGATAAGACACTTAGATTAATTAAAATCTATATCTCAGGAAACTGGAGATTCCTTGCATCAGTCTTTGGATCCCTTGGAAGGTTTTGGAGGTCAGCATAACCTGGATGTCCTGAGTTAAGCATTAAGCAAATCTGGTCTCTAAGCAACAAGTCTGGTCTCTCACTAGGTTCAAATGGTGCAATGAAGTTTTCCCCACATCATTAATTGCTGCCTACTACCTGACAGGGGCTGCATAGAAACTTGCCACTAAGGGTAGCATCATCACAAGAAGCAAGAACAAGCACATGGCAGCAATCCCATGTAGCTATGTACTTGTACCAAGAGCCCATGTCTACTACAAAAGGCATCTGAGACCCACTTCATGAGTGGCTCCTGTGGGAGTGTCTAGAGATCCCCTAACACCCTGAGCTTCCAGAGTCAGAACCTGGCCAGTAAGGGGAAGTTAAGTCATCCATTCATACCACTTGTTTTGGAATCCCCAGAGCACTTAGGAATTTGCCAGATGACTCATGGCATAAACCCTTAGGCCCTGGCCATGAGGACAGCAGAATCAGGGCTGGGTCTCCTCAGTTTGGATGGGCACTTAGAGTCAGAGCTCCTACCCTACCCTACCTTTCACCTTCCAACCTGGAGCCTTAGATGAGGTGGCAAGTTCTTTAAGGGTAGAAGTAGTTGTGTTGTGGGGTTTTTTAAAGGGAAAAAAACCAACACTGGAAACACTTGTTTCTTTTTAACTCTCCAAGTCACCTACCTAGATGCTTTCCAACAGCATTAGTGACTTTACATTGTACTTAAGAGAAACTAATAACCTTTGAGCAGCCTTTAAAAAAAATAAAAAGGGGTGGAGAATGGAAAAAACAAAGGATAAGAGAATCTGACATGGTAGTCTTGTAGAGTAGGCAGTGTGGAACAATTGAGGGGCCCCAGTGAGGATCAGACAGCTGGATAGTGACTGTGACTGTCCCACCAGTGGGGGAGGAGTGAGTGCAAAGGCATCCCAGAGCCTGAGGAAATGGCATCTCCTCAGTCAATCCAGTATTTATTAAGGGGATTACTATGTGTCCTGCAGGCATTTGGTGAAAATGCCTTATCACAGCAGCTTTGTGAGGTAAGTAAGGCCAGCTCCTGTACAGTCCAGCAAGTTCAGTGATTGCTCAAGGTCACAGAGCTGGACCCACATGATAGATCACAGATCCATAGTGAGAAGGGCCAGACTCCTCATTTTACAGATGAGGACTCTATGACTCAGAGAGGTTTGGTGAATTGCCCAAGGTCACACAGGTAGGCAGGAGTAGAGGTGGGGTATGAACCTGGGTCCTCTGACTCTGGAACCAGTGCTGTTTTCCACTACGCCATATTGCCTGTGATTTCATTTGTGTAGGGAACTCTCCAAGGAAGAAAATCCATTTGCCTATGCAGATTGGCAGTTGCTCTTGTCACATTGAGTCTTGGAGAGTCGGGATGGAGGATAGGAATGAGAAGCTTAATTAACTGTCCTCGGGCACAGAGTCAACATTTGTCAGAGCTGGGACTAGAACCCAGGTTTTTCTGACTGAGCTCTATCCATTATACCACACTACCGTATGCTGCCTCATCTAACTCATCTCATACAAAGTAGGTCCTCATCTTGCTGCACAGTGCGCACCCCCTTGGTCATAAGAAAGAATCAGAAAGGAAGCATAAATATCACCAGTTTTATTGCAGACTTAGTACTTTAGACATAGTAATGAAGCTGTATTTTAGCAAAAATGTGTCATTACTAAGGGTTGACACTAGTCATTTAGAAAAGTTAAATTACATTCACCATTTTCTTTATTAGGGAAAGATGGAACATATTTTAGAAAGATTTTCATTACAAACAGTTAAAAATTTAAAATTTAGTATTTAGAGAGATTAAGATTTAATAACCTAGAAATTTGACTTACCCAGAACACTGCATTCCCTGGTGATGCCAAGTAAATGAGGTATTGCCTTATTGTTGTTTGTACTCCAAGCAACAGCTTCTAAAAGGTCCCAGTCTAGCTCAGCTGCCAGCAGTAATAGCAGGAGGCCAGGTGTTTTGTTCATATATTTGTAACCATAGTAACATTTTGAATAAAGTACAAAGAAGGAACTTCAGATGAGACGAATCCTCTTTAAACATAATATGTTTTGTTCCAGGTATCCAAGAGCTATATTAAAATCAGTTTACCTGGAGAGGCAGCTATGATGTGTAGTGAATAGAAAGCCATCCTTGAAGTCAGAAAGACCTGGATTCAAGTTCTGCCTCTGATCACATACTGACTGTGGCCCCAGGCAAGCCCCTTAACCTCTCAGTACTCCAGGCAACTTGCTAAGGCTATGAGTTACAAAAGTTACACAACCGGTGTCATTCTGCATTGGGAGAGAGATTTTCCTCACCAAGAGTTCTCTATGACATTGAAATCACAGGTCTGGTTTCAAAATCCAAAACCAAACAAAAAACCTAAACCCCCCCCCCCCCCCCGCCCCAGTTTTTTTGCAGTCTTTTATTTCATTGGGAAAGGGGAGGAGGTGGTAGAGGGGAACTTGTTTGTAGTGTCTCTACTATGCCCTGCCTGCCCCATGGAGCCTTTTTCTTCTTGTCTAACATGTTCGTGCCCGAAAGCCTCAAAGGATTAGCTTGTGTTGGATTTTGCCCTGCTAACCAGCTAAAGATTTGGGACTTGTTGTAAATGTTGTAAAGAAGCTTCACTTTGTGCCAAACTTGTTCAGGAAAGTCACCATTTTCTTTTTGACTCAGCCATCTCATTTTTGATAGATTGCAAAATTGGACTGCAAGGAAGTGCTAGACATCATATGTAATCTGGAGTCTGAGGGTCAGGATCACACAGCCTTTATTCTCTGTACGACTTACCTAACCCAACAGCTGCAAACGGCAAGTGTGTGTTACTCTTGGTGAGTATCTTTAGTTTTTATTCCCTTTACTTGATAATACGTAGAATAACCTTAAGGGGTCACAAAAGCAAAGCTGAACATTATGTTAAATTCCAGTTCAAGCTCTAGGGAACTTGGGATGGTAGTAAATAACATTACAGAAGTTGCTGATTGAATGGCAAGCGCTGTTAGATTCGTGTGTTTAAGGACGCAGGTAAAAGTGAGAATTAGGGGGTGTGTGAAGTATAAACTGAATTTTTCTGCCTGGTTTATTGAGAGCTCCTAACACTAACTCTGGGTTCTTTTCACCTGGGAGAGATGTGTTAACTTAACATTTGAGTCAGATTGTTCTCAATTGAAATATTTCCTCAGGATCTATCAGTATCTGTAGGGGTAAGTTCTAGAAATGCAAAACCTAATATAATCCCTGCCCTTACAGTCCTTAACATTGTGCTGGCTGGTGCAAAATGTGTACAAGTAAGTATAATGCTTAAAAGCCTCCCCTTAGCCTTTTGTTTGCTATAAGGTTTGCATGAATTTAGGATTTTGTTCCTATGGATTTAGGGTTTTGTTCACTTTCTAAATCACTTTGTATAACCCTGTAGAGAAGTGTTTGTATACATGTATCTCCTCTTCAGTGCTCGCCCCCCCACCCCTAGATTTTAACCTCCTCCTGGGCAGGGACTATTTTTGTTTGTTACTTGGTCCATGTATCCACTGGTGCTTGGCACAGAGCCTAGCACATAAAAGAGGCATTTTAAAAATGTTGATTGAATTATCAGAACTGGGAGAAATCTTTCCATCTAGAAGAATTTGAGAAAGGAGAGAAACCTCAAAGCCTGAGGGAAGTGGGATGGTAGACCTTGCGAGTGGGTCAGGGAAGACTTCTTGGAGGACATGGCATCCCAGCTGGACAGTTAAGAAAGAAAACTATTTATTATTATTATTATTATTATTATTATTATTATTATTATTATTATTATCATGTTTTCAACATTCACTTCCATAAGTGAACTCTGTAGCATGTTCTTTCATGCTCATACATGTTGATTGAACATTCACAGATTTTAGAATCATAGATTTAGAGCTGGAAGAGACCTTCGAGGCCCAGTCCAGTCCTGTCATTTTAACCGCCTGCCATGTGCCAGGAGAATACAAGACAGGTAAAAGACAGTCCCTGCTTTTGAGGAGCTTGCAGTCCAGTGGTGAGCACAACATGCACACAACTATGAACAAAAGAGAGAGACAGGATAAATTGGAGACAGTCAACAGAGGGAAGATTCTAGCATTAAGAGGGATAAGGAGAGTGTCTGAGACAGGCATTGAACTCAGATCTTTCTGATTCTGAGCCCAGCATTCAATCATCCTGCCTGTCAAAAATTCTTAACTGGCTTTGATTTTTATTGCCCAATCTCTACAGCAGTAGACCTTAGTTGTATGTGTAGGCCCAAAAAAAAGGTAAGGCTTATTTCATCTTATCCAGGGCTTATAGACTGGTGGGGAAGAGGTAAGACGCATGCGCATGTGAAATTAATGACAATGTAAGGCTACCTGTGATACCGTGATTGCTGAGTAGCACAGAGAACAAGGATGCCAAGAGAGCTTGCAGATATGTACAAGAGGTGAGTCATTACTGGATCCTGTGGCCAGAGGAGGCCTTCAGGGAGATGGTGGCACTTAATTTTAACTGGGTCAGTAGGTTGTATTTGAATTGAGTGAGTTGAGAGGCCAAGAGAAGGCCACAGAGAAAAGTCTGATAAGTCAACAAGCATTTATTAAGATCTTAATGTGTGCCTGTAATTGTGCTAAGTGCTGGGAGTATAAAGAATGGTCGGAAACAGAACCTGCCCTCAGACAGCTCATGTTGTAATGCAGGAAACCCTGTGTAAATAACTAGGTCCAGACAAGACACACAGAAGAGATAATGGTAATTTGGCAGGGGAAAGCACTAGCAACTCAGGGGGTTAGAAAACTGTCCTACAGAAGAAGGTGGGCTTTGAATTGAGTCTGGAAGAAAGCTGGTAGAACCAAGAATTGGAGCTGTAAGGACACATAAGATCCCAAATACGGGTATCAGCCAGTGCAAAAGCATGGAAACAGAAGATAGAGTGCTGTGTTTGAAGAGATGGAAGCAGGCCAGTGTCTCTACATTGTAGATTGCCTTTAGAGGAGAGTAAGGTCTGAGAAGGTACTAGATTATAAAGAGTCTGACAAGTCAAGCAGAGACAAGTAAAAAGGCTTTTGGAGTAGTACAGGTAAGAGGCGGTGTGGGTCCAAACTAGAGTTACAGCAGCATGAGTGAAGAGAAGCAGACATATATATGTGATGTTATAAAGGCAGAAAAGACAAGATCTGACATTGAATTGGAGGAGTTGAGGATGACTATAAGGATTTCACCTGCATGACTGGGGAGGATTAGTGGGGCCTTTGACAGTAATGAGGATATTTGGAGGAGGGGTCAGGGATTTTTGTGGCAGGTTGGGGCGGGGGAGTTCTCTTTGAGGAGCTTTTGAGTTTGAGTTGCCTACAGGAAACCTAATTCTAAATGTCCAAGACACAGTTGGACAGGGTTGACTGTAGCTCAGGAGAGGGACTAGGGCTGGGCTGTCATCCCTGGAATTTACCAGACATGATAACTAAATCCATAGAAAGTAAGATCACTCAGTAAACCAGAAGACTAGAGAACATGGAAAGCCTTAAGGGACCCCCACTGACATGGATGAGAAACCAGCCAAGAAGACTTGGGAAGGAGCAGTTGGGCTGACAGGACAGGATCCAAGAGAGACCATCAATAAAATCTAGATAGATGGGTCGCTTAGTAAATGCTTACTGTGGGCCAGGTCCTGTAAGAGAGGAGGCAGGAGGTGATCAACAATGTCGGATACATAGAGATTAAGAAGTGCAAGGAATGGGGCAGCTCCGTGGCACAGTGAGTAGAGCACAGGCCCTAGAGTCAGGAGGACCTGTGCTCGAATCCGGCCTCAGACACTTGACACATTTACTAGCTGTGTAACCTTGGGCAGGTCACTTAACCACAATTGCCCTGCCTTCCTTTGCTTTGCGTGTGCCGCCAGCCCACCCCCCACCCCCGCCAAAAAAAAAAGTGTAAGGGCTGAGAAAAGGCCATTAACTTTAACAATGAAGAGATGTTGATAACTTGGGAGAGGATAGTTTCAGTTGAATGATGAGGTCAGAAGCTAAGCTGTGGAGGGTTTAGGAGAAAAGAAGAGACACTAAATGTAGGGCTTTTAGCCTTGAGGGGAAAAGGAATAGAGGATAATAGGACTCAGATAAGGGTTTTTTAAGGGTGGGAGAAAACAAGTACATGTTCACTAGCAACACGGAAGGAGCCAGTAGATAGAAAGTGGAAAAGATAGTTTACTGGAGAAGTCTGGAAAGAATTTGTTGTAGATGTTGTAGATGATCAGTATAGTGGATGAAATTTTGGGAATGGAGCCCATATAGAGGGGAGAATCTGGCAAGACAGGTCAAAGGACCAAGAAGTAAGACTGAGAATGCCCAAGGACAGTAGAAGGGAAGACACAAAGGGATACTTTTAGGGTGCCGAAGAGGATAAGGATGGAAAATAAAGAGGGCTAGTTCCAGTAAAGAACTGGTTGTCAATGGTGTCATCCTGTGCCACAGAGCAATTAAGGAAAATCCAATGAAAGTTTGGCCATTAGATTGGACAGAAAACCTTCGGATCTGTCAAGTAGAGCTGCTATGCAACTGCAAGAATTAGGTTCTGTAAGGTGATGACAAATTTGCTTTTTAGAAAAAAGGGGGAAGTAGAAAGGAAATGGAGACAGCAGCAGCAATGGATAGGAAGGGGAGTTGAACTGTGAAAGAGTGTGCTCTATAAGTCATAGGACCTGAGTTCAAGGGCTGCCTATCATATATTTACCATGTGTCCTTGAGCACAGATCTCTGTTTCCTCCAAATTTAGAAAATCCGTCAATAAACATTTATTAAGTGCCTACTATATGCCCACCAAAAGAGCCCCTGCTCCCAAGGAGCTTACAGTCCAGTGGGAGAGACAACAAACAAACAAATATATCCAAAGCAAGGTGTGTGTTGAAGAAATAGGAAATAATTAACAGAGAAAGGCACTGGCATTAAAGCAGGGTTGGGAAAAGTTTCCTGAGATCACAATTTTGTCCTGGGTGATCTTTGTGAGATCTAAATCTGTAAGTTCTAAATCTATACATTCTTATCCAAAGGAAGTAAAACAGAATAGAAAGGTCAGCTGGATTAAATGCTAATCTTTTCTGATTGAGCAGGCAGAGGTCTGCTAGGCATACTAGGCAGGAGAAAGACTTTAAAGATCAGCAAGAGGGATGCCCAAGAGCTCTGAGGGTCCCTTTGAAGTTAATGAAGCAGCTAGGGAGTGCAGTGTTACTGGAGTCAGTAACACCCAAGTTCAAATCTAGCATCAGACAGTTCCTACTTGTATGACCTTTGTCCACCTCAGCTTTCTCAACTGTAAAATAGGGATAGTGACAGCACCCTCCTAGGGTTGCTGTGAGGATCAAATGAAATACCATTTAGTTTAGCACAGTGGCTGGCATGTGATAGGGACTACATAAATGCTTATTCCCTTCTCCTTCCATAATGATCACTGAGTAGCCAAAGTGCTTAGATAGGAGGAGGTGGCATTGTTTGTGGGCTAGGGGTTTTTCTTTTTATGTATATAGTAATTAAACTAAATAAGTTCAACATTTATTAAATGCTGACTGAATATGTCCTGCTTTGATGTAAGGAATATATACCAAGTGGAGATAAAACCTGGTTCTTGCCCTCTTGAAGTTAATAGTTTAGTTGGGAGATAAGATACATAAACAGAAAACTACACAATGATATATAATAAATGCACCAGAAAGATGCTTTACAAAATGCCCGTTGACAGGTCCAGGGAGGAAGGTAGAAGGTGAAAGTATGCATGGGGTAGCAGTGAGTGTTAGGAAAAGTTTCTGTTAAGACCTGGTATGTGAGTTAGCCTTTAAAGTTTGAGTAGAAAGTCAGCAGTCACAGAAAGGGAGAGATGATATTCCAAGGGTAGTGAGTAGCATAAGGAAAAAAACACAGTAATAGGAAAGCTTAGGACATATTATAGTGACCGTCATCATCATCCAGTTTGACTAGAATGAAAAAAGTGAATTGATGAGAATAATATGAAATGAGCCTGGAAAGCTAAGGAGGCTGACCACAATCTTTCAGATGCAGAGTCTCAACTGGAAGACTAAGTCAGTAAATTGAAAGTAAATTAATAGATGTTGTTTGCTGTCATCAGATTTTCAAGGCTTTTAAATCTTGTTTCATTCCTTTAATATTAACCTTTATTATTTTATATTAACCTTTCGTAGAAAACATTTTAATCAAACTTATCTGACCTTTAACCTCTACCACCATTGAGTGATTCCTGCAGCACTGAAGAATTGGCAGATTTCCATAAGCTGCTTCTGGAACAGTTCTGGTGGAAGACAAGGAAGCAGCTAGACACTAAATGTTTTATTCCTTTTTCTTGATACTCCAAAAGAGGAATAGAGCTTGTAAAAAAAAGTCCCAGTTTGAGAGTATAAGTGAATCTTTATAATAGCAATCTGAGCAAGGAAATAGTTTTCAGTATTTGCAAAACCCTTTTGTGGCTTTCAGACAAAGACAAGGTGGGTAGCGTGTACAAGCCAGGATGGGACATATGAAAGATTATTCATTAAGCAGAAACTGAATCCCAAACCTGTTTGAAATAAGGTTTTAGGGTTATGTGACACTGGATAGACATTTAGATATCTAGTTTTTCTGTGAAACATTGAATTTCTTTCCTTGTGAAAATATCAGAGGCTTCAGTTCAGGGCGTGTCCTTTTATTGAACAGAAGGTTGGGGTTTATGTAATATTTAATGCATTGGTATTTTTAAACCTGAACGGTATACCTAGAAAACATTAACATTTTTGTTGTGTTTATTAGATCTTTACCTATTTATCTTAAGTGCTTACTGTTTCTTCTTTCCTCTCCTCCTCCAGTAATCAGTTTGGGAGGTTCTTTACTACAAACCATGTAAGCAAACCAGACTCAGTATTTTGTATTCATATTTTGCATGAAACCCAAAATGAAATTTCTTGGATTGAGCTTTGATCACCAGATTTGATTCTGGATGACTTCTGTTTGTGTTGATAATTCGTGGTTGACAAAGTCATTCTCAAAGGGCAGAGTTGAAGATATTGGGGGGGAAATATGTAGCTGGTATTAAAACAGTTTGAAAAAAGATACATGTAAGAAGTTTTGAGCACTAGCTCCTAGACTCATAAGTTAATCAAAGACAGTACATTTTTCAAAGAATTTTTCAAATACTCACATCCTCAACTTCTGTTCAAGTTTCTGTAGTGCGTAGATGCCCTGCCAAATAGGAATAGTAGAGAGTTTTACTTGGCTCAGTAACTTGTGTTTTAGGATTTGGGGGCCAGGTCCCTGATTTTATCTAAGATCATTCTTAAAACCATCTGTGACTGGCTCTTCTAGTTGGGAGAACTTCCTGCGTGGTACTTTAGTCTCAGCATATTCTCCACACAGTTCCAAGGAGTAGATTCCCTCTGAATCTTCCTGACTCGTTTGGTTTCCAGAGCCATTCTGTTAGGAACAACCTCTTTGAGCCTTCTATTTTAGATGTGAAATTTATTCCTTATGGTCATGAACCGTTAAATCAGTCAACAGATACAAATTTGCCTGTCCATAAATACCGTTGAGATGGAGACACTCCTAAGGGATATCCGTATCTCTACAAATTGGCTCTATTCTTTGCCTGCTCTGGCATAGTTTCCCAGCTCTGGCACAGGAGTATACTGGAACCAAAGAAAGCACAGAATCATGGTAAGAAGACAAAATGAGGAGAGGTCCTGAGGATTGCACATTTTTATGTGCAGTTGTAGCCATAGCCATGTTAGGGAATGGAGTGATAGCCTTACAGCCTTTGAAAGGATTCTTAGCGGTGCCCCAATAAACCTAAAATTCTGAATACATGTGATAGCCTCCTCTAGACCCCGTGGGGTATTCTGTACTGCAGGAATGCCTAGTATTCCTTTGCATACAGTTTAGTCAAACTGTATCCAATATACCTCCACTAGACCTTCCTTGAAAAAAAGACGTACATTTATTAGGTAAATCCTATCAAAATATACATGGATTGCTTTAGGGAAGTTTTATCTCAAAAACAAATGTGCAAGTTCATCAAAAATGGGAATTGACACAATCAGCCACTTTGTGTGAGAACTCAAATTTAAATAACTAATAGTAAATAGTAATAGTAAATCAAACAAAAAATCAATCTTTTTAACACCAGTATTATTCTGGTAGTGCATACAGCTATGAATTATGAAATACAGTCTCTGAACAATCAAAATTGTGAGTAACCCTAATTGAAATACCTGTGCAGGCTATAGCACATTATCAATGATGACTTCAATATATGAAGTAGGCAAAAGATTTATCCAGGAAAAGACTGATCACAGAGGGAGGTTGGCTAATCATGTAGCAAGAGCAACAGATAACAAATGGACAACCCAAGTGCTACAACTGAACCCACAAAATATTAAAAGACCTAGAGGAAAGATGGATCTTTTATAAAGGATTTATGAGATGACGTGGACAAAAGACAAATCAGATGTGAAGGTTTGGACAGATTTCGGTCTGTAGTATTGGAAGGGAAAATTCCTCAGTTTACTTTAGATCCATTGAAGCATTAAAATAACTCATACCATGGTCTGACAGAGAAGACATATGTTTGAAAAGGAAATGAGCAGAACTAAGGCTTAGGAAAAAGAGGAAATTAATATGCAGATTGAAAAATGGAGATAAAAGGACAGGTTGCAACTTGCAAGGAAAATTCACCTAAGAAAATAGGGCAAAGTGGTGCTAGTACCATTCCCAGTGTCTCCTTGAACTGTTTTCAAAAGGAGCACTGAAAATGCTAGTTAGAGAGAGTGTGCCAAGGAGTCTTGAGGAGAATCTAGTCCCCAACTCAGAAAGTAAGTATTCTCTGTCATTCTTTTCCTTCCCCCATTCCCAAGTCAACTTTGAAAGAGAACAAGAGAGCAAGTGCTTTGGAAGCCCCACCTGAGCCAAACACATCTTCTGCACTTTTGTTTTACATTCTCCCTATTGTAATGTGTATGAATGTTGGCACCCTTTCTTTCCCATGACAGCAGTGGGTAAACCGTTCTTTGTTTTCACATCTGTCTGTTCCTATCTAGTTATTTGGCTCTGCAAACATTTCTGTATCTCTTGTCAGTTTTAAAGCCTATTTATTCACAGTTCTCTTTCACTTGGTTGCTTTGTAAATTGCAGGCCTCCCTACTTAGTTTATTGTCTACATTTACAGGATTAAGTTATTAATCATTCAAGGTCTCATAATGTGTAGTTAGGGAGAAGGATATCTGTGGTGGGTGCCAGGACATTGCATAATTTTTTCATCCTGGATAAAGAATATGCATATACAGTTGTTAACATTTTGTTTTTCTTCTTTGTAAAATGAGGAGGTTTGATTTTTAACCTCACTCCCCATTCATAACTCTAGGATTCTGCAAAAGTTTAGCCTAAATGTCTTTTGCCCAAAGATGTGGTCATACACTTCTTAGAAGTGAAAAACAATAGGATCTTTGGAGAAGTCCTATTACCTTTCTGACATCACTTCTCTAGTCCTTCCTGATGCTTCTAGATAGCTACATGGGACCCATTTAGTAATCAGCCCCACCTTGGGTCATGATTCTGACTTCAATATGTCTTCTCTGGTTACTTCCTTAAACAGCATTCAGTTGGCTCATTTTATGGCCAGTGAGCTTTGTTACCACATGATCACATTTTTTAAACTACCATTCCTTACATTATCAGATAATCAGAAATGTTTACCCTGTTAACATTATCACATTTGTTAAGTTCCTGTGTGGCATTTATCATGTCATTTCTTATCACCTTGCTTTTGGTTATGCATGTGACCCCTGGGGAAATCCCTCCCTGTCACTCCCAGAGATATATTAGAAGGGAAAATTTGTTCTAAATTTCCCGATTTGCAAGTAACATTACAAATAAATGGTTATTAGGTCACAGCACTATTTGTGCTGGGGGTTGAGCCTACCTTATGAGCCTTTTTTTTCATTGTTTCTGTTGGAAAATGAGTTCTGCATGCCTAATAATCAGTTTACAGATGAACTTTTGGAGCATAACTTGTTCACAAGTTTGGGATTACCTGTATTGGAAATTGATTTTGATCTTGACAAATTTCTAGACACACCTGAGAGAACTGATTTGTTAGGTGAGTGAATCAGGATTGGAAAAGATCTTAACTGTTTGTAACATGTTATGCATCTCTACCTCACTTAAATCCAGTTCATGCACAGATCAAGACATCACCCTTGTGAGGTCATTGGTCTTTGTGAATGAAAAACCAACAACAGCAATGTTGAATTTCTTAAGATGAAATGTAATAGGGATACATGTAAAGCCTTGCATTTATGTTTTTAAAAAAAAATCATCTGCACAAGTATACAGATTGGAGGAGATGTGAGTAGTAATTGTTGTTCAGTCATGTGCAACTCTTTGTGACCCCATTTTCTTGGCAAAGGTACTACACTGGTATGTCATTTCCTTCTCCAGCTCATTTTACAGTTGAGGAAACTGAGGCAACCAGGGTTAAGTGACTTGCCCAGGGTCACACAGCTAGTAAGTGTCTGAGGTCAAATTTGAACTCAGGTCTTCCTGACTCCAGACACAGCATCACCTAGTCGCCTTTAGCAAGCAGGTCAATTGAGAGACCTGTGCATTCATTCCACTCAACTGCAAAGCCCAGTCTGAGTCAGTGATGTGATGTGGCAGCCAAGAAAGACAATGTAACATTAGGTTATTAAACAGAAGTCTTGTGTCTTTTGAGGCAATAAGAAACAACAGTATCTCTGACTCATATGCCCCCTTTTTCACGTCTATACATCTTTGAGGATGGTCTGTGCAAGAAGCAAGGGCATCCGTAGTGAAAATGTGAGAAGAAAATAGGTCTTTCCTAAAAGATTTTCTTCAGCAGACCACATTTTCCTAGTCATACAATGTGAATAAAAGACAAAGAGAATATACAGTTCCTCTGTGGTTGTTGATTCCAAAAAGCCTTTGCCTTGGTATATGCTTTTAGAGTAAAACACATGTGAGAAAACAATATGCTATAGTGGATTGAGCACTGACCTTAGTAAGAGGCAAGAACATTTGGACTTAGCACCTAGAAAGTGCTCCCAGACAACTCTGTGGAGATTCTTTGTTTAAGTTCTAGAGTAGGTGCTAATCTATACTTCTCAATCCGCATCCCAGTCCTACTCTTCAATAGACCAAAAAAAGCACAGCATTAAAGGTGCTTCTCTGACAGGAGTTTTTCCAAGCATCTTTTAAGACCAGGTTTTTGATAGTTTTAAGGGATAGTTTAGAGGGACCTCTAAATACTAACATAAAGTGATGCTTCGACATATGTTTGCCAAGCTTTTCACTAGTGTTAATGAGGATGTCCTATGTCACAATTAAAATCTGTGATAAAGAGAAACTGAGGCAACAAAGTTCCAAACATTCCATTTATTAGCAAGACTAGCAATTGCCAGTAAGTAAGCTGCAAGACTCCTTAGTAACCAAGGGCCCCGTGGAGAGTTTGCAGAGCTTTGTTAAGAGTCAAAATTACAAAATCTTGAGTAACGTGGATGTTATTGACTCCTCGTTGTTCAGCACAGAGGGTGCTGAACATAAGTTCATAGCCATAAGTTGTATCAGTTTGCCTCAAGGTGGATTAACAACACATCCTGGAGCGTCTTAAAAAAGGACAACAATAAGGAAATGATTGTTGGAAATGGGTTAGAAACAGAATGGGGAACTGGAAAAGTGTACATTCTTTGAGTAGTAAACATTCTTTTTCTTTTTTAAAATTTAGTGTTTTATTTTTCCCCAGTTACATGTAAAAACAATATTTAACATTTGTTTTTAAAACTTCGAGTTCCAAATTCTGTCCCTTCCTCTTTCCCCACCCCCCTTACACCCATTGAGAAGGCAGGCAATTTGATACATGTGTAGTCATGCAAAACATATCCTTAACAGTCATGTTGGTAAACGCTTTTTTTCACTGATTAGCTAGGCATTACAAAACCTTATTGATAAATAGGATATTAACAACATCAATATCTTGAGTTTAGCATCACGTGGAAAGTGTGTGATTTTTTCCATGAGTCCAAATGAGGAATTAGAGCTTTAACTCACACAGAATAGGGATAGTCTTACAAAATAAGGGACTTTTAAGCTCATAGGAGCAGGGAAGTTTAACAAATTACTAATACGAGATAGTTTAATTAAGTTTAATAATTCATAGCCTGTTGTTGTTCAGTTGTTTTCAATCATATCTGGCTCTTTATGACCTCATTTGGAGTTTTCTTTGCAAAGATACTGGAGTGATTTGCCATTTCCTTCTCCAGCTCACTTTATAGATGAGGAAACTGAGTCAAATGGGGTTAAATGACTAGCCCAGGGTCACCCACCTGGTAAGTGTCTGAGACCAGATTTGAACTCGGGAAGATGAGTCTTCCAACTCCAGGCCTGGCACTCTATCCACTGTACCACCCAGCTGCCCAGTAATGAGCTGTAAGCAGAATTAAGTAAGATTGATTGGGCCAGATTGCTTTTCGAAGTGTTTGGTACTTTCATTGGTCCTAGTTGTTGCTTACCATAAACGCTGCACATTGCCAACTCGGACATCATTTAAGACATAGAATATTGCAAAAGGAGGTGCGCCAGTAATGTAGCAAGAGTGACTGGTAACAGATGGACAACCCAAGATATTTCATGGCATTCACAAAGTATTAAAGGAACTAGAGGAAGACCTCCAGTGTATGGATGGATCCTCAAAGAAGAGTTTGTAGTTTGGCACAGGCAGGAATTGTGCATGATGAGCAGATGTGGATGAGGTGCAGCCTTTACCTGTTTACATCAGGGAGATCGTAGATCTTACAGTTAGAAACTGAAACTTAGAGTGCTCAGAACAAGAGAGAGGATCAGCTTGCTGCCCTCTACCTTAATGTAAGATTTATTTTTGTACTTTAGAAGAGATTCTTAAAAATTGCATTGGGCCCCATGCAGGGCAATAAAATGACTAAAGATCACCAGCCCATGCCATATGCAGACTGTTTGATGAGACTCAGAGTATTTAGCTTGAAGAACATCAGTTGGGTAGGGGAGAGGGGAGGAGAGGTAGAGAACGCCATCGCTGTCTCCTCAGATTGGAAGGGCTAGCATGTGAAAAGGGAATTCACCTTACTTTTACTTGGCGATGGGCTAAAAGTACGGGGAGACAAATTTTGATTTAATATAAGAAAACTTCCTTAACAGACTTCTCTGAACATTGGACAGAAAATGCTTTATGAGTTTCTTGTCACTAGAGTTGTTCATGCGTGTAATAGTAGCATGATCGCTTTATCATTGGGGATGATGGCGCTCCGCAATCCTTCCCAGTCTCCAGAAGAGGGGCATTCTCAGATGCAGGACACTGTAATCACTTTCCAAGCAGAATAAGATAGAACTCCCCCTCTAGTTTGCAAGTTGCCATTGGCTGAGTGAGTAGGAATGGTTCTCGGGTAAGTCATTTCTGCAGGCATGGATCCTATACTTTGTCCCACTTCCCCATAACCCCTGAGGTTTGGGACTCTTGAATGATAGGGCCCTTCTTCCTCTGGGTTAATTAGAAGTGAACAGATTCATTCCTCAAGACAGTAGCCCTACACAGCTTTCCTTTTCATTAATAGGCCCCTATACTTGGCATAAGTGCACCCTAGAGGTCAGAGGCTCCAATTAACTTATAAACCTTCTCCATAACTATATCGCAAGTTGGCCCTCTTCTCATGGCAGAGATAACTATTCTTTCTTCCTTCTCTCTGTTTGCTCATTTCTCTGCCCACACCTTATTACCCCTCCATCTATATTTTTTTTCTCTCTGTCCCTACGTGATTTTGTAAAACATCCCCTTATCTCTACTCATCAGGAACTCTCATTCATTATTTTTATTATTAATAATTCATTTAACTGTGCTATATTATAAGCTCTCTACTTTATTTCTCTTTTACATAAGCAGGTTGTCTGTTCTCTGAAAGGATTATCATAGGGAAAGATTAGAACTTAATGTAGAAGGGATTGAGACACCCTGTGGACTGGGTCCTACAAATATTTGCCTGTAAACAATCTTATGTACTCCTTGGTCTGGTATTTTTATTCTTCGTTATAATCCTGGGTAAAATTAACTTTATATAATATATATACATACTCTTACTTCTCAGTGTCCTGTAACTTGTTAGGATTAAATATAGTTTGAGATTTCATCCATTTGGCAAGAGGATTGAACTAGATGAATTTAAAGGCCATCCATAGCCCTTCTGATTCTAGGATTCCCTCGTTCTTGAACAGTAGGTCCTGTATGTTCAGTTAAGCTGTAAAGCATCCAGTTATATGAAGTATTTATAAGAGAATGCAAAGACCTAACACCTTCTTTACAATTTTGCATAGATGTGCAGTGTGTGATCTTTAGAAGCAGGGATTGTCTCACATTTCTCTTTGTAGTTCCAGAACTTGACATAATGCTTAGCACAGAGTAAACAATAAATGCTTTTAAATTCTACATTAAGCTAGTTATTGAATTTGAGAATATTCATAAGACTAAGACAATTGTTTCTTAAATGAATATCCACATTTCTTTTGAGCCAGTCATGTTAATTATAATGTGCTTCCTCATGAACCAATAGAATGTTTTCATTCATAGTCACATTTCTATCCCTAGTTGTTATGTCATGTTAAGCTGCTGGAGGAGGAGAAAAGGGTCAGGTGACTAAGAGAAGGGACACTTTCCTAGGAGATCTGCAGCATAAATTCAGTGGGAATAGCAGTAGATGAATTTTATATTAAGATTGAAGAATGTGGGGAGTAAATAGTAGGAGTGGGACAGGGAAAATAGAATATGAATATAACATTATTATTTGGGTTGCCGAATCAGTCAACAAATATTCATTAATCATCTACCATGTGCCATGTACTGTGTTTGCAGTAAATAATTTCGCTAAGGTAATGTTTGAAAATCTTTTTCAGGAAGCCAGGAAAGGGAAATGAGATGATCACTATAAGAAATAAGCGTGATTCTAAAAACATGATTCACTACCTTTTTAGTGAATTAATTCCCCAAACTGAATGTGTAATACACTTTTAGGATTGAAATACTTTTCAATGAGTCAGGTAATAGATTTCACCTTAGTCTGAGGATTAGTTCAGCAGCTCTACAATATAGGCCAATACAGATTCATAGAATTAGAAGGAGCTTAACTTGGAAATCAAGCAGCCCAAAGTACACTCAGAATATTTGTCAAATATATGCTTGTGATTAGAATTCTAAAGGAAGTGAATCTGGAATATAGCCCCTACCCTTTAGGAAACCTAGTTTGTTGCAAAAGCAACATGTACCTTAATGGTCTGGGGAGACAGGGATTAGAGTTGCCTTTAGATTCAGAAGGGAGCAAAAAAAGGATAATAATTGAGACAAACTAATGGAGAGTTTACTGACATAATGAAGTCTTAGTAAAGGTAATGTTGCAGATTTTCCTTCCCATTTAGCCGATCTTGCTCACAGATTAATGTAACTAAAACTTCAAACACATCTCATTGTTTTTAAATGGTCTACCACCTATCTTTTCTTTTTTTTCCTTAGGGAGTTGACTCTTTTTTGGAGTAAGTTGCAAAGAAGAATTGATCCTTCTTTAGATATCTTTTTGGAGCGATGTCGACAGTTTGGTGTTATTGCTAAAACACAGCAACACCTCTTCTGCCTGATTAGAGTTGTACAAACAGAAGTAAGTACTTTAGGCTGCTCAGGAAAATGAATCTCAGAGAAATAAAATAACTTGCCCAAGATTGTGCAACTAATAAGCTAGGCATAAAAACACACATTATGAAGCATTGTTGAAGGGTAACACCCTTACCTTGTGGGTCCCATGTTCTCTTGAGCTGATATCATAGTTTGTGTTCAGAAGCCAGTTATCTAATAATGTGCAGTGACACTTCTCTTTGGACAGGTCCAGATTATACCTGAGGTCATCACCCTCCCAACTCTTAATACCTTAGTATTTCAGGGTTCTACATCATGAACCACCACCTTAATTTCATCTGAGGATTGTAATGTCAATTAAGTCCCTAATCAGAATTTTAGAATTTCATACCTGGTAGGGAATTTCTTCGAAAGGGGGAAAAAGTACCTACCATGTGCCAGGCATTGGGCTGAATGCTTTACAGTATCTTGTCTTATCCTCACAACCACCCCACCAATTAGATACTATTATTAGCCCTAGTTTATAGTTGAGGAAACTGATGTTTAAGAGGTTAGGTGACTTGCCCATCTAGCCAATTCAACCCTTTCATTATATAGATGGGGAAACTGAGGCCCTGAGATGAAAAAGGACTTGCCTAAAGTCATATCTAATGACTGAGGTAAGGTTCTAACCCAGGTATCCAGATATGTACAGCCTAATGTTTTCTGCTATTTTTTCCTTTGTAGTCTTCATTTCAGTAACCATTCCTATCATTATTCTTTGAAAGAAATATTTTCCTTCCTCCTTTACCAGCAAGGAGAATAATCTTAAAGCTGGCAATGATTCTAAAGGAGTTGAACCTTTGGCTAGATAAAGACATTGTAAGAGCATTGAGTCTCTTTACATGAGAGCAAGTCTCCAGTCCCAGAAAAATTACTTTCCAGGATAATAATAACTGACATTTAAGGAACCATTTAAGGTTTTCAAAGCACTTTACATATATTCTTTTATTTGACCCTGTGAGGTAAATGCTTTAAGTATTTAATATCCCCATTTTATCAGTGAGGAAATTGAGGCTTAAAGAAGTAATGCCTAAAGGAGTTCTGAATGAATCTACTGGCATGATTGTAGAACTTCTTTCTACAATAATGAGAGTTGGGCTAAAAATAGTCAAAGAAGATAAAATGTGTAAGGTACAGTAGAGTATAATGATAAACTCTTTCATATGGTCAAAGACTGGGTGGGGTTAAATGAATCACCCTAAAAAGTTTGAAATGATATAATGGATGTTAGAAACAACCAGTAAGGAGGTTGTAGTCGCTGAATGAAGACATAATTACCTATTCTTGTTCCTGGAACAGAGGTGGAGAATCAGGAAGGTGGTATAGTATAAGGAACACTGGATTTGGAGTCAGAGGACCTGAGTTTGAATCCTGCCCGACTGCTACTTACTACTACTACTACCACTACTACTACTACCTGTGTGACCTTGGGCAAGTCACATAACCTCTCTGGACCTCAGTTTCCTCCTCTGTAAAGTGAGGGGGTTGGACTAGATGATCTCCAGTGTCCCTTCCAGCTGTCTGTGATTCTAAGAAAGATCATCAGATGGGTAATACATCATATAACTTTTTATGTAATATATCTGTGCCAGGTCACTTAATTAAGTAGTGCCTCAATTTCCTTCATCACCAAGTGGGCATACAGGCACAGATGTGTGAATTATACAAAAGTGCATACTCCCTAAAGTGCTCCCAACACGTTCATGTTCTGAATACTAATAGTTTGAATAAAAATGAAAACAGATTTTTTTTTTAATAAACACACGATATTGGTCACTGTACATGACCTTAAATTGGCTTGGTAGATGACTTTCCAGCTTTCATTCCTGCTCGTACAGTTGCTCCTGCCTAGAAGATCATACCCTCCCCTTTACGCTTCCCTGTTTATCTAAGCTACATCTTTCTGGGTCCAGTTTGTCTCATCACTTATTTGACACCCAAACTACAACTACTTCAATCTTCTGTTGACCACGACACTGATAAGTAGCAGTGAACATTTATGTATATTTGTACCACATTATAAGTTTGAGGTTAGAGATTTAAGTTTTCTACTACTTTGTATCTCCCACAGGAGGTGCTTAGGAAATCTTGATTGTGGCGATTTTTCTTCCTATTCATGTTTATATGAGGTCAAGTGAGAACCAGCATGAATATACAACAAGAGGGATGCAGGCTAAAGACTAGGACCATCTGCCTACTAAGATTGAGAGACTGGAACATCTTTCCAAAGCAAGTTGTGTAGTTGTCTTAGGAAATATTTCAAGCATTTATCTCTTAGGTTTAGTTATTATTGTTTGTCCTTCATTTTCAAAGAAGACCAGTGACATCACAGGATGGTGTTTTGTGCATGAATTAGATTTAAGTGGGGCAGAATTGCACAAAGTTACCAGCCTCACTCTCTTTTCCTGAGTCATCAATGTCCAGTGGCAAGATGGAAGTCAGGATGACTGGCAGTGGCCCAGGATGCAGTGAATGACCTTGGCATCTTCAATGTCTAGCCAATATCCAAGCACTCCACAGCTTTTGCTTCAACTGCCTTCATAGCTGATGGAACAAATTGCCCTCATCTGCCCATTCCACCAGGGAAAGGCTTCACATGGTTGAGGTAGATAGCCACCTAATTCACCAACAAGTTGTGGCCCATTGGTTATGCCTGTACCTGGGTTAGCCCGTCTGCCCAGATGACTTTACTGGGGTATGTGACCACTGAACATCCTATAGCTTCTTAGAGCCACAGGTGAGAGTTGAGGGCCAAGTGGACACCAAAGGTGCTAGTAAGCTTGTGCCCAAAACAGATACAGATGAGTTTTCAAAAGTAATAAAGATTTTTGAGCAAGAAAAGTGAAGAGGCTGTCCCTAAGGTCTTTAATTTCACAGGTGCAAAAATCTTGTTTAACTGAGATTCCAGTGAAATAAAGCTAGATTTAAAAAAGGAAGAGAAAATCTAGTATAAAGTTTTGGAATGTTTGGGAATCATAACTATACTGCAGATTTTTACACAGAGGTAAATAACTCTGTTTTTAATCATTTGCTCAGATCATTGGAAGGGCCAATACCCAGGGCCAGAAAATGGTACAGGGCTGGAGAACTGGTGAGGATGTTTTTATATAATTTTCTTCTCTGTTTCAGGACAAAAATCAAATTAACACTTTTTTTCCTCCTCTCTTCTTCGGTTAGGCAGAAGATGCTGGAGTGGCAGTGTCCATTTTATTATGTGTGAGAGCTCTTCAGATCCGATCAAGTGAAGATGATGAAATGAAAACATCAGTGTGTAAGACAATTGGTTGTCTTTTACCAGAAGACCTTGAAGTTAGAAGAGCCTGTCAGCTTACTGAATTCTTATTGGAGCCCAGCTGGGCTGGATTTAATATGTTAGAAGAACTATACCTGCAACCAGATCAAAAGTTTGATGAGGAAAATGCTCCAGTTCCCAACTCTCTCCGATGTGAGCTTTTGTTAGCTTTAAAAGCCCATTGGCCTTTTGATCCTGAATTTTGGGATTGGAAAACCTTAAAACGACATTGTCACCAACTTCTAGGCCAAGAAGCTTCTGATTCTGATGATGACCTCAGTGGCTATGAGATGTCAATTAATGAGACAGATGTTTTGGAGTCATTTCTCAGTGACTATGAAGAGAATAAAGATGATAAACATTCCAAAAGAAGAGATTCAGCAGATCAGCAGAAGGAGAAAAGAGACAAAAAGCCGATTGGTTCTTCTGAAAGGTACCAGAGGTGGCTTCAATATAAATTTTTCTGTGTGCTCTGCAAGAGAGAATGTATAGAAGCGAGGATACTACATCATTCTAAGATGCATATGGAAGATGGAATTTATACTTGCCCTGTCTGCATAAAAAAATTCAAGAAAAAAGAATTTTTTGTACCTCATGTGATGGAACATGTGAAAATGCCACCAAGCAGAAGAGACAGACCCAGAAAGAAATTATTGATGAAGAGAGAACGTTCTCAAAAGGGTAATGGCCCAAGTCCTGCAACATCAGATCAAAATCAGGCATCCAATGAACAGGGAGATTCTCATGAGTATGTTACATTCAGCAAATTAGAGGATTGCCACCTGCAAGATAGAGATTTATACCCTTGTCCTGGGACAGACTGCTCCCGAGTATTTAAGCAATTTAAGTACCTAAGTGTGCACCTCAAAGCCGAACATCAAAACAATGATGAAAATGCAAAGCATTACTTGGACATGAAGAACCGGAGAGAAAAATGTTCTTATTGTCGGCGACATTTCATGACAGCCTTTCATCTGCGAGAGCATGAACGAGTTCACTGTGGGCCTCAGCCTTACATGTGTGTCTCTATAGACTGCTATGCGACATTTGGGTCAGTGAATGAGCTACTTAATCACAAACAAAAACATGAGGATCTTCGATACAAATGTGAATTAAATGGCTGCAGTATTGTTTTCAGTGACCTAGGACAGCTTTATCACCATGAAGCACAGCACTTCCGGGATGCATCATATACATGCAACTTTCTTGGTTGCAAAAAGTTCTATTATTCTAAAACTGAGTTTCAGAATCACCTTTCCATGCATAATAGTGACATTTCGAATGGAGATGTTAAGACAACAGTAAAGCTTGAACCTGCAGCAAATGAAAAGAACAGTTGTCAAGATCAGCCTCATCTACTTGACCCAACTGAGAAATCACATTTACCTGAGGATCTGCTTTTCTCTGTGGAGTCAACTAGTTCTCAGTTAGCTCCAGATATTGAGGAAACAGGTTCTGATAACTTAAAAGACAACAGTGACAGCAACTCTAGTGATCAGTTAAGTCACAGCTCATCTGCCTCAATGAATGAAGAACTGATTGATACACTGGACTCCCCTGAGACTATGCCTGATATTTTAATATCCTCTCATGATAAAGTCTTTGTCCCTTCCAATTTCAAAGACAAATGTTCCAATATGGCAATTTGTTTTGATGGGAAAAAGTTTACCTGTGGTTTTGAAGGCTGTGGTTCCACATACAAAAATGCTAGAGGTATGCAGAAGCATCTCAGAAAGGTTCATCCATACCATTTCAAGCATAAAAAAACATTGGGAATAAAGGATAAGGAGATCTTTCAATTTTTGGACAGTGAACACAATCAAACAAATGAGAACTTTAGTGCTGAGCCTAAGCCAGGTTCAGACACAAACAGTGACTCCCCAGATGAAGGTCTAGATCACAATATTCACACTAAATGTAAAAGTGATCTTCAAAGTTGTCACCATTCTTCAGGAGCTGCCATTTGTGCTTCCCGAGTGCCGTGTACTGAGGATGCCATGTTGGAGCTTCTGTTACGCTTGAAACACTTAAGCTTGAAAAACTCAATAACATCCTTCTCAGGGTCACTGCCAGTGTATCCATCCAATGGTGCTAAGTCCCTTCAGTCAGTCTCATCAAGCCCTATCTCAGACCTTCACTTTCAGAATCAAGAAGAAAATTTATCAAGTCAATATCTTGCACAGTTGGCAGCCAAGCCATTTTTCTGTGAACTTCAAGGCTGCAAATATGAATTTGTGACCAGAGAGGCTTTATTGATGCATTATGTCAAAAAACATAATTATTCCAGAGACAAGGTTCTACAGTTATCTATGTTTCAGCATCGATACTCCCCTTTCCAGTGTCATATTTGCCAAAGGTCATTTACCAGAAAAACCCACCTTAGAATTCATTATAAAAATAAGCATCAGATTAGTAATGAAAAAGTCACTCATAAATTATTTGATAATGGAAAATGTGATCATGTAAGCCCATGCACAGGGGATCACTTGAAAGGTAATGTCATGGGTAGTTGCTCTGCTTCTACTTTTTGTGGCAATACAGAGCTTGGAGATGATCAGACTAACAACTCTGAGAAGCAGATCCGACATCCTAAAAAGGAAGAGTGTAGTTCAGAAACTGATTTGGAATCTTCTTGTGAAGAAATCGATAGTAATGTGACAGGAAAATCATCCATCATTTCATCACCAATAGATAGCCACAGGGAAGAACTAGAAGCCAGAGAGGGAAGAGGGAGTAGAAGAACTGTTGCCAAAGGAAATCTGTGCTATATTTTGAACAAGTACCACAAACCATTCCACTGTATTCATAAAAGTTGCAATTCTTCATTCACAAATCTAAAGGGCTTGATTCGCCACTATCGAACAGTGCATCAGTACAACAGAGAGCAGTTGTGTTTAGAAAAAGACAAAGCACGAACAAAAAGGGAACTGGTCAAATGTAAAAAGATATTTGCTTGCAAATATAAAGAGTGTAACAAGCGCTTCATATGCTCCAAAGCACTGGCTAAACACTGTAGTGATTCCCATAACTTAGACCCTGTCGAAGATCAGAAAGCCCTTTCTGAAACTGACTCTGCTGCCAGATTTTCCTGTAGCCAACCACAGTGCCCAGCTGTCTTCTACACTCTTAACAAGTTGAAGCACCATTTGATGGAACAGCACGGTATTGAAGGAGAGATGAACTCAGACTTTGAAATTCATTGTGACCTTAATGGCTGTGATCGAATCTTCACACATCGAAGTAACTACTCTCAACACGTGTATTACCGACACAAGGATTATTATGATGATCTCTTTGGAAATCCAAAAGTAGAAAATGAGAGTGTACTGAGAAGTGACGGTGAGAAAGGTTTTGGAACCACCCGGGCTCAAAGTGAAACAAGTCAGAATAATAAGAAGGCATTGAATGCTAAAACTAGAAAATGTGGCAGCCTCATTAAAGAGAAAAAGCTTCCAATTATTTTTAAAACAAAAGAGGAAGCCCTGAATATGTGTGCAGAGCAGTCTGAACACACTCAATATCCTTGCATGATTCAAGGCTGTGCATCTGTTGTCAAATTGGAAAGTAGTATATTAAGACATTACAAACGTACCCACCAGATGAGCAGTGCTTATTTAGAGCAGCAGATGGAAATCCTAGTAGTTTGTGTTAAGTATGGTACCAAAATTAAAGAAGAGCCAGCCTCTGAGATAGAGCCTTGTGTAAAGAAGGAAGAAACCGGAAACTGTGAACCAGGAAGCACAGTGCGTACCCATCCCCCAGGTGAAAATGAAGCATCTCTCCAGAAAAGCACCAGTTCCCCTCATCCAGAAAATAAGGGAAATGGGAGTCAGGAAGGGTGTATAGAAAGCAATTCGGTATTTAATACAGATACCTTCTTGTATAGAGAAACTTCAAAATGTAACCATAGTTCAGAAACCACTAGTTTGGAAGAGTGTCATGTCACTGAGCCGCCTCCCTGTAAAATTGAAAAATCTGCACCTAAGAACACTGATGGAACTGAGAGCAGGCCCTATTTAACAAATTTCCAGTTGCCTTTACAAAGAAAAAGGATACCAGAAGCTGGGCACGGTAGCTCTAGACTGGAAAGTAATGTGGTAAAAACTCCAATTCACATCCCAAAAGATACATTTCGGAAACATTCACAGGCCAGATCATTTGATTTGAAGACTTATAAACCCATGGGGTTTGAATCTTCATTTTTAAAATTCATTCAGGAAAGTAAGGAAAAAGAGGATGATTTTGATGATTGGGAGCCAGCAGAGCACTTACCGGTAAATGATGTCCCACAACCCAATGATGACTTAGCAGGGAATGTGACTGTGGATGGCTTAGTGAATGAAAGCAGCCCTAAAGTTGATATACCTCTTCCTTCCAGTGATTCTGCAATTCATGACAACCTGACCACAATCCAGCCTATCATTGTAGCAGAGTCATCAACTGTCCCTTCCCTCGAAAATCTGAGGGTCATATTAGATAAGGCACTAACAGACTGTGGAGAGCTTGCCTTAAAACAGCTTCATTATCTGCGGCCGGTGGTCGTCCTGGAAAGATCTAAATTTTCCACATCTCTTTTAGACTTGTTTCCAACAAAAAAAACAGATGAGCTTTGTGTAGTAGGGAGTTCCTAAGTAGCAATTTTGTTTTAGAGAACAGACTGGCTCCAGTACTGCAGCATGGGGACAATTGCCAACTCGAACAAAGGCTGAGCAGCAGCCACACCATTGTTTAGGGTAGGGTAGGCTGTGCATTTTCATGAATGTATAATATCTTTGTCAACAGTATTGGCAGCGTTCATTAGCTCCCCAGTTGATTTGTTTATTGGTTGGGTTTTTTTTGTTTTGTTTTATTAAGAAAATGGAACTGTGCTCTGTTTGGTGCTAATTAATACATCAAATATACTGGGGCTTCCTTTTTCAAATTAAGTGTGCATGATTGTATATGGAACAGATACCGAGGCCCTAGGGTGGGAGGGCTGGGGGGAGGGAGGCAGGCAGAGTTCTTACTTGACTTGAATGTGCACCTGAGGGTGCTTTGTGTAATATATTGTACACTACAGCATCTTATATTTTTTGAGTTGAGTTTCAATAAATTACAATTTTTCACCCATTTCTGGTTTAATTGGCAGTTTTCATGCCACTCACAGGATGGAATGGACATCTGTTCTTATGTTTCTTTCCTGTCATGACTAACTGAAGCAACCAGATTTAGACTTCTTTAAAGAAGAATCATCATTTTAAAACATGGAAACGAAAGGGAGGGGCCAGGACTTAATGTACCCTGGAAATGTAGCACTAACTGTTACATAGTCCACTGAAATTCCTTATGTAACCTCACTAAAAGCCATGTGTGAAGAGTGGCCCTGTTGTGACTTAGAAATCATACTTTTTGTGAAGTTTTAGAAGTGGCAAGCAGAGAGAGGAGACTTAACAAAAGGAAGTGGAGGACTGTTTGTTGGGGCTTTTTTCTGCGCATGCTATTAGCAATAATTGAACTAAGATTTCCAGAATCTTTTTTATTTTCTGTTACCCATGAGGATAAAACAGCGAAATCATATTTCTGTCTAAGTACCTAAGTTTTAGTGCTCTCAAAGATGTTCTCCTCCCCCCTTCTTTCACTATTATGCATAGAATAACACCAACTTTCTTTATATCCTCTATGCTACTGTACTTCATCTTTCCCTAAAGTGTATTCCTGTTCTTACTCTCACCCTGCAGTTTCTTGGTTACTCAGATCCCCAGTTAGCCTAATTCCAAACCAGCTCAGCCACTGCTCACTGGAATGTTATAAAGGTAGTTCTTATTCGTAGATACAGGTTGGTCTACATTGGCCTCTGATGCCACTTCCATACTAGGATTTCTATGATTCAAAGCGAGTGCTTACTAATGGTAACTCTGGCACTTTATTCTTTAGTTTCCCAAACTAAACACAGATGTTTTGGTAACTTTTTAACCTTGGTAAGTTAAAAGTCTGTGACTGATTTTAAAATGGGAATAAATGATCTGTTACCCTCTCAAGATATTCTCAAATGAGGATAATTAAGAGCAATTTCATCTTTAGTTCCTTTTCTCTGGGCAGAGGTCTAGAAACCAGGCACTTGAAGTCTCCTGTTCCAACTAGTTCATGGCATGATCTTTTAAGCAAGTTCATTCCTCTTTCTGGACTTGTCTTTGTTTATAAAATGAGAGTGTAGAACTAAACGAGCTCCAAGGTCTCTTCCTACTCTGACATTCTATGAATACACGGTACAGAGAGATTGTGCTACATTCATTTTGATCAACACTTAGTGCTAATGCTGGGGCTGGGAGGAGGATGGGGAGGTGGGCATAGTGCCAGGTAGTGAAGCTACAAAGAAATGAATGAAATAGTTATCTCCCTAAACAATCTAAAGTTTTACTTTGGGAATCGATCATATACATAGAAGGAAGTGAAAATATGTGCAAACTAAATACATCTATACTTGCAAGAAGGAAAGAGAGGTTATGGCCAACTACCAGAATTATGAAAAGAAGCTGTATTCTGAAGAAAGTTAAGGGAGTCTTAAAGATGGAAGTGGGGGGAGAGAGAGTATCCTGCATTTGGGGTTGGGAGTGGGGGTTTAGACTATGCAAAATGCGTAGAGGTGAAAGATGGAATGTCAAGGATGGGGAGTAGCTAATGAATTAGGAATGGAAAGAGTGGGAGCCTCATTGTTCAGGACTTTTAAATACCTGGCTAAAGATTTTATATTCCATCCTAGTGGCAGTAGGAATGCAATGAGGGCTTTGTAGTTGAGGAGTGGTATGCATCACATTTAGAAATAGCAACTTGTAAGTTGTTTAGAGCAG
Source organism: Trichosurus vulpecula (assembly GCF_011100635.1). NCBI lineage: Eukaryota > Metazoa > Chordata > Mammalia > Diprotodontia > Phalangeridae > Trichosurus > Trichosurus vulpecula. Next base: position 72,194,201 of record NC_050574.1, on the reverse strand, counting down.
AGTGGTCAAATTTGTAGCTGCACCGGTTGCTGCATATTAGAAAAACATTAAGATTTATGATTTTTTTATTGTTAAAAGATTTCCCATTACATTTCAATCCAGTTTGGCTGTTAAGTACTGCTTGCTCAAGTTTGATATCTCTGGTGTAGAGTATATGTGGGAAAAGGAAGAAGTAGAGGAAACAATTAGGAGGCTATGATAATAGTTAAAGCAAGAGGTGATAACATACCTAAACTAGGGTACGAGTGGAAAGAAAGGGACACGTGTGGAGGTAAGAGGAGACAAGATTAGCAACTGATTGGATTTGGGGGAATAAAACAGAGGAGTCAAAAATTAATGCCTAGTTTGGGAAGCAGTGGTTGACTAAAAGGATGATGGTGTTCTCTATAGAATTAGAGGTGTTTGAAGTAGGGATGAGTTTACTGGAACATAGGAATTCCATTTTGAACAAATTGAGTTTCAGGTGTTGGCCCTTCTCACTTTTGTCCCTTAGAATTTCTCTTAGTTCACAGCTACATGAATCCTTTCTAATCTGCCCAACTGCTAGTATATTCCCTCCCCAAACCAGCTTGTATTCGTTTTATATACATACACATATATACCTACATGCACACATGTCGTCTCCCCTGGTGGAATGTGAGCTTCTTGAGGGCAGGCTGTGGTTTAACTTTTGTCTTTGTATTTCAAGCGTTTGGTAGAGTACCTGGTACATAAGTGCTTAGTGCTTATTCTTACAAGACATCCAAGTAGACATGATATAGGAATGGATCTCTAGATCAGTGTTGAGCATTAAGATTTAGTAGTCATCTCCATAGAGTTGTTAATTGAATCTGTGGTAGCTGATGAGTTCACTAAGAATGTAGAGGGGCAAGAAGGCGCAGAAAGCCTTGCAGGAAGATCATGATCCAGCAAAGGAAATTGAGCAGTGGTCTCACAGAATAGGAGAATAATGTCTTGGAAGCCAAGATAAAGTTCCAGGTACAAGAGAATGGTTGATGTTGTCAAAGCTATAGAGATCACATATCAAGAACTTTTAGTCATTTTTGATGATTCCTTTTCCGAATTGTTCATCACAGACAAATCCTGTATCTTAGTTTGATGATTCTCAGTTGTTGCTATTTAGACTGAGTCAGAAATGCTTTTTACACCTGAGTGCCAATAAACATGTGAATCAACAGCTTCAATTTCAGTTTTGCTTTGATACTTCAAAGTCAATTTAAAATATAAAATGAGATACTCAACTACTGATCCCTGTTTGGGGAGAGTGCTGATACTTTGCATCACTTAACATGATGCACTATTATACTTCATCTAAACTTCAACAGGCCATTTTGCTTAGGCTAAACAGGCAAGGAATTATTAAATGTCCTCCTATCAGGTTCTCTCCTATAAAGCTTACCAGTTCATGACTTCAGTTAACTCTTGACAATATTCTCTTGTTCCACTCCTCTACTTTGCCTTTAACTTCAGGTCTATAATATCCTATAGATATTAATATCTGGCATCTAGTTTTGTCCCAAACGTCAACTTCCCACCCTTCACCAGCGTTCAGGTGGAAGGAGTCACTTCTAGCTTACTAAGTGACCTGTGAATTTTTTTCCTTAAAAAAGAAAGCCGTTTTTCCTAGGCATTTCTATACTAACCCAATGCAGGGGCCCCCCCCCCTCCTTTTTTTTTGGAGGCAAAAACTGAGTCTTACTGTTCTTCCTGATGTTAGATTTTCCCTATTTCAATTCACTATATGTATATATTACAACCCCAGATGGTGTTACCATGTTACACACGTACCCCAGGGCTAAAAACTCTTCTCCCTAATCAATTCTAAATTCTGCTACGCTTTCAGTCTGTCCCCATCTTACATATCAAACATGCATTTTCTAGTCAGGGCATCTTCCTTACCATCAGTGAAACACAGTGAATTGCCCCCAGTCTTCATCCCTTATCTTGCCCTAGTCTGAATGCCCTCCCAGTGCTATTCTTATTGAAACCCTCTCCAGCCTTTAAACCTATCTCCATGAAATGTATCTTGATTATTCCACCCCTTACTGATCTTCATCTTCTCTGAACTTGGTCTGCACCAACATAATATAGCACATAACTTGCATATTTTCCTGTACTCATGCATTTTAATCTTTTCTTTCCTTGAATTCTCTGAATGAGCAAAGATTGTTTCAGGCTTCTTCCCATAGCAACTGACAAAGGGCTGAGTATCAAGATTGAGACATAGTAAATGGTAATGCAATTAAGTTTTAGGGCCCATCTTGTACACATTTCCTTATTCTTTGTCCATCTCTATATGCCATGCTTTCTCACTGAACCCAACAGAAGGATCCCGCTCCATGGTCTCATGGTGAGAATGACAGTGCTGAACTGAAAATCAGGAGACCTAATTGGCATTGGGGACCTCTCAGTTTACTGTGACTTGAACGTATGGTTCAGCCTCTCAATCAGGTTCTTCATCTGAAGAATAGTTTAGTCATTTTTCAGTCATGTCTGATTCTTCGTGATCCCTTTTGGGGTTGTCTTGGCAAAGATACTGGAGAGGTTTACCAGTAGGTGTCAGGCCAAATTTGAACTCAGGAAGATGAGTCTTCCTCTCTTCTGGCCCAGCACACTATCCACTGTGACGCCCTCTAGTACTCTAGAATTAACCATAATATGCACTACCTTACAGGGGTTGTTGTAATAAAGATAAATTTAAGACTAGATTTAGAGTTAGAAGACATCATACAGAGGAGACTTAAAGATCGTTTAACTTGATCCCCTCGTCTTGTAAATGCAGGAAAGAGCCCCAGAGAGGTTAAATAACTTGCCTGAGATTCCGTAGCTAAGTAAGTGGCAGAGCCATGTTTTGAACCCAGGTCCTCAGGTTTTCCACTTCACAACTTTTCAAACCTTAAAGTGCTGTAGAAATGTTAACTAGTATGAGGAACAGAGCAATAGAATGATTTGGAGAAGGGAAAGGGGAAGAAGGATAAATAGTATCTTGACTTGGTCATCCTCTCAAATGACCTGTGGGATAATGACATCATAATGACACAGTTCATCATAAACTGAAGCGCAGCCTGTACTTAACAGGCACACTCCTATTGCTCCTAATACAAACCTGGACTCCTAAGGCCACTCATTGAAGGTTCTTCCTGCATATTGCACATGTAGTTGCAGAAGTTGCAATATGGGTGAAACGTCATCTCCCTTCACTCAGACTTCAAGATTCTTCCCTTTCGCCCCACTTTGGAACTGGCTGCAAGACAATCTCGCTTTGAATTCAGATTCCTGGCTTTCAGAATACCTAACTCCAACCTGGCAAGCCATCTTTTGGATTATCCTTGTTTTTACCCTGCTAGTAGGAACATATGCCTTTTGGAAACGAACTTTTCAGTCAATTAAGGTTATACACTTTTATGTTACTGAGGAATTTAAGCAATTGCACAAGAGATGTAATTACCATTATCAATCTGAAGAGTATTTATATTGGGTTGGCGTTCTCAGAGATGAGCTCTGGCCACTGAAAGTGGCAAGAACCTTAAATAATTGAAATTTCCAAAGATGTTTTATGGCAAGAGAATCCATGTGTAGCATGAGTTTGCCTTCTCACCAAGTCGTATGACCAGGATAGTGAAGGGGACTCACTGGGAATCAAAAGAAGGAAATGAGTAGTCTGATTGAAAAGAATCCTTAGGATTGGACACAACAACCGTCTTCAAGTGTATTAAGGATTTATTGGGAAGGGGGGCTAAAACTGTTGAGCTGGGCTCTCAAAGGATAGAACCAGGGGCTATATAAGCAGAAGTTACAGGAAAAGACATCCTAGGCTGTTTTATGAGGAGCTTCCTAATGCAGAGGTAGTGCGCTCTCCTGCCCTGAAAGGCTTCAAGAGGAGCCTGTGAGACCACTGACAGTTATAAAAAGAGGATTTATGCTTCACATGAGAGTCCTCAGAATCCTCTGAAAACCCTTTCAATACTGGGTGTCATGATTTTTCTGATACTGGGAGTGCACTTAGCACTCTACATTTGTGCTTCCCTGGATTGAGCAATTAGACAGAATATTGCCTATTGATTTGTCTCACCTCCCTCCCCTGCACTTTCTCCATTTCTGAAACGAGGGAGGCTACGGTCTAATGTCATTTTCATCCCCAACATGTTTCACATGTCTCCAAGTTGAGGTGAACTGGTGAGTTGAGTTGAATCACCCAAATACAAGATGGTCCGAGGGTCCTAGGACAGTTGTCCAGGGGGAACTTGGAATAGGTGAAGGTAAGCCAGCATTTTGACGAATCCTCAATATAAAGTTCAGATTTTTTTTTTAAGTGGAAGGTGATCTGAACTTAGAAGTTGGTGCGATGTTTAAAACCCAGATGTCATCACATCCTGGAGCCTTAAACCCTTTGGGTCCTGGAGCAAAATTCAAATTCAGCAGATTGGGGCCGCTAGGTGGTGCAGTGAGTAGAGCACCAGCCCTGGAGTCAGGAGGGCCTGAGTTCAAATCTGACCTCAGACACTTGACACACTTACTATCTGTGTGACCTTGGGCAAGTCACTTAACCCCAATTGCCCTGCCTTCCCCCCTCCAAAAAACAAAACAACAAAATAAAATTATTAAAAAAAAATTCAGCAGATTTCAGAAGCCTAGTGCAGTTCAGGTAAAGCTCCTGTGGTAGGGGCTAGAGACATATAAATTATAGTCCCCCCCCCCCCCCCGAGGATGTTCATGACACATAAGTCTAAAATAGAGTAGGGGCTAAGAAAGTGCTTCTAGAAAAATTTGAGGAGGGGGAGAAAGTTGAAGGGAAAATGTAGAGATTTGTGACTCCTACGTATGGAGGAAGTGTCACCTGAGCTAAACCTGGTATTGCCACCGTATGGGGGAGCCAAAATGAACGGACTTGGTACCATTTGGCTAGAATGTAGAGTGTGCAGGAAAGGAAGGGAATGGTGTTGAATAAGACAAGGAAAGGTAGACTGGGGCCACATGGTGGACAACCTTTAAAAAAACAAAAGATAGCCACTTAAGGCTCTTTTGTCTACAGAGTGACAGGCTTGTTCATTAGATTATTTTGGAAGCAAGACTTTAACAACAATTTGGAATGGATGAAAAAAAGCTTGGGAAAAGTAACAGGGTAGCTATGTGGTGCAGTGGATAGAGCACCACGGTTGGAGTCAGGGAGACCTGAGTTCAAATCCAACCTCAGCCCCTTATTAACTGTGTGACCCAGAGCAAGTCACTTAGCCTCTGTTTGCCTCAGTTTCCTTATCTGTGAAATGGGGCTAATAATAGCACCTACCTTCCAGGATGGTTTTAAGGGTCAACTGAGATGATCGTGAGAGCTTAGCACCTGCAACATTGTAAGTTTTATGTAAATGTTAGCTATCATTAATTTTATTTTGGAGACCAACTAGGACATAGATAAGAGTGCAGATGAGAGACCTAGGGTAGTGGCTATGAGAATAGAAGAAAAGAAAGGATATCAAAATAGAAGAATCTACGAAGACTTGGTAGGAGGTTGGATTTTGGGAGGCAGAGGGAGAGTCAAAGATCATTCCAAGGTTTTGATTCTGAATGACTGGAAGGGTGGTGTACCATCACCGGAAGGAGAAGACGAATGGTAGAAGCAAGAACTAAGTAAGCCAGGAAGCCTTTGTACGATGGAAACACCTCCAGCCTTGGTATTAGAAGACCTGATTTAAGTACTGCCTCTGTGGCTTAATATGTGTATGACCTTGGGAGAGACTTCTCTTTGAGCTTCAGAATCATTTATCATTGTGTAACTGTAAATATTTCTTTCTGGACCACTTTAGTCTTTGGCCTGGCCTCCTAAAGAAATGGTAGTACCATGTATAGAAACAACCCCAGGCAAGAAAAGGGTGTTTGTACTCACAGCCCACTCACTGACCCTATCTCCCCTTCCCCCAGGATTCCTTCCTTGTGGAACCTCAAACTCAGCATGTCCAAAATGGAACTCATTATCCTCCACCCCACCCCCCTTCTAAGTTTTCCTATTTCTGTCAAGGGCACTGACCTCCCCCTATTACCTAGTTAACCCCAGAGACATCCTTTGGTCTTCCCTCTCCTTCAGCTTAGCCATCCTAACAGTAGCCAGGTCGTCAGCTACCCTTCATCATCTTTTGCACCTGCTGATTCCACTCTATTCACATAGGTCAGAAATGTCCTACGTCACTTTGTCACTTTTCACCTGGAACTACTTCAGTAACCTCATTGGTCTTCTAGCTTTGACACAGATGTCATGAAATTCCTCTCTAGTGGCTCTCCATTGCATAGATTGTAGAGTAAAATACAAATCCCTTAGCTTGATATTTAAGGCCTTTCACAATCTAGGTCTTATTCCACTTTAGAACAATGTTAGAAGGTTAGGAAGCTTTTGAGTGAAAAATCTGGCTCTCAGTAACATTGCTTCCAGTTCTGTCCTATGAGGTCACATTGAACAAACCCTCTTGCCCAGGACAGCTCATCATCTACTTCTCTGAGCTAATAATCAATTATCTTGTGGCCTATCCTAATCTCATTATCCTGATTACCCTCCTCCAGATGTTCTCCAGATCCTAAAATGTAAAGCCTGGAAGGAACCATAATCTAGCCAGGCTAACAAATTCTCATCTCACATCCCTGGATAAGGGTATGAAGATTCTTTGGGATTATAGCCAATAGTTTTGTTTCATAAAAACTTGTTGTAAGTGAGAACCCCTGATCAGGGAGAGAGAAAGAATATTAAGAATATTCCCATTAGATGGGAATTACAGGTGGTGTTGATAGTAACAGCTAGTATTTATATATAGTTTTATGTGTATATATAACTTATCTATGTTTAATATTTAATTTATATATTTGATATATACATATGTTTATATTTGCAGATGTATGCATGCACATAAAATATGTATATATGTTTTTGGTAGCTAGGTGGTACAGTGGTTATAGTACCAGGCCTGCAGTCAGGAAGACTCCTCTTCCTGAGTTCAAATCTGCTCTTAGACACTTTCTAGCTGTGTGACCCTGGACAAGTCACTTAACCCTGTTTGCCTCAGTTTTCTCATTTGTAAAGATGAGCTGGAGATGGAAATGGCAAACTACTCTAGTGTCTTTGCTAAGAAAACCTCAGATGGCATCACAAAAAGTCAGATATGATTGAAACGACTGAGCAACAAATATAATGCTTTAAGATTTGCAAAGTGCCTTATAAATATCTCATTTTTTCCTCACAACAACCCTGGGAAGTAGATGCTTTTGTAGACAAAGAAATTAAGGTGCAGAGGGGTTAGTGATTTTCCTAGAGTGTGTCACAGAGCTAGTAAATGTCAGAGGGTTAGACTTGAACTCAGATCATCTTGGCTGCAGGTCCAGCTCACGATCTTCTGTACCACCAAGCTTTCAGTTCATCTGAATAGGGCTGTCCTGGAGTCAGTGGGGGATGAGCAGGTGAGAGGGGTGACAGCTGGAGTATACCTGTCGAAGAGGGAGGGTTTGGGGCAACAATTTATTTGGTAGACTGAGTATAGGCAGGGGAGCTTAACCTGGGCTCCATGGACTTAAAATTCAGATATTCAATTCAGATATTCTATATTCAAATAATGTATTTCGGTAGAATTGAAATATTGGAACTACATCAAACAATATTTTTTAGATCATTGTATTTCAATAGAATTGGTTTCCCTTGAGAATCCTATGTGTTTTATCCATTTAAAAATATGATCCTAAAAAGGGGTCCATCAGCTTCACCAGAGTGACACAGGGGTCTCTGACAAAAAAGAGGTGAAGGAACCTTGAGAGTAAAAGGAGCAGCATTCACTGTATGGTGGAAGATCCTAGCTACGTCCAGAGGCTGAAGTTCTGGTGGAGGTTCTCTCTCAACGTGTTGCTGGCTAAATCATCTCCCCCTCTCTAGGCCTCTATATCCCCATCTGTTGAATGAAAGACATTCTGTGGTACCACAAGGTTGGGCCAAGCTGCCTGTGTATATTTAGAACTCCCAACACATACTAGGCACATGGTCACAGCTTCTCTGGGTCTCAGTTTCCATGTGTGTAAAATGAAGGGATGGGCTAGAGCAAGGGCGTCCAACTCAAAAATGGATGTGAGATGCATGCTGACTTAGGAAACCTCAAATTAACATCTATATTGTATTTTTACTTATTTTATTAAACATTTCCTGGAGATAATTGGGGAACCTCTGGGCTGGATGACTTCTCTAATGCTGTAATCCTAAAATGTTCACAGCAGGCTTTCCTGAGAAGCCCCCTGGGCCATCTTGGAAAGGTTGATATTATGAGAGTTTGGCCTGTCAGCACTGCTCCTGGCTGACTTGGAAAGGAGTTTGGGTTCCTTTTTTTACCTTTCAAGGACAGCCATACTCTAAGTGTCCCCAAGTTAAGGGGTATCTTTCCCGCCGTACTACATCATTTACATAGTAGATAATACCTATGTGGTATCTGTGAGCCAATCACTTAACCCAACTGGGCTTTGGTGCCCTCATTTTAAAATAAGGGTGTTAGACAAAAGTCAGTGGCAACAGACTCCAGGCCTGGGCCTCGTAAGGCCCCAAAATTCCCAAGTGAAGTTTGAACCAGATTAAGATGTAATTAGGAAATGTTTAACAAAATAAATAAAAGTACAATTGTTGTTTAGGCATTTCAGTTGTGTCCATCTCTTCGTGACCCCATTTGGGATTTTCTTGGCAAAGATACTGGAGTGGTTTGACATTTCCTTCTTCAGCTCATTTTACAGATGAGGAAACTGAGGCAAAGAGGGTTAAGTGACTTGCCCAGGGTCATAAAGTTAATAAGCATCTGAGGCTAGATTTGAACTCAAGAAGAGTCTTCCTGACTTCAGGCCCAGCTCTGTATCTACTGTGCCACCTAGATGCTCCCCTCCCCTCCAAAAAATATAATACTATCTAGATAATGTTAAGTTGTGATTTTCTAAATCAATATGCAGTCCAGCAGGGATCTGTTTCTACTTCAGTTTGACACCACTGGCCTAGATGACCTCTAAGGTCATTTCTAATTCCAAATCTATGCCCCTATGACTAAGTCAAAGACAAAGAAGAAAAAAAAAAAACCTGGTCTCATGTATTGGTTTAAAAGGCTGACTTCTGAGGCAGGTCCTGGCTAGAGCCCACATTCTGCTTAGTCTTCTGTACTTCTTTAAGCAAATCACTAATGTAGGATCAGCTTCCTAGTCCCCAGTGAAAAATGGAATGACATTTCATGAACTGCCCATCCTTGGCACTGCTGTAGTCCCTGTGGGAATCGGGGAGGATCTCCTGTGGAAGAGGGTGCTTGACAAGAACCTGGAAGCTAGGGATTCTGAGAGGCGGCTGTGGTGTACTAGCCACTGACAGAGGCCTACACGGAGTCAGGAAGGATGGAAAGAAACACTCACCAAGTGCCTACTATGTGCCTCACACTTTACAAGTATTATCCCATTTGATCCTCACAGAAACCCTGGCAAGTAGGTGCTATTATTACAGCCACTTTTACATTTGAAGAAACTGAGGCACAGAGAAGTTAAGTGACCTGCCCAGGTTCACGTAGTCAGCAGGTGTCCGAGATGGGATTTAGCTTGGGTCTTTCTGACTCCAGGTCCGGTGCTCTATCCACTGCACCCTCTAGCTGACTTAAACCAGAAAGCTCTCTTCCCCTATTTGATCAAGAATCAGGCTGTCATTCCTTCTGGCTCTGACAGTCTGTGTTCTAAGGTCTCTTTTGGCCCTGCAGTGACACAGAGATGGACCCAGAGTCAGGAATGTGGGTTCCAGTGCTCCCTTAGGCACTTAACTGTCTGTGTGACCCGGGGTAAGTGTGTGACCTCTCTGAATCTGTAAAAGAGGAGGGATAATAGTATCTGTCAATAGGGTTGTTGGGAGAACCAAATGAGTGTCTTCAAAGCACTTTGCAAACCTTAAAGGCAATATACAAATGTCAGTTATTGTGAGTAAGCAGTGGGTGGTGAGGGGGAAGGGCCTTCCAGGCATGATGGACAAAGCCAGTGTCACAGCACAGGGGTAGGAATTTAAGGAGCAGAAACGAGGCCAGTTCAGCTAGAACACCGAATTCACCGGAGGGAGTAGCCAGGGAAGATCAGCTACAGCGATTGTGAAGGTTTTTAGTACCTACGTAGGTGGTTAAGTTTTTTCCTAGACCCAATAGGGAGCTACTGGAGATTTCTTTAGCTGGCCCTTTCTTCATGATATGTCTGTGAAGTAGGTGACATAAGATGTTATAATCTGTATTTTACGGGTAGGGCAACAGTCCTGAAAAGATGAAGTCCTCAGAACTCGAATTCATAGTTATTTCTAGTCTGCCATTTGCTGAATAGGGTAAGGAAGTGTTCTAATGCATTTCTAAAGGAAACACAATGCCTTGGGTTGAAACAAAAAGATTTCTCAGGTACTCAGAAAAAAAAAAACACTCAGCTAGAACCCCCACTCCCTAGTAAGTCTGAATCAGAGAGCGTCTTGCCCAGTTAATAGCTATTTACATAACGCTAGGATTTACAAAACACTTTCTCTACAACAAGTAACTAGCTCTAAGGATCTTTATCTCCATTTTTTTAGATGAGAAAGTTAAGGCCAACAGAGGCTAAGTGACTACCAGGTCAAGATCAAGGTTGATTAAAAATATGTTTTCATGTACATAAATGTAACCAATTCATGGTTTTTTTTTTCTTTTAGAAAATCATCTTCTTTATTAATTTACTCCTTGTGCTTTACAAGAAGGGCACAGATCTTTTTCAAGATATATTGTCCAACAACAGTGGAGGAACAAACCATTTTACCATTAGTCCAGGTAACAATAACATGTTGGTCACCCTGAGCCTGCAGGAGAAAATCCTCAGGAAGCTTCAGATGGTAGAGTGTAAAGTGAAGGACCTGGAGGATTTGATCATGACCTACAAAGGGGGCAAGAAGAATTGCACAATACCCTGTTGTAGCTGCTCAGACTGTCAGAGCCACCCGGCCACTTCTGGATTTACCTCCGCATCTGAAACATGAAGCCAGGATGTGGAGCCGACCGCTTCCCAGGAAGGCCTCCATCCATCATCTTGAGTGGCGTGTGGAGTACAAATAAAATGCCTCATATCCCTAATCCGGCTTTGTGGCCCCCTGTTTGTCCACTAGATTGTCTCTCTCTCCTAGAAGTGGAAGAAAAGATTCCTGTGAGTGGAGGTGGGTGGGTCCTGCAGCAGCAGGGGGGCATATATGAGGCAGCATGTTAAGAGCAGGTCATCGAACTTCAGTTTGCTCCTCTGTGAAATGGGGTGGGGGTAATAATACCTACTTCACACTGTTGTTGTGGGAATCAAAAGAGATGACACATGGGAAGGACTTTGCAAGCCTTACTTGCAAGCCCAGGCAGTAGTAGTCATAGCAGTAGGAGCAGGAGTAGGAGGAGGACGAGGAGGAGGAGCCAGTATGTGTCAGAGGAAGAACTTGAACCCATCTTGCTGACTCCAAGGCCTGCTCTCTCTGTAGTTCTCAACTCTGGGAGTTCCGGGCTGTCGTATTCTATGCTACTCCAACGGCCACACTAAAATGAGTCCACACTCATCAATATGGTGAGTCCCCATGGCATGTGTTCAAGGTGTGGGAATAGGTGGTAGAAGTGATACTTCATTGGGGTCTCCACTGTTGCTGTTTCCATTCTCACCAAACTACTGCCAAGGCCATCACCAAGGAGAAGCAGCCAGCACTACCACGTGGCTACTGTGGCTGGCCCCTGTGGAAGCCCCGTCTTCCTCCCTGCCCGCCTTCCTTTGACCTCTCTTATTCTTCTTTCTCAGGAGTCCCACTCAATGCCCCACATAGCAGACAAGGGCTCCAGAAGCATGTAGGTTGGGTAGCTCTGTAAGGGACCAGAGAGACCATTTGGCCTTCATGACACCTGAAGCATAAAGGCTCAGTGGAGAGCCAGTTGGAACCAGAGGTTTAGTAGAGTTCCCACTGGGCTCTGGGACCTCCTATGGGACTTTCCCGACCTACTATGGTCAGTTGCCATGGGGATATTGTAGTGGGGGGGGGAATGTTTGACTTGGTATCCCTTTTAAACTTAGAAACTGTATTCCTTTAATCTCTTTCTTCATTAAATTGTTTTTATTGAATTTTTTGGTCCATGGGTGCCTTATCGTATTTTAACCCTTGAGCCTGAATTGCTGGGCTGGCACCGAATAGAGTGGATAGATCCAATTTATTCTAAGAATGTGACAATGGTGTGGTCTGTGTGTAGACTTGGCGAGTATCCCAAATAACTCTTGAGGGCTAAAGGGTCATTAGCAGCCTTCACTAGCTTGTGTCTTGCCTTCTTTAAACCCCCAGGAGACGGTCATTTATAATTATTTAACCCACGAAGGAGCATAATGTATAATTTGCTCACTGTGTGGTGTATTCAAGTAACCACCCCAGTGATCCTGTCAAGACTCCATGTGAAAAAGGATCCCCACTGCTTCCCTGCTTCTGCCGCCTTTCTGGAGCACATTCAGAAAGGGTCCCATTCAAAGGTCTGGACAAATCTGTCAATTAGTCAATGTTATGATATGGCTTATGTTCTTACTGTCTATTAGATTGTAAGCTGCTCGAGGGCAGGGAATGTTTTTTGCCTTTGTATCCCCAGTGCTTAGCACAGGGCCTGGCACATACTAGGTGCTTAATAAATGCTTATTGACTATCTCCTTTCAGAGTGGCCAAGCCTCTACCCTCCATTTCTTGCCTCCCCTCCTGACAGGAACTAAGGTCTCCCTTGGAGAAGGGTGGAGGGACTTCCAGCCTAATCTTTTAGGTAGAGATGTCTATTCTACCCCACTTTGAGCCACATAACTATAGTCTCATTCTATATGTGGGGGGATAGCCCTCACCACACGTGAGCCCCTCGCCACATGGAGGCGCAGGGCATCAATCTCCACCAATAAGGAGAGAGTACTTACAGTGGGTTTTGGGACTACAGTTACCCAAAGCTAGCAGAGTTAGCTGATGCAGTGAGGTACCAAGTCCAGATCCAAAAGAATCTTATCAGGGTAGGACAGAAATGTCAAACTAGTGTCACTGAAACCAGATGAAAATGTAATTGGAAATTGTTTAACAAAATAAATACAAATACAGTGCAACATAGATAAAGTTAATTTGTCTTTTTCAATATAAACAAGCAAGGATCTGTTTCCATTTGAATTTGACACTCCTGGGCTAGAGTGAAACTAGGTGAAATTGTACAGGGATGACTGTGAAGTGTTTTATTTGAATACAGAAATAAATATAGAAATAAGTATAAAAAGAAAGTATTAGATAGGCGACGCTTAGATAGACAGCAGTTGTTCTGGAAAACATGTGGGGGCTTTAGGGATTGCAAGCTTAGGAGTTAGCAGTGCCATGTGCTAGCCTAAAAAAAAAAGCTTATGCTATTCGGTGCTGCATTAGGAGGGACATAGCTTCTGGAATAGGAAGATCTTCAAGCAGAGTCTGCATGGTCACTTGTCAGGTGTGTTATGGAGTGGGGTGGATTTCTTTTCAAATATGGGTTGGACTAGTTGACCACTGAGTTCCCTTCTACCCCTCAAATTCTATGACTCTATGGATGCTTCTGTCTTCTCTGGGTCAGTGCTCACTCCTTGCTGAGACACTACAGGACGCAAAGAAAATGACATCATCTAGGTATGCTAATATCTCCATGAAGTTTGTGTCCCCACTTGCTTTTCCTATCATCTGTTGGAAACTAGCAGGTATTTCGTGCTTCCAAGATGGCTTCGGGCATACACATATTGATAAAATCCAGCTGAGCAGACAGATGAAAGCTGCTCTCTCTCCCCTGCCACAGATATCTGGTAGTATCCACTGGGTAACCCAACACCGAGGACCCCTGGTTGCCTAGCAAATAATACAGGGCATCTTGAACTCTTGGCATGGTTCACCTTGGTTATTTTGTTCCAAGTACAACAGTCTATACATATTCAAGTTTTCCCATGCTTCTGCACCATCACTATAGTCCAATGTGTGTAAACTGTTGGACTGAGAGGACACTACTGACCATCCTTCCATTCAGATGGTTTTTGAGGCCTGTCATCACAGATAGAGGTGTTTTTCTAGCATGCTCTCAGAAAGGTCAGGAGTCTGGTAGGTTTTGAGAGCGGAGGTTCTTTGGGAATATCCCACTCTTCATAATAAGAACACCTCTATCCTCTTGCTAATCTTCTCCCTCAACCAATCCTTCCATTCTTCAGCCACTGATGAGTCATCAACATAAAGCTTTTCAGGATGTTCTTCCAAGTTGGAAGAGCCAGTACATGAGACAGCTTGCTTCTGTCTTCTCATAATCTTTGGCAAGGCTGAATGTATGGTCTGAATATTTGAGGATCAAGTCCCAGCTTCTTACTCACAGTATCCTGCTAATCTCCACCAATAAGGTGGATGTTGGATAAGATGGAGATGGTTCCAGTCAATATTAATGCCCCAGAGATAATTGCTGATCCCAGATACACTAGAGCTATGGTGTCTACCCTTCTATTGACAACAATTTCCTCAGGAAATTTCAAGCTTACCCTGTTTGTATCTCAGATATGAATGGCCCTTGTCACTTATTATGTTGAATCCTACCTCTTTCATAAACTAGAAAGGTCCTTTCTCAAATTTCTCTCATAGGATAATAAGAATACAATGGTCATTTGGGATCTGCTGTTCAACATAGTGTAGTCCACATTTTCAATCTTTACCATCACTTGTGCACAAGGTCTTAAGAGTACACATGGGATGGACCCATAAACATGTGAAGATGAGTCCTAGTTTCCTGTTTTTAGAATCCAGGGTGACCTCCTCCACCCTGGCAACATTTATTCCTTGGTAGCTCTTTGGAATGACTCTTCTAACATACAAAATCTCCAAGTACACCAATCACTCCTATATCTATGCAGACCACAATCATAGCATAAATTAGTTCTTCTATCTGGGTTGTATTCAGCTTATGCATACTTGCATCAGACTGTCATGAACTTTGTCCTTCCAGGTGGAATAATTTTGTTCCCAGTTCCATTTCTCAACATATTTTCCACAGGGTCCTGCCTCTGAGTTTATATGTTTATATGCCAATGAAATCATATGGCCAGAAGAGATCTTATACTTTACTCCTAAGAATAAAAAGGAACAAGATGTTCCAGGGTTAGCGGAAGTGAAATTTTCCTCATTTTGGCCACTGATGGGCACTAATGGAGGTGAAGAGACAGAAATCATCTCCTCCCTGCCTCTCCTCAGAGATTTCCACAAAATGTTCCTGAACCCTGACTCTCCCTAACTGGACTCTGTTGATAGAGCTGAGCCATTTAAAGTCCTACTGATTCAATGAGGCTGTTTCAATTCTGTCAGAGAAAAAGGTTTGCACATCTCAAAGAGATCAGGGTGTAGATGCATCTTTACAGTTAATTTTTCACCTTGTAATTACATTTTTGTATTTCTTGGCTAGGAGACTGGTTAAAAAGTGTGTTTCTAAAACCAAGATTCATCATTATATGCAATGGAGAAGTGCTGGAAGGTTTCCTAATAAATACAAGAGTAAAGCAAGGCTAACCTCTTTTCTCACTATTATCTGAGGTCATATTCATTATTCCAAGCACTGTACTTTATGCTAAAAAGTGACTCTTTTATTTTTATAGGGTTTGGGGTGGGGAGGGACAAAGGTTTAACAATGGAATTGCTGTATCAAAAAGTATGATAAATTTGTGACTCATCGCATCTTGCCATTTTGGGGGAATAGGGAAGGCAGGATCTAGGATAGCCAAGGCTGGGTAATCTCTCCTCTATCACCCGAGGGGTTTTGGGCTTCAATTATATCTATCTGATGCCCCATAAAATCTCTAGGCTAGGGATACAATAGGTTCAGAACAAAAGATGCATGTTTGATCTCAAGAGGGGGAAGGTATCCCCAAACTTATACCTGCCAGCTTGGTGCCTTCTCACCAAATGCTGGTTGCACAAAAGTCCATCACAAATAGCCCTGTATGCAGTAAACTCATCTATCCAAGCCAAACGGCAAATAGAATTTGTAGAAGTTATGCAGATTAAAATATAACAACAGATATACAAAAGTAAATGAGTTCTTCGTACCTGGAACTGAGATAATAATTCAGATCACTCAGGAGAGAGGGGACAGTCTCAACCAGAGGATGTTGTTTCTTAGCATTCTCTAGAATTTCAAACAAGTCCAGGGACATGATGGGGCCAGCTTCTGACGACTATCCACTGTTCTAAATCTATTTTTTTCTCCACTGTCTCTCAGAACATCCCCTCTCCATGTGTGGCTCCAAAATCTGCCTCAAAACAATTCAGTAAGTTTCTTATGTATGCATGCAACATTATACTTAGCATCTTCTCTGCCAAATAGGAGTCATGCCTTCCTCTGTATATGCAGCTTGCCCCACAGGGCTATCCCTACCCCAGCTGACCTGAGTGGGAGCTGAGCTACAGTAGTAATATAAAGCTGGAGATTTGTATAGATTCCGCTCAATCCCCAAGATGGAGCTTGGTCTGAATAACATTGGAGCTCATATTCTGGCACATAGGTTGCAGTCTTTATCAAATAAGTCATTGGTTTAAGACTAAAAAGCTAATTTTTGTTTGTCTTTTCAAAGAGCAGATCTTTGGTTTGTTGTTTTTTTTTCTAAATTTTCAAGATACTTGTTTTGGGAGTATTGATTTTTTGGTTTTCTAGGATGTATTTTTTTAAATGGCATACTCAAATTTATTAGCTTTTTCTTTCTTTTTTTTTTAACGTAAATATTCAGGGATATACCTTTTCCTTTTAGGACTCCTTTAATGTCTGACAAATTTTGTCATGTTGTCTCATTGTGACTCGCTTTAATTTGAAATATTTTAAAAAATTGATATTTGACCCACTCATTGAGATATTATTTTAGTTTCCATTTAGGTCTTTTTCTCTTTTTTTCATATTTCTTTTATTGATTATAACTTAGTTACATTATGATCTGTGAAGAATGCGTTTAGGATTTCTGCATTTGCATATTTATTCATAAGTTTTTTGTTCCCCTTGCACAAAACCAATTTCTGCACAGATTCAATGGGAATCTAATAAATACACATATATTCTTTAAGATTTTGAATCGTTGAATTGCCAAAAGTCTATAAAATTCACTTTTTCCAATGTTGTTCAAGTCTGAAGTATCTTTCTTGTTTATCTTCCTTTCAGATTTATTGTGCTCAGATGGAAGAACATTTGGGTCAGCTAAAAATCAGTGATTTACTAGCTCGGTCTTTGTTCATTTCCTGTTAGCTTTGCCGGTAAGAACTTGGTTGCTCTGCTATGCAATTTATATGTTTAACGTTGATACTATTTCATTAACTGTGATACAGTTTCCATGTTTATTTCTCTTCTTGGCATCTACATTTGCTATTACCTTACTTGAAGTCATGATTAAAACTTCTGTTTTTAAGATTCAGATGACATATAATAGAATTTATGTGAGCCCTTAATTTTGAATCTGCATTAATCCCTATGGTTTACATACCTTTGTCAGCAGCAACAAATTGTAGCTTTGTTGTTGTTTTTTTCCTAAACTATCCTGTGGTGAAGAGTGGACTTTTAAGAGCTAAGAGTGGTGTGTTGAGTTGATATAATTAACTCCATTGTGTTTTATATTCACCATCTTGCTGTGTATTGCCTCAGCCCATAATAGCAGGATCAGTTTACAACAAACTGACTTCCTTCTGTCTCTCCTTTCAGCCTCTTTTAGCTGGGTGACCCAGTGGATAGAGTGTCAGCCTTGGAGTCAAGAAGATTCATCTTCCTGGGTTCAAATCTGTTCTCAAACACTAGCTTTGTGACAATGGGCAAGTCATTTAACCCTGTTTGCCTCAGTTTCCTCATCTGTATAAGTTAGAAAAGGAAATGTTAAGCTGCTCCAGTATCTTTGCCAAGAAAATGTGGTCACAAAGAGTCTAACATGTCTGAACGACAGCAACAAATTGCAAAGGAAAACTTTGATAGCCTTAGGAAGTCTGCCTCCTTTTTTTATCTAGTTTCAGAAAGGATGTTTGGTTCCCTTTGATCTATGCTATGCTATTGAACTATGTACAAGGATATACATTCCTGACTGCTTTTGCAATCAGTGATAAGCATTCTCTTTTGTTGTAACAAGCAGGTCTTTCCGCCCTAGTGACAAAAACAAGCAGCCTCTTTGCTTGACTAGATCAGTAGAATGGTATAGATATTACTAGCTGAACTATGAGACACATGTGTCCATCACTTTCTGGTCCAATGTGTCTTGCTCTGAGTGAATTAACTTCAGTTTTCCTGTTTCTCTCTTCTACTAATTTATTGACTGGGGCTAGCCAATGAAAAGAAAGCTCATGCAACACTATAATTTCTTTTATTTTTATTTGTAAATTCAGTTCTTTCACATTCAAGGCTATATTTAAGTTTATTTCCCTCCATTAGCTCCTATCATATTACTTTTTTTTCTTTTTATTAGCACAAAATACATGGTGCCTGTTTAGTAAGGTTTAGCCCATCCTTACTCTCCAATTTAACACAGTTCTCCACCTTCACCCCCAACCCTTATTCATGCCAAACACAGAAAAATACATCCAATCTTAATCACCCTTTCCTCCACTTTCTGTGGAGCATCAAAGATAGATCCTAAGATCCTATTTTTTCTAGTGTGTGTTTTATCATGAGCTATAAAATCATTAATAAACATAAACATTTATATACAAAGAAGGCCAAGTAATCAGTCAACAAACATTTGAGTGGCTACTATGTGCCAGGCACTGTGCTAAGTGTAGGGATACAAAGAGAGGCAAAAAATAAAAAATCAGTTTTTGCCTTTAAGTAGCTCATAGTCTAATGGGGGAGACCACATGCAGACAACTACATAAAAAACAATCTACATACGGGATAAATTGTAAATAATAGACAGAGAAAAGGCATTAGGATTAAGAAGGATTGAGAAAGGCTTCCTATGTAAACTGAGAAGCCAGGAGGTGGAGGTGTGGAAAGAGAGCATTCCAGACATGGGGGACAGCCAATAAAAATACTCAGAACATGGTGGCATTTCTCGTTTCAGGAGTAGCAAAGCCTGTGTCACTGGATCTCAGGGTGTGTGTGTGGGGTAGGGACAGGTGTCACATGTATAAAGTCCAGAAAGTTAGAGGTGCCAGGTTATGAAGGGCTTTGAATGCCAAACAGGGATTTACGTTTGATCCTAGAGACGATCTTTCTTAGGACATGCTCTTTCTTAGGAGGGCCTTGCCCACTCTAGTGCAGGCCTTTATCATCACTCATTGGAGCTATTGCAATAGACACTTAATTGGTCATAGTAGCCAAACTGTTATCTCTAAAGGAGCTCTGACCTGTGTACTCTAGAATCTTCACTGACTCCATATTGCCTCTGGGATAAAATTCAACCTCTTCAATTTGTCATTTAAAACCCTTTTCAAACTGACTCCAGTTTACCTTTCCAGATTTATTTGACAACATTTCCTCATGTATTTCAGCCAAATTGGCCTACTCAACTCACTATACCTAATTTCTCCAATTGTTGATACACCTCCCAAAGTTACTTTGTGGGAGTTTCCTAACAGCATTTCACCTCAGTCAGATGCAAAGGGATCCCCAGGATTGTTCACAGAAAGATATAGATCAGTAAGATGCAGGGAGGCAGAAAACACTTTATGCAGGTATACAGTTCCCAAGATTCCATATTTCACCTTCTTCTGTCCTTGGGAAAAGACATTTTTCAGTTCACCATTAGATTCTGGTGATGGGAGCCGAGAGACACTGACAGGCAGATCAAGGCACACTCTCTCCCCCTACCCCCTCTGTGTCTCTATCTCTGTCTCTGTCTGTCTGTCTGTCTGTCTTTGCCTCTGTCTGTCATGTAGCTGAGCAGGCATTCTGCATAACATGCCCCTTCCTACTTTTCTAGCCTTCTTAGACTTCTCTCTCTTCCACATACCCTATGATCCAGCTGTACTGCTTTACTTCTAGTGCCTTGAAAACAGTATTCCATATCTGTCCCCTGGGCCTTTTCACTGACTGTCCCCCGGGCCTGAAGCCTCTGCCCTCCACCTCTTTAGATTTCTTGGCTTCCTTCAAGGCAATTCAAAGCTCACCTTCTGCAGGAGGTGTTTACTGAGTCCCCCAGCAGTTAATGTCCTTCCTTTTCAAAATACCTTCATCTATTCTCTGGATATCTCATATGTAACTAGTTATTTACATGTTATTTCCATCATTAGAATGTGAATTTCTTGAGGGTTGGGTCTATTTTTTTGCCTTTTTTCTCCCAGTACCAGCACAGTGCTGGGAACATAGTAAGCTCTTAATAAATGCTTGTTGTTTGACTCTCTGTTGCATTTGAGAAGCTCATGTGGTATATAATAGGAAGCTGGAAATGGGAGACTTAGGCTCAGGGGAGAGATGAAGACTGCATTTGGAAGTTATCTGAACAGTCAGGATGACAAATGAGATCAGCAAGGAAGAAAGTAGAGAAAGAGTTGTAACGGGGGTGATCAAGAACCCCTCCCTTGATGTGCTCTGGCTAGGACACACCCCATGGAGCCTGTGTGGAGCTGAGCTGAGCTGCCCTGGCAATTACTGGTCATGTGTGCACTGGCTCAGTGCTGAAGGACTTGGAGCTTTGGAATGCTCTGGGCTCTGGGATGATGGAGCAAGCAATCCTTTGGATCCTATGACAGCAACAGGAGGAAGAAGATGCATCAAAAGAGTATTGTCCACTGAGCCAGGAAGAGCAGGCCCCTCAGTAGACTTTAAAGGGACAGACAACTTTCACCCTCACACTCTCTCTTTCTGTTTGCCAAACACGTGGTAACTGTGAAGCTTACAACTGGGTTTCCCATAAGGGGTTGGGTACACTCTTCCCTTCCCCTGGAATCTATGGTGGTTGCTTGTATGTGGCAGTGAGTACACATGCTTGTCTAGGTGAGCCTGAGTCAGGATCTCAAGGTTCAGACTTACCTTTCTGCTTTGTTATTGTTGGTTTTTTTTTTTTAACATTTTTTTCCATAAGTATAGATGACTGAACAGTGATCCTTAGATGGATGTTTCTAGTCTTGGAGGTAGCCTCCTGAGTTCAAGTGGTCAGGAGCTCCTGAGTCCATCAAACAGAGCTGTCAGCTGGAGAAGCTTTACCCAATTACACTCTTTCTACAAAAGAAAACCATTCACAGGAAGATAAGCCCAAGCCCTGGCCTGACCTGACAGAAGACATGGACCTTGGGAGGGCTTTTTTTTTTTTAAAGACAATGGAGATCTGAGTTTGTTGGCCATGGGGTAGGTACTAATCTATGAAGAGAGAACAGGAATGATAAATGGAGCAAACTCTTAAAGAGAGCTGATGAGAGGGCATCCAGGTCAAAAGTGGAGGCTTTAACTTTGGCAAGAAGGATGATCTCATCCTCAGAGACTAAAGTCAAGAACAGGAGGATAGGTAGAGATATAGAGGTCAAGGTGTTGAAGAGCAGAGATAAGAGAAGTCAGCAGGATTGGTTTCAATTTTCTCAGTAAAATAGTACATCTGCTGGGATGAGGCATGAAGGTAGAGGTAGGGGCTTGAAGGAAAAGGGGGCTTTGGAAGGGCAACTATAAAAATGTGATAGAAGAACAGAATAATGGAAGAATTGATTTTTGAACAGGAAAGGACCCAGTCCATTATATAAAGTCCCAGTATATAAAATGAATGTGTGGTGAGCCACCATAGTCTATAGGATTTTATGTCTTCTCTAGCAGCGTTTAGTAGCTCAAGATGACCGCCAGTGTTCCCTGCTGATTGGGTTAATTATAAAGACACAACTGGGAACAAAAGGAGTGGGGCTAATGCCTGGGAGAACAGGGTAGTGATAACCATTTAATATCAATTTAATAACCTCAATAAGGGCCAGAGCCTGAACTGATCAACCAGAAAAAGAGCCTGGACCTAACAGCTTCCTTGTTCTCTGAGTTTACTCAGAGAATACCTCTTCCTATGTCAACAAGGCCAGATGGGGCTGACTTAAGAGCATTCTTTCCTCTGTCTATGGCCATTAAGGAAGAGATCCTTAACCTGAGATGCTATCTTGAATAATATGACATTTTCTTATCTTAATATTTTATGGACATATGCTATATTATGGCAAGTTAGTGATAAATTAAACACAGAGATCCTGGGTTGTAATTTCAATTGACACTTTCTCAACTCTCTTATCTTATTGTATTTACAACTGATTCAATTAAGAAAATTCCTTTTCTCATACTATGTTTAATCATATATGGAAATCATAAATTTGAGTGACACAGACATGCTGAGTTGGGACTGTTCTAAAATATATTTAAGCCTTCTCATTCTTTTGTTCAGACAGTCAGAACTTATGGTCTGACTCCTTGTACATACAAGTTCTCTAGCTTCACTACCTTTAAGAGAATAAACAACATGAATTTGCATATCACCTAGCTTGTTTGCCTCCCTTAACCAAACTTTAAGGTCTTTGCTGAGGCCTTGAGCACTGGATTTGAATTCAGAAGACCTGGGCTCAAACCCTATTGAAAGTTATGCAGACTCGATGACCCAGTGTTCGTCAGGCATGTCAATCAGTGTTGGGGGAGGTGTCACTCAGTCTGCAGCTTTGTATTACCTGTTATTGGTCATGTAGGAAGTCACCCCTTACCTGTTTGTTTCTGGCAAAATGTAATGTACTTGCTAAACTGGGGAGGAACTGAGATGCAAGGGCCCATCCCCCTTTTATTGACACGGACCTACCTAAAGAGTCTTTATCTCATTATTAAAGTTACAAATAAAAGCTGGCTCCATCTTGAAGCCATTGCTGATCCCTAGTGAACATTAACATGTTGCTTGTGTTGTTGTCTAGTTGTGTCCAACTCTGTGACCCCATTTGGGGTTTTCTTGGCAAAGATATTGGATTGGTTTTGCCATTTCCTTCTCCAGCTTATTTTACAGATAAGGAAACTGAGGCAAAGAGGGTTAAGTGACTTGCTCAGGGTTACACAGCTAGTAAGTCTCTGAGGCAAGATTTAAACTCAGGAAGATGAGTCTTCTTGACTCCAAACCTGAGCTCCATCCCATGCGCCAACATGTTGCTACCTTGATCTATTTAATAAACTCCTTTTAATTCTCTTTGTCCCAAGTTTTGCCTCATTAATCAGGACAAATAATTTTCCTTTTAACACTACTTTCTTTCCATGTGACCCTGAGCAAGACACTCTCCCAATTCCACTCTTTGGGCTTCACTTCCTTTTCCTCATCGCCTTCTTACCCTGGAGAAACCTCCACTGTCCTGAAAAGCCACTGCCATGGCTCTTTTCACTCCCAAGTCAACTTGCAGGATTTCACCTCCTTATCATCCACCAAACTCCAAGGGAAAGTACCCTTCCCTTCCACTTGTTCAGCTACCCTTTATGTGTTGTCTTCCTGCATTAGAATATAAGCTCCTTGGGAGCAGAAATTGTCTTTCTTACTTGTATTTGTACAGTGCATAGTACATAGTAAGCACTGAATAAACTCTCTCTGTGTGTCTCTTTCATTTATTTATGTCAAGTCAAGTCAAGAAGCATTTGTTAAGTGATTAGACTATGTACCAGGATACAAATACAAGTGGAAAGATAGTGCCTGCCTTCAAGGATCTTACATTCTGATGGTAGAAGACAATATCTAAAAAGAAACTGAAGGGGGGGCAGCATGGAACAGTGCAGGCAGAAAGGAAAGGAATGAAGAAGTGGTTTGACTGGAGATTCTCCTTAAAATAAAGGTTTGGTGAAGAACCAACCAACCAATTAGAGGGCAAGATTTCAGGGGTGGTGAGTACTTGGATGTTTGAAATCCAGGGGTCAAGTGAGCTTCTAGGGTGAAGAGAATTCTGTGGCATGGTAGAGAAAGTTTAAAGAACCAGGAATAAAGCCTGGAGAGGAATTCATCTATCTGTAACCTCTGTCCCAAAGCCCATTGGTATGGGACACCCTGCTTATTGGTGATGAAGGCTTTACCCTGTGGGAGGGGCCACCTGGAGGTGGTGAGAGGCATATGAGAGCCTTAGTTCCCTTCAGGACTCCTCAAGTGACAGTCCCCTTAGGGACTCTTCAAGTGCCAGCCCTCTTCAAGTATTGAATTGCTTCTGGTGCTTCTGGTTTCCAGCTTTGAGGGGGAAGATGGAAAAGGCCAAGCCCATGTAGGTGGCTGAAAAAAAAGACTGGGAAGACATGAGAAAAGCCAGAAGTTTCCATTATGTCCCTATCCCCAGCTTGCTACACTAGAGACTTTGAAGAGTTTCCCTTTGTTGAGGTCAAGGAACCATATGTTGAGGTTTAGGGGTGCTCAAGACCCCAAAATACCAACACCCCGGGTCTTGCTCAAATAAATTCAACTCAAGCCTTCTTTCAGCCAAAGAGAAAAAACAGTTTATTAAAGATTTGCCATATTGGGTAAAGTCTTAAGAAATCTCACCATTTGTGATGCTTATCTGACAAGTGGGCCAGATTCAATCTAAGCTAGATTGAATCTGAGCACCTTCATGGAGGCAAGATGAGACATATATAGAAAGATCTAGTGGGGGTATGTAGGGTGGTCCTGGGGTGATGGGAGGAGGGGTTTAGGGAGGGTCTTGAGGAGGAGCCTAAGGAGGATCTTGATGGGACTGGAGTGAGGTCAGATTCCAGGAACCAAGAGAATGGGATTAAGGGTGGGAGGTACCTGGAGATGACAGACAGTAGGGGGCTAGGGAAACAGACTTGGGTATAGATATTTTGATAGGATCAAGAGTGGGAAATGGCCAGAAGGCAATCCAGAGGTAACCAGACAATGGAAGGTGTAATGGCAACAAGGCTGGCATACCCAGGATGGCTGCTAGCACAGGTTCTTAGATTGGCTTTACTAAAGAAAGCAACTTAAAAGGGGTCAAAGATCTTTAATTACATAGAAAAAATACAAAGAGAAATAAAGACCAACAGACAGGGCTCTACTGCCTGAATCAAAGCTTTACATCCACCACTGCATGGAGAGAGCCTTTACCTCTCAGGAGTTGGGGAACTCTGAACATATAGCTACTCAGAGACTCGACCAGGGAATCACAACATCTTTCTCCTAAGCACTCCCCCCAAAGCAAAAGCTCACCTCTCAGAGTGCTCAGCATCTAATTAGAAATTAACAAAAGGTGTGTAAGCAAGCTTCCCTCAATGGGCTCCACATAAGGCCTATTGATGGGTGGGGGAAGAGCTTATTCCCTATTGACCTTACAGAAGGCTACCCTAGGCTATTTGGGCATGAAAAGCCAGATGAAGTGAGAAGATTCAGGGTGGGGTTCCCATAGTCTAAACCCTATCTACGACACTATCTCTTGCTTGAGCTGAGTTATTTCCTTTCCAGTGGGAGAGCTCTTTCACTTTGTATTTTCTGGTATATATTCCCCTGTACATACCTTCTCTGATTTCTATTATGGTTTGGATAAATGTATTTGTTTGTTATTTGCTATATGTGTTCATTGTTGAATTGGTATTTGGTAGTAAAGGGTTAAGCCTTGGGTACAGAGCTTGGGGTCCTCCCTCCACGACAAAATGATCAGGCGTTTGAATCAGATCATATTCCCTAGACTAATAATGTTGAAGGGAGAAGACAGATACACTTCTAGCCTGAAACCCCTCTCTCTTTAAGGAGAACAGAGGAGTCTCCTTCCCAACCTCCTGTTCCCTGCGCGCCCCACCCCTCCCCTGGAGCGAGGTGAGGAAGACACTAGAGAGGGTCTATTCTCCCTCCCTTGGAGTCACATAAAGACAGCTTTTTCTATACTTGTAGTCCTTTCCTAACACATGTGGGGCCCCCTCTCCTTCACTATCTATCTATCTGGGATGTATGGGGTCTTTAGGAGGACTAGCACCTCTAGTATGATGGCTTGCTGATCCCTTTTCAGGGCTGCTCACCCACCTCTCACCTGTGGCTCCAAGAAGCCGTAGCATCCACAGTGGACACACCCTGGTAAACCATCTCAGCAGACAGGCTAAACCAACAGACCTCGAACCTGTCAGTGAGTTAGGGGGATGGCTACCCCAAGCATACGAAGACTTCCCCTGATAGAATAGGGGGATGAGAACAATTTGTTCTAACAGCCCTGAAGGCAGCTGAAGCAGAAACTGTGGAGCACTTAGAGCTTGGTCAGACATAGAAGACACCAAGAACATCCACTGCATCCCGGGCCATTTAACAGTCGCCTTGACTTTTGTCCCAGTGATGGCTGAGGACTTTGAGCACTTCTGCCTCGCTTAAATCCAAATCATCTGCCAGCCAAGACATCACTTGTGATGTCATTGGTCCTCTTCAAAAGGACAAGCAACATTCGTCCATCCATCCATCCGTCTCTCTTTAGATCTCTATCACTCTCCTTCTTTCTCTCCATCCTACCTATCCATCATATGTAATCTCTGGGAGCCTCAGATGACTTGTCTGGAAAGAGGCTGGACGTGATGACCTCTATACTTTCTCCAGCTCTAAACCTATGATCTGTGATGTATAGGAGCTTCAGAAGAAATGAACCAATTCAAACGAATTCAGCAAGATTTCACCTGGCCTCCGTGACTCACGAGGGCCGGGCCCTGCGAAGCAGAGGGAGAGACGGAAGGAGAGGAGCTTGTGACCAGAGAGGGAGGGTATGAGGTCGGTCATGGAGGTGGCATAATTTGGGGTAAGAATGAGGTCTCCGGTGCCACCCACCTCCCAGGTGGAGGATGCACAGGGGTCTTTGGAGTGGCTGAGGCCGAGCAGCTGGGTGTAGGGAGGTGAAAGGGGCCAACTGCAATAGTTTCGGGGTATGAGGGCTTGGGTTGGGCTAGAGAGGGAGACTGAGGCAGGGACCGAGCTCCCGGAGCCTGGATGGGTGGATGAATGAATGGAAGGGGTGAAGGGGTGAGGACGCGAGCCAAGGTCCCCGCCTGGAGACCGGCGGCATCCACTTCCACACTTCCTCGTTCTAGACCTAGGACCAGCCATGCGCGGGGAAACTGATGGCCGGGTCGGAGACTGCGCGGAGGAGGGGCCGCGAGCGAGCTTAGAAGGCTGCAGGCGCTGGGGCGCGCGGAGCCGGAGCGGCAGCGGGAGCAGCGGACCTTACAACTGGGCGTCCGAAGGGCGCAGGCGCAGCTCCTCTTAGAACGAGGACCAGGGTGGGGCTGAACGGAAGTCGAGGGGCTGCCCACGCTTTCTCTGCTCGGCTTCCGGGCCTTTTCCTAACTTACGGGGAAGGTGTTGGATGTGACACCGCAAGCTCAGCTTGGAGGGGTTTGAGTGAGCGAGCTGGATGTGTGACACAACCGGGCTCGGGGAACGGATGTGAAGGGGCCGCCTCGGCTGGGCGCGGACCCGGGACACGTTTGGGTGTAACACCGTCTGCACGCGGCTGCGAAGACGGATGTGGGCCCCTAACGCCGGAGGCTGAGGAGATGGGGACCGATATGGCTGTTACACCGAGCACGCGCTGAGGCGCCTGGGACGGCTGTGGCGGTGACACCTCCGAGCCGGGTGACGGGACGGATGTGGGTGTGACTCCCCCGCCTTCCCACGGGCGGGCGTGCTGAGCGGAGGGGACGGAGGAGGCCGGGACGCCGCCGGCGTGTGGGAGCGCCGAGGAGAGCCGCAGGCCGCGGGGATGTGGGCTCCGCTGCTGGACGCGCTGTGGGCGCTGCCGCTGGAGAAGCGCATCTTCGGCGCGGTGCTGCTCTTCTCCTGGACCGTCTACCTGTGGGAGACCTTCCTGGCGCAGCGGCAGGTGAGCGGAGCCGGAGGAGGAGGGAGGAAGGCCGCACCCCGCTCCCTGCCCACGTGGGCCGAGGATCCCGGCCCCCCTAGCGCTAGGCCCCGTCGCAGTCACCCCGCGCTCCCCTAACCCCCCCCTCTCCTACCCCACCAAAACAACTAATCAGACCTCTTCATTCTCTGCCCCCACCCCACCCCCATCCTTGGCATGCAGTAGGCGCATAATAAATATCTGATGAATGCTTGGCTTGAGCGACTTCCCCCAGAGGCTGGCTTTGGGGACAAGATCTGGGTTCGAATCGCCGCCGCCCTGCTCGCCCCCCCTGATGTGACCTTGGCCAGTCTCACCTCCCTAAGGTTCTGTTCTCTTACGTGTAAAATGAGAGGGTTGGACCAGATGCCCTCCGAGATCCCCTGCCTCCCATTGGCGCGTGGCTCTGTAGCTTCGTCATCATTCACGTACCGATGGGGATTTAGGGTTTTCCACGTTGGTTTCCTCTCACTTACACTATGAGGTAGTTAAAGGGGGTGTTATCACACTTATGAGTCCCCAGTCTAGTGTTTTTTCCGCTGTTTCAGGCTGAGTTCCCCCAAAATGTTTCCCCATGACAACCCTGTGAGTTCAGTAGGATTAAGAATGGCAGTCCCATTTGGCTGATGGGGAAACTGAGGACAGGAAATTCTCTTCCGTAAGGCGGAAAGCCTCCTGGGAACCGAAGGCCACCCTGCTATAATCCTGGGATCTCTACGAAATTCATAGTCCTGACCCGGGAGCCTGCGTTTGAATTCTTTCCCTACCCCTCACTTGCCCTTTGACTTTGAGCAGTTCGTTTCTTCTCTGTGCACCTCATTCTTCTCATCCGTAAAAAGAGGAAATAGAAAACTGTATGGCCATTGATTTAGAGTTCGAAGGCACCTTGTTAGGTCTAGTCCACCCACCTTTGTTGTATGAAAAAATTATACCTCTGAAAGATTGAGTGACTTGTCCACGGTCACACAGATACCGAATTGAAGGACCAGGCACTCTCATTCCAAGTCTCTGTGCCGTGCAGTCCTGAGGATTGTGCTTGGGTGATCTCTGAAGTCCCTCCCAGCTCTTCTCCCTCTTACTGGCCTGTCATTTCTTTTGCTTTTCACCTCATTGGACCATCTTTTCCGTTGTTGGTGTTAGTGTGAAGCCATGAGATCAGAAAACCATTTCCCAAAGCTTGATGCCTTTCAGCTGTATCCAGGAGCTTACCTCCTAGGCATCAGTACTTCAGGAATCCAGAATGTGCTTGGCGTGGGTACTCTCTCCACCGACGCTGATTATAACCCTTCTCTGATGGTCTTGGATGAGTTGTTGTGACTGAAAAGCTCATAAACTCAGTCGGGTGAGGCACCTCTCAAGGTTAGCTGGTCCAGGCCTCAGATGACAGCTGTAGGTGGTTCACTGGGACATCTTCAAAGCCTTTCCTTCTGGTGGAGTTGTCTGGAGCTTGTGCCTTGCTTGCAGTCTGAGTCTTTGAGGGTTACTTTTGAGCCAGGCTGTAGGCTGGACTTTGGATTTCAGGAACTTAAGAGGATCTATAAAGTCATGCAAGACATACACCATTTTCTTTGAAGGCTCATGTGAGCCATTATTAAATAACGGCAACTCTGCATGATATCGAGAACATTCCTCTTCAGAGTGCCAAAACAGTTCTGTTCCCTGCCATTCTTTTATCACCACCTCTTTTTTCCCCCCTCTTCTCTCAATTTCTCCCTCCATTTCTGCCTTGTACCTGCAGGTCTTCTTTCACCCTAAGTATTTCTGCCTCACCATTTTTATATACGTGTGTGTGTGTGTATGTATCTGCCATATGTCTTTTGTCTGGGAAGGTAAAGAATTAGGTAGTAAATGCAGTGTAGGGGAAAGAGCATTCCAGTTTGAGTCAGTAGACTTGATTTGATTCCTGACTCTGCCACATCTTGTGCCTTTAGGCAACTCCTCGGTTGTC
The DNA here is from genome assembly GCF_011100635.1 of Trichosurus vulpecula. NCBI lineage: Eukaryota > Metazoa > Chordata > Mammalia > Diprotodontia > Phalangeridae > Trichosurus > Trichosurus vulpecula. The sequence continues at coordinate 72,164,472 of NC_050574.1, read as the reverse complement.
TTTCAGCTTCACTTTCTTACACCTGACTTCAGCTACTTCACAATTCAGTTCAATTTAGTCAGCATTTATCAAGGGTTTCAGTGTGCAAGGCGCAGCAGGTACAAAGGCAAAAATGAAGTAAGCCCTGCACAGTAAACAGTTCACATTGTACTGGGGAGGTGGGGTGCTATGACAACTGGAAATGCTGGGGAGGGTTTCATGGGAGATGTAATGTCTTGAACTCAGCCTCAAAGGAAGATGAGAATGCTGAGTTGTGGAGATGAGGAGGGAAGTATGTTCCGGGCCTACTGAACAGCCTGTTTAAATACATGGATAGGAGATGGAAGGTGAGTTGGCTGGAATTCATGAAAAAGGATTTTATGAAATAAGGATAGAAAGAGAGGCTTGAGCCAGGTAGTGGAAGCCCAGGACTTCAAATAGCTGTTTCCAAGATCAGATGGTGCAATGGATAGAGCACCAGGCCTGTAGTCATCTGAACAGTGTGACCCTGGACAAGTCACTTAACCACTCTGCCTCAGTTTCTTCACCTGTAAGATGGGGATAATAACAGTTCCTACCTCCCGCTGTTGTAAGGATCAAATGAGATATTTGTAAAGCACTTGGCACATGGTAGGTGGTCTGCAATGCTTATTCCCTTCCCTCTAGAGCTGTAATAGACCTTAGAGATCATTAGTCCAACCCCCTTGCTTTGTTTTGTTTTAGATGGGGAAATTAAGGCCCAAAGAAATGACTTGCCCAAGGTCACTTGGGTAAGAAGTGGCAAAGTCAGTGTCCACTGGCATCAGGCCAACACTGTACAGTGCTCTGTATTAGTAAGGTTCTTTGTCAAAGCTTTATCTCATCTGAGATGTTTTTCTCATCAAATATGTTTTTCAAGAGTAGGCCATATTTCCAGAAATCCGTGTGTGTCCATGAAGTCCGTGCATGAGTCTATTCCAGTTACTATACAAGTTGAAGCTTACTTATATAGCTCCTGGTGGCAAGTCTGTTACCCAGCAGTGCAGTGACGTGCAGGAGTTTTGACCATACTGGTGTGACAGTTCATGCCTAGATATGCTAGGCATGAACGTGTAGGAACAGTTTTAAGGAGGAAAAATTTTCACCAAAAATCTCATCCTGTGCCACATCCTGAGGTCATACAGGCCACATTTGACTAGTATGTCACATTCTGGATATAGGGATATATTTAATTAAATCCTATTACATTAAATAATCTAACAATATAATATGTACTAGTATATATAAATATATTTATGTAAATTGTTATAAAATATTAGGTGTAACACAGAGCCTTTGTACAAAGTGTTGAGAGATATTTTTAGTGATAGACACATTTTTCTTGCTGTTAGACAAATCTGTGAATGACAGCTAATTGGGTTCCTACAATTTCTTCCCCATTCACATAGCTCTGGGTTATTTGTGTGAACTGACTGTATTTTAATTTGGCTGTCCTCAAACTCTTTGTGTCTGCTCATTTCTGGTAGAATGTAAGCCTCAACAAGGCAGGGACCATTTCACTTTTTGTCCCACTTCCATGCGTAGGTGTACCCTAAGGTTCTCTCCTGGGCTCCCTTCTCTTATTTTTCTTGATGATCATATCCACTGCTGTGGGATCAGTGATTACCTTGATTCAGATCATTCCCATTTTTACATGTCTATTCCTCACTTCCTGATTTGCATACTTGACATCTCTACCTGGGTAACCTATAAGCATCTCAAACTCAATATATCTGACACAGCTCATTATCAACAACCAGCTTTCCTCTCAACTTTCCTGTTTCTGTCAAAAAAACCTTCCAGTTACTCAGGTTCCCAACTCCGGAGTCACCTTCAGCTCTTCGGTCTCCCCAGTCACCCAATTTTGTCAGTTCTACCTCCACAACAATTCTCTGGTCTCTTACCTTACCCTTGTCTAATGCCTCATCAGCTCTTCCCTGGATTCTCCTCAAAGTCGACTAATTGGCCTCTTAGAGCTAATCTTTTCCCAAGTCTCTCCAGTGCATCCTCCACCAAGCTGCCGAATGATAGAGCCTCAGTGGCTTTAGGTAAAAATATGAACTCCCTTCTTTGGCATTTAAGATTCTTTTTAGACTGATTTCATAATATTTCTCTTCTCTATTCGAGCTAAATTAGTCATTCTGCTTTATATAGAGCATTCCATCACGCATTTCCAGGCCTGTGTTCATATAAGGTTGTTTCCCTTTTCCTGCAATGTTTTCCTTCCTCACTTCCGTCTTTTGGGATCGATAGCTCCCTTCCACATTCAGCTCAAACGCTGCTTCCTACACAAACCGTTTCTTGATCTATCCAGTTAGTGTTCGACCCTCTCCTCACCCTGTTATTTTGTTTATACATTGTATTAACATATAACCTTTGTATCATGTAAGTTCTTTTAAGACAGGGCCTTTTTCATTTTGTTTGTGGATCCCCAGTGCTTAGCCTTCCGCTAAGTAAGCAGTAAATGTATATTGTCTTTGTATCCCCAGCAGCTTGTACATGTTAACAAGCACTTAATAAATATTTCTTTGTGAAATTGAAATTAACATCATAACTTTTAGAACACATCATCTAGTCCAACCCCTTCAGTTTATGGATAAGTCAGTTGTTGAAGAAAAAAAATAATAGTATATTCTATGTTTTAGGTATGAGTCTGCCGGAAATAATTTTATTAGTTTAACATGAATTTAAATCCAAGTGTTTATTCTTAAAGAGAGAAATACCCAAATGCAATAATTGCACCTGTTCCACAGGACAGTTTGAACTAACATTTATAAATCTTGAGCCAGGGAAAGATCACAATATGTTAAAATTCAGTTTTAGGTTAACTTTCTATTTTACCTACTAGAATAAGTCATTTAATCTTTTCCTTTTCTTTGGCCATTCCACTCTAGGATTCTCTGCTATCAATACCCTAAACTCTTCTGAGTGAATCAAAAGGTTCCCTCAAAATACGGGAGTAAAGTAATGGTGTCTGTTCTCCTTGGTATTAATTGATACTGCTCTAGAAGTGTTGGCAGTAGCAGTAAGACAAGAGCAAGAAATCAAAGATGGAAATTTAGGCAAAGAGGAGATAAGATAAAATTCCTCTTTTTGCTGATTTACTTAAAAGTCCTAGAGAATCATCTGCAATACTAACTGAGACGGTTAATAGCTTCCGGAGAGTCTCAAGCTAAATAAACACACAAATCAAAAGTGTTTCTGTATAAGAATAACAAAATTTGAGAGGCACTAATAGAAAGGGAAATCCCATTTAGAGTAACTATAAAAGGTGGAAAATAGTTGTGGGTTAGTTTACCAAAGTGCATAAAATGCTTGCACAACTTCAGTGACAGAGTGCTCCTTCAAAGAAATAAAGAACAATTTTAATAGCTGGAGGAACATTTAGTGCTTACAGTTGGGCTGAACTAGCATAAGAAAAAGTGACAATACTGCCAAAAGTTACTTTACAGTCCTGGTCCTGTTGCTATACCGGTCAAATCAAAGGGACACTTTACAGAACTTGAAAAAATAATAAAAATTCATTTGTAGAAACAAAAGACATAGAATATCAAGGGAAATAGTGGACAAAAAAGGTATGCATAAAGATTAAATGGTATTTCCAGACCTCAAACTATATAATAAAAACAGTAGTCATCAAAACTATTTGGTATTATTTAGAAAATAGAGAAGTAGATTAGTGTAACAGACTAGACAAGGGATAATATAGTGGAATTCAATAATCCATTGTTCAAAAACCAGAAAACATAAGTTACTTAGTAAAGAACTCCCTGATTGGTAAAAACTGCAGGAAAAACCAGAAAGTAAATCTGGCAGAAATTAGGCTTAGCCCAACATCTTTTACCGTAATTCACAATAAATTCTAAGTGGATATGACCTTAATATTAAAGATTATACCACACAAAAAAAAATAGAAGAAAAGCAGCTCATAGATTTTTCACAAGGACTGTCAGTAATGAGGCTATGAGCTAGGTACTGTTATTAGTATGCCATACTTATGTGTTTTCATATACACTAGATGAAACAGATACAATTGATTGGACCTAGTCTTGCTGTGAAGATAGGACTCTTAAAAGATTATTTTAAAGTAAGCAAGTGAACTGAGATTTGAATGTTTATTAAAGTATTTTTGTTACCACATTTATTTCAGAGACGTGTCTACAGAACCACTACCCATGTACCAAAAGAATTAGGACAAATCATGGATTCAGAAACGTTTGAAAAATCTCGACTATATCAGCTGGACAAAAGTACTTTCAGCTTTTGGTCAGGATTGTATTCAGAAACTGAAGGCACTGTAAGTATTCTTTTATATAGAGCACAAATGCAAATAACGAGTTTACAAATGAGAAATTGTTCAGTGTTAGCTCCTGAGTTAGTTTGGTTTGTGTTCCCCCAAGACAGTCAGCTCTTGACAATCAGAAACTCTGCAGGAATTGCCAGAAATGTATTCTCCCTATTTGCCTGCCCTCACATCGTCTCCAAATGTGGCCTTTGGAAAATTTTCTTACAGTACCCTGAGGTCAGTTTGCTAATGATCTTGCCTATAAACATTTTCAGTTACTTTTTTATTTATTTGATTGGTTCATTAGCTATCCTGGGAGTTTTCCTTTCAGGATTACTGGGCCATTTATCCTGTTGCTCCTAAAGTTGCCACTTCAGACAAGTAACATAGCTAAAGAGATTAGAAATGTGGCTTAGCAAAAAAAAAAAAAATCTAAATAGTGCATCAGGAGTAAGGAAAGCAGAAACATGATAGTTCAGTGAAAGAAGAGACCTGGAAATACTATATTTACACTCTTTCTGTGGAATCAAGGCCTGAGTAAGAGAGAAACAGCATGCTAATTGTATAGTCATCTCTGAGTTGATTTCGAGGACTCACCAAACATAAAAATCTGGCAGTGCTAAAGTGCCTTCTGCTGGATTTGATGAAAATTAGAACAAGAGGGTTCAGGGCACACTTTCCATGGGCCTAAGCATTGGGAAGTGTTGGTCTTTATTGGATATCTGACATAAGTGTCACTCCAGTCCAGGGGAAGAGAACAAAAAGGGAATTATGCTAACTCTGTCCCCAAACTATATAGAAATGATGGAGGGGAAAGAGAAGGCACATGGAGATTTATAATGGTTCTCAGGTTCTGTGTGGTAAGCCAGGAAAACCGAGAGCCTTTGCTCAACCATTATGACTTTGTGATAGTGGGTGAGTAGGGAGTGGAGACACAGACCATGAGACTTTTCTTTGTTATGTTGAGATTGAGTGGGAGTTCCTGGTAGCGTGCTGTTCAGATGAATTTTCAGGAGCAAACTCCTTAATTAGGACAATTGAAAAGTGTAGTTTGGGGGAGCATTGACTCTTGGGTTAAAGAGATATTTTCAGATATAGTTCAGTTTTTTCCATCTTGCCGTTAGTAATCTAGGGCAAGGGGCCAACTAAAGTGCCCATATTATCTAAGCTGGTAGTCAGGGAATAACAGTGATGTGAATAATGCTAAATGTTGATTCAGTTATTTGGTTTAAGAGAACGGTGACATACTCAAAGAGGAAATAGGAAAAGCTAGGACCATAAGATTTAGAACTAGAGAAACTTCCTTTGGGATCATCTAATCCACCCTCTAGTTGTACAGATGGAGAAACTGAGACCCACAGAGGTTGAGTAACTTGCCCAGGGTCATTCATTCAGACAGTTAAGGCAGCAGACCCAGGATCAAATCCAGCTCTTCTGACTCCAGATTAAGGAACATTTTGGGATGCCAAATTGAGATATTTTCATGTGCTCCTTGGCTTTGGAATCAGAAGATCTGGGTTCCCAAGAGCAGTCAGCCCACAAGCATTTGAAATATGTAATAAGTGTCAGGTCCTGTGCTCAAAGCTGAGGATACAGATGCACAAAGAATGAAATAATCCTACTCCCAACGTATTTATAGTCCATTAGAGGAGAAAAGACCATATGTAAGTATATACAGAATCAGTATAAAGAGAATCAGTACAAATGAATGCCAAGTAGTTAAAAACCATTTACTTAGGGAAGGTGGGCACTAGCAGTTGGGAGGGGCTTCATGTAGAAGGTGGTGCTTGAGGTGGCTGTGGTCACAGGGCTGGCACACAGTCCAGCTTTTCATCCACCACACTCTGCTGCTTGTCACATGATATGTTGCCTCTCGCAAGTAGCTAAGGACACATTAAAACTGTTCCACTTGAGTATTTCTCTGACACTTAGAAAAAACATTCGTTCCTTTTTTGTGTTGATTAAATAGTTGTGACTTTTTTTTTGAAGCACTAACAGAACTACTGTTTGGAATGTCTTTGCCTCTCCCTGCCTGAGGAAGCCTTAGTGCAGGATCTATTGCTATTGAAATTGAGGTAAACTGAGGCACAAAGTTCCAAGCACATTCAGTTTGTTGGTAAAGCTAGCAGTTCTTGGGTTTATTAAAAACAACAAGTGGACCATAGTTTTCCAAACCCTGGATTAGATGATTAGGGGAGTCTTCCAGCTAAGATATCTCTTAGTTCTAAGTCATAGAATTTGTGAGCCCTAGCAGATAAATAAACAAAAGTTAACTTTATTTTGTCCTTTATCTCCTCTTAGTGCACTTGAAATGAGGCTTTTGACATTTAGAACATTGAGGTTCATAATATTCTGGTTTCTCAACATTCCTTCATAAAATAACATTCACTTTAAACTGCCCTTGATGGTTGTTTAAAAAGCTTGGATTTTAATAATAGCATAATAGTAGTGCTTAGCCCAACAAGATATAAGGCACTGCTCTTGGCCCTGGAAATGAAAAACAATGAAGTCCTTCCCCTCAAGGAGCTTAAGTCTGGTGGAGAGAGTTGACATTTACACAAGAAAGTATAATATGAGAGAAATTAACTGGGCTGAATTTGATAGAGTGCTCTAGGAGCTGAGGAAAAGATTCCTTTCAGTTTGAGGGGATTGTCGGGGGGACAACATCATACTTGTGAGCTGGAGGAGCTGGGATGATGGCTTCTGTGGCTGCCTGACACTGGCTCTATACAACCACAGACAGTACTCCAAGAGGGCTGTGCTGTCAATGGGAGCCCCCTCTACAGGCTAGTATCCATTTCTCCCAGGTGGAGACCTTTCTAGGGCAGGAATGCTAAATCTGATTGAAGGACCAGAACTGAGTGGATCCTTCTAAGATGAGCAAGTTCCACCTGGCAGGCCTCAGTACCCTTGAGTGCCAGGAGGCCTCAGATGCCCTCTGGTGCAGTCCGCTCATTTACTGGTGAGGATTCTGCCGCCTAAATGTGGAGAACCTAGGACTCCAGATCCAGCCCTTCTTCTCCTGTACTTGTACACTCCTCTGTCAGAGTCAGAGGCCTCACTGATTCCTAGGAGCAGCTGCTTGTGACCCCAAGTGCCCCATTTGTGTCTGCCGCTGGCGAGATGCTGACCTCTGGTTCCTCTCCCTTCTCCATATTCCAGTCAAACCAGCTCATAGAGTGATCCTCCTTACCAAATCTTTGTTTAGCTCCACTTCCTACAGCTAAGCAAATAGCTCAGTACCTTTCCTGGAATAAGCCATGATTTTCTGTGGAATTCATGATTTTAAGAGTCTTGGATTATAGTCTGTCCACTGGATTTAGAATCAGAGGACCCAACTTTGAATCCTAGCACTGTTTTGTACTTGCTCTGTGACCTCAGATAAGTCACCTAACCTCTCTGGACCTCTCATCTGTAAAATAAAGGCATGGACTAGATGACTAAGGTCAGTCCTTCTGTAAGCACTCATTAAGCAAGCACTTGGGAATACAAATACAGTAAGTGAAAGAATCTCTACCTAAAAGACATTCCTATTCTAATAGGGAAGACAACCAGGACATATGTAAAAATATACAGAGCACATATAAAGAGAATAAATTTAAATAATTCAGCCTAGTTAAATACAACTAGCGCTTGAGGAGGTCAATAAAGCCTTCACATAGAGCCTGGTACTGGAGATACATGTTAAAGGAAGACGAGGATTCTGTGAGGTGGAGTCAGGAGTCAGTCAACTTTAAACACTTTCCTTATGCCAGGCACTGTGCTAAGCTGGGGTACAAAGAGGAAAGAAGGGTTGAGTACCAAGGTTGATTGGATTATGCAAGATGATGTGGTTTTCCTAAGGATGAGCTTCCTGGGGCTTAGTGGAGAAGTCCCAAAGAAGTGCAGAAGAAGTGAGGAGCCGAAGAGCCGAGTGCATTCCAGGGTTGGGGAAGGCAAGTGAGTTGGAACAGACACAAGGCCAGGATCAGCTGGACCTCAGAGTGCAGAAGGGAGGCTGAATTGGGGTCAGGTTGTGAAGGGCTTTCAAAACTAGACAAAGAAGTTTTAATTCCATTTTAGAGGCCAGAGGCATCCACTGGAGTTTATTGACTAGAGGAATGCCATAGTCAGAATTGTGCTTAAAGAAAGTTACTTTTTGTAGCAGAGTGGAAAATGGACTTGAATAGGAAGAGTCTTGAGTCAGGGAGACCAATCAGGAAGCTGTTACAATCTAGGCAAGAGTTTATGAGGGCTTGGACTAAGGTGCTAGCTCTGTGAGTAGAGAGAAGAGACTGAATTTAGGAGGTGAGAATGTCGAAATGGCAAGATCTGGCCATTGATTAGGTATGTGGGTCAAGGGACAGAGAAGATTCGAGGAAAATGGCACTGCTATGAATCCAGGAAACTGAAAGAACAGGGGTAGTCTCAGTGGAATAAGGAAGGAAGTTTATAAGAGGGCTGGGTTCTGCTTCTAAATCCTGGCTTTTTAAAAATAGAATCTTCAATTTATGAGCCTGTTCCTTTGATCTAGGCCTCACCTCTCTTTGGTAGTTTTAGTTGACTTCTATAAAAGTTCTCTAATTCCATTTAAAAAATTTTTTGGTTTTTGGTGTGGCATCTGGATTCACACATAGTATTAGAGGTTCTAGCAAACAACAGGATTTTTGTGTTCATTATCCTTTTTAAAGGTGCTCAACATTTGGTTGGGTTTTCCCTGCCAGCTATCATTCTCTATCTCTTCCCTTATTGGAAGAATATTCCCTCACCTTCTGCAGGCCTTTTCTGGGTCCACCCAGCTGTCTTCCCTTTCCAGGTTAGCTTCTATCTACTCTGTATATATCTTGTATGTACCTAATTCTTCTTATTCTCTCTCTCATTAGAATATATATTATTTGAGGGCAGAGAATGTTTTTTTTTGCCTTTCTTTGTATTCCCAACATTTGGCATAGCGCATAGCAACATAGTACGTGAGTAACGAAAGCTTATCGACTGATGTGTAAAGGTAAAATCCTAACAGTGACTCCTGGGCTCCTTTTATGGACTCAGTTAAAAGTGTATGGAGAGCCCATTGGATGCGTAGCTGTATGTTTCGCTAAGGCAGCATCCTTGCCCTTTTGAAGCTTTGTGTCTGATGAGCAGAAACAGCACACAAACAACTACAATACAGAATAAGACGTTAAGTACTTTGTCAGGGAAGGGAAAGAATGAATCAGAAGACTTCTTGGAGGAGATAGTTTTTATATGGATAAGCATTCAGAAGGCCAAAGTGGGTGGAGTCAGGGACTGGGGGTGGAGTATACGCTAAGCCTGGGTACAATGTGAATAAAGGGAAAGAAGCAAGAGCATTTGTTTAGGGACAGTGAGTAATCCTGGCTGGCTAGAGCTTCTAGCACACAGATGGAAGTAGCGTCAATCTGGAAAGTAGGATGGCAGCTGATTGTGGATGGTCTTGAATGTCAGAGGTGTCTTTTTTTTTTAAAGATTAATGTATTTATTTTTAGTTTTCAACATTCATTTCCACAAGATTTTGAGTTACAAATTTTCTCCCCATCTCTCCCCTCCCCTCCACCCCAAGTTGGCATATATTCTGATTGCACCCTTTCCCTAGTCTGCACTCCCTTCTATCACCCCACCCCACTCCCTTATCCCCTTTCTCCTTACTTTCTTGTAGGGCAAGATAGATTTCTGTACCCCATTGCCTGTATATCTTATTTCCCAGTTGCATGCAAAAACAGTTTTTAACGTTTGTTTTTAGAACTTTGAGTTTCAAATTCCCTCCCTTCTTCCCTCCCCACCCCTTTCCTTAAGAAGGCAAGCAATTCAGTATAGGTTATACATGTATCATCATGCAAAACACTTCCATAATAGTCATGTTGTGAAAGGCTGACTATATTTTCCTCCATCTTATCCCGTCTTGCATTTATTCAATTTTCTCCTTTGACCCTGTCCGTTTTCAAAAGTATTTGCTTCTGATTACCCCCTTCCCCAGTCTCTCCTCCCTTTTATCACCCCCTCCCCCATCCCCTTTCCCCCTAATTTTCTGTGGGGTAAGCTACCCAATTGAGTGTGTATGTTATTCCCTCCTTAAGCCAAATCTGATGAGAGTAAGGTTCACTAATTCTCTTTCACCTCCCCCCTCTTCCCTTCCATTATAATAGTTTTTTCTTACCTCTTTTATGTGAGATAATACCCCATTTTATCTCTCCCTTTCTCCTCCCAAAGTATTTCTCTCTCACCCTTTAAATTTTATTTTTTAGATATCATCACTTCATATTCAATTCACCTTGTGCCTGTCAGAGGTGTTTTAACTTGGTATTATAGAATTTCAGAGTTGGAACAGCCTCAGCAGCCATCCAGCGTGTACCCCCAGACAGATCACCGTTATAACATACCCAGTAATTGGACAGACAACTTTTGCTTTCCAGAGGGAAGGAATTCACTGTCTCCTGAGGGCTACTCATTCCGATTTTGGATAGCCCTAATTGTTGGAAGTTTTTTCTTTTCATCAAACCTAAATTTAGGTCTTTACAGCTTTTATCCATTGTTCCTAGTTCTGTCTTCAGGGGGGCCAAACAGAACAGGTCTAACCCTCACCCTTTCACATGACACATTTTCAAGTGCTTGGAGACAGTGATTGTATCCTTTTCTCTTTTTCAGGCTAAACATCTCCACAACCATGAGATCTTTTCAGTCCATCCTCATATGTCATGAACTTGAGGCCCTTTGCCATTCTGATTGTGTTCCTCTGGACACTTTCCAGTTTATCAGTGCCCTGCCTAAAATATTGCACCCAGAACTGAACACGAAACTTCCTATGTGGTTTGCACAGGGCCAGATCCAGTGGGACTATCACCTGGTTATTCTTGGAAGCTATACCTCTCTTCATGGAGCCCAAGATCACATGAGCTTTTTTGTGTGCTGTAGCACAGAGTTTCCTCATTAAGCTTGCAATCCCCTAAATCCCCAGGTGTTTTGGACAGAAATTCTAACTATAACTTCCCCATTTTGTTCTTATTAAGCCAATTTCTTATACTCAAGCATGAGACTTTAATTTTGTTCTTATTAACTTTCATTTTATTAGATTCAGCTCAGTTTTCTGGTTTCCTGAGGAAGTTTAATGTCCTGACTCTCAAATAGCAGGTTAGCTATCCTCCTTGGCTTTGTGTCATTTGAAAATTTGATAAGGCCATGTATTCTTTTATCCTAGTCATTGATATAAATTATAAATGCCATAGGGCCAAGCACAGATCGCAGGGGTGTTCTGTTAGAGATCTCTCTTTAAGTTGATACAGAGCTGTGAATGGACTCCTCTTTGAGTTTGGCCATTTGGTCAGTTCCAAATGCATTTAACCGTGCTGTCATAGAGCCCACATCACTGTGTATTTTCCACAAGAATAGCATGAGCTATTTTGCCAAAATCTGGGTAAACTGTAGTTACAGTGATTCCCTGATCTACCACTTCAGAAAAGGAAATGAGGTTATTCTGGCATTCCATGTTCTTGATGAATCCATGCTTGTGTGTTATCTTTACTTCCTTTTCTAGATGTAGGCAATTGAGAGTCCCTGAAGATTTTCTAATTAATGAGAGATATGTACAACTCTATGTATTAGGGACATTGCTTTGCTATTGGTATGAAGGGCTAATTGGTTGTAGGACCTGGAAGGGCTGTTATGAGGCAACTGAAGTAGCCCTAGCAGGTGGGACTAAAGGTCTGGCCTAGGGTGGTGGCAGTCACAGGAGGAGAGGGCCATTATACAGGTGGAAACAATCGATAGTGTTTTAGAGCACAACATTCTCTATAATTTGGATTTTTTTCCTAACTAGATTGCATTGTACTTGCCCACACTGAAACTCATCTGCCATTTTCTGCCCACTCATATAACCTTAAAAAGTCTCTGTGCAGTTTTCCCCTGCTATTTCTGGCTTATGTTACCTGGGATGTCATCAGTGATCTGGTACATTTTACTGCATAATCCCTTTCCCAGAATGTTTCTGAGGATACTAAGTGAGGCCACTTACTCTTGGAGATGTCTTTCTCCCCCACTCTCTTTTGTATATCTGTGCTAGTTCTCAATTTCTTTGTTTGGGTTTTTTTTTTTTTGGAGGGGGGAAGGCAGGGCAATTGGGGTTAAGTGACTTGCCCAAGGTTACACAGCTGGTAAGTGTGTCAAGTGTCTGAGGCAGGATTTGAACTCAGGTCCTACTGACTCCAGGGCTGGTGCTCTACTCACTGCACCACCTAGCCACCCCCAAGTTCTCAGTCTCTTGAAAGTTCCATAGAGACTGTAGGGATTGATAGTACTGGATGCATTTCCCTCCCAGTACTATATCTCTGGATGTACTTCATGGACAGCACCTATGTGAGTCTCCTTCCTGTATGCTCTGTTTGGCAAACCTATCACTACCCTCTCTGTCTCCATCAGCATGGTTTTGAAAAACATTCCTGCTTTTGAAAAGTTTGTGCTTTTGTGCATGTGTACACACACAGAGGTCAACTCCCTCATCCAGTACTTTGTCCTTTACTATCACCACCCCATCCACCCCCATGCACAAATTCCTCTACTCTCAGGGACTGACCATCTAGCTTACTCATGCGGGAAGCCTTCCCTGATGTACCTAGTCTATAACAAGCTTCACTCTTAGAACTTAGGTTGTACTATGGACTTCTCGAATGCAGCTGTCATCTAATGTAGTTTATTATCATGGTCAGTGTTTATATTAGCCTTGTACTAGAATGACCATGGGGGCAGGAGCCATAGCCTAGCTAAATGTTGAATCTCCTGCATTGCTAAGCACAGTGCATTATATGGTGTAGAGAATGTAAGCTCCCTGTGAGGAGGACAGTGCCTGGTGCGTAGTGATTGTTTAGTAAGTGCTTGATCAATTAGTCTTCACCAAAGATATTTTGAAACTAAATGTGTTGTCCACTGATTCGATGGTGGTTTACATGCAGATTTACTCCCTTGGTGAATTCAACAGATATGATTTCCCCTTATGGAAACCAAGTCATCTTCTCTCCATGAGTGATTTATACTATCATAGGTAGTTTCATATGCTTTTGAAAAATAGCTAAGATGTATTTTCCTTTGCAGGTCATTCTTCTTTTTGGAGGAATTCCATACCTCTGGAATCTTTCTGGAGTATTTTGTAGGCGTGCTGGATTTGGGCCAGAATATGAGGTACTTTTTATTATGTCTAAAAAATGTTTTTCCCCCTTCTTGAATTGCAGAGGTTTATTCTAAAGTTAATTTTGGTGGTAGTTAAGTCATTCATTATTTATAGTTAGGACTTTGCATGAATTGACAGTGGCTTGTAGAACATTTTGCCATGAAATAGCTATTTGAACTGCCTCTGTGTCATAGCTGTGCAGGGATGTGAGATATCAGTTTAGAGGAGAATGGGAGAAATTCTTGGAGGAAGGAGCCTTTAGGAAGAGGAGCAAACAACTCCCCAGCAGAACCATGTTGGGATTCAGGAAGCATAGAGAAGTGAGCAGTGACTCAAGAAATGACTTGTAGGCCCTGTTTGTGGGATGGCAGCAGCCAAACATTTTCCCCTTTTCTCCTTAATTCACAGTAGCAGTCATAGGGTCATAGACCCAAAGACCTGGGCCCTCAGAGGTCATCTACTCAAACCCACACATTTTATACTTGAAGAAACTGAGGGCCAGAAAGGTTAAGTGATTTGCCTGAGGTCACGTAGGCAGTAAGTGGCAGTGCTAGGTTTGGGGGTTTTGTGAGTTTTTTTGGAGGTGGGAAGGCAGGGCAATTGCAGTTAAGTGACTTGCCCAAGGTCACACAGCTGGTAAGTGTGTCAAGTGTCTGAGGCAGGATTTGAACTCAGGTCCTACTGACTCCAGGGCTGGTGCTCTAGTCACTTTGACACCTAGCTGCCCCAGTGCTAGGTTTTGAACTCATATCCTTAGACTCCACACGTCCACTACATCATTCAGCCTTCCTATGCCACTCCTTAGGAAGTCCCATGGGGGACAGAAGCTGCTGTTTCTTATCAATCTTTATCACTTTCAGAAGCTAGACCTCATGGGCTTTGGGTCAGAGCTTAGGAATCCAAGGGCAGTGAGAACAAGGAGATTATTGAACCACTTAATAGAAGTGGTGTCAGTCGTATTATTCTGCAGCAGCTTGTAGTTCTGTTTGATTCCAAATAAAAGAAATGCAGGGGTTTGTTCATTTGGCATGTTGGGCATAGTGATTCCTGTGCACCACTGTCTGGGTTCAGATCTGAACACATGCCCTTTCCCTGATCCGACAGAACTATTATGCCAGGAGAGAGAACAGTGGCAGGGGGAGGAAGGGAAGAGGAGGAACTCTTGAGCTAAGACATTAGATACTGCAGCAGGAATGAATAAAAGGATTGTTAACTTTGTAGAAAGTAGTTACAATGTGCATGTATGCCTAAGTATAGAGATAAGCATGCACAGATATGAAGAGATAGTGATAATATTCATGTTGTCTGTATAATATAGATGTCTAGTTTATAATGTCTTTTTTTTTTTTTGAAAAACAAAGAAGTAGACCTAAAGAATCTTTCTTGTGGGCAAGATTTGTTTTGGTTTTTTTCATCCTCCCTAAGTAGGTGTCTTCAAGCCACTTCCTCAGAAGGGAAGAGCAGCAATATCTTAAAAAATAAAGAGGTTTTGAAGTACTTGTTCCCTTGCTGATAAATGCAGGCTTTTGATAAGGGAGGCTACTGACATTATGTCTCACATTTCTATTTTAAGTAGTAACCGATAGAGGTAACATTTGGGGAGGACGGCCTTCGCTCCCAGCAGGGTCATAGCTGCACGAACAAAGGCTTTTCAAAGCAAGACAGGATATTGGAAATTAGCAAGCAGTAAGGTGTATGGTTTTGGTTAGCTGTCTCCATGCATAGATGGACGGGGGTGCATTTGCATTGCCTCATACAAGATGGGCTGTGTGTGTCCATCTGTCCAGGACTGACCGCTGCAATAAGGTCTTCAGTTAGAATGCCCTCCTGAACGCTGAGGCGCATGGATCACTTTCTTAATCAGTTCAATTACCTTGAACCCCATTTCTCCTAAACTCCAGTTAAGGTAACTAGTGTTAGTACTGGGAAGTATAAATTTTCACGAGAAAGCACCCTCTATTTGTGAAGCAAGTGGAGCATATCTATATATCTATATCTCTGCGTAGGTTGTATGAATGTTTGTATATATGTATATTTGTGTATGTACGTATGTATCTCAGGAATTTAAAAATATCTAAAAAGAATTTATTTTATTATTATATAAATGTTTTATTTAAATATTTAAACAAGAATTTATTAAACACCTACTGTGTATATTCCTGGCACTTTTTTAAGTATTATCTTATTTGATGCTCACAACGACAGTGCGAATGCTATTTTAGGTAGTATTTATAATCCCCCTTTCACAGATGAGGCAGCTGAGGCAAATAGAGGTTAAATGGTTTGCTTATTATCCAGCTAGTGTCTGAGGTGTCTGAGGCTGAATTTGAACTCAGGTCTTTCTGATTGTAGGCCTGGTGCTCTGTCCACTAGAACAGCCAGCTGCTGTGCTCGTGCTGGCTTTGCAAACCTTACAGCACTGTATACGTGCTGGCTGTTAGTGGAGATTGTGATGCCGTAGAAGGCACTGTGATGTGCCATGAGGGTGTGCAGCTAAAACTAGACCCTCAGTCTGTGTGTCCCTCCTTTAGGTTTAGAGAGAGAGAGTTTTTTCTTCTTTAAAGTTAGATTCCTCCACTGTAGTCTTGACCCTCTTGTTTGTTTTTGCCTCTTGAGCTTGCTTTTCCCAGCTCTGGCCTACTCTTTTCAGCTCCCTTTGACAGTTTCTTTTCTTCCTCACCTTCTCCAGGTGTGGACATTGCTCAGAGCTCCGCCCTCAGTAATTTTCTTTCTTCCCACTCCTTTGGCAGTCTCATCCACTTCCTTTTGCTTTAATGTATTTCACCTCCCATACTCTTATCTCCCTGCCTGAGCCAAGCCCTATATAAAGAGGATTCTGAAGGGCAGAGGTGAAGAGAGAGGGCATTCCAGGTGTTGGAGAGGCTATTAACAATAGTCCAAGAGAAAAGAAATGGAGGCTTGAACAAGAGTGGGAGTGTTACAAGTGAATGGAAAGAAGGAGAAAGATGCAGGAGGTATAATGGAAGTAAAATCAGTTGTTCTTGGCAACTGATTGGATGGTGGGGTGGGGTGGGCAGAACGTTGATGGTTCCAAGGTTTTGGTTCCTGGTAACAAGTAGGACCATACTGCCATCGGTAGAAATAGGGAGGTTGGGAGGGAGGTGCTAGCTTAGCAGAGCATAGGAGCATGAAGTGACAGTGGGACATAGAGGTAGATGTACACAGCAGACAGTTTGAAATGAAAGACTAACACTCAGGAGCCTCCTCTGTGTAGATGTATTATGAACACATGGGAAGAGGGGAGCATGAAGAGAGGAGAGAATGGGGCTTGGGAGACACCCTCATGTAGGTGGTAGCAGGAGGAGGACGACGAACTAGCAGAAGATACCAAGAAGACCAGTCACAGGAAAAAGAGAAGAGAGAAGTCCAGGGAGGAGAGAGTCCTCCAGGAGCAGAAGGTGATTAGCAGTGTCCAATATGGCAGGATACTTAAAGGAGAATGAGGGCAGAAAAGAGCGTGGGAGAGACCATTGATGACCTTGATGTATTGGGACAGGAAGTCAAATTGCAAAGGGGTTGATAAGCAGAATGGCTCCTGAGATGGTAGAGGGAGTGAGAAGCGATGATTTCTCTGGGACTTTAGCATTGCAAAGAAGGAGAAATATAGAATGGTGCTTTGAGGAGATAGGACCAAGGGAAGTCTTTCTAAGAATGGAGGAGACCAGATCATGTTTTAGGCATTGGAGAGAGACCCAGTGGGTAGGAGAGACTACAGTTTAGCAGGGACAGGAAATGATTGTTGGGGAAAGTTCCCAAAGGAGAATGGAGAGGATAGGCTTGAGGATGTAGGTGAAGGTGTCGTGCAGAGAATAAGAGCGAGCCGAGACCTGGGTTCAAGGTAAATTTAGGTGTGGACTTATTGTAAGCGCGTGACTACCTGGAATATACACTCAAAGCAGTCAGTCCCTAATTGAGATATGTACAAGGCTTATAAAGGCAAAAACCACAAAAGCACAATTAGGGAGGGTGGCTAGCAGAAGCAATGACGTGCAGAAGCAAAGAACAGCCATCGGTTAGATCCATAGCTCAGAGCTAATTTGGGAATATGGCGCAAGGGTACAGGGGTGCAACCTTCTAGTGACAAGGGGGTCCCTCCCAGGTCATGGTCAGCTTCCTAGAACAGGGTGGAGGGCATAGGGTGGAGGGACATGAGGCAAAGGGCAGTGGAATTCCCCAGAACAGGTCAGGGTCATGTTCTGGCTGAAGGGTGGGGGACCTCTGTACCCCCTGTTTGGTCAGCTATGTTCTGTGTGGAGGGACCTAGGTTGGTCAGCAGAACAGTTGCACAGTAACCCAGGGTGTGGGGACCCTATTTGGTAACAGAGTGGTCTCTCCTTAAGATGAATTTGTACCTTTACCCTGGGACTGATCCTTGTACATAATGCTGATGTAAAGGAGAATATACAGAATGCTGATTCAGGAGAAAGGGGGAGTCAGGGGACTAGCCTTGGGCAATCTACCCAGAACTATGCATTAAGCTGTTTCAAGTCATTACAGGGTGTAGGACAGAGACAAAGACAAAAATGTAAAGGGGATTAGTGGTGGGCTTCAAATTTGGGCACAACAAAGGGAGTTAACTGTAGCAAGCAGAAAAAGGCTATCTTATTTTCTGAGACTTAGGGAATTGTGATGTTACTCTGTAGAAATAGTAATTGTTTTTTCCTGTTATCTTTAGATCACTCAGTCCTTGGTATTCCTGTTTTTGGCCACACTCTTCAGTGCCCTCACTGGCTTGCCTTGGAGTCTTTACAATA
This sequence comes from Trichosurus vulpecula, assembly GCF_011100635.1. Classification (NCBI taxonomy): domain Eukaryota; kingdom Metazoa; phylum Chordata; class Mammalia; order Diprotodontia; family Phalangeridae; genus Trichosurus; species Trichosurus vulpecula. The sequence continues at coordinate 72,146,264 of NC_050574.1, read as the reverse complement.
CATTTGTCATAGAAGAAAAGCATGGTTTCAACCAACAGGTATTGTAAAATGCACTGACAGTGTTCATTGTCATATAGAGATGAACTTTCTTCTTTCCCATTGTGTCTCCACTTTTACTTATACAAGCATCACTTATACATGTGCCACTTTACTTCTGTTGCTTGAATAATTTGAGAAAAATACATAGTAGGTTGCAGCAGCAGTGCTACTTGCTGCTACTGTGGCTGTGTAAGGCCAATAACACCAGCATACAGGAAGGCTACTAACACAGGTTCTTTGATCTGCTTTTCTAAGGAAAGCAACTTTAAGGGGTTAACAGTCTTACTTTAATTAAACATACATATATCATTTACTTAGTTTAGGGGGAAAAGTCAGCACCCTGAACCTCAGAGCAAACACAAACAGAAATTACAAAGAGAGAAAATATAAACAGATCAACAGACAGGTTTCTGTTTGACCATAGCAATACATACATAGTTACCAGAGAGAGAAGCACCAACATCTGGGTTTTCAAAGGGGGGGGACGGACTCCTTAACACCTACCCAGAGTCTCCACACCAACACTCTTCCAATGAGTGTGCCCCCAAAGCAAAATGCCAACCTCAGAGCATATATACCCCGATTAGGGCCTTGGGGCTTAGCCCCTGCTTAGCAAAAGGGTGTAGGCCTAAGGCTTTGCATTTCCATAGCAAAAGGGTCTGGAAGAGAGCTTTAATCACTAGCACCACATCATATGTATTGTTTCCAATCAATAACTCTTGATTTGAACAGAGGCAAGACTCATCAGAGGCACTTAGTGCTGAGAAGCTTCAAATCCCACTTTACTTGCTTGATTGAAGCAAAGGCAAAACTCAAAGGCACTTGATTGCCTTAGTGCTGAGAAGCACTCGAAAACAAATGACAACAAAAGAGTCCCACCCTGCTTGCCATTACATTTGTGCAACAAAAATTGAGGGGTTTTTTCTATAAAAAACTTTCTGTATTAATAAGTTCAAATATTTCTCAGGTTATTAGTTTCAAACCAGTTCTTTTAAAGGTGTGAGGAACAAATGCAAAAATAAAAATGAACCAAGGCAGGTAGACCTACCTTCACTTGAACCTGCACCCCAGAACTGTTGGGGTGGCATTTCCTCTAATGATACTACTACAAATAAAGAAATGACCTCAAGAAAGAAGGAGCTGAATCTCAAGGCCTCTTCTTTCCACCTTTTTATAAAAGGTAGTCATTTCTTTACAATTATTCTGCTTGTTGATATTTACAAAGTAGAAAAGAAGCCCAGGAAGTTGCAGGTGCTTAGCCTCAGGCCTGGTAAAGCAGAATCATTGCATGCTAATGTTTCATATTCTTCTCAGTACTTCCAGATTCAGGATTTCAGTGGTGTGGGCATTACTTGTAGAAGATTTTGAAGAGTTGCTGTTGGCAGAAATACTCAGTATCTGGTGGCCAACATTCTGCCCTAAGCTAGGCAGCCCTGCGGACAAGGGTGGTCTTTTTCTGGGACAGAATACTCTCCAGGTTTGTAGGGCCTTCCAGAGATTGTGCTTTCCTGCTGCGGCCTTAGAAACATAGGGGTATCGTAATAATGTGGTGAGCCGTTGGAGTAGGGACTTGAGTGTGAGAGTAGATAGTATTCAGTTCGATATTTAAAGTAGCAGCTTTCTGTCATGATTTCTTTTTTTTTTTCAGACCTTAGGGTTCTTCATGAAAGATGCTATCAAGAAATTTGTTGTGACTCAGTGTATTTTATTGCCTGTTACTTCACTTCTGCTTTATATCATTAAAATTGGAGGTGACTACTTTTTCATTTATGCCTGGCTGTTCACATTAGTTGTTTCTTTGGTGAGTAAAGTTTCTCTCTCTCTCTTTCTCTCTCACTATTAAGCAAAATAAGTGCTTTAATTTTAATTAGCATGAAAACAATTTTATTTTAAAAGTAATTTTTTTAATGTGATTTCATTAAGTTAAAATTTAAAGAGTTTTTTTTGTCTTGAACTTGACAAATGTCTCCTAGAAAGAACATTTCCATATATGAAGTCACTAATATTTACTATATACAGCTTGCTTTTAAAAAAGTATACATAGTAGATTATTTTTTAAAAGAATGTTTTTATTTTTCTCAATTACATGTAAAAAAAAGTTTTTTATAATTTTTGGGTTCCAAATTTCCTGTTTTTCCTATCCTCAAGAAGGCAAACTCTTCGATACAGATTATACACATGCAGTCCTGCAAAACATTTCTATTTTAACCATGTTGCAAAAGATTAAACTACTCTTAAGGAACAGGTGAAATTCAAGGTGAATGCTTATTAAACTGCTCTGTTGACTCATGTTTTTGTGGAGTGCTTGGATTACCATGACTAATCTTAGAATTTGAAAAAAATTTTGTTGACTTTTTATGTCAGTTCTTTTCTTTCTAGATAGGAAGACAAGCCAGCAAAAGAAAATAGCGACATGGAAACTGAGGGAGGGTAGAGTATCAAGAAGGAGGGGTGGTTATGGTGTCAGATAATGTGCAGGGGTCACCTGGGAAGAAGAGGATTGAGAAAAAAAGGCCATTTGGATTTGGCAGCTAGGAGGTTATTGGTGACTTAGGGGAAAGCTGTTTTAATTGAATGCTGAACAGAAAAGGCAGGTTGGACACGAGTGAGGTGTGAGTGAGCAGTGAGGTGACATTTTCCGTATTGGAGCAAGGATGATCACTTTAGACCTTTTTGGGGCGGGGGGCAGGGCAATTGGGATTAAGTAATTTGCCCAAGGTCACACAGCTAGTAAGTGTGTCAAGTGTCTGAAGCCGGATTTGAACTCAGTTCCTCCTGACTCCAGGGCCAGTGCTCTACTCACTGCGCCACCTAGCTGCCCCACTTTAGACATTTTTCTTGGCCTTCTGTCCCTAGGACCCACAGATAGGCTGAGAACAGGACAGGAGGATTGGGGAGAAGAGCATGGAAGTAATCAGTACATATTTTTATACAAACACACATACATATGCATACATACACAAAACCACACAGCTACATATTTTCCAACCTTACTTCTTACTGGTACCCATCTATTCTATTTTAGTCAAACTGACCTATTTATTGTTCTCCCGATCCCCATGAAGAGTTTCCTCCTGTGCACTCTTGCTAAGCACTCTTCAAATGACAAGTCAGATGTTTGCTCCATGAAGCCTTCCTTCCTGTAGGTCTAAGGCCTATATTTATTTGCTACATTTATGTGGCAAAAGGGTCTGGGAAAGATCTTTAATTTCTAGCACCACATCATGTATTATCTTCTATCATTTCTGTGGCATGTAATCACGCACCGCAGTATGACATCTCTCCTCCTGTTACATCATTTTTATTCTGAATTGTAAAACAGTAGAGTTGTAGAAGCAGTCTTAGCCATTATAATCATGAGTTCTTAGCATTTATAAAAATTAAGAAATATCAGAGGCCATCTAGACCAGATGAAGAAGCTGAGACACAGAGAGGGAGAGTGATTCACCCAGGCACACAGCTATTGAGTGGCAGGGCTGGATTTTTAAACCTAGGTCTTCTGACTGTTGAGTCTGTTGCTTTTTCCACTAGGTCATGCTCTTTTTCAGCATTGAAATATGTTTCTCATTTTCCTCACCAGATTGTCCTCAGGAATTCTGGAGCCTGTACTTTTTCCCCCACAGTGCTTGGCATAGTGCAATGTACATGAGTATTGTATAAATGAAGGGGATATAGTAGAGAAGCACTTGTTTTCCCTACCATCTGCTCTCTTTTGCCACCATTCCTGTCCTTTTCCCACGTACACCTGAGAAACGCTTCTCATTTATCGGGCGCAGTGCCGGAAGAGACAGGAAAAACATCTTTGTGTGGTTATTTTCTTAAAGGACAGACACAAGTCATTGATTACAAGATTTTGCACAATCAGTGCATTGTTTAAAGTCTGGCCCTGGACTGGTCTGTATAAGGGATAGCCCAAAAACTTTAGGTAGCAGTACATCACTGAAAGCAGGCAATGAATTTCCATTAACTAAAATACTGCAATGTTCAGTGACACACTGGGGACATGATCCCCAGAGTCCAGCTTGGCCCTTGATACGTGGACACATAGTGTGTTTCAGCTTTGGCTTGGGCTGTCATTAGGAGAGCATAGTCAGGTATCAGATGTTTTCTTAGGGTCACTGCTAGCTCTGCTGTACTCCCATCCTAGACTCGTCGTAGGACGCCGCCATGTGTCTTAGGTGGGGGCCTGCTTTTTGGCACACATTGTGGTCCATCTCTTGGCTTCTGAACACTGCACTTTCTCTTTCTGTCCCAAACTGACTTACCCTAGAGACCAACCATGTCCCTCCTCTATTGGTACTGTTCTACCCAGGGGCAGCCACCATTGGAGCTTAGCTCCAAACACTGAAGAACCACAAAGCTATGAAACTTGAGCTTAAACAGATGCCAAATCTTAATTCTGGAGCAGTTTTACCCTTGTCACTTATGGCCCCTAGTAAACATAGTGGGTTCATCAGTGATGTAATTCCAGGTTGGCTGGATGTGGCCAGCATTCCTGTCCCCTCTGGGATGAAACATAAACCACCCTGCTTGGCATTTAAAACCATCAGCAGTCAGGCTCTCACCTTTCTAGATGTTTTCTGTTATTCCCCCCACATTCTTCATCGTTGTAGGATTGTTAGTCCACATTCATTTTTTCAGCCCTACCTTAAGGGTTGCAAACTAATCTACAGCATTTCATTGTGAGAGTCATATATGAACATGCTAATCTTTTTTAAAAAAATTTTCTTATGGAGGGGGGAGGGCAGGGCAATTGGGGTTAAGTGACTTGCCCAGGGTCACACAGTAAGTGTGTCAAGTGTCTGAGGTCGAATTTGAACTCCGGTCCTCCTGACTCCAGGGCCTGTGCTCTACTCACTGTACCACCTAGCTGCCCCTGAACATGCTAGTCTTACATGTAACATTGTATACATTTACTTACCTAAAGAAAAGTTCTAGGAATGTCAGAACCCCAGAGCCCTGCACTAGCAAGTACTAACTCATTTGTTTTTGTCAAAAAAAAGGTGTAACCTAGTGTGGACCCTGATGAAATAACTGAGTGTTGGGCTGAACCTGTTCTGACTTTTTGAACTCCAAGGAGGAGTAACATGTCATTTATTCACTTGTGCTTCTTTGCAGTCAAAGTGCAAAGAAGGAAGGCTGGGACAGGTGAAATTTCACTTCACTTCAGTTGGAAAGAGCAGTGGGTCGGGAGTGAGGAGTCCTAGTTTAGCAGCCTAATTCTTATTTACTAACTGTTTGTTTCAGCAAATTTCTTTAACCCCTTGGGGCCCCAGATTCCCCATTTGTAAAGTTAGGGGGTTGGACTTGATCTCCAAGATGCCTTCTCTTTCCGATAATCTGTTATGAATAATTTAGTAAGTGCTTTCTGTATTTACAGAGGTAGGCACTGAAGATAAAAATTTAGATGTCAATACATTTTTCTCTAGGAGTTTACAGCCTAATTCTGGAAGGGCACATGCATACAAGTTACTGTGATACCAGAAAAGATGTGATAAATGCAAAGGAGAGAGCCTTGATGTCCCCCTTGAGCATCATTCCTGCACTGTCACCTGTCTGGTGGATATACCAGAGACTTCTCAAATACCCTGTGTCCAAAATGGAACTCATTTCTTCCATATTAAACCCCACCTTCTTCTCAACTTCCCTTTTTCTGTTAAAGGCACTGCCATCTTTTCCATTTATAACTTCAAAGTTGTCTCTGATTTTTTTCCCCTTTCTTACCCCGCCATGTCCAGTCAGTTGTCTGTTTTATCTAATCTGCACCACTGTAACGATCTCCTTTTCTCTACTCAGGCAGATATTACCCTAGTTCCAGCACTCCTCTGTAGTCTGATTTTCTCCTACTTTTCCATCCCGATTTCCTGCTCATACCTTTGCCAAGCCTGCATTCCAGCCATACTGAATGACTGTTTTCTAAATTCAGCATTCCATCTCAACTTATTTGTCTTTTAATGAGCCGTCCCCCTTGTCTAGAATATAATTTCTCCTCATCTCTGCCCCTCAGAATCAGTTTCCCTTCAGAGCCCAGTAGTCTTCTCTGATCATTCCACGAACCCCAGTTTTTGGTGTTCTCTCCCTCCCTCAGATTCCCTTGTCCTTTACTCATTTGTGTACATATGGATTCTCTTCTCTTGCTTCCCCATACAAGCTCCTCGAGAATGGGGACTGTTTATTTTTATCCTCATAGCTAGCACACTAGGTATGCAGGCACTTAAAATTTATTGAATTTCATAGCACAAAGTATGATGGAAAGTTTGAGGAGGGAAAGATTCTTTTAACTTAGGGCTGCAGAAGTCACTTCATGGAGGAGGATACTTGTGAGGTGGGCCTTGAAGGGAGGGAGGGGCTTCAGTAGACTGGAATGGGAGGCAAACCATTTCAGGCATGGGGGTGAACTAAGCAGAAGCACAGATGGGAGAGGCCAGGACAGCCTCAGAGAATGAGAGGGATGTAGGAAGGGAAGGTGGAGGGGATAGAGTTGAAAAGGTAGGTTGGAGACCGGTTGTGGGAGCTTATGCTTTGTTCAGTAGGCTGTGGGGAGAGGAGTGGCATGATCAGACTTGCCCTTTAGGAAAAATCCTGAGGTCTCTTGAGAAGGGTGGCTTGAAGAGGTTCCATCAGGGAGAGAGATCTATCAGAGCTCTGGTCAGAGGGGCTAGGGAGCTGTACTGAAACCCAGAACGTGGCCGGGAACCTAGCACACTTTGTAAACCATCTGTGTTCTTCCTTCTTCAAGAAACTTCTTAGAGGTTGTTCTCACTTTTACATTTCAGGTGCTTGTCACTATCTATGCTGACTACATCGCCCCTTTGTTTGATAAATTCATTCCTTTGCCTGAGGGAACCCTCAAAGAAGAAATTGAAGTAATGGCAAAGAATATTGACTTTCCTCTGACTAAGGTGTATGTTGTGGAAGGTAAGGCTTTACTGAGAGTAAGAAGGTCTTAGCTTTGAACATTGTTATTGAAGTTCAAAGATGTGAATGAAGGAGAGTTCAACATTTACTCTAAAATTTGGGAATCTTGAGTTTTCTAAGAATTGGGGATACAGCAGAACCCCACTGTTATTGGGAAGTAAAGACAAGATTTCACTTATTATAATGAACAGTATAAATGGAATATGATGTAACCTCGAGGTTGTAAAGATATTAATAATTAGCTCCCGTTTTCTTCACTACATCCCTGTAAAATGGGTAGTAGAAGCATTTTTAATCCCCATTTTACATATGAGGAATTCTGTCCTAAATTGGTATTGACTTGCCCAGTCACACAACTACTAGGGTTGGCATCAAGTCTTTTGACTCCAAGACCTCTTTCTCCTATATCATACCCTCTCGATTCCCCCAAAACAACAAAATATCTCATTTGAGTCTCAAAATAATCCTCTAAGGTCAGGACTACAGGTATTATTATCCTCATTGTATAGAAGGGGAGACTTGAGATCCAGAGAGGTTGTCACTTAAGGAAGGTTACTCAGTATGTATAGCATGTTTTGTGCCTGTTTCTGCCCCCCAAATGGAGAGAGTGGTAAGGTAACACCTCATTGACTTGCCTGGTGATGAAACCCTTGACTGCCCTGAAACCAGAAGTCACTGAAGAAAGAACTGAAGGCCTGCACCTTGTAAAAGGCCTGGTAGGATCTGTCAGTTCACTAACCAGAGCAGCAGGGTGAGCCCTGGACTGGGAATCAGGGGACCCGGCTTCACATTCCCATTCAGACTTAATAGCTGAGCAAGTTGCTGAACTTCCCTGGGCTGAATTTTTTTATCTATAAAACGAGAGAGATGGCTCTGACTGCAGAGGCCCCTTCCAGCTCTAAATCCACGATCCTGTAATCTTTGGGGGGCAGTGGCTAAGAAAACCAAGCCCCTTGTATCAAAGCTGAGTGTGGGGAGGAGCCAGGGCATTTGCTGCACATCTGCCAAGCGCATGTCTGACCACGTCAGTCTGCTCCGTCACTGCAGGGGCTCCCCGTGAGCGTCATCTAAAGCCCAGCACAGCCCGGCCCCCTCCTACCCTTCACATACGCTATGATACAACCCAGTTAGCCTTCTTATTGTTCTTCAAATGTGGCCATGCTTTTGTTCCAGCTGCCCTCCATGCATGGAGCACCTTCCAGCCTTGCTATTACCTCTTAAAGTCTTTATCTTCCTCCAAGATTCATCTCAAGTGCCTGCTGCTTGAAGCTTTTCCTTGTCCTCTAGCTGCTGTGGTCAAGTGTTGTGTTGTTTCTGGACCCTCTGCCCCCCTCCCCCCCAATTGCATCTATTTTGTGTGTACATATGTGTGTATTATCTCCCTTCACTATATATTGTGTGTGTGTGTTTGTGTGTATGTATGTAGGTGTGTGTACACACACACACACACACACACACACACACACCCCGTGCACACTGGCACTTGCCCTCTAGGGCTTTATTTTGCTTATCAAGGTAACACCACAACTGGAGCAGTTTGCAGTTGTTTAGTCAGAGAGCAAACCAAGTCCTACTGTATCCTTATACTGCCTTGCTGAAAGAATATGGTCTTCACATGTATAATGAGCATCATATTGCTTGCTTTCTCTATGGGTGGGCAAAGGGCTAGAGGGAGGGAGAAGATTGGAACTCAAAATAAAAGAACATTTTTAAAAATAATCACTTAAAAAAGAATATAGTCTAATGTTTCTGAGAAGAATGGAACCCTACTCACTTCAGTACTTATTGTTCAACAAATATCTATTGAATGTCTGCTGCGTGTTCAATATTGTGAGAGAAACAGAAATCTAGGACGTAGTCGTGCTCTTCAAGAGGTCTATAGTATAATTGAGGAGAAATAACTAACATGAAAATCATGAGGAGATATTGATCGGTGTGAAACAATCACAAAACAGTACAAGACGTGTGTTAAATTTTAGGAGGGCTGTAGAAATTCAGAGAATGGTGGGCAGTCCACACCTGGGGAAACTGGAAAGAGCTTCATGGGGAAGGAAAACCTTGTCTTGAAGGATGGGCAGGATGGATTGAGAAGGACATTTCAGCAAAGAGAACAAGACGAGTGAAGTCCTGGACTTAGGAGTGAGAGCGGTGCTTCCCATGGTCTGTTCATCCTTGCTAGCTGCTTGCTAGCATAGTTCTTGTGTGACTAAACCTCTTGAGAAGGCCATCTGCAATAGGTCCTTCCAGTTCATTTCCTCACTTTCCTTTTAACTCCGCGGAGTCTGGCTTCCAACTGAAACTACTGCTCTACAAAGTTACCAGTGATCTCTTAATTTCTAATCCGATGGCCTCTTTTCAATTCTCGTCCTTCTTGACCTTCCTGCAGCTTCTGACACTATCAGTCACTCTCATCTCTCTAGGATTTCATGGCACTCCTCTCTTCTTCTCATTCTAGCTGTCCAACAGCTCCTTTTCTATCTCCTTTGATGGTTGTTCACCCAGATCACTTCTGTTAACTATGGATGTCCCCCAACTCTTTGTCCTGAGCACTTTTCTCTTCTCCTCTATACTATTTCACTTGGTGATCTCATCCACTCCCATAGATTCCACTTGAATCTCTAGATAATCCTCACATTTATTTGTCCAGCTCACACCTTTCTGTTGAACTCGAGTGTCACATCTCTTATTCCTACTGTCTTTTGGACATCTGCAACTATATCTCTCATAGACATCTTAAGCTCATCATGTCTAAAATGGAACTCATTATTTTTCCTCCAAACTCTCCCCTCTTCCTAACTTACCTTTTAATGTTGAGTTCCCTAGTCCCTCCATCTTGCGACCTAGGTGTCATCTTAGACCCCTTATTCTCTCACCTCCCACATTTGCCAAGTCACGTCATTTGTAGCTTTGTAACATCTCTTGAATATGCGTTCTCCGACACTGCCATCACCCTGGTGCAGGTCCTCATCACCTCGTGCCTAGACTATTGCAGTGGCAGCTGGTGCGGGCCTGCGGGCCCACCAGAGGCTTTCAGGCAGCCTGCAAATAATGTGGGCCATAGGTTGTGCAGGCTTATGCTGATGGGTCTGCCTGCCTCAAGACTTCTTCCACTCCATTCAGCCATCAAAGCGATCTCCCTAAAATGCAGTTCTGGTCCTGTAATCTCCCTACTCAGTCAATGCTAGTGGCTCCATATTTCCTCTAGGCCCAAATAGAAAGTCCTCTGTTTAGCTTATAAAGCCCGTTATAACCAGGCCCCTGTCTCCCTTTCTAGCCTTCTTATACCTTACTCCCCTCCACATACTTTGTGATCGAGTGACACTGGCCTTCTGGCTGTTCCTCACACACGATCCTCTACCTGGAATTCTCTCCTTCCTCTCCACTTCTTGGCTTCCTTCAAGTCTTGCTTAAAGTCTTACCTTCTGCAGCAAGCCTTTCTGAATCCTCCTTAATGCTAGTGCCTTCCCTCTGCTCATTGTCTCCAGATTATCCTGTCTGTAGCTTTTTTGTACAGAGTTGTTGGTGTGTTGTTCCCTCGTGTCATACCGAGGGCTCCGAGAGGTCCTGGATTGTCTGTTACTTTCTTTGTATCCCCAGCACGGTGCCTGCCTAATAAATGCCGGTCGGCTGACTTGGAAAGCGCCTTGAAAATAATAAGAACTTCAATGTGTGTTGAATTGAATTGTCCTGTTTTTCAGGATGATTTCATCCGTTCTTTCACGTGGTAAAGGTAAAGGCCTCCACAAAGTAGCCCTGGTAGGGTAATAGCATACTTGGCAGTATGGACACTCTTCTACCAGTAGGGATCACAACCCTGTGCTCAGTGGTTTCTTGACTTGCGGCCCAGAGAATTCGTCATCTGGTAGTCAGTTTCTGGTGGTCAGTTTTGGCTGTGGTTTAGATTAATCCCAAGACAAAGAGAGACAAGTCCACTGTCAAGGTTTGCCAGTCTGGTAGGGCATGATAGAGGCTGTGTGCCCTTGGCCTAGTGTCTGAAAACCCAGGGTCGTAGAAAATATCAATAAAGCCCCCCCCCCCTTTTTTTTTTTTTTTTTTTTTTGCTGAGGTTGGATCTGTGGGGAACCCTGGGAGAGGAAATTCCCTCTACAAATGCAGGTTCTTAGAGCATTGCCTGGGGAGCTGAGGAGTTAAGGGACTTGCTTGGGTCATGGCTAGTGTGTGTGTCTGAGATGAGACCTGCAGTCTTCCTGACTCCAGGCTGGCCCAGTGCCTCTACCTTAGTACGTGGTTTGGGGGTTCATGGAACAGCTGCTCCCGTGTGTGATGCTTTACGGTCCTCACAACCCCCCCCAGGGGCAGCTGTTCTGCTCCTTTGCTCCTCTTTTTCCACCCCTTCTGAGCTTTGGTGTACCTAGAACTGTTCTTACAGGACACTTAGCTGTTCTTGTCTGCCTATGTGTCTTTTTCACATTTGAGTTTGTCAGTGAGTTTCCTGTGTATCCACATTGATTCTTCTTGTCCAGATTTGCTTTCTTAATATCCCTTATTTGCCTTGCTTGGTGCTATTACTCTGAACATTTGTCTACAAATGTCTGAGTTAGTAAGTTTTGTTGCTGTCATTTCTTAGATTTTTTTGTGGGCATTTATACTACAATTCTTACATTAGAGGGTACGCTCTGATTTCCAACTTGGTAGCTATATATAGGTAGGGGTTTTTTTAACTTTGCTTTTTTAGTTTAAAAATCTATTTGATTATTTTCGTAGAATGCTACAAATCTATGTTTTTACGAGCCCTGGGCCAGGAATCCATAATGCCTGTATTTTAAAATTGGCTTCTGTGTTTCTCTTTGTTTTACTGGGCCTTACAGTTTTAAAGCACTTAACTTACATCATATCATCTGATTCTCTTTGAAGCACCAAGTTGCACACCAGAGCTGGGTGCACTATAGAGGCCCCTGTGCTGTGCATTGTCTGCTTCCTCCAGGGAAGAAAAAAAAGAGACATAGGAGGACTCTGTAAGCTAATACATATGATGGAGTCACGTGGGATTTGCATTTCACAATTAGGATTAGAAAACCAGATCTGCCTAGTGATTTAATCACCAGGAAGGGAAGCTGTAAACGATTTTTTCCCCCAGAGAAAACAGCATGTGTAAAGAATAGTCCAGAGAACATACTGTCCTGAGAGTCAGGTCCTCACTTCCCTCTTCCTTGCATCGTGACTGACCAGGAGCCAGTGGTGCAACCTCTCTGCATTTCTCTTTCTTCATCTATAAAATGGCTTTAATAATGCTTGTGTTTTCTCCTGATGTCTTTGGTTCTCACAGGATCAAATGAAATAAAGTTTGTAAAAGTATCTGACAGTCATAAAGGTAATCTGGTAGTCATGGAGCCTTAGATGAAATTGGTCCATTTTTTTGATGCCCTGTCTGTGAATTGCCTAGTACTTACTGGTTGTGTGTGTGTGTGTGTGTGTCTACACACAAATATAGGCACCCATAAAACAGCAATGTGCTACAGTTTTGACATTTTCTTGTTGTTTTGCAAAGCATGAGCGACTTCAGGCAAGACAAAAGATTTATTGTTTTTTCTTTCTGATTTTAGTTCCAGCATATTTGTGTATTTGTGGGCAAGGGGCACTTCCGACCCATAAGCTTACCTGAGGCCAACAATACTATTTTGCTAACTAATTGTAGAGTTTAACCTAAAAAAGAGCTTCATGGGGAAGGAAAGCCTTGTCTTGAAGGATGGGCAGGATCGATTGAGAAGGACATTTCAGCAAAGAGAACAAGACAAGTGAAGTCCTGGACGTAGGAGTGAGAGCGGTGCTTCCCATGGTCTGTTCATCCTTGCTAGCTGCTTGCTAGCATAGTTCTTGTGCCTCTTTTGTGACTAAACCTCTTGAGAAGGCCATCTGCAATAGGTCCTTCCAGTTCATTTCCTGTGTATAATTTTATATTTTATGACTTCCCTGTCTTTAGTGTCATCTCATGGATTTGATTATAGAGGAGAATATCTTAGTTTATGCTCACCTGCTTAGATCTTCATTACCTTCCTGTGCCTCCCTACTTGCACAGATGTTCTGGATTCTCCTTCTCTACCTATGTCAATATTACACTCTTCATCTATTAAGTGACTCTCTGGCCTCAGCCTCTGACACGAATCTGTAGTATGTAGGTAGGCAGCTAGAGGGTGCAATGGATAGCGCTCCGGACATGAAGACCTGAGGTCAGATAGGATCTCAAATACTAGTTGTATGAGACCCTGCGCAGGTTACCTGTCACATCTGTAAAATGACAATACTAAGGGCACCTTCCTTGCAGGGTTGTTGTGAGAGCAGATGAGGTGATGGCTGTAAGGTGCTTTGCGGACCTTAAGTGGTGCTGTAGAAGCACCAGTTAGCAGCAGCTAGGCCACCTGGAACCATTGCCATTGACATGACAACTTAGCGTGGCCTGTTTCTTGGAATCAGCCCAGTGGCCCGCACCTTCTGCATCTAGAGCAGAAATGTAATGTCGAGTGCTGAAAAAGATGACCTTGAGTCATCAGTTAAAGGTTAAATTATGTTGTACGTGGACTCCTTTTTTCTAAGATCAGAAATGATTACAGATTTTCACAAAAGTTGTCTGAATTTTATAAATCTCGAGAATGACATTTCCAGTAACTTATATGTTTCTATGCGTGAAACATCTGGATAGAAATCAGTACAAGTCAGAGAATACCGATCAAGTGCTTTAATATTCTCTGGTGATAGGACTTTAAGGACCTGGCAGATTAAGAAAGAATTTGTTAATTTCCATCCTGACCTGGCCTGTCCCATCCTGTACCCTCTTGACCTGGCCTGTCCAGTCTTCTCCCATCCTGGCTCCAGTACTTAACCGTTATGGGGCCTCACTGCACTTCAGTTGCCCTCTAGAAAACAGAGACAGTGACACATCTACTGCCTCTGCTAGAAGGCAGGATCATGCTTTGTAAACCTAAAAGCAACCACATGTCTCCTAAGTTGCCACTTTCAAAGATTGTTGTTTCATCAGAGTGGGTTCCTTCCACTTATGCAGAACTCAGCTTCTCCAGTGTTCTTTGTGATTTGCTGTGGCTAGAATATTGACCACCTGGTGAGTAATGGTTCAGCGCTGAGCCTCTCCGCTCCTTGCCTGTCCCAGGGCCTGTCTGCCAGGCCTCCCAGCTTGGCCAAGACTCCTGGAGCTTACGTACTTTCTAACACTGATTTTTGTGCTGATGCTATCATGGGGTTCAAGACAATAAATTAACGCCAAAGGTATTGTTGTGGCATATTGACAATAATTTTAGGCAGCTGGCTGAGCCCCCTTGAACAGAGGACTAGCATGACAGAAAAGTTTTTTGTCCATTCCTATCTTAATGACACTTAGTAGAACTGGGCAGTTTCAGGCCCCAAAAGCTTAGTTTCTCTCTCCCTTGAACTCTCCCAACAGGATCAAAGCGCTCTTCCCACAGCAATGCTTACTTCTATGGCTTCTTCAAGAACAAGAGGATAGTTTTGTTTGACACACTGCTGGAAGAGTACTCGATGCTGAACAAAGAGACACCAGAAGAGGGCTCCTCAGAATCCCCCAAGAGTGAAGAGGGGGAAAGCCCAGAAACAAAAGCCAAAGCGAGAGTGAGTTTGACTTAACTCTTGTTTTCTGCTTCAGTATCTGCAGCAGCTGTTGTCAGCCCAGGGGTGTAGCCTGTGTTTAGAGAATGTGGAATGTCTCTAGACCTGTCCACTGCTAATTGCTAATACCTCTAGTTCTGGGGTTAGAGGCTGCTGGGCCATGGGGACTTTGCTTGTCACAGGGAACAACATCAATTTGTGACATGGTCACAGTCCTTTACTAGCAAGTTGGGTTTCAAATAGAGGTCTTTTATTTTGGGGTGATATCTTTGTCTTAAGACAAAGAAGTATCTGATTTTCTGGAATGAGGGAATTCTTGAAAACCCCAAGAAGATGAGCTAAGTTCCTTACTAAAAATGTCATTGAAACTATCATTACACAGTGTGTGGGGAAGGCAGTAGAACTAGTACATTTAGCCTAATCCTCCAGCCCATAGTGTGACTGGACTGCCACCATTAGCATGGAGAGGCAGCATTAACGGGAGGAGAAATGCTATTCCTGGTTCCCAGAAAATAATTAAGTTAGACCACATAATACTCTAACAATCAAGGCACCTGGTGGAGCGATGAATAGAGTGCTAAGCCTGGATTCAGGAAGACTTGAATCCAAATCTGCCCTCCAACAACTTACTAGCTGAGTGACCTGTGGGAGGCCATTCAATCTCAGTTTGCTCAACTGTAAAATGGTGATAAGAGCGATGTTGTGAGAGTCAGGTGAGATGATATTTGTAAAACTCTTAGTGCAGTGCCTGGCCCACATGCTTGTTCTCTTCCCTTCTCCCTACTATGTTCCAGGCACTATTTTAGTGCTAGGGACACAAATACAGACCCCTGAGACTTGCATTGTTTGGGGGTCCAGAGGCCTATCTGGCACTTCTCCTCAGTGTGCTGAGAGTCACTGGGAGAAGCAGGGTGTTGTGTTCCTGTGGCAGAGCTTGGTACTTTTCCTATGTCAGGGGATCAGTGTTCCAGGAAGGGCTAAGTCTGAGATAAGACCATTGGAAAACAGCCTGGCCAGTGCCTGAGTCTCCAGGGTGTGTTTGGGCAGAAGGCAAAGTCTGAAATTGACTCTGTGTTAGCAGTGAATGAGACCAAGCTGCCCATTGGTCCTAGGGGTGCTGTGTGACCCAGGGGAAATGGAGGGAGGACACACTTTGCAGAGTTACTGCCTTTCTTTGCCTTTTTTCCTCTCCTGGCCCCACATGTCCTGGGAAGAGAATCAGACTTTTTCTACATAATTTTTTTTTTCCTGCTACTGTCATCAAGGCAAACAAAGAGTGAAATTAAAGTTTCATCCAAAACCTTGTCAGGGTAAGATCTAAGGACAGGTTTGTAAACAGTCACAGGATCATAGAATTCAGAGCAGGAAGAGGCCTTAGGGATTATGTAGTTTGACCTTGTTTTATTACAGGGAGAGTCTTTGGCTCCAGGCACGGTAAATGACTTGTCCAAGGCCATGTGTGTAATAATTAATAGACCTCAGATCCAAATTGAGGTTCTGTGGCTGTGTGCAGGGCACTTCCTGTTGCACCCTGCACCTGCACTCATCTGCACTGGCCCAGCTGTCTCAATCTTCATTCTCCCTGCTGTGTGCTTCCATCCCCCAAAAAAGGTGCACAAAATGCTGGGTTCTCTTTTCGCACAATTTCGTGGTCTTTAGACTTCACTCTAAAATGTTAAAGAAAAACTGTATCTGATTGATTTTTTTAAATTAACTTAAAATTTTATGCTGAAGTTAGCAAACAAGAAATAGAATAAGCTTTTACATATAGATAGTAGAACAGAAAAAGAGGATTATAGCTGAAATGGCAGGCTTCAGTTATGTACAGTTTGCTTTTCTTTTTAGGTTTATCATAATATCAACCTCTTGCTTTCAAAGCTGTCTGGATAGTCTGTATTTTCTGTGCTTCCAGTTTTTTTGGGTTTTTTTTTCCTCTCCATTTATTTATCTTTTTACATTCACACTTTTATAATTTATCTGTCTTTTGCACACACACAGAGCCTTCCTTTAATATCTCTAACTCTATGAAGCAAGGACTCATTAAGAGAGGGGAAAATATTAGTAGCTCTAGATTCCATTTAGCTTAGCACAGTGTCTGGCACGTAGTAGGTGCTACGTAAATGCTTCTTCCCTTCCCTTCCCATTTATTTATTGCTCCTGACATTCCCACTATGCTGTGCTGCTGCCTATCACAGGACACCTTTTCTGTCTTTTTGGAGTGCAGTAGAGACCAGGGTCACAACAGTTTCTGGTTTCTTTGAGCTGCTCCCCTGGGGTGGATCATGGGGGGCTGGCTCAGCTATAGCTCCTGGAGATCTAGTCTCTGATATTTCTTTCACCTATATTTTGGGGCCGTAAGCCCCCTTTCTGCCTGCTGAATGACCATACTCTTCCTTTTGCATCATAGTCCTGACTGCTCTCCTGCTTGGCTTGGTTGTTAAGTAGAGGAGATTTGTTTCCAATAGCCTCCTCCTCTTCTTGGGGATCTCTTCTCCAATTAGTGGAGTCTTCAGAGCTTAGGCCTCTGAGGACTAAGGAATACCAATGTGCCTGGAGGAAGCATTGGAGGAAGATTGAGGAGATTTTCTCCATTGGAGGAATTTAAGGAGGGGTCTGGGTTTGCCCTTGCACACTCCACCCCAGCTTTGTGGTGATCCTCTTGTTAGCTTCTGGATCGTTCCCGTCATTTCATGCTTTTAGGGCAGACCTTTGTCACACATCCATTGAATGTTACAGGCATCACTTCTCTAAGGACAGAAAGTTGGGATGACACTCAGCTGGTATAATTCAGGCAGTCAGTTCTAGGATTATTTCCATCCTCTTTCACTCCAGTTCTAGGAATGTTGTATATGGTCTTGAGCAGTAGGGGCCATGACCCAGATCAGTGACACCAAAGGAGAGAAAGACCCAGACCCCACGCCAAGGGCACAACAACCACACTACCCCTGCCAGCCTCAGCCCCTCTTTCCTCTGCACACTCACACCACATGCCTCTCCTGTATACCTGAGGTACCCCCAGGCTTTTCTTCATTATCTGGCTTTCCTAAATCCCCTGAAAGGTGGGCCATATTAAACCTAAGCTATCTAGTTCAGCTGTTCCCAAAGCCTGCTATAGCAGGGATATCCTGGGGATGTCCACCATTGTGAGCTGGGTGCCAATTGTTCCTCTCCCTTCTCCAGGTCCTGTTAGTGCTTAGAGATAATACTTTGTATTATCTCCCTCTGTGCACTGCATTTTCTCACTGCAGTCCTCACTAGTCAGCACATTTATTGAGTCCCTACTCTGTGCTAGGTGCAGTGGATACAAATGCAGAAATGAATTGGTCCCTGTCACTTCTCTAGTCTATATATCAGACCAGTTCTCATTCAGCAGAAGATTTAATGAGGGGTTTTCGACTGTCATATCGCACCATTGATTAATATGATGCTTAATATCCACTAAAACCCTCAGTCTTTCAAAATAAGCAGCTCTCTATCCATGGCTCCCTTGTCTTACTCTTGAGTGACTGATTTTTTGGATCTCAGGGTAAATTTTTATATTTATCCCTGTTAAATTCCACCTTATTAGAAAACTTGGCTGATGTTCTAAGCTGCAGCCATTTTTTAGATCCAGATTCTGTCATCTAACTCTGATTTTTAATATCTGCTATTTGTGGAGAGACAGGCAGCATGATGTAGTCAGAAGTTACCTGGCCTCAGAGCCAGCAAGCCCTTGATTGTGGCTGTACATAGTCCCATTGGTGCTGTGACCCTGGGCAAGTAAGTCACTTCTCTGTAGACAGCTCATCAAGGTGAATTTTCAAAGAAGGTGCCAATTTGTATTAGTAGAGGGAAGTTCCCTATGCAAAGGAAATCATAGGTCAATCCATGGTAGCTATTCTTCCCAACTTAGGGTCATTTGCAGATTTGTTGAGTATGTTCTTCGTGCCTTACTGAGGCACTAATAAAAAAATGTTAGCTACCACAGAGTCAAGAATATCTCCCTAGGGCATATGGACAGAGACTTCATTTGGAGTTGATGGACCAGTGGCTGCTGTTTGGGTCCAGCCTTTCTTCTATTTCCACATACACCTGACTGTACTCTTGCATAATAGCCCACATGCTTTATCTTATCCAGAAATAACATGAGAACCTTTATCAAGTGGTTAGCAGAAATATAGGTAAGCAATTTCTGCCGCATTTCCTTGATCTCCCAATTTGTCACCCTCCAAGAAGGGAAGTGAAGCGCATCTTCTATGGCCAGCTCTTGACAAAACTTTGCTGTCTCTCGGTGGTGACTGCTTCTCTTTTTAGATGTTCACTAATTCCTCGCCATCCCCGAATTCTCACCTCAAGTGCCTACCCCTTCAGCTGCCTTCCATGGTGCCTGTGGTCTGTGACCGACCTTTTCCTTTAGACTTCCCCTCCAGTGCCCTGGTCACGTGTCATGTAGTGGGAAGAAGCTCTACCTGGAGCAGTTTGACTTCACCTTAGTAACTGTGTGATCATGAGCAAGTTACTCAGTCTCTCTGAGCCTCAGTTTCCTTATCTGCAAAGTGTGTAATGATATCTATCACCACCTACCTGACGGGATTAAAGACAATCATGCCTTGCAAACAAATGGTAAAGCTTTATTTATGTGGATTTCAGTTATTATGATGATAGTATCTTAAAATTCTCTCTATACGTTATCCTTCTGCCAGACTCTTAAGTTCTATGAAGGCAGTGACTCTGTCTCGCTTACCGTCGCACTTCTCTTAACCCCTGGTGCATATGTGCTTTGTGCAAATTAGGCACTCAGTAACAGCAACTATTTATTACATGGAAGACACGGTGCTAGACTCCTTCAGTAAGTCTGTGCTGAACAAAAGAATGACTGTGTGGCTGAACAAAGGTTGCTGAGGGTGACAAACCCTCGCCTGCCTCTTGGGAATACAAAGGGAAAAACCCAGGGCTTATCATGAGCGTGGGCTGAGGTGGTGAGGCTCTCTTTTGGCCATATTCATGCTGTTGATTCAAGAGATCTCCTTTAAAATAGATTCCTATATTGATTATTATTATTATTTTTATTCAGAATAAGAAACAAGGCTGTAAAAATGAAGAGGTTCTTGCTGTCCTTGGCCATGAACTGGGACACTGGAAGTTAGGCCACACTGTCAAAAATATCGTGATCAGTCAGGTGAGTGTGTGAGCGTTCTGGTTTGCTTAGAAGGCCTGCTTTTCCAGCTTCTTTGCTATAAATCAAATAGATACTTGTGCTTTCTCATAGGCAGGTAATCCTTTCCTGGGGAGGATGACCAACAATCACTGTTTTG
The DNA here is from genome assembly GCF_011100635.1 of Trichosurus vulpecula. NCBI lineage: Eukaryota > Metazoa > Chordata > Mammalia > Diprotodontia > Phalangeridae > Trichosurus > Trichosurus vulpecula. The sequence continues at coordinate 72,126,417 of NC_050574.1, read as the reverse complement.
CCTCACTGCTCCAGATTCCTTTTCAATTACTGGTATAGAATAGTCATTGACTTCCAAAGTCAGGGGTGGGGAACCTGTGGCCTCGAGGCCACATACGGCCCTCTAGGTCCTCAAGTGCAGTCCTTTGACTGAATCCAAACTTCATGGAACACATCCCCTAAATAAAAGGATTTATTCTGTAAAACTTGGACTCTGTCAAAAGGCCGCACCCAAGGACCTAGAGGACCACAGGTGGCCTCGAGGCTGCAGGCTCCCCAGCCCTGACCAAGACTTTGGCAAATGCAGCCATTAAGAAGAAGGAAGACATAGAGGAGAGAAGAACAATATATGGAGTGGGAATTGTTTTGTTTTGTTTTGTTTTTTTTGGAGACTAGGTCTTCTTATCTCACCCAGGCTATAAGTGCAGCAGCCACTCATGGACCAGTCCTAATACTGATCTATAGGGAAGCTTTAAGGTTGAAATTTTTTTTTTCTTCTGACCTGGACTGATTCACCCCTCTTTGGGTAGCCTGGTAAGTCCTCTCTTCTGGGGACTCACTATATTGGTACTAGAATTAATGCAGATACCCTCTCAACTTTATCTTGTTGCAGCTCAGAACTCCTGAGCTTAAGCAGTCCCCCACCCTCAGCCTCCCAAGTAGCAGGGATTTATAGGCATGTGTTAACACACCTTACTCACTCTGGAGTGGGAATTCTTGATGGGTTTGGGTCTTCATCGCAAAGTTGAATCCATAAGATTTAGAATTGGACTTTTGAGATCACCTAGTCTAGAGATTCTTAACCTGTGGTCTAGAAATTTTAAAAATATTTTTATAACTATTTCATTATTATTCATTTTGTTTGTAATTCTATAGGGTATTTTATTTCATCCATTTTTTTTAAAAACCCCATTTTTCTAAAGAGAGCTCCATAAACTTCACCAGATTGCCCATGGGGGTCATGACACAAGTCTGAGAACCCCCAATCTAGTCCAAGCCTCTGTCTTTACAGATTGGAAGAGGGAAGCCCACGGAACTTGGCCAAGGTCACAGAGCCAGGACTTGAATGCAGGTTTATTATTGTTATTCTGTGTCCTGGTCCTTGATAAAAGAAACACATATGCTACAAATTCACCAGGCTGTTTTGTACAACTACAAATCATCTTGATGTCCAGGCAGAAGACCAATACAGGCACATCTCACTTTATTGCACTTCGCTTTAAGATGTTGTTTAGAAATTGAAGGTTCAGGGCAATCCTGTGTCAAAGACGTCTACAGGTGCCATTTTTTCAACAGCACGTTCTCATATTGTGTCTCTGTGTCATATTTTGGTACAATGTTTTGAACTTTTTCATTGTTTTATTTGTTAGGATGCTTTGATCAGTGGTCTTTGATATTACTGTTGTAATTCCTTGGGGACTTCATAAACCATGCCTATCTATCTATCTATCTGTCTGTAGATAGTAAATGGGTATGTTCTGACTATTCAGCCAACAGCCCATTCTCTCGCCTCTCTCCATTCCCTTGGACCTCTCTATTCCCTGAGACAAAACAATATTGAAATCAGGCCAGTTAATAACCTTACAAGGGCCTCTAAGTGTTCAAGTGGCAGAGTCAATTGATGCAGCAAATTTCATTGTTGTCTTATTTTTAAGAAATTGCCACAGCCACCCCAGCCTTTAGCAGCTAATACCCTGATCAGTTAGAAGCCATCGTCATCGAGGCAAGACCCTCCACCAGCAAAAAGATTATGACTCATTGAAGGCTGAGATAATGGTCAGCATTGTTTTGGTGATAAAATATTTTAAAATTATGGTATATACATTGTAGGGTTTTTTATTTTGACAGAATACTATCGCACACTTTATAGACTACAGTATTTTGTAAAAATAACCTTTGTATGCACTGGGAAACCCAAAAATTCATGTGACTCAGTTTATTTCAATAATCGCTTTATTGTGGTGGTCTATGCCTGTACCTTGAGAGCACATTCTCATCCTTGTCTTCATCACTCCTGGTATGTCCTTTTACTAGCTTCCAGGTCTGAGGAGGAAAGCAGCATGAAATGAGTCATTGACTCATTTTATCACTTTGCCAGTCAGCTTTTCACAGCAAAATTTTCCTTTCCACAACCATTTTTACCAGTTTTGACCACAGGAAGATTTTGATCTACACCTTTTTATAAAATTTTTATTGCTATCTTGTTTTTTTATCTCCTTTTCCCCTTCCTTTCCCACAAAGCCATCCCATATGACAAAGTATCAGAAAGGTGGGGAAAAAGCAGCCCATCAAAACTAACTTGTTAGTCAAGTCTGTCATTATATTCATCATTCTGTCACCCATCTGTGTAAGAAAGGGAGCAGGGTGCATTCACATCTCTTCTTTGGAGTCATTTTGGTCATTATAATTATAGAATGGTCAGATTTGATTGTTACTGGCCTTTTATTACGTGTGTACATATAATAATATACACATATACCTACACATACATATTTATATGTATGTGAAATCACAGGACCAAACAGAAAAATCAAATTCTCTCTCCCTTTCTCTCTCCCCTCTTCTCTTTCTCCCTTTCTGTCCCCTCCTCTCTTGTCTACCCTTCTGTCCTCTCCCTCTTCCTCCCTCCCTACCTCCTCAATAATATTCATATTATATACACATTAATATATAGACACATTTTATACGTATAAATATATTATCTCATAGATACAGATATCTTTCTGTATCTAGAGAGAAGCAGGTAGCTGTTCTGACAGGTTGTGACTTGTCCATGATTATCTGGCCAATGTGTGTGACAGAACTTGTACCCAAGTCTTCCTGACTCCAATTCTCTCTTCACTCTGCAATACTGCCTCTCTCTGTGTGTTTTTTTTTTCCTGGTTCTGCTTTGCTTTGTAACAGTTGCCTTCTCATACTTCTCATCACCCTTTATAGTGCAGTAGTATTCCATTGTTATTCATATGTACACAATTTGTCTAGTAATTTCTATTCCCTTTGTGTTTGAATTCCATTGAAACCTGTGCGATAGGCAGCTTCGTGCCCTCATTTAGTCACAGGATTCAAAGCTGGAAGGGACCTTAGAGATAATGTCGTTCATTTATTACTGGACAAAAATCCCAATTTTTTTTTGAGTCCAGCAACACGGTAGGCAGTAGAAGAACAGACATGAAAGAATTGGTAAATGTGGGTGAGCTAAATATACATCGAGTGGGATGATATTTCTCTACAAATGAGCTGAAGGCTCTATCAGACAGAAAGTGAGAACCAAAAAAAGTCACCCAAAGAGGAGAGTTGGGCTTTGAAAGAAGCATTCATAGGGCATATGCCTTCAGAGGAAACCAACAGGCACCAGGGAAAGATGGCACATGCCATTGGGGCCACACGGCTGCTGCTGGGACAAGGCTCAGATTTGAGATTGGAATGGTAACTTGCAACGTGGCAGCCAAAAAAGTTAATGTAGTCTTAGGCTCTCAATAGGAGCTAGTTTTGTATAAACAAAATTTATGTGGTTGGGATAAGATAGGAAACTGTCAATTGGGAAAAACTTTCTATCAGATATCTTTGATAAAGGTCTGATATACAAGAGCCATTCTCTAATGTATGAGTGGTTAGAACATGTAGAAATGGAAAATTATTAACCATCATATGAAAGATCTAATGAGAAGAAGTTTAGATCAAAACAACTTTGAGATTTCACTTCACACCCAGAAAATTCGTAAAGCTGACAGAAGAGCTGACTAGACGGTGTTGGAAGTTGTTGAAAGACAGGTCCCCTTTTACAGTGTTGGTGGAGCTGTGAATTGCTTCAGTTTGCCCTCATTCAAACTTGAAAGAGATAGCACAGGTAAGTGGGGAGAGCCCTGGCCCTGGAATGGGCAGACCTCAGTTCAAGTGTTGGCTTTGTGATTGTTTTGGGGAATCACCTTATTGCTCTGTGTCTGTTATCCTCCCCTATAAAGTGAGAATAGTAATACTTACACTAGCTTTCTCATCGGGTCATTGGGTGTGGATCAAGCAGAATCAGGGCTATAAAACACTCTTTCATCATTGAAGTGCTATTCGTTAAGAATGTCTCCAAGCGCAGGATTGGGGTGGGAACTCTTAAATACTTGCAGGCCTTTTTCCCCTTGCTGTCTGGGGCAGAAGTGAAACGAAGCGCACGGCATTTTCTGTGATCACATTTAATGTCATTCTTAAAATGAAGGTATGTGGTAGAATTTAAAAATGAAATCCAGGCTGTTAAATGTTGCCCTGTGCTGAGATCATTCTAACCATAACTTGGTATATCTGTCTCTTCCATTTTAGATGAATTCTTTCCTTTGTTTTTTCTTATTTGCCGTATTAATTGGTCAAAAAGAACTCTTTGCTGCATTTGGTTTTTATGATACTCAGCCCACTCTGATTGGACTAATGATCATCTTCCAGTTTATTTTTTCACCTTACAATGAGGTAAAGTATGGTCTTTTAAACGTGTTCACATAATTTACTAAATCCTGGACCTCTAGGGCAGTCTTTGAAACACTGGCATAGCCTGTGAGAGCCTGGGGTCACAATCACACCCTGATTGAGCAGCATTACATAACCCCCCACTTAATAATGAATGAGATCATAAAACCTGATTTTAAGGATGATTACCTGAAAATGGTGAAAGAGAGAAGGAATTTCAAAGCTGGGCTAACTAATAAAAGTGAGGTGTCTCTGCGTAGATTGGTAGAACTTGAAACAAGATGTGAATGGGGCTTCTCAGATAATGGAGTTGACTGCTAGGCATTCTAGTGACCACAAAAGAGGTAATTTAGCCAGGTATGAACACCAGGAAGAACAAAAGGAAGGATGCTGGCCTCACTAGATAATGAGCTAGTCTGTATGAGACCATTTTCCAGTTAACTGAAGCTTTCCCTTTTATAGAATCATAGGCTTAGAACTAGAAAAAACCTTAAAGGCCATCAAGGCCAACCTTTTCTTTTAACACCCCTCCCCCCCATTTTACACATTTGGAAATTGAGGCACAGAGGTTAAGTGATTTGCCTAGGGCCATACAATTAGTAACTCTGAAATGGGATTTAAATCCAAATACTCCCAAGTCCAGTGCTTCTCCTGACTACACCAAGTTCGATTCTGTTTTTAATGAAAATCTCTCTAAAATGTATTACTTTTTTACCTTCTTCAAACAATATACTCATTATGTGACCATTTCTCGATGAATCATTATCTTCATTCTTAAAACATTAGTATAATGTCCTGAATGTACTGCCCTCAGATATCACTAGGTTATGTGTAGTTATATTTGTCCTAGCGTCTGATGACCTTATACTGCTGTGTTGTTGAGTTCTTATCTGCTGGTTTTTTGTCTCCACCCTTAGCATCAGACGGCCAGTGGTCTTCTCAGGGTTAATGAAGAACCGTGCTCAAGACCTGCCTTGAGCAGTCCTGTCCATTTGAATTTATTACATCTAGTTGTCTGGAAAACCTCATAAATGTACTTGATAGAATTATACTGAAAACATAAGTCGACTCTGAGGGAGGGGCCTTTCTCGTGAATGTAGTGCATGAGTTGGATGTCACTATTTGTGACAGAAGACTAGAGGAATTATTTTATTTCTTTCTTTCCTAGTTCCCAGCTTTGTGTTGAGGCTACCTTGCTCAGAATGCTGTAGACCAGTCACTGTAGTTGCCCTAAGCACCATTCATCAAACGCAGGAAACCAGTTAAAGCAACAGTGGGAGGAAGACTTGCTGAAAGGCTCAGTCACTTCTTTGACCTTCCCTAGAGATTTTAGGGGAATTGTCTCTCCCAGATCTTCTTTTGAAACATAGGCCAGATGTACTACATCAAAAAGTGGTAAACACAGGATGCTGAAACTTCAGTTTTCACATGCATACCAGGGCTTATGCATCCTAATGAGCATTGTTTGCGTTAAAGCAGTTGTGTTGGGAGGATGTACGTTTTTCCCAGTGGTGCTGTTTGAAAATACATTTGGATTTCAGTGGTAATGAGTCTTTAGCCTTTGAAAATGTATTTGATTTTTAGAAATGGCCCAGCTTGGAGCTAAATCTGCTGTTTAAAAGTATATGATGAATGAATTGAGTAGATTTCACTTGAATGGAAAAAAAGGCTTCAAAATAACAGGGTAGATTTTCTTACTTTGCTTATGAATAGAGTCTGGGATCATTTCCCAGAGAGAAGTTCCTACACCCTTTTGAGTTTGGAATACTGGTGGGTCCTATCGTGGGACTGTCAAAACAATAGCTTTCTATAAAATCATTAATCTAGATCTTTAAGGTCTGCCAATGAAGCAGAGTTCTTGGTGTTCAAGAGATAATTATAAAAGTACAGAAAGGGAGAGATGTAGCTAGAGAACAGTTTTGTGAGAAGGACCTGAAGAGCTGGGTGACCTGGGAGCTCAGCCTGAGGCAGCAGTGACAGGGCAGCCAAAGAGCTAACTTAATGTTCAACTCGGCAAGCATTATGAAGCACTGTGTGTGAGGTGCTACACTGGCACTTGGGAAACAATTACAGAGAAATGACAGAGTCCCTGCCCTTGGGGAGCTTACATTCTCTGTGATTGGAGACCCCTTGGGCAGTCCAGCGAAATCTGTGGACCTCTTCTTAGAAAAAATTCTTTAAATTCAAATTGAAGGAAATGCTAGAGGTTAGTGAAAATATGTAGGTGAATGTTTTCTATCTAGATTCACAGACACCATCCTCTCTCCCCCTGAAATCAGTGCATAAGAAAAGTGTAGGCATGGAACTGCTGTGTGACTTGGAGGTGCTGGGAGCATCATTGCTCCCGGGGAGGGGGGGCGTGGGGGGTGGGGTGGGGGAGAAGGGGTGGGGGATCAGGTGAACTCCAGAAATGGTGGATGAGCTTTGTGGAGGATGTTGAATTTCCCATCACTGAAGGTCTTCATAGATGCTGGGTGACCACGTGTTAGGAGTGTTGTAGAGGATTTGTGCTTCCTTTAGATGGCAGAGTAGGTGCCCTCCTAAGGTCCCTTCTAGCACAGAGATGCTGTCGTTTTCTTGTTTTTAAAACATTATTCTCCTTTCTTTAGCTGCCATTTATGATCTTATCTTCACCATTTGTTATGACACCCATTTTATAAATGAGAAAGCTAAAGCTTAGAGAGGGTAAATGACTTTGCTGTGGTCACACAGCTCCTAAGTATCAGAGGCAGGATTCCTGACTACATGGCCAACATTCTTTGCATTATACCAAACTGCCTCATTATTTTTGAAGGGTATTTACATATTTTGTTAGGATTCTAATATTTGACATCATTCAACAGAATCATCATTGTTAGTTTAGAGCTGGTGTGACTTACTCTGAGGAAAGATACCTCTTCTTGATTGAAGAGAGTAAGATACGGTGGTAAGGGCCCTGAATTTGGATCCCAGTCCTGCTTCTCACTACTTCTGTGACACTGGGCAAGTCATCGACCTTTGTAGGCCTTTCTTCTCCCATCTGAAAAATGATGGGGTTAGAGATGTTCTCAAATGTATGGGAATGTATAGGGACCACCTTATTACTTTATAAAGATGTCCACTAATATTCCCTATCCTTGAACTTCACCAGCCTTCATTCAGGCCCTACTTTATCACTTCCTTCATGGTCTCAACGTCACTAAATCTTCAGTGAGATGGAAAGTACTGCTTTCCCAGTAACCCTTTCTTTCCCTTCCCTTCCCTTAGGTACTTTCTTTTTGTCTCACAGTACTGAGCCGAAGATTTGAGTTCCAAGCAGATGCATTTGCCAAGAAACTTGGGAAAGCTAAAGACTTATACTCAGCCCTGATCAAACTAAACAAAGACAACTTGGGATTTCCTGTTTCTGACTGGTTATTTTCAATGTGGCATTATTCCCATCCTCCACTACTAGAGAGACTTCAAGCTCTGCAGGATTCAAAACAAGACTGAGATGCCCAGGGTCTGTGCTTGAAGACAAGTTTCTGAAAGTTTCCATCCTGGCATCATGTTCTAGCTCTTAATGTTTTTACGTTTTTTTAAGAGAAAAATTAAGTGCAGGTGGGTGCCCCAATTTAATTAATATCCCAATTAAAATTGATTGGAATCAGTTTTTTTTAAAAGGAATATGAAGGTTTTTTTTTTACTTTTGATGATATAATTTACCCCCGACTTATTTGACCAAACATGAAAATATTCATTTTTATACCTGTAATTGAATCTGCCCACTGGGTACTTGGGGCACATCTGTGGAGGAGGTGTCTCTTCCTCTGAAACCTTTCTACAAGGCTAAGACTACAGTCCCAAATCATTGCGCTCATACCAAATTTGAATATTTAAATAGTTAAAATTGCTCATGTTTAATCTGACCAATCAGTGTTTTAAATAATGAGGAAGGTACTTGTCATTACAGCTGGCATTATTCTGATGAAATATGCTTTTGACTTCTGCCCCTGTATCCATGTTTAGGTGGGCAATTCTAAGACATTTTTGTTGTTTTTCATCAGGATTTATTCCACAGCATATAGGAAATCACAATTGACAAAAGATTTAATGTCATTTGGGCAAAGCCATGTACTTCCTGTGTGACCACATTAGGCAAATCAGTAGTATTTTTCAAAATATCCTTTAGCTTTTTTGAGTTTGTAATCCCTTTCTATCCCTGACTTCAGCCAGGCCTCAATAAGGAAAGTTATATATTCCTCTTTTGGGCAGAAACAGCCATATTATGCAGGCTTCCATATCTATATAAGGGACAAAATGTGGAGAAGGCAGGACAGAATGGAATTTTTGGAGACCCCCAAGATGACGAGTTTCTTTTCGCACTTAGGTGAAGTCCTGTGAAATCAGAGTAAAAACTACAAAAGTATTGCCTGTTTTGAGAAAACCTCCTTTATTTAGACTCCCCTTCTCCCCCGGTGACCAATGCTCTGCATCCACTTAGACCAGCTTTAGTGGTTGTGAATGGTCAAGCTGTTTTTGTTTCAAAGCAACCTTGCACCCTGAGGTTCCTTTTGATGTTTTAAAAGAAATGTGTATGTGACTGCCTGACAATTGTGTACAATGCCTGAGGAAGCCCTAAGTTTTTGTGTCTGGAGTCATCCCCTTGGTACCTCTGCTTTCTGGGTATCTGCTCCAAATGGGAACGGAGCCAGGCTTCAGATTTCTGTCAGTAAAACTTTGCACGCCTGGGATCTGGGGTGACTTCTTCACATGAAAATATCATCAAAGCCAGTATCTCTGTTGTAATGCATTATTTATTTCCTTAGGCAGAATGCGAATGGGTGGGTTCTACAGTTTTATTCCTCCAGCCTCCCTTATCCCTTATCTCTTCCTTCTCAGTGAGATGGCCTTCCCTTCCTCCTGTGCCTTTAAACTCACATTTGAATCCAGCACAAGTCAGACATTAAAAATTGCCAATGGAAAGTTGTATACTCATCCTTCATTTGTTGGAAAGGCGCTCTATGTTTTATCTGCTTCCCAGGCTCATTCTCTGCCCACCAGAGGAGCTGGCTGGTACCGTGCGAAGAAGTGGCTGTGCTGTTGGAGGAGAAGCAATAACACCCCGGGCTTTACACCCTTGAGGCTGTGTCTGTCCTCAGTTCCCTGGCCTAGTCTTGCTCTCTAACTTCTTTTAACCCTCCTCTGACTCTGCTGTCTCAGCTTTGATGTAGTTCAAGCGATCGTAAGCCTGACTGCTTTCAACATCAAACTTACTAATTGGTGCCTCCCCTCAGAACCACTTCAGTCTGCTCTCCTGGAAGTCAAGTTAAGCTTCCTTAGATCTTTTGATCATCTTGTTCCCCTGCTGTCATGCAGCGAGAATTGAGTTGGCCAAGACTTGTGGAAGGGGGTCTAGCAGGCAGCAGAAGTCTAAGCAGCTTAGGGATGCAGTCTAGGGAATTAAGCTAATTCAATTAAATGTTTATTAAGTGCCTATTGTACAGACATTTACTAAACCATTATGGTAGCTGCCAGGAATACAAAAATTTTTTTGAAATAGTCTAACTCCAAGAAGCTTATTTTCTACTAGACAGATACAAGTAGTATAGAGAGAAATATACTACAGGTCAGTGTGTGGTGAGTGCAGAAGAGAGTACCCAAAGAAGTACTTTGAGGAGGAAGAGAACACTTGCACCTGGGGTTGGGAGAAGGGGGAAATCAAAGGAGCCTTCATGTGGAAGGTGTTCTGTGAGCTCCCTTGAAGGCATATAAGCCTTCTGAAAGCAACATTGAAGATGAAGTGCAGTGGGGGACAGCCTGCTTGGGGGTAGAAGATGGCACTTGGCATTCAGAGAACAGCTCAGTCATTGGCCTAGGCTCTGCTGTAGACTATGAAGGGCATTTATGTACTAAGTCTGGGAGAGAAGGCGGGCTGGAGTCAGACTAATGGGCCTTAAATGTCAGGCCTAGTGAAGACAGGAAGGTTCTCAAGGATTTTGAGTCATAATCATGCCCCAGTAGGATGCTTTTGGCATTTGTGGAAGATGGATTATGGATAGTCATGGCTGCACCTACTGTGGTGACTTAATGGAGAGAAAGGTGGAAGTACAAGAGATGTTTTAGAGGTGGAATTGACAGGATTTCATAAATAACCGAGTCAGAGGGGACCCTGAGGTTATGAACTTGGGTGAGAGTTATGTGAGCATGTGTTCTGTTTCAGGCATGCTGACCTTGGGGTGCTTATAGGGACATCCAAATGGAGATGACCGGCATTTAGAGATAAGCAAGTCGATTTCACATAGAGATTAGGACTAGATATGTAGTTTTGTTCTCTTAACATAGGAGCAACAAGACTGCCAAAGGATAGATGTAGAGCAGGGATTATTAACCTGGGAGTCTGCAGCTTCTGAGGATAGATTTCAGGGGTCCTAGAAGTTGGATGAGGAAAAAAAATGATCTTTATTTTCACTGACCTCAAACTGAAATTTAGCATTTCCTTTCACTAGGAATAGGCATAACAAACATTCTAAGTAGGGGTTCATAGGTCTCATCAGACTTCCAAAGGGAACGATGACATAAAAATAGATAGACAAGCAAAGAAAGCCTAGGATGGAGCCATGGAGAGCACCAGTGCTTAGGGGGTGGAATATGGATGAAGATTAAGGAGAGGAAGTAAAGGAGTGGTCAGGTAGGTAGGAGGAGAGCCAGAAAAAAGCAACCTCAAAAAACTACCTAGAATAAAGATTGTAAGACCGACCAAAGACTTCAGTTTGCCTGACGTCACTGGCAATGTTAGAAAAAGCAGTTTCCATTGAGTGTCGGGGTCATGAGCCATATTGCAAAGGGTTCAAGGAGTGAATGGGTGGAGAGGAAGCAGCACTGGGACTCTGGTAAGGAAAAGGCAGCAGGATCAGGGCTTTGTAGGACACATGACAGTGAGTCCAACATCAAAAAGCTTACTGCTCAGAAGTGACTTCAGCTCCACCATAGGTGCTCTACAAAGAGCCTTGGGACAGACAGCACTAATTCATTATATCTTAACTTCATTTGCATGTACATGTTTTCTTGTGTACCTTGTGTGTGTGTCTTCCCTCCCTGCCTCCCCATTTAATTATAAACTCCTGGATGGTAAAGACCCATTTTTCCACCTTTGTGTCCGACTGCCTAACATGGAGCCCTTTATTAAAGACATCACTTCAAAAAGTGTTAAATTGAATAGAAAGTCATGGAACTTCTGATCCGAAGCTCACTCAGTCCAACAAATACTTTATGCAGAGCACACCTCTTGGGGAAATACAGAATTCAAGTGAGACTATCCTCAAGGAGCTCACAGTCCAGGGAGGAGTGAGGATGCAAACGCAACTACAACAAGCAGTATTGAATGATGAAGGCACTGGGGAGTTTCCCAAACTCTGTGTGAGTCCCAAGGGGCAATTATCAAGGGAGTGGGAATCCAGCGAGATTTGCTAGGGGAACTAATATTTGAATTGGGCCTTCATGGATACCAAATACAAGAGAGGAAAGGTGTTCAGGCGGAGGAGCATGTTTAGTAGGGCCATAGAAGGTGGGAAGCTAAGTAGCACAATAGACAGAGCTCTGGACTTGGACTCTGAGAAAGACCTGAGTTCAAATCCTCTCTGGCACTAGCTGTGTCATTTCAGGCAAGTCACTTAACCTTTCTACCTCAGTGTCCTCCTCTGTAAGATGGGGATAATAACATAGTAGCACCTACCTCCAGGGTTGTTGGCTCAAATGAGGTAATAAATGTAAAGCATTTTGCAAACAGAAGTACTGTTCAAATGCTCCCTATTATTATTAGCATCTAGTTTTAAATTTCTGAGGTGGTGCATTAGTTTGGCTGGAGTGTAATCTTTGAGTAATGTGAGATGAGAGCGGGAAAGTTAGGGTAGCACCAAGTAGTGGAAGTGAACGTCAGATAAAAAAGTTTGAATTTGACTTGGCAGGCAGTAGGGAGCCACTGAAGGTTTTTGAGCTAAGGCATAACATGACCAGATGTAGTTTTTAAAAAATCCTGGCAGTAAGACAAGGATTAGATCGTAGAGGGAAGACTTTTAGGGGAGCTGTTAAAGTAGTTCTAATGAGGACTTGACCAGCGGCAATGGGAGTAGGGAAAGGGTAGATATGACTTTAGATTTGGGAGTTACATCTGTGGAAGGAGTGATTGAAACTAGGAATAAATGAGATTACCAAAGGAGAGAGAACAGTGGAGGCCAGGGCAGAACCTTAAGGAAAGACCCACATTAAGGGGCTGTGAAGAGGAAGTGGAGCCAGCCAGGAAGACAGGAGTGATTAAAGAGGTGGGAGAAGAACAAGAAAATTGTGTCATCTCAACTGCTGATACCCAGTGGGACAATGTGATTACCAATATCCAAAGCTGAGCGGGGGGGTTGGAGGGGGGCGCAGCTAGGTGGCACATTGGATGGAGCATCGGCCCTGGAGTCAGGAGGCCCCCAAATCAGGTCTGGTCTCATTAGCTGTGTGACCCTGGTCAAGTCACTTAACCCTGATTGCCTCAAAAAAATAAAACAGTAGAATCTGGGTTGATTAAAAGCCATTGGGTCTGGCAGTCAAGTGGTCGTCAGTGACCTTAGCAATTTCAGTGGCATTATGAGGGCAGAATTACAATTCCAAGGCGTTGAGAAGGTAGGTAGTGAGGAATTGAAGGCATCATTTGTGGGCCACATTCTCAGTAGGTTAAGCAGTCAAGGAAGAAACACAATGGGATCTTAGCTGCATAGTTAGGATCTAGGGAGATTCAGGGAAGATCGCAGCCCATAGATGGAGCCAGTAATGAAGGAGCAATTAAAGATTCAAGAGACAGAGGAGGGTGACTGCTGGAGCAGGGCCTTGGGAAGGGAGTGGTGGTAGGGAGATGAGATAAGCTTTAGTGTGTAGTAGAAATAACCTGTAATGGGAGGAGGGAAGTGTTGATGTTATGGCTTAAGGAACAGGGGAAGGGAGGTTGAGAAAGGTTACATCACATTATACCACTTCAACTCAGTGTTAGCCCTTCTGCCTTTTTTTATGTCTGTAACTGCATATCTCCCCAGCATCTTTATCCCTCCCTTCATCCAGGGGAAGGTTATTCTCTAGGCTTTTGATCTCCTTTGGCCCATGATTAACAGCTTTGGGCCCAGAGCTGCCCACCCCAAGCAAGGCATTTAAAACTGGGCCATTCTTACCTGGGTCACTGGCCCTCTGTGATGCTTTCAATCAACAAGCACTTATCGAGTGCCTATTGTGTGCCAGGCACCATGTTAGGCTGTAGAGGCACAGAGACAAAAATTAAATGCTCCCTGCTCTCAGAGTTTGCATTTTATCGGGGAGACAAGAAGTATGCTTTTATAAACATGGAAGCAACGGGATCGGGAAAGGTCTTCGCAGAAAGTAGTGTCTGAGCTGAGCTTTGAAGGAACAGGATTCTAAGAGTGCACTGTAGGTGTGAGGAACAGCTAGTGCAAAGACTTGGACATGGGAGATGCAATCTTGTGTGTGAAGAACAGTAAGACATCCATTTTGCTGAGGAAGAGCGGGAAGCCTGGACCAAAGAGCGTACGAAGGGGAGCGATGTGTAATAAGGTTGGGAAGATAGGTTGGAGCCAGATTTTGAGAGGGCTGAGATTACAGTTCGAGCCCGAGATTCCAAATTCACTATTCTTTCCAATACACCACTTCGTCTACCTAAAGTTAATCCTAGAATATCAAAGCTGAGAGAGAATCTAGTCCAAACTCCCCATTTCATAGTCAGGGAAGTACAACTTGGGGAGATGGGTCACACAGCAGGTGAGTGCAGAACTGATTCCTAACCTAATATGGTTGCAGTTTTTTAAAAAATTAATTCACTTCTGAGCTAGAAGGAACCTTGATTAGAGAACTCACTTGACAGGTAATTAGGGAGTTGCCCAAATTAGACTATTAAAAAGACTCCTGGAGAATAGTTCATGGCTGTCCTTACTTTTGTGACCTCAGAGTTTCTGGCTTCCTCTTTTTCTACCTCTGGCCACACATAGATAGTGGCACCTCTCTGACCTTGCCCTCGAAATTGCAATTCAGCCTCCTTTTTTCCGCTCACCCTCCTTCACTTTCACTCTCGTGAATACACCTTTTCACCCTCATCGCTAAAACTAAATACAGAATCACAGAATTTCAAAGTTGAAAGAGACCTTAGCGAGCATCTAGTTCAAACTGTCCCTCGCAAAGAATTCTGGCTCTCCCGGACCTGACAAGTGGTTACCCTGTGCTTGAAGACTTCCGTGAAGGGAAGCCCATTACAGAAAGAGACAGCTCCTTCTGGTTTTGGACAACTCTGATTGTTAGAAAGTTGTCTTTTTCTGACATTAAACCTAAACATATCTCCTTGCAGCAATGAACAGGAGTCCGTTGCTCCGGGTTCAGTCTTCTGGGGCCAAACTGAATCCTCCTTCCACGTGACAGTCTTTCAATACTCGAGGACAGCCATCCTGTCCACACTGAATGTTCTCTTAGGCTAAACTTCTTCAACCAGTCCATTAATGACACACACACTCATGGCCCTTCACCATTCCAGTTGCTCTCCTCTGGACATTCTGAAGTTTTTCAATGTCCTCCCTATAACGTGGTGCTTGGGAATGTCTGCAGACATGGTCTGACCGGGACAGAGCACAGGAGGACTATTAGTAAGCATTTAAGTGCCTACTGTGTGCCAGGCACTGTGCTAGCTGCTGGCGATACAAAGGCAAAATTTGGCAGTCTCTTCTCTCCAGCGTCTCATAGTTTAAAGGGGGAGACAATGTGTAAACAACTATGTGCAAACAAGCTGTAGACAGGGTAAATAAGAGATAATCAAAAGAAGAAAGATGGTAGAATTAAGAGGGGCTGAGAAGGCGAGATTGTAGCCGGAACTTGAAGGAAGCTGGGGAAGCTAGAAGGCAGAGGTGAGGAAGGAGAACATTTCAGGCGTGAGTGACAGCCAGGGAAAATGCCCAGAGTCAGGAGACAGGTATCTGGTTTGAGGAAGAGTAAGGAGGCTGCTGTCACTTGCTCACAGAGTATGTGGGGGTGTATGGTATAAGAAGAATGGAAAGGCAGGAAGGACTTTGAATGCCAAAGAGAGGATTTTATGTTTGATCCCAGAGAGGTCCCAAAGAGTCCCCTCTTGCCCCAGTGGCAACCATGTCTCCAGAACCATATTTATCGTGGATGATTTGGTCTTTCCACTAAAAAGATAGGATTCTCTGAAGTGAGGTCTCATATCTTCAGTCTTCCCTTCAATGGTTCCTTCTTATGTGCGGAAAGATGCTCTCAATACTAAAAATGCCTTTCCTCAGCCCTTCCACCATTGCCCAACTCCTGTCCCATCTACCATCCTCTCATTTACTGATAACTTTTTTTAATTTAATTTTTTAATTTAATATTTTATTTTTCCCCAATTACATGTAAAAATAATTTTTAACATTTTTTTTTACCTGGAAAGATTTAGATGAACTGATGCACAGTGAAATAAGCAGAACCAGAACATTGTGCACAGTGTCAGCACCATTATGCATTGATCAGCTATGACAGACTTAGTTCTTCTCAGCAGATGATCCAAGACAAGTCCAAAAGCCTCTTGATGGAAAGCTATCCCCCTCCAGAGAGAGACTGATGGAGTCTGAATACATATCACAGCATACTATTTTCACTTTATTTTTTTGTGGTTTTTTCCTTTTTATTCTCTTTCTTCTTTCACAACTTGATTAATATGAAAATATGTTTTACATGATTGCACATATATAACCTATATCAAATCGTTTACTGTTTTAAGGAAGGGGGAGGTGAGAGAAAATTTGGAACTCAAAATTTTATATGAAAAAATGAATCTTAAAAACTGTCTTTACATGTAACTGGAAAAAATAAAATAATATTTAAAAGGAAAAAAAGTCTTTAAAAATTTTTTTGAAGTCCAAATTCTCTCCCTGCTTCCCTCACCTCCCTGCCTCATTGAGAAGGCAAGCAATTTGGCATAGGTTATGAATGCCATTCTTGAAAAAAGTTATCTATACATGATGCCTCCTCGACCTCCCCAGCTACTCTCTTCCTCCACCACTAAGGCTACCCTGTCCAGTGCACTTTTTTTCAGTCTGCAGCCACTGTGCCACATGTGATACTGTTGACCACCCCACCTAGTAGATTCTCTCTCACTTGGCTTTCAAGATGCAGAACCACAGGATTTGAGCTTTGAAAGGGACATCAGTGGCCATCTGGCTCCATTCTTTGGGTTTTCTGTCTTCTTTTCTCCAGTCAAGTCTAACTCTTCTCTGTGCCCCTCCCTCCCAATGCAACACATCCCTCCTTGCCTTTTCCTTGATTTTCCTTAATCGTATTCTTTTTCCTGGAATGTCTCCTCTCTCCCTTTTACGTGCTGGCTTACTCTCTCTGAGTCTCAGTTTCCTTGTTTGTACAATGGAAATAACCTAACATGTTGTAGTGATGACTCTTTGTGTGTGTAGATTAAGCTAGGTGACCAGTGAGGTATTTTTCAACTCTCGGATTCTGTGGCAATAACACCTGATGCAGATGAGCCAAGTCAAGACCCCAGAAATGTCATTGAGAAATTACTTTTAACAATATCAAATTAAATTTTGTTAATTAAATTTAACAGAATAAATCAAAATACAACATAGATGATTTCAATTTGTGGTTTTCTGAGTCAGTATACAGCCCGCAGGGATGCATTTTGACCCCTCTGCCTTATAGTACCTACTTCACAGGACTAGCAAATGAGGGTGTATGTAAGTGCTCCATACACCTTTAATATAAACCTAGAAATATCAGGCACTTGTTTTCACTTCTCTTTGGTCCAGACCTATGATTTCATTGGTGGAAAAAGGAAACTCCTGCCACCAGTGAGGACCAACATCTGCTCTGCTGTTATAGAGTAGAAAGTTGCTGAGGGCCCTGAGAGGGTAAGTGACTTGGCCGGGGTCATACAGCCAGTATGTGTCAGAGGCTAGACTTGAACCCAGGTCATCCTGACCATAAAGCCAGCTCTCTATCCACTCCTCTGCCAAACTGCTTCTACAGATATTATAATAATTCCTATTCATCCTTTAAAACCCAGCTCCACAGCCCCTTCCTCCAGAAAGCCTTCCCTGATCTATGCCTAGAATGCTCTCTCTCCTCTTCTCCATCTCCCGGCTTCCTTCCAGTCTCAGCTAAAACCCTGCCTTCCACAGGAAGCCGTTCCTGATCACTCTCATTTCTAGTGCCTCCCTTTCCTGGATTCTATTCAGTTTATCTTCTTTATAGCTTCTTTGTATGTGGTTATTTGCATGTTGTCTCTCCCATTAGATTGTGAACTCCTCAAGGTTGGGGAATGTTATTTTTTTTTCTATCCCCAGCACTTAGCACAGTACTTGGCACATAGTAGGTGCTTAATAAATGCTTGTTGACTGACTGATCCCTTAGTCAGCGATCTTGTCCCCTGACCTCAGGTAGTGCTCTGTTTCCCCCTCCCATGCACCTAAGCCCGCATTATTAGGACACACACACACACACACTCACACTCACTCACAAACTCTCAGATACATGATCACATGGCCATTGCTTACTGCTGAACAGATTTGAGACATCAGTCGGGCTCCAGCTTGGTGGGCAGGTTGGGGAATTTATCGTACAGTATTACAGATACACACAGGTATTCGTCCGAAGACGACTGCACTCCCTTCAGTTTTCCAGCGGCTCAGGGACTCTCCCCAGCCATGGCACCATGCTCTTCCCCACCCCCCAATTACAGGCTATGCCGTCACTGCCCTTGGCCCAAGAGCCCTAGCCCTCTGCTGTCTCATCCCCATCTGGGAAGGGGAGCCCTGGATCTGGACAGCTCTGGCTTGGGTGTTTCCAGCTCTTGGATGGGGAAGGAGGGGGTATATTTAAATATTCACACAGAGCTGAGGAGGGAGAAGTCTGAACTGCTGGCCTGAGTGTGGACACTTCTACCCCAGAATGTCGGTGAGGAAGAGCAGGGTGACCAGTCTGTCCTGTAAAAGGGACCAAGACTAGGAACCTCCCTCTCTCCATCCGATGTGTCCAGAGGATGGAGAGTCGAGAGGAGAAGAAGAGTGGGTGAAGGAGATGTTTATCTGGATGTGGGAGCACAGGGGGGAAAAGTCTGAGATCCAAGGTAAGAAATAGGCCCTCAGACCTTTTGATCCTGGGGTCTACTGATTCTTCTTCCCCTTCATGGCTCCTTCATTTGAAATATCCCAAGATGCTTGATGTAGACTACCAGCCCACTGAACCCCTGGGTCCTCAGCTTTAATCAGTGTCCTCTGGGCCAGGGGACTGGATATCTGTCAAAGGGGGTGGGATAACCACTGGGCAAGGGAGGCAGGGCCCACCCCCTGTTGTTCTGGCCTGACTCAGGGCCCCTTGATGGTCCCTGGTTCTGTGAGGCGGGCGGAAGCATAGGCCGAGGCCCCAAGGCAAGCTGCAGGGTCACAGTAGCCTGGGAGCCCCACAGGACCAGGCAGGCCTGGTCGACCTGCCTCTCCTGGGGCACCTGGGGATCCACGGTCTCCATCTTTGCCGTTGATGGCCTGGCCTGGCCGGCCAGGAAGTCCTGAGTTTAGGAGAGGGAGAAGAGCATTAGGAACCCATCAAACTCCGATTCAATCTTCTATCCTTTGTCCCCAGATTTCCAACCACTTTTAGGACATCCCATTGTTCAGAGGGGGAAAACTGAGGCTGTGGACACCACCCAAGAACAGGACCTTGCCCGGGTAACCTGCTTGGATAGAAATTTCTCCAGGATTCAGCAGGAGTCTCCTGAAATTTTCTAGATGGCTCCTCACTCTTGGGCTGAGGCAGAGGTGATCATGAAAGAAAAACCTGCCTCCCCTGCCCCTTGGATCTCCTCCCCAGCTGCTGTGTCTCCATTGGTCCCATCTCTTCCCACCTGATCCCACTCTAAAGCAGAGAGAGAAGCCTGGCATCCTGTTTCCCAGGCCTTTGACTCGGGGGTGGAGGGGAAGGGAAAGGAGTGAGGAGAGGGGTGAAGCCAGCAGCTACCCTACCCTCGGCACTTACCTGGGATTCCTGGAGGCCCTGGCTGTCCAGGATGCCCACGACCCTCATCACCTCGTTCCCCTTTCTCTCCTCGCTTCCCTGCCAAGAGAAGAGGAGGCTCTCTGAGCTCAGCTCCCTCTGCTCAAGAACAGCAGGGAAGAACCGGGAAGGACCAAGGCCAAGGCCTGGGCCCCAAGGAGAGTTCAGAACCCAGGGCCCTGTTTCCTGATAGGATGAGGTCTCTCCCTCTCAAGCAAGAAGCCCCAAGTGAGTGTTCGAGGAAAGCTTGGAAGGAGAGAGAAAGCAAGTAGCTGGGGGAGGTGGGGGAAGGAGGCAGTATGGGCACCTACATACAGGCACCCCAAAGCCCAGGAAGGAGCCCAGGGCGTCGCAGGAGCCCTCCATCCCGCATGCCACTTCCACTGTTATTACTTTTTGTTATCTATCAAATCCCTTTTTTTGATGGTGTTCGGGCCAAAATGGCCCTAGGACAAATTGCTATACTGTGCCATCATTACACTGTATATACTATTAAGAATGATCTTAATGGTCTTACTGTCATTTTCTTAGTAAGCCCCTCCTATATAGTGTGTGTGTGTGTGTGTGTGTGTGTGTGTGTGTGTGTGTGTGAGTGACTGTGACTGTGACTGCTGGGTGATAGGAATTCAGATCCACAAATGAGACGCTTCCTGCCCTCAGGAGCTTACATTCTCCTGGGGGCTGCAGCGTGCTTACAGATAGTAAATACAGGATATATACAAATTAATACAGTGGGCTTTGGGTGGGTAGGCATTAACACCTGGGGAAACCAGGAAAGACGACTTGAATGGTCTTTTTCTTTAGGCTCTAAGGTTTACAAAATGCTTCCTCCACAATAGCCCTGTGAGATAGGGAGAGTAAGGATTTTACCCTCATTTTTTAGGTGATGAAATGGAGGCCCCCATAGGTCATGTGGCAGAGCCAAGACTGGACCAATCCGGGCCCTCTAATGCCCTCCATTAGCACAGTGCCTGGCACAAAGCAGGTTGCCGACTGATTGACTAGCTCGAGTCCAGGGCCCTTTCCAACACACCTGCCCCACCTGTGCCTCTTGTAAACAGTCCCAGCTCCCAGTCTCTTTGCAGGGCCCTTTTCCTTGCTTACCCTTGGGTCCTGTGTTGCCGATCTGTCCCACAGCTCCAATGATACCAGGGATGCCTCGGGGGCCTGGGTGTCCATGTGGACCTTGTTTGCCCGGGTATCCAGGAGGGCCTGGAGGGCCTGGGGGACCCATTCCCCCTATGCCACCCAGGGCCTCTCGCTTGGCACTCACTGCCATCTCAGCCAGTTGTTCTGGAAAACAAGAAGAGGAGGAGGGTGAGGGAGCTGGTGCCTGACTTGTCTTGGTATAGGTGATACCCACAGATACAGGTCATTGTCCCCATTAGAGAGAAAAACTGAGGCCAAGAGAGAGGCAGAGAGTGCCAGACAAGGCCTTTGCCCAAAGGCACCCAGTCAGGTCCTTCTGAAAGGGGTCCTTTAGACCATCGTGGGGGAAGTTGATAGGGATGTCTGTTTTTCTTAAGGGCCTCCAGATCCCATTCAGTCATCCCAGCATCCAATAAGGTATTTGTAAAGTGCCTAGCACACTGCCAGGCACATAGGGGGTGCCTGATAAACGCTTGTTCTACCCCCTTCCCCTCACTCACCTTGTAGCATCTTCAGCACCACATCCACGATGTGCTGGTCACTGGCATCCCGGCCCTGGAAACCAAGAACAAATAAATGGGAATGAGATGCCTCTGGCTCCAAGGTCCTTCCCACACCCAGCCTCTAAAGCCCAGGCAGCCCTTACACCCTGCCTTCTGGAGGGAGGGAAGCCAACACTCCAAGGGAACATCCTGGCCCCCCTGCTGCCAGGCCCAGCCCCACCTGATCCCCATTAGATTGTAACTGTCTCGATGGCAGGGACTCTTTTTCATATCTGTATCACCAGCACTTAGCACAGTGCCTGGCACACGGTAGCTGTTTAATAAATGTTTATTGACCAGCTGACCTCAGTTCCTCTTGCTGTAGCTCAAACCCCTTCCTGGTGTGGACGCTGCAAAAGTGGAGATCGGCTGGGATGAAGTATCTCCCCCAAGATGAGCTTGCAGGATAACCCAGCCTCTCCAGTGATCTCCAAGCACCTCAGAGACAAGCTCTGCCTGGCCTGCTCTATCACTCTCTAAGTGAGGTCTCAGAGGAGGAATATTGGCTTTGCCCAAAGATGAGGGGAGAACTCACCGCCACGCCTTGTCTTCCAGGAAGACCCGGGATGCCTCTTTCTCCAGTGATCCCCCGAGGCCCTGGGGGTCCCGGGTAACCCTGCACTCCAGGGGCTCCTGCATCCCCCATGGGACCCGGGAAGCCTGTCTCTCCACGGATGCCTTGCTGTGATGGGGAGAAGAGGGTATAGACCACGGAGGGGCCCGTGGGAAGAGCAAGACTTGGGGGAAACAAGGGAGAGAGAAGGGACAGAAGAGGGAAATGAGGACAGGAATACTAAAGAAGTGGAGGCCCAGAAGTAAAGTGAATGCTGAAGGTCATCCTTATTCTATTTGTGACCTTGGGTGGGCCACTTAGCTCTCTAAACGTTAGTTTTCTCATCTGCAAAATTATGAGGTTTGACTAGATGTTCTCCAATGCCCCTTCTAGCTCTAAATTCTGTAATGGTAGGGGGAGAGAGGCAGAGGAAGAACACAAAGCAGAAATCTGCTAGTAAATGTTTAACAACCAGCTGGGGGGGGGGGGGTGGAGTGCACACAACACCCTTTTAAGTTTAATTTGCATTATTAACATTTTCTCCATCATTTTCTTAAGTATAGACAACAAAACAATGAATCGAGCCCAGATTTGTATGTAGTGTTTGCCAGTTTCTGACACATGTAACTGCTTACGCCGAACATTTAACAACTGGCTCTAGTAAACCGTTTTGAACTGGTTCCAGCATACCCCTATATACAGCCAAAGGATAGTGAGCAGAAGAGGAAAGAAATGAAGAGCGCAGGGCATTAAAAAGGAAGAGAAAGGAGAGAGGAAAAGGAAGAGATAGGAGGGAGGGAGGAAGAGCTAGCAGGATGGGCAGAGAGGTGGTCTGATGGGCACCCACCTGTCCCTTGGGGCCTGGTTCTCCAGACTCTCCCTAGAGGGAAACAGAAAAGTCACTTTTTTGATGGGAGCCGTGGGGACCCACTTCTGGGGCCGCTCCCCCAGTTCCCCTGCCCCATCCAACTCCCTCTTTGGGGTTGGGCCCCTGCTTTTGACCTTTGAGACCTAGGTCTTCGCCCACCCTTGGGGATCTCCCAGGGACCAGCCACGTGCTTGAACCCACTCACCTTCTCTCCTTTCTCCCCAGGGAGACCTTCCACACCTGGATCACCCTGTAGAGGAAAGACCCAATCAGGCAGCAGACAGGACAGTAGGGAGGGGAATTGGTGGGTGAGGGGAATTGGTGCCAGGCTCAGCCCTATGCCCACCTCTGCCAATGGCATCATTCTCCACAGAGGCCGGCTCTGCCTCATTTTCCCCATCCTTGGGAGAGCCCTATCTGAAAGTGGAGGGACCCAGGGGCCCGCCTTGGGGCTATACGCACTAAGGTACTTGCTTTGCTCCTCCTGGTGGCAACTGGAAATATTGTGGTGAAAGGAGCTGGGAGCAAACCACCTTGTAGAGGAATCGGGGCCCGTGGGTCCCACGCTAGGGGCTGTTAAGCTAGCTGCCGTCTCTCTTCCTCTTTACAATTCACAAAGCATTTTCTTCATGAACCGTGTGAGATGGGCAGTACAGGCATCTCCATGAGTGAATGGTTCAAAGTCAAATAGTGGATAAATTAGGAGGAGAATATGAAGCTCCCAGGCCAGGGAGGAGATTTCCCTTTGTACTGTGCTGCTTCTCAGCTGTCATGGTGGCACATAGCGTACACAAGGCACCCAGCACAGATGGGTGCCAGAGGGGCAGCTCTAACAGTTGGTAGCAGTAAGGGGAATAGAAGAGGGCTCTTACTGCCCGATGCTGACTGGGGAGTCCCTGAGCAAAGGCACAGACTGGCCCAGTCCTTCT
Source organism: Trichosurus vulpecula (assembly GCF_011100635.1). Taxonomy (NCBI): domain Eukaryota; kingdom Metazoa; phylum Chordata; class Mammalia; order Diprotodontia; family Phalangeridae; genus Trichosurus; species Trichosurus vulpecula. Next base: position 72,102,904 of record NC_050574.1, on the reverse strand, counting down.
GCTAGCCCTCCCCCTTCCCCTCCTGGGCAGGTACTCACACCACTGCCTCTGGAGCCGATCTTCCCTGGGAAGCCCTGTTGGAAAAGGAAAGGGGGGAAGGGGTGATCCTTGATCCCTGGGCCCTGCAAATCACCCCAGTTTCCCCAGCGTGGTACCTTCTCTAGCGTACATCCTCTGGGAGGCCTCTAGAATCTCCTGAGAAGCTCAAGGGCCCCTCCTCCTGTTCCCAGCCTGGTTTCTTTGCTCCCTGTTTCCTGTCCAGGATCCTGACTCCATCCCTGCCCTTAAACTTCGTACCCCATCTCTGCGCTCCTGGCCTCTGGCTTCCCCGCTGTGTTCCCATGTTCTTGGACCCATTTGTTACCTTATTTCCTTTGATGCCTGGCAGGCCTTGGGGCCCTGGGATCCCTGGAGGCCCCTGTTCTCCCTTGGCACCCTGAAAAGAGAAAAAACTCAATGAAGGGAATAGGGGAGTCCCAGGCCTGGAGACCACATCAAGGCCCGTGGTAAGAAGGTCTGGAGTGAGCTCTAGAAGACACCTCAAAGATCAAGTGTGCTCCCCTTCCTCCTGCTCCCTCCACCCTGGGCTGTGCCCCATGACTGGATGTTGCCCTCCCTTTCCCATCCCCCGGCCCAGGCAGGGTTCATACACTTACCACTCTCCCTTGTAGGCCTGGCTGCCCCACGGGCCCTCTCTCGCCTTGGTCACCCTGAGATGATGGAACAGAGAGGGTCATTAAGGAAGCCCGAGAAACCCAGCACCACCCCATGTGTCCCTCCCCAGCCCCAGGAGCAGAAATGGCTCAGCTGGGCTGGGCAGAGGGACCCTGCCTGAGGCCGGCTCATTATTCTCACAGCGAATGATAGCAGTTCTCTTTTCTATTGGGCTTTGAAGCTTACTGAGCCCTTTATGTACACTACATCACCTGCTCCCCAAAACAACCCTGGGAAATAAGCAGCACACATGATATTATCCCAATTTTATGGGCGAAACAACAAACCCAGAGCGGTTAAGTACTTCAGCCATAAGGTTACTAAGGAGATGCGTCTGGACTTGAACCCAGATCCTCCAAGGCCCCTCCCAGGGCTCTGTCTGCTAGGGAGCCTCACTCCAGGGAGGTCTAGAGAGAAAGAGAGAGCCACCTCCCTAGAAAGGTACAGCAAACCCTCGGGGAGGAAGCCTGGGATCTTTCAGCACCCTCCCCTCTTACCTTCAGCCCCTGGATGCCCTGAGGGCCGATTTCTCCTCGAGGCCCGGGTTCACCCTGGGGGACAGAAGTGGGGTGCAGTTAGTACCACGGGGGCTACAGCCCTGCCCGTGTACCAGGGATACCCATCTCTACCTGACGACTGAATCATATTGGAGCCGGAACGGACCTAATGGGCTGTCGGGTCCAAGTCCCTCATTTTGCAGATGAGGAAAGTGAGGTACATACACACTAAGTGACTTGCCCAGGGGTACACAGCTGAGGCAAGATTCCCCAAGTTCAGCATTCTATCCATCTCCTCTAGAAAGCCCTTCTGGATCAGTGTGCCCTGACCCCTCCTGCCTGGACCCAGCATTCTGAGGGCTGATTTCCCTCCCGAGCTGTACTTATTAACACTCCCCCATCTTGGGCTTCTGCTTTTATTAATCTCTACTGGTTTATACGTTGGCACATATATGTTGGCTCAAAATGTTAGAAAGGAGCCCAGAAATCATCAAATCGATCCTGTTTTTACAGAAAAGGAAACTAGAAGGGGAGGGATTTATTTGATCTAGGTCCCAGACACCATGTGTGGCAGAGCTGAGACTTTAACTCAAGCCTTCTAAGTTCCTGGCCCTGGCACAGCCCACCATGTGTTCACTAGCCCATTGCATCCTAAGGGCAGGCAGAGGCTGGGGGTGTGCGATCTCTTCTGTTCAGGTGTCATATCTGCTTTTGTTGGGGACAATCACCTAGGCAGCTTCACTCACCGGCTTCCCGGGTGGGCCGGACAATCCTGGAAAGCCCCGCTGGCCAGGTTCACCCTATGGAAAAACCGAACAGAGACGGCTCAGCCCAGACTGGCCACTGCACAACCCCACCCCCTCCATTAACCCCACAGCGTCCCCTCAGAGAAGCGTGGGGTGACCCCACACCTACAAAGCCGTGCTTGCAAGTGGGACAAGCCAGGCTTCCACCTTGGACTCTCTCAATCCTCCAAACCTTTCCTTTCCGTGCCCAGAATGACCCCAGTGGGAAATCCCCTCACCTTGTCTCCCGGTTCCCCTTTGGTCCCCGGCTGACCTGGCAAACCCTGTAGAGAGAAAAGAACATGAAGGTCCTTCTGATAGGGAGGCTCCAGGCCATTCCCAGAGGCCCAGATACAACCTCAGGGCAACCGTCAGAAAGAGGAGAGAAGCCAGAATCATAGGATCATAGATTGAGAGCTGGAAGGGACCTGAGAGCCCATCAAGACCAACTGCCTCACTTTACAGCAAAGGAAACCGAGTCTCAAAGGACTTAAGTGACTTGCCTTGCAGATAGTTAAGTGTCCAAGTTAGGATTTGAACTCAGGTCTTTCTAACACCAAGTCCAGTGTTCTAACCACTATACTATGAATAGTGGAGATCACCGAGTCTAGGGATTGTTAACCTTTTGTGTACCATGGACCCCTTTGGCGGTCTAGTGAAACCTATGGTCCCCTTCTCAAGATAATAGTTTTAAATTCATAAAATAAAATGTATAGGATTACAAAAGGAAACCGATAGACTGAAATAAAGGTATAATTATCCCCCATCCAAGTTTACTAACCCTCTGAAATCTATCCACAAACTCCATGGACCCCAGGTTAAGAACCTCTGAATTCATCCAATTTTCTCATTTTACAGATACAAAATACAGATGCCAGGATGGAGAAACTGACCCAGATATGGTAAGTAACAGACTTACTGTTGGAGAAATTCACCCGGATAGGGTAAGAGATTCACTTACCGTCACACAGCTAGGAAACAGCAGAGAGAGACCCTCCCTAGCTAGCCCAGGACTCCTGATGGTGGGATTTGGTCACCATCCAGAAGCCCCATAATGACTGGGAAAGAACCTAAATGCAGTAGCTCATGACTGTGCCTACTGGAGAAAGAGAGTCTTCCACGGTCCACCCCACACCCTCAAAACAACAATTCCATGGTCAGCCAACCGCCTGATCTGGGGGAGATGGGGAGAGGGAACTGGGAAGGTCAGGAGGAGTCACCCTGAGGAAGGGGAGTTATGGAAGCCAGAGTTCACAGGATCTCAGAGCTGGAGAGCACTGAGCTTAGCCCAGCGCCTGGCGTGGAGTGGGTGCAGAATAAACGCCCATTGGCAGCTCATTCGACTTAGGGACAGCTCTAATGGCTGGGCTGTGTTTCTTTATGCCGAACCAAAACATGCTTCCCTATGACTGCCGCCTGTTGCTTTTAATTTCGTTAATTAGAATGGTCAGGGGATCCTTGCTGAGGTGCCAGTTGGACTAAATTCCCTCTAAGGTCCTTAGAGCCGTGAGAGGATGGTGGAGGTCATCTAGTCATTTTACAGAAGGGGATACTGAGGCCAGAGAAGTAGTAAGGTCAGGATTTGAACCCAGATCCTCTGACCCAAACCACTGCCCTATCACAGCTTCCCACTGTGCTTCTAATACTATCTGTGATCCTATGAGGATGTCTGGGTCATGTGATTTAGAGCTGGAAAGATTTCTGGAGCCTAGACTGTCTGAGTTGGGAGGGACCTTTGAGCAGAGAATGTCAAGGCTGGAAAGGACCCTAGAACTTAGAATGACAGAATCTGGAGGGGCCTTAGGGGCAAGAGATGATCTTGACCATCCCACCCCCATTTTCCAGAGGGAAAACTGAGACCCAGAGAGTAAGTGAGGCTTGAGGCTTAAGCTGGACTGAGGCCCTGACACTGATACTCACCGCCAGTCCTTGGTGGCCTGGGTTTCCGGGTCTTCCGGGCTGTCCAGCGCTCCCCTGTGGGATGGAATAATCACAGGTCTCTCTCTTCTGTCTGTGGCCCCCAGTCCTAGGGACCCTCCAGGGTGGGGAGGAAGGGGCTTGTGGGACTGGGCCCCCCACCTCCAACCAGCCTCATGAAGATCGTACTATGCCTACCCAAGGGGCTGGCCCAGGCCTAAGGGACCCCACGGCATGTGCCACACCTCCCTTACCTTCACCCCAGGAATGCCAGGTGTGCCATCCTTGCCGTCAATACCGGGTAGGCCCTGCAAAGGAAGGAAGAGAAATCACAGCTTGTGAAGATGCACATCCTAGAGCATCAGGGCTGGAGGAGACCTTCTGTTGGTCCAACTCCCTTCTTTTACAGATGAGGAAACTGAGGCACGATGGGGAAGGAACTTGCCCAAAAGTCCCGCAGAGAAGCAGGGGCAAAGCTAGGACTAGAATGCAGGGCTTCTGATCCCCTTCTCCTTTGGCTAAGCCTGAGCCAGGTTCCCCACAGATCTGAGTTAGGACTCACTTGGGTCTGGTTCCCACTCCCCACTCCTGCCCAGAATTAAGCCAGGACCTCCCCCAGCTGAAGTACTTACGTTCTCACCCTTGGGTCCTCCACTTCCCTGGGGGCCTTGAACACCTTGACCACCCTGCAAAAGCCAAGCAGGAAAGTGTAGTCTCAATATCCCTTCCCTTTGTCCCCAGCACACACCCTGGAGACTCCATGTCTGAAGAGAGAAGTCTGGGGCCACTGACAACCACGTGTATGCCCCCCATGGCACAGCTTGGGCATGGTCCCAGACACATCAGGGGAATGGATGGCCTGAGGGAGCCAGGTCCACCCCAGGAATCCGGCTGTGTCTGTGGGAAGCAGGAGAAACTCAGGCTCTGGATCTGCTTGAAATGTGTCTGGGACTTCCTCTGCCTCGGCCCCAACCCCCCCCCCCCATCCCACTCTCCTCAGCCTAGGGAACCTTGAAAGTCTCTAATCCTGTTAGCTCGGCTATGGTTTGATGGCATCTGGGGAAAGGAGCGGGGCACGAGGAGCCCCTGGCAGGAGATTGGTGCTGGAGTCATCTGGTCTGGGGCTCCCCATTCTGTCACCCTCCAGGCGTGGAGAACTTCAGAAAAAGAGAGCTACCACAGGGGAGTAGCCGCTGTGACCTCTCAAGGTCCCTTCCAGCCTGAGTCTGGCTCTTCCTTAGCCCAGCTCTGGTCATGCTTAGTACTGATGGTGCTGCCCAGGGGTCAGGCAGTGATCCATACAGAGCACATGTGTATGTGTACATGCAAGTACATTTGTATGCACAGTGCATCACCACCCACACAGAATCCACATGTATGCAGTGGTCCATATAGAATGTGTGTGTGTGTGTGTGTGTGTACACACAATCACACAGGATCCACATGTATGCAGCATTTCATGTATCACACACTTGCATGTGGGATACTAGGTCTACAGCTCAAAGAGTCCTCGAGGTCCCACCCCCTCATTTTACAGAGGAGGAAATGGTTCATCGAAGTCAAGTGACTTCTTTAGGTCACACAGGTCTTGTCAGGGTCAGAATTCGCACTCAGGTCATCAGGCTCTAGATCCGGTGCTCTTTTCACATAGAACACATGCGTATACTCCATCATCCACATTGAACACAGGTGCACAGACCCAGGCACACACACAGTCACACCCACATGCACAGACAGCCAAAGGCCCACAGTGATAGTCATTCCCTTCTTATTCTTCACCATACAAACATGTGAACATACACACACACACACACACACACACACACACACACACACACACACACTTTCTGAATGGGGATGGAGGACAGCCCAGCCTGGCCCAGGCCTCCTCCCTCCTCCCCACCTTCAGGACTCCCACCCCTCCAGTCTGGCATCCTACCAGAGCGAGGGACACATACAAAACCACTAACTTACCACATCTCCCTTCTCCCCAGCTCTGCCTGGTGGCCCTCGGGGGCCCTCCTCACCCTGGAGGCATAGAAGAGCAAACAGATTTTCAGGAGGGGTGCCCCGGGGACTCAGCCTTCAGAGAAGAGGCCCAGAATGGCCCCCCCATAGCCTCCAACCCCTCCCAGCATGGAAGATCTTAGTGCCTGGACCAGGCCTCTGAAATGGGGACACCCCCAACAAAACCTTTCCCAGCCAAGCACAGGACTGAGAGTGGGGATCTCAGGATGCTCATTCCCCAGGGGCCAGGGGACAAAGGCCAAGGGGCCGAGGGGTGAGAGTGGGGAGGACTTACAGGCTTCCCAGCAGCACCAATGGACCCAAGCATCCCCTTGTAGCCTTGGGGACCCTGGAGAAGGGAGGGAAAGCATCACCACCATCATCATATTGACGTCATCAACATTATTATAAAGACCATTATTAATATCACTATGACAGGCATAGAACTATAGATTTAGAGCTCCCTAAGACTATCCACTGCAGAACAATCGATTGGCAGCCGTGGTAAACTGAGTTTCCTCATCAGCAGCTCCTTAGACCAAGGAAGTCACAGGTGGATCCAGACCAAAAAACCCCAAACAACCAGATTATTTTTGTGATGTCATCACCATTATCATTACTGATAATGCCGATGCTCTGGCATTTTCTAGATTAGTCTCATGGAGCCTCTAAGCTGAATTGGACCGGGCCAGACTTGAGGCTGGGGGGCTGTGGCCTCAATGGATAATCACGATCTCATTTTAGTCCAATAAGTACTAAGCGCCTACTCTGTGCTAAGTCCTGGGAATACACAATGAAGCACACGATGGTCTTGGGGCCCTTTGAGCACTCACCATCTCTCCTTTGGATCCAGCCATGCCTGGGTAGCCCCTGATGCCCTGGGGGCCCTGACAAGACAGAAGGACGCAGAGGATGGGCTCAGCATAACCCCTTCTGAGGGCAGTGTTTGCTTCCTCCAAGCTCCCTTCCCCATCTCATCCCATCTCCTCGGTCTCATTCCCCAGAAGAAAGGCTAGCCTGGGCACATACCCCTTCCCACCCAGGCGGGCACAGATGTGCTGAACTGAGGACCTAGTGAAAGTTCCCAAGGGCCCTAATCCAGAATCATGGGATAGTACGAGTTAGGGATGGAAGGACCATAGAGATAATCTAGTTCTCTTATTTCATAGGAGGAGAAGCTGAGGCTAAGAGCTGTTAAATGAGCTGTCCAAGGTCACGCAGCAAATATACAAGCATCCCATCAAGGCAGAGAACCCAGGCCCCTTTCCTTCCAGGCAGGCACTGACTCTATGGCCTCCAAGCTTGGGATGGCCAGGAGGGTCTTACTAGTGCCCCTTGACAAAAGGAAGAGATGAGTAGGAGGGATACATTACCGGGGGACCAGGAATTCCCTGCTCACCAGAGGCACCCACATCTCCTTTGGGACCCTAGAGGATGGAAGGCAGGTGTCAGGGCCTGAGGACCGCAGTCCATCAGTCCAGGAAAAGAAGAAGAGACAGGTCTGAGAGCCCCCTCAGGGAGTTTAGGAGTCAGGGGAGAGAACAGGAAGAGCTTCCCACATCCATGCCCCTAAGTCTACTCTCCCCTCCCCCCTCTGGCCCCTTCCTCCCAGCCTGTAGCCTCCATCTCTGCCCTCAGCCTGGTCACTCTCTCCCTCAGCCCCCTTGGCACAACCTCCTCCCTGCCCCACCCCCCACGATGGACAGGCGATAGGAGGAACCCAAGGGATAGAGGCCCTCTCCAAGACATACTGGTTTCCCTTGTCTGCCTGGCTCCCCCAGGGGTCCCCGGCGGCCTGGATGTCCCTAAAGGGAGAGAAGGAAGTTTGAGCTGCATTCGCCGATACCAGACCCGACCTCCCAATCCCCAGGCCCCAAATATGATTGAGTTTCCATCTCCTACAGTACCACTGAGCCCCATGTCCCCAGACCCAGCTAAGGCCCTCCAGGACTCACCTTCACCCCCTGCAGTCCTTGTGGTCCCTTCACACCAGCTGGGCAGTTGGTTGGACACTGAAATGTAAACGTGGGGTGAGGACAGTTATTCAAGGCCAGATCCAGATCCCAGCTTTGCACTCAGTTGGGATGAGGAGGGGGGTGGTTCATAAGCATGGTATATGGTTCTGCTCTTCCAAAGCCCCTCACTTTTATCCCCTCTTTTGGGGTATCCTTAGCCCCAGTGCTAGCCTGTCCCTCCTCTCCTTTCCTTGGACACAGCCACAGCCACCAGCCCCTCAGCACAGGCACATGCACCTCCTCTGGCCAAAGGTAACTGCAGCCTCTGTCCCCCACCCCCACTGTCCTAATACAGACCCATTCCACAGAGGGTCCTTAATGACTTGGGTAGCTGGATCCAGCACTTACCAGGAAATCAGCACTGCCTTCAAGGCCTTGGATGGTCCCGGGACGGCCCTAAAAGGGGAAGTTGAGGTGAGGTCTGGGAAGGCTATGATGTCAGGAACAGAGCTTCCCAGCTTTTGAGACAGACTGGGTCTCCTGTAACCCCTGTCTCTCAGAGATGGCTAGTCCCCTACGAGGGGCTTTGGGCAGAGACTGTGGGAAACCAGACCAAATACCAGTGGGTGGAGAGCTCAGACCGCACCATGAAGGTTCATACTCTAAAGTTACCTGTTTCCTACTTCCAGGAAATGCAGCTGCAGGAGAGGATCCTCCACCCCCAGTCTTCTGGGGTTCAGGCCTTCCCAGTATGCCTCAGTCCCCACCTCCCACCTGGTGAGTGGGCTTTTTTACAATGTTCCTGGCCAAAGACTCAGCCCTCCTTGGGGCAAGGGGCTGATGAGTGAACCCCACATACCATCCTGAAGTTCCAAGGAGTCAAACCTCTCTTAAGTCCCTAGATCTCATTCTGGGGACCTCCCCCCCCAGAGAACCCCATTTCACAGCCAAGATGGTCATACAATGACCACTAACTTGGCTCTAGGACAAGATAGCCAGGGAAGGGGGCCAACGGGATTGGGACACACCCAGCCTCGCCCTGTGATGGCTGACCCCCCCGCACAGAATCAGTATTCCAGGGCCAGGTTTCTCTGCCCCACCCTCACGTCCCCAAGGAAGCAGACGGAGGATACTCACAGGTTTTCCTGGGGGCCCAGGAGGACCTGATGGTCCCTCAGGTCCGGGGTCCCCCTGAAAAGAGATGTCAATGCTAAGTCAAACAGAGGCCACCCTGGGAGCCCCAGCTGCAACCTTTGGAGCAGGGGCACAGATGTGGCAGCAGATGGGAGTGAGCCAAACTGTAGGAAAAGAAACTCCAGTCTAACTCAAGGAAGGACTTCCCAGCTGTCCCTGGGAGACCCCCCCCCACCACCACCACCACGGAGGCTGTGGACTCTGCCCCATTCAGAGGGACCACGGCCATTGCACTTTGTGGGTCTGAGGCAGGGGACTGGCTACAATAATACCTCCTGCCCAGGAAGGAGCATGGGCTGTCACAGAACCACAAGGAATCTCAGAGTGAGGAGGCTCGGGCCAAGTCTAGCTAGCCCCCGCCAGAACAAAGATGCCATTTCTAGTATCTCCAGGCTCCCCACCTCCTGAGGTGGCCCACTCCATTTGGGGTTTGGCTTTCATCGTCAGGGGGGCTTCCCTAACTTCCAGCCTCCCCCACACCGCTCCTGGGTCTGCCCTCTGGGGCCAAACCAAACGCATCCGCTCCCTCCTTCGCATGGTAACCCCTCACACATTTGAAGAAAGGCATTACGTCCCCCTCCCCATTTTCTCTTCCCCAGGGTAAATAATCCCCATTTCTTTGACTGATCTGAGGCTCTTCTCCCTCCTGCAGCAGGAGGAGACGTGAGACCCTGGGGGCAGCTCAGTGTCTCACCTTGGGGCCGGGGACACCGATCTCTCCTGGGAGTCCAACTGGTCCTGGGGGTCCCTTGGGGGAGAAGAGGGAGACGTATCATAGAGGCGGCCCCACTATTTTAGAGGGTAGACTCCCAGAGCTCTGAGAGGCCTTGGATATTCTGTATTCCCATCCTCCCACTTTAGAGAGCAGGGGACTGAGCCCCAGAGAGGTCACACAGCGGGTCACTCAGTGGCAGAGCTAGGATCACATACCAGTTCCAAGAGCCTATGTCTTCTCTGACCCCCCCCCAGACTTTCTATGACCTACCCCAGGCATTTATTAAGCACCACTGTGTGCTAAACGCTTTGTAAATATTATCTCATTGGACCCTCACAACAACTCTGTGAGGTGGATGCTCTTCGTAGCTCCATTTTGCAGTTGATGAAAGTGAGGTGGACAGGGTTAAGTGACTTGCCCAGCTAGAAAGTGCTTGAAGTAGAATTTGAACTCAGGTCCTCCTGCCTCCAGGCCCAGCTCTCTGCCCACTGTACAGCCCAGCGGCCTCATGGGAGCAGGTGCTGGGAATCCAAACTCTCTTTGCTAGCCTGAACATGTAAATTAACCATCCCCCAAAGTCCTCTTGTGGTTGTCCCAGGCAAATGGAAATGCGTTTTTGGGTTATCTGCAGCTCTCATCCTTTTTAGGACAGATGACTGACACTCACTCATCCTGACCCTGCTGACCATCACTCCTTGCTGCAGCTCCCACCCCAGGCTGTTGGGCCTGGAAAGCATCACCTCTCAGTCTGAACCAAGGTTTGCCCTTCGAATGGGCCGAGGAAGGGCAGGTGGGGAAGTTCGCTCCCTGGGGCTGGGGGCTGTGTTTTCTCTCTGTGTGTTGCCTGGCACAGTGTGGGGCCTGGGGGAGAGCTCAGTTAATATCTGATCGATGAAATGTTCAGGGTTCGAAGGCTTTCCCCCCGAGGAGTCTAGTGATGCCAACAGGGCGAGTCAGTGAGAAGCGTTCTGAGGGTAGAGAGTTATCACTTGATGTAAAAGCAAAATGTTCCTGATTTATCCTATTTATCTTAACAGGGATGGGAATTCCTGTTGTTAAAGAGGCCCCTAGCAAAGGGTTCATCCCCTCTCCCATCCCTCTGTTGGCCTGGGTCATCCTCTGTTCACTCCCCCTACCCTGCGTACACTCCATAACTCCCCCCATCTCTGCTCTAGAACCACGCTAGATTCTAACGGCATCCCTCCTTCCTTTCTCCACCAGACTATTCAACAAAACCATCTACACTCAGTGTTTCCCTTCTCCTCCCCTCCCCCCTTCTGCTCACCCCTCCACAATCCTAAGCTGAAAGTGTTTGGCAAAGTTATCAGCAATCTCATAGTGGCTAATGTCCTCTTCTTAAATCATCATCCTTCTTGACCGCTCTGGAGCATTGACACTGACCACCCACTTCTCCAAGCCCTTCTGTCTCCCTCTGGGTTTCAGTATACCATTGTCTCCTGATTCCCCTGCTACCTATCGACCCAATCTTCCTCAGTCTATTTTGCCAATTCATTATACACAGTGGCCCAATGAAGGTGGCTGTGTCCCAGAGCCCTTTCCTGGCCCTTCTCCCTTTTTTTTCTCTATACTACGTCTCTGGGTAACTTCTGCTCTCATGGATTCAATGACTATCACCATGTAGATATCTCCCAGATCTAAATATTCATCTCTGCTCTCTTCTCTGCCAGTTTGACCTTTCAAACTGGGCATCCCATAGGCATCTCAGGTGCAACATGTCCAAAACAGGACTCATCATCTTCCCCCCCCCCATAAACCTACCTGTCTTCTCGACTTCTCTCTAATATATTATTGAGGATACCACCATCCTTCTAATCACCCAGGGTCTCCACGTCAGCACTACTCCTCACTCTCATTCACCCCCACCCCCAGCCAAACAGTTACTGAACCTTACGTCTATCTCCATAATATCATGTCCCGTCCTCTCCACTCTCACCGCCACTATGCTAGGTCAGACCCTCCACTTCCTCACCTAGACTGATGAAGCAGCCTCCGATTTGGTCTCCCGGCCTCATCCCTTCCCACTCCAACCCAACCTCCACTCAACCACCAAAGTAATTTTTCTTAAAGCCCAAGTCTGTTTGAGCACGTCTGGGCCCCCATTCAACAAACTCTGATGACTCCCTATTGCTTCAAGGACCAAATATAAATCTCTCCAGTTGTCACTTGGGCAGCTAGGTGGCACAATGGATAGAGTGCCAGGCTTGGGGTCAAGATGATCTGAGTTCAAATCCAGCCTCAGACACTTCCTAGCTGTGTGACCCTGGCCAAGTCACCCAATCCTGTTTGCCTGTTTCCTCATTTGTAAAATAAGCTGGAGAAGGAAATGGCAAACCACTCTAGTATCTCTGCCAAGAAAACTCCCAATGGGGTCACAGAGAGTCGGATAGGACTGATATGATTCAACAACAATAAAGGTGAACACTCCAAGTTTTTGATAATCTGGTCCCTTCCCAGCTTTCAAGCCTTACACTTTACTGCTCTCTCCTCACACTCTGCAGTCCAGCCACGCCATATCACTTGTTGTTCTGCACACAAGAGGGTACGCCATCTTCTGACTCCCAGTCTTTGCAAAGGCTCTGCCCCATGCCTGGAATTCATTCCCTCCTCACCCCTGCCACTTGGGATTCCTGGTTTCTTTCAAACTTAGCTTAAGCACCACCTTTGTCAAAAGGTCTTCCTGATTCTCCCCTGCCCCCGCAAAGCTGCTAAGGCTTTCCTTCCCCAAATTACTCGCTATTCATTTTGTATGTATTTGAATATGCTTGGATATATACACCTTGGCTCTCCCATTAGAATGTAAGCTCCTCAAAGGCAGACTGTTCCGCTTTTGCCCCTTTATCTGCGGCTCTTGCCTTGGTACCTGGCACACAGTGGGTGCTTAATAAATGCTCGTGGATTCTTTGCTGCCTGCTCTAGCAGGGATTAGGATTGGGGAAGGGGTAGAGAGATGGTAGACTGCGAGCCCTTCAGACAGCTCTGCGGGGCTTGGCCAGAAGAGGGCGAATGCCTTCTGCTCTTGCCTGGGATCCCCTTCTCCATCCACTTTCCTCACCCTGCCCCTCCCTGAAGGACTCACCTGAGGTCCTGCAAAGCCCGGGCCCTGTGACAGAAAAGAGAGAGAGAGACTGAGAACCTCTTCTGCTCCCCAACCTCCATAGTGCCCTCCCCACCTCACCCCCCACCTCCCAGAGCTGCCTCCCTTCAGAGCCTCCTTCTCCAGAGTCCCCTCCCTTAGAATCTCCTCCTCTTCTTCTTCCTCCTCCTCCTCTCTCTCCCCAGAGTTCCCCACCCCCCCCAGAGGCCCTGAAAAAGTAGGGTGAAGGGGATGGAACCCAGCCAACCAAAATACTCACTGGTAGACCTGGGGGGCCGGGGAGACCCGGTTGGCCCTAAAATTCCAGAGGGATAGAATGTTAGTGATGAAGGACTGTGTGTGTCCTCAGAACAGGCAGCCACCCTGCATCCCCGGGCCCACCCAAGCTCCCCACATGCCACCACCTCTCTTGACCCCAAATCTCAAGCCCCCTCCCCATCTCCAGTCCTGGGCAGGTAGACATTGATTAGCCTAGCCAAAAGAGAACCAAGGCCTGCAGGGAGATGGCTCCAGCTTTGTCATCTCCCAGCTCCAGCTCACCTTGACTCCGGGGGGTCCCTGAGGGCCTGGCTCTCCCTTGGCTCCCGTTAAACCCTAGAGGAAGAGAGCAAAAGGGTCAGTTCAAGGAGGACCACACTCAGACCCACACAGCACCCTGGGGTTTCCACATCACAGCCACCCTTTCTTATGAGGAAGGAAAGGAAGTAAGAGGGGTTCTGGCCTTTTTAAGACAGTTTGCAAAGATTAGATATATATGTATAGATACAGATACATACATTTTATATACACACGCTCATGCGCCCACACACGCACTTCATCTCATTCAAATCCTCTGAGTGAGGCCAGGGGTCAATTCTCATTTTACAGGTGAGGAACAGGCTGAGACAGCCGATTTGCCTTGCTTGAAGTCCCACAACCAGTTAGTGTCAGCGGAGGGATCTGAACTGAGGCTTCCTGAATTTAGCTCAGCAGAGCGCCGTGTACATAGTAGGAGTTTAATAAAGGATCGGAATCGTCCTCGGGCATAGCGCCCTCTCCTAAACTTAGCTCAGCAGAGCGCCTTGTACATAGTAGGAGTTTAATAAAGGATCGGAATCGTCCTCGGGCATAGCGCCCTCTCCGCCGTGCCAATCCTCTCTAGAGTAAACCCTGTGTTTCTAATTAGCTTAGCTCTGTGCGGCTGGGTCTGCGCCACAGGCGACAGGTGAGGAGCCGTCCTGCTCTTTTCTCAGACATCATTACTGTTTAACCGTCCGCGATGCTTCGGATCGGGCACTTTAGTCCTCTGCAGTTGGGTTTTCTTCGAGCTCTAATCCTGTTCTTTGCTGGATTATCCGCTGTTTGAGATTATTTTCTATTTCAGTTTAGCGTTGCTTTGGGCTTGTTGTTCAGTCGAGTCTGACTCTTCATGACCCCGTGGATGCCAACACTGTCCATGGGGTTTTCTTGGCACAGATACTGGAATGGTTTGGCCATTTCCTTCTCTGGTGGATTAAGGCAGAGATCAAGTGATTTGTCCAGGGTCACACAGCTAGTTAAGTGTCTGAGGCTGGATTTGAATTCAGGTCTTCTTGACTCCAGGCTCAGTGCTCTATCCACTGAGCCACCTAACTGCCATTGCTTTGGGTGACCCTTTCTTAATTAGCTTAGTGTAATGGCAAAAGCATGGGCTTTGGAGTCCCAGGACCTGGGTTCAAGTCCTGTTTCTGTCATTTACCACCTGTGTGACCTTGGATAAGTCTCTGAACCTCTCTGGGCTTAACAAAATAAGAAAATTTGGACCTGTTCGTATGGAAGGTATGGGTCCTCTCCTGTCCCCTCCCCCACGCCAAATTAAAAGTCTTCCAGGAAGGCCCAGCAACATCACCCTTTGCATTCCAAGGATGCACACAGGCCTAGCATGACTCTGTGTGGCCTAAAAGGCTGGAGTCTCAGGTCCAAAGCTCCTCCTGCCAGACTCCATAGTATATCTAGCTGTGCCCACAACACTCATCCTGGACCCCAAAACTTCCATCCACCCCCACTGAAAACCAACCATTGGGCCCACCAGTGCCTGGTCCCTGCTGGTCCCCCAGAGCTGCATACCCTCCCCCGCCCAGAGAGTCCAGCCCAGGGCCCCAGGCAGCGTCAGGGCAAAAGGACCAGCATTGTTGGGTCAATAGTAAATCCAGCATTCTGTCCAGTCACCCTGCAAACCTGGTCACAGACCAGGCACATCAGTGATTTAATTAATCCTCACAAAAGGCCCTGTGAGTCAGGCAGGATAAGATCGGTTCTCCCCATTTTACAGATATAAAAACTGAGTTCAGGGAGGAATGCTTTGCCGAAGGTACCATACCTAGTAAGTGACAGTCAGGACTAGAACGTAGGACTCCTGGATCTAATTTCTTTTTCTTGTTGGTCTTTTTAAAAAATCATAAACTTAAATGCCAAATAAAATGGAAATTTCCATAGACATAGTATAATAGAAAAAGATCTATAAATCTATTAAATATAAAATATTAATCTATAAAACTAAAGATCTCTTGTGGACACCTTGCTTTTCTTTTTAATGCAAACTAAACTCTGAATTCAGCTTCTGCGTCACAAACTCAGAAAGATAGAACATAGAAAGTTGGTTAGGACCTTGCAGTTTGTCAAGGATCTAGGCCAGGGGAGGGGAACCTGAGGCCTCGAGGCCACATGTAGCCCTGAGGACCTAGAGGGTTCTCCACCCCTGATCTATTCCAACTGCCTTTATTATCACATTATCAGGGACAATGCCAGGGGTCTCCTGATCCTAGCCCAGGTGTCTCTCTGCTGTGCTCTCCTCCCTCACCTGTTCCCCCCCACCCCTTGCTAGAAACATCCCGAGTGGATGGGATAGGGGAAAGGGGAGAGCCACGATTCACAATCTACAAGCTTCAAAGTCATTATTTTGGGGGTTGTTAGGAAAGCAGAATTTAAAAAGTGGAAGAGCCTGAGACCAGCTCTAACATAATATGTTCTAACGGCCCTCCCATCTCTGACATTCTGTGTTCTAAGGGCCCTCCCAGCCCTGACATCCTCTGTTCTAAGGGCCCTCCCAGCCCTGACATCCTCTGTTCTAAGGGCTGTCCCAGCCCTGACATTCTGTGTTGTAAGGGCCCTCCCAGCCCTGACATCCTCTGTTCTAAGGGCCCTCCCAGCCCTGACATCCTCTGTTCTAAGGGCTGTCCCAGCCCTGACATTCTGTGTTGTAAGGGCCCTCCCAGCCCTGACATCCTGTGTTCTAAGGGCCCCCCCCAGCCCTGACATTCTGTATTCTAAGGGCCCTTCTAGCCCTGACATTCTGTGTTCTAAGGGCCCTCCCAGCCCTGACATTCCTGGCTCTAAGGACCCTCCCAGCCCTGGCATTTTGTGTTCTAAGGCCCCTCCCCTCCCCCCGAGCCCTGACATTCTATGTTCTAAGGTCCTCCCAGCCCTGACATTCTGTATTCCAAGGGCTCTCCCAGCCCTGACATCCTGTGTTCTAAGGACCCCACCCCCCCAGCCCTGACATTCTGTGTTCTAAGAATCCTTGCAGCTCAGAATTCCTGTGATTTGGAGATAACGGGTTTGAAAGTGGCTTTTAAACTGCCAAGCACTGTACAGAAATGTAAGGAACTATTCTATTTATTAATAAACTGAGACACATACCAGTGAGTGCATTAAAAAGTGATGAGTCTTCATCTACCTGCATGGAAATTGCCTGTGGGATATTTTTAATCCCTAAATTACTTCCTCCCACGGCCCACCTCCCTGGCCCAGAATGACCTGCCAAAGGCCTCTCTCACTGTTAATCAGTGTGTGCTGGGAGAGCTGCCAGCACCCATTGTCCTACCCACAGTATTAGGCTGAATTCTGAAGGCAGCACTCTCTCCACTGCCTCCTCCCCCTCCACCTGGAGACTCCGCTATCATTGTAGCTTCTCAGACCTGCAAAGGACCTTAGTGTTTTCCTCGCTGAACTGTACCTGAGTAGGAATCTCTCATTGCAACATCCCTGACACATGGTCCATCATCCAACCTCTCCCTGTGATGGGGAGGTCCCTCCTTCCCGGACCGATCATCCCATTTTTGGATGGCTCAAATTGTCAGGACATTACTCCCGATGTTGAGATTAACTTTGCCTCTCTACAGCTTCTACCCATAGCTCAGGTTCTCCTCAAGCAGTACCAGTGGAACGCCTTTTTAAAGGCTTGAAGACAGTTACTATGGATGGCTTCCCCTCCCCCCCACACTGCCAATCTTCTCTTCCCCAGGCTAATATTCCTAGCTCCTTCAACTCATCCTTTCACGGTGTGGTCTACAGTCCTCACACCATCCTGGTTGTTCTGTTCTGGGATTGCTCCCACTTGACAACATCCCTTCTAAAATATGGAGTCAGAATGAAACACAGTACTCCAGGAATGGTCGGACTCCGGCAGATGACCCCAGAGCTATCATTCCGCTTGTTCT
Organism: Trichosurus vulpecula; assembly: GCF_011100635.1. NCBI lineage: Eukaryota > Metazoa > Chordata > Mammalia > Diprotodontia > Phalangeridae > Trichosurus > Trichosurus vulpecula. The sequence continues at coordinate 72,085,548 of NC_050574.1, read as the reverse complement.
GACCTCTATGGTTCTCCTAATGTAGTCTAAAGTTACGTGAACATTTTGGGCCACCATGTTGTACTGGCTGCCATGTTATACTGGCGCCATGTTCTACCAGCTGCCATCTTCTATTGGTGCCATGTTGTACTGGCTGCCATGTTGTATTGCCAACTTAGCTACTGTTGACCTGTTGTCCACTAGGAACTGCCCACCCTGAAACTCAGTGGAAGATATCTTTTGGATTATCTGCACCACTGATTCCCTTCATTATCACTGATAAATGAGACATGGCTGCATGGGAGTCAAGGCTCACAGTCCAGGTTTGCCCCCTTGCAGAGAACACACAACAGGGTGGAGGTCTGGAAGACCAGGCTCCTAATCCCTTGTCTGGCTGTCTAGCCCCGGCTCCAAACACTGAAGCTTTTCTGGTCAGTACTCACATCAATCCCTGGCTTTCCATCTGGCCCATTGGGACCCAGTTTCCCTGGGTCGCCTTTTTGTCCCTGATGAACAGACAAGGAGAGAAAAATGGAGTCAGGATATGGTGGGAAGCAAACATCTGGATCCTCCAAGGCCAGAGGTGTTGGGGAAGAATACACTTACCGGAAATCCAGGTTTTCCAGGGGGTCCCTTGTCACCCTATAAGACAAAAACAGGTGGGATTCCCTGAGCAGGCACCTGGGGGCAACATGACCTCCTTGCAAAGCTGGCACTGAGTGAGTCCAAGATGCCTCACAGAGCTAAGGAGGAATCATGGTATCAGAGCACCTAGATTTGAATCTTGGTTCTAGTCCTTATTATCTGGGTGACTTTTAGTGAGTCGCTCTCTGGGTCTCAGTTCGCCATGCATGTAAACTGAGGGGGTTAGGCGAGATAAACATTTGAGGTGTCTTCCAACTCTTAATTTATGATCCTACGATATGGGTTTATCATTCCAATGTTCAATATCTGTTTACAACAACAACAAAATTACCCATCCCACCCATCACAATCCCAGCCTGGGAAGAGCCAGAGTAATCAAAATAAAATTGGGTTTTAGCCATGTTAATACCTGTGCTGTTCTGTGTGAGGGGAAGATGATGGATTTGGAAATATGGGTGTGAGATCTGAGTTATGCAGCTAGGCTGGTAGCTCTCAAGATAAATAGAGGAACTTGGGACTTTTGGGGGAAACTGAGTTCTAACAAGTATGGAGTTGGGTTCAGTCAGGGGTCAAGAGACTTTTCTTGTGGACAATTGAATCCAGTAAGTATTCATTAAGTGACTACTACGTGTCACACTGTACTAGGCACCGGGATGCATGGACAAAAAAAGGGAGAAAAACCCAAACCAGTCCTACTCTCAAGGACTTTACATTCTGCTGGACATTTGTACTGAGCTATGTCCCGGGGCAAGGAGAAATATTTTCAGAGAAAATCTGTGACAGAATCCAGGGAAGCTGCTTCATCTTTCAGGTCAGGGGCTCCCTGAGAGCAGGGGCTGGTTTCTACACTCTGAGGGTCTAGGACTGTGGTGGGGGAGAAAAAGGGGCAGGGGAGGGATTGGCTGATGTGAGCAGAAAAGACCCTGGAGTGGCAAATGTGTCTGATCTCCCTCAGAACAATAATAATTCCCATTTTGCTTAGAGGTTTATAAGCTCTTCCCTCAAGAAAAGTTGGGGGATACAGCTCCTATGATAATTGTTAGTTCCGTTTCATAGAGGAGAAAGCTGAGGCCCAGAGAGATGGAGGGGCTTTCCTGAGGTCCCACAAGGCAGAATTCCAACCCCTCTTCAGGCTCTTTCTCCTTTCCCAGACCTTCCTAGATCCCAGAAGCCACGAAGCCTCCATCCACCTCATTCCCAGCCTCCTAGAGGGAGCCAGATACTGAATGGGCTTGTGTCCTGAATCCAGCTCTATAAATAACCCCCAAGCCATCCCTACCACCATCAGCCACAGGGGGAGGGGCGGTGGGGAATGTCCGGGACCCCGGCCATTTCACTCTCAGCCAGCTGGGGACCACGGAAGCGAGACCGCTCTGTCTTTAACAGGGAGAGTAGTGGGCAGCTCCCTGCTAGTCCGAGTACTGATCTCCTAGCCCCATAATAGTTTGCTGAATAAAAGTTCCCCCTGTGCAGGTCAAGGAAGGAGGGGTACATGGCATCCTAGGAGGGACTTTATTGAAAAGGTGGGGTGTAGGGAGGGCGTTTGTGAGTTGTTCTCCCTCTCCCAGCTCCCCCACCTTTGCTGGACACTGGAGCTTTGATGAAATTGCAGCGGGTTGTGGTCCAGCCTGGCGCCCTCTTCTGGTGGGCCAGCCCCCCCACAATCCCCAGGGCCCCCCCAGACAAAGTGCCTCTTTGTCCACTTGCCCCGCCTCCTTGCCACCCCCTCCCCCTCCAGCTCCAGCTCCTGCCCAGTCCCAGAATTCCTACTCACGTCAAGGCCATCTGAGCCTGGCACTCCTGGCAGGCCTGGGGGACCAGGGGGCCCTGGTTCTCCTGGCGGACCTCTCTGGAAACAAACACACATGAAAACTAATCAGCCAAGAGGCCAGGAAGGGCAGAGGAGGAGTGGGCAGGAGCCTCGAGCCCAGTCAAGGTGCCAGCTCCCACTGTATGTGCTCTGGAAGGCCCTAGTCCTGGGAGAACCTGGAGGGGACCTGGGCGATCTACAGAGACCCCTTCCCGGCCTTTCCCAGGGGCTCTAGGGCTCTTTGAGCAGCGGCTAGACAACCACTTGTCAGGTATGTTATAGTGGTAATTTCTTGAGAGCCTCTGAGGCTCCTTCCAACTCTCAGGATCTTTAAGCCTGTGTTTCTGGGTGCCTTCCATAATCTTGTATAAAAGGGGGGGTGCCACTGAGAAGGTTAAGATGAATGGGTCATAGAGTGAGGTGGAAAAGGGTAGCAAAGACTAAAATAGCCTAGGATAGATTAGGATAAAAGATAGGAGAGAGGATACAATATGAGATAAAATACAGGTTAGGTTAGGATGGAATAGGATCATTAAATGCCAGTCCTGTAAGGGACCTTAAAGACCATCATTAAAACAAGAGGATTGGACTCGATGGTCTCTTGAGAGCTTTCCAGCCCTATGTCCCTCCATTGTCCGTAAAAAGGAGGATGCTGAGACCCAGGTGATTGTTCAGGGTCCCAAAGCCAGAAGGAGGAAGATCCAAGGTCCAGGTGTCCTGATTTCTGGCCCTCAGTCCTTTGAACCTTACTGCCTCCCAGAAGAAGCAGGCAGATCATAGAATCACAGACTCTCTGAGCCAGCAGGGGCTGAAGGGGCCATCTAATTCAACCTCCTGATTTTACAGAAGGGGAAATTGAGGCTGATAGAAGTAAATGTCTTGCTAGCAAAGAGTAGAGTTGAACCCAGCTCCAAATTCAATTATCTTTCCACTCCATTAGGTTGAGGGAAGGCTGGGGAAGCCTAGAATGTCCACCTCAGATAGGTCTCGAGAGAGGTCTGGACATTTTTCTCTTCTGTTCCTACTGCCCCGACCCCTCTCCTCAATTTTACCCTCAGCTCTAAGGCTGTCATTTATGGCTGTGGCAACCTCAACTTACTCCTTGCCACCAAATCTCCCACACAAGGAGGACATTGCCCCCTGGCTTCCTGTGAACCCCAGGCCCAGGATAGCCATGCACACACTAGGGCAGATTAAAGACTCTATGACCCATGACTGATTTCATGACTCCAGAATTCCCCACCTCTCCACATTCCCAACATGCTCTGTCCAGCTTGGGCACTGAAATCTCGGGCTTCTACGGCCTGATAGATAGCTGGTTGGCTTCCTTCCGACCAGAAAGAAAGAACCATCTCCTTGCTTACAGGAGGCAACGTAAAACATCCCAGCCGGGAAATGGAGTCAGAACCTAGGCTTGGACACATCCAGGACATGCCCTTGACTCTCTGTGTGACATTAAGCAAGTCTCTTTCCCTCTCTGGGCTTCAGTGTCCCCATCTACACAATGAGGGCATTGAACCAGATGGTCTCTATGTTCCCTCTTTCTAATAGTCCCTGTTCTAAGATCCCTTCCTGAGAGGTGATGTGGTAGAGTGGCTAGAAATACAGGCTTGGAATCAAAAAGATCCAGGTTCAAGTCCCATCTCTCAAGCCATACTGGCTCTTTGACCCTGGGCAAACTATTCAACCTTCCTTTTGACTCAGGAAACTCTCTAAGACAGTTAGTTGTGGATCTTCATTGGTGAAAGAACTTTTCACACTGGGAATTCATTTCACTGAAGAAATCACAGTTCTGGGTCACCAAAAAAAGAAGCCCCTTCTAGCTGTCTGTTCTTTCCTAGGTCACTCCCCACACCCCCACACAACTCAGACTTAAAAGTTTTCAAAGCACTTTCCTCACAAGTGCTCTGTGAGATGAGTATAGGTAACATTAGAAATTGAGTGACTACTTGGTAAGCTCCCTACATTCTAGACGTCCAAAAACCCAGAGACTGAAATTAACTGTGGCTTCTAAACCTGAGCCTCCAGACTCAGAGAGAGGAAGGGAGGGTTCCGGAGAGATCCATGAATGGGGGCTATTGTCCTGGTTGTCCCCGCTCTGCCCAGACACCTTTTCTCCAACCGCTAGACTGCCTGGCTCTGGGGGCCCCAGATCTGGGACTCCTTTCCCAGACAAGCCTCCCCCAACCCAGGATCAGGCTTGAACTGTGTGGCATACCAAGAAGTGGGGATATCTCCCCCTTTACCCCCAATCCCCAATCATGAACTACAGGGAGTCTCTTGTCTCTCCAACCTTGTATATAGAGGATGGTCCACAAACATTTGTGGGTTCTCCACATGCCCTACACCCTCCTAACCCCACAGTAGCTTCAACTTTACCTGGCAGAGTTTTTTTGGGGTAGAGAGAATCGGAAACTGGACAATAAGAAAGGGGACAAAGGAAACCCCCTGACTCCCAGACAGAAAGCTGCCCCTCATATTCACAAGATTGGATCCCATCCCGTGGAGAAGAATCCCATATTTTCAAACCGGCTGTAAACCAATCCTGGGGTATCCCAGTGAGGAATGAGGAGGGCCCTGAGGACTCCATGTTGGGAGTTTTCAGGGAGCTCCCTTAAAAGAGAGAATCCTCCTCTTCCTTCCAATTTCCAACCTGCGCTCCCCAAGCCTGAGGACAGGACTGCAGGGATGATGTACAAACAGGGCTCCCCCAGGCTGCAGTGGGGAGCAAAGGAGAGGGCTGAGGATCCCTCCCCCTTCAAAGGACCCCAAAGCTGAAGGGACACTTACAATCTGGGCCAAGGAGAGGCTGAGCACCTGGAAGAGGACAAATAGTCGGAGGCTCCAGATCATCCCAGCCATGGTGGGGGCTTCGGGGTCCCCAAGGTGTTCCGGTCCCGTGTTCCCTGTTCCTAACGGGGCAAAGGCACTGGTGCTCGGATGGGACAGGGAAAGAGGCTCCCTCGTCGGGTCTACCCCTCTCACTCCCCTGAGCCAGCCCAGGAGGCGGGGCTGGGTTCAATGAACTTGGAGCAGGAGGGGATTGGCTGAGATGGGCTCAGTGTCACCTGAGAAGACTGGGAAGAAGGGGCTGCTTGTCTGACCAGCAGGGTGGGGAGTCCGGCTTGGGGGCTTCCTCAATGGGATCCCAGAAAGCTGGAGAAGGGAAACAGCCTTAGAGGGAAGGAAGCTAGGCTAAGAATCTTACCCCTGTACCTCGTCACCCAGGCGACAATCATGCGAGGTGGTCGGTCCCTCTGCTCCTTGGTTTCCTCATCTGTAAACAGAGGGAACTGATCCTTCTGAAAGAACCTTTCAGAAGGAGCTCCTAGTTGGCACCAGTTGGCACCATTTGAATTCCAACTCAAACTTATTACTTGTATGACCTTGGGCAAGTCACTTAATTTCTTGGAGCCCTGGTGAGTCACTCACTCAGTTAACACACATCTAAATGTTTACTTCACACCAGCAATACAAAGGAAGGCATAAACAGTCCCTGTCCTAAAGGAGCTCTCATTCTAGTGGGTGAGACAGCATGGGAAATATTGTACAGACAAGATTTATACAGAGTAAAAAGAAGGTCATCTCGTAGGGGAGGACGAAGTGATTGGGAAAGCTTGAAAAACCTATTGAAGAAGGTGGGATTTGAGTTGTCTTTGAAAAAAAAAGTTTATTTATTTTTAGTTTTCAACATTCACTTCCATAAGTTTTAAATTTTCTCCCCCTTCCTTCCCTCCCCCCCCCCCAAGACAGGCCTGCAATCTGACGTAGGCTCTACATATATATACCTTCCTATTAAACATATTTTCATATTAGTTATGTTGTGTAAAAGAATTAGAATGAATGGGAGGAACCAAGAGAAAGAAAAACATAAAAAGAAAACAGGAAAAGAAATAGCCTGCTTCTATCTGCATTCAGACTCCATATTTCTTTTTCTGGATGTGGATGGCATTTTCCATCATGAGTCTTTTGGAGTTGTCTTAGGTCCTTGCATTGCTGAGAAGAGCTAAGTCTATGAAAGTCATTAAATGCTGTGGCTGTTACTGTGTACCATGTTCTGGTTCTGCTCCCCTCACTCAGCATCAGATCATATAAGTCTTTCCAGGTTTTTCTGAAGTCTGCCTGCTCCTCATTTCTTATAGCACAATAGTATTCCATTACATTCATATACCACAATTTATTCAGCCATTCCCCAATTGATGGGCATCCCCTTAATTTCCAAATCTTGGCCACCACAAAAAGACCTGCTATAAATATTTTTGTTCATGTGGGTCCTTTTCCCACTTTTGTGATCTTTTGGGGATACAGCCCTAGTAGTGGTATTGTTGGGTCAAAGGGTATGCACATTTTTATAGCCCTTTGAGCATAGTTCCAAATTGTTGAGTTGAGTCTTGAAAGAGGCCAGGGAAGACAGGAGGTGGAGACAAGGAGAACATTCCAGATGTAGGGGGAATTCTTGAGTCAGGAATGGAGTGTCCAATGCGAAGAATAAGGCCAGTGCTGCCAGACCATAGAGTACTCAGAGTGGGTTCAAGTGTAAGACAGAAAAGGAAAGAGGGTTGTGAAGGGCTTGAAAAGCCAAACCAAGCATTTTGTATTTGGAGGTAATAGGGAGCCACAGGAGTTTATGGAGGGGAGGAGGTGTGCTTTAGGAAGATCGATTTGACAGCTGGAAGGAGGGCGGATTGGAGTGGGGGGAGACTTGAAGTTAGAAAGACCAACTGGGAAGCAATTGTACTAGTCGGGGAATGAAGTGATGAAGGCTCAGGGTGGTAGCAGGGGCGAGGGTGAGGGAGGGCACATATAGGAGAGATGTTGTAAAGGTAGAAACAACAGAATCTGACGATTGTTAGGTACGGGGTGGGGAGTGTGAGAGACGGGGAGAAGTGGAGGATGACAGCGAGGTTTGGGGCAGGGGAGGATAGTGGTGCCCTTGAGAGCAGTTAGGAAGAAGGGCGGGCTTGGTGGGAAGAGACGATGCATTCATTTGTGAAACCAGAAGGCTGAATCTTAGGATTTTAGAGGTCCTTTGCACCTCCATTGTTAATGGCCCATGGACACAAACTGGGGAGGGCAGGCCAGACTGAGGGGGCCAAAGTGTGGGTTTCCCCCCTGGCCTGAACTTGCTGGTGGACTGGGACTTCTCTGGGCCTTAGTTCCCCGCTTTGTAAAGCGGGACAATTGAATCAGATGATTTCCGAGTTCCTTTGTGGTCCCAGGAGCCTGCCCCAGGATTCCTCCTCCCACGACCAGAACTGTAACCTGTTTGGCCAGGGGGCTCTGCCTGCTCTGAGGGGGTGGGGCAGTGAGACTTAATTACACCATCTGCGGGGTTTGGAGGCCCTCGATCCTATCCCACAGGCAGGGTGGGCAGAGGGATAGCTGTCTGGCTTTGGCTCGAGCCCATCCACAGCTGGACCAAGGTCGTGCAGGACCTGAAACCTACCAACCACCTCTGCAGCCCCAGACCAGGGCCGGCCAAGGCTCAAGGTAAAGCAGGCAGGGCCTGTGGAGTGCCATTCCTCAGGTGATGATGAATCACCATCAGGAACCTTGGCCCAAGCTTTGGGGATTCCTAGGCCACTGGGCAGGGACTCAGAAAATAGCCTTGGAGGTAGAAGAGTTAAGGGGATTCTCTGGGCCAGGCTAAAAGAAGACTGAGGTGATTGTAGATAGTGCAGTAGATTGAAAGCTACACCTGAGTTCAGGAAGAACTGAGCTCAAATCCTACTGCTACGGGCAAGTCACTTTACCTTTCTCTCAGCCTTGGTTTTCTCGTCTGTAAAATGGGGATAATAACAGCACCAACCTCCCAGAATTGTGGGGATCAAAATGAGCTAACAGGTAAAACACCTTGCAAATCTTAAAGCGCCATATAAAAGTGTAATTGTTCTTTATTACTCTGTACCCTGAGGGCAGGGACACTTTCACTCTTATATTTGTATCTGCTGTGCTTATCAAGTGCTTGACACATAGTAAGCCCCTAATAACTGCTTGTGGATTTATTGATTAACCAGCAGTAGGCATGAGAATAATTTACACGAGGACTGAAATAACGTAACTGAAAGCAGCATTGAAAGATGTCAGAACTGTGATCAGTACTGTCACCAGCTTTTATTCTTTGGAGCCTTGGCTGTGAAACATGGTTTCCTCCTCCCAGCAGAGAGGAGGGGGGCTACGGGTGTGAAATGAGGCATATGTCATCAGACACCGTCTCTGCATTGACATTATGTTGTACAGTGGGAAAAGCACTAGAATCAGGAGTCAGAGGACCTCAGTTAGGATCCTAGCGTTGGCATTTACAATTTACGTGACCTCAGAGAAATGAGTTTCTGGACTCCACTCTCTGGAGCTCAGTTTCCACATCTGTAAAATTAGGAGGCTAACCTGGATGGATGGCTTCCTGAGGTTCCTTCCAGCTCTTAAGCGACTCATGGTAAGTACAACCACTAGGTGGCACTAGTGAGTAAGACAAGCTGAGCTGTCAATCACCTCTTGGGCAGGAGAACAGATCCTGAACATACCTAGAAACTCTGTTCTTCTCCCCTTCTTTTCTTGCAGTTTGTCCTCAACTTCTGTATTCTCACTTCTGGTTTTTTTTTGGTGATGCTTGCCGAAATTGCTTTAATTTTGTGCGTAATTCCCATCTTGGAGAGGTTGGAAAGATCAGAGAAAATGTCTAGTCTTCCTTCTTATGGTCGCATGACCTAGACGTTTCTATAAACACAACATAAAAGTTAACTTATGGCTCCAGAGCCAGTGCTCTTTTCCATGACATCAAAGCTGCTCTTGGATTAAAATCCTGCCTCTGGAAACCTAGCTTCAAATAGACGGGGCCTGAGCAGTTGAGATGGAGCTTGCTGGTTACATTAGAAGAAGGGCGAAGGGGGAAGGAGGTGGTAGACCTGGGGCACTGTGAGTATCTCACAATGGCAGCCAAGATGAACGGGACGTAATTATAGAAAGAAAAGAGGGCAGGGCCAAGGACTAGGGTCAGAGCACTTGGTCCCATGCTTTCTCCTTGGGTAGGTTTAAAGAGAGGTAGCGAGATGGTGTGTGGATACAGTGCCCTATCTGAAGTCAGGAAGACCCATCTTCCTGAGTTCGAATCTGTCTTCAGACACTTATTAGCTGTGTGACCCTAGGCAAGTCATTTAACCCCGTTTGCCTCAATTTCCTCCTCATCTATCAAATGAGCCGGAGAAGGGAATGGCAAACCACTCCAGCGTCTCTGCTGAGAAAATCCCAAATGGGTCACGAAGAGTCAGACATGACTGAAAAGACTGAACAACAAAATAGTTTAAAGAGTGACCTATGTCTGTGGCAGGATCTTGTCTTGGTTCTCACTCTGTTCAGCTCTCATGACTCACAGAATGTCAGAGTTGGGAGGGACCTTAGAACACAGCATGTTAGAGCTGGGAAAGAACCTTAGAACCTAGAATGTCAAAGCTGGGAGAGACCTTACGACATAGAATGTCAGAGCTGGGAGGGAACTTAGAGCATAGAATGGTAGAGTTGGTAGGGACCTTAGAGCACAGAATGGCTGAACATAGAGGAGGATCAGAACCTAGAAACATTAGAACCTAGAATGATAATCCTAGCTAAAAGAATATAAACTCCTTGAGGGCAGAGACTGTTTAATTGTTGTCATTGTATTCCTAGCACCTAGCACAGAGCTCATGTATACCCTATCTCTCCCACTAAGAGGCCCCAGGTTTGGGACCACACAGACTTCCTGGGGAAGGCCAACCTATCCAGAGCAGGGAGTTGGGCTCTGCTTTCTGACTTATCCCACCACTACCCTGGAGCCTATAGGGAAAAAAATCTGTTAAAGCTTATGATACATGAATGAAAAGGGATATTTATTATATCATAATAAATAATGAAAAGATTTTTTTAGAGAAACCTGAAAAGATCTTTCTTTGTATCCTTAGCACTTAGTCCGGTGCCTGGCACATAGTAGGCTCCTAATAAAGATTTATAAACTGACTGACGAGCAAAGTGAGCAGAATTATATTTGAACAATATGGTAACAACAACTTTGGGGTGCTTGTGAGTTCTGATCAGTGCAGGGACTGATGAGCACTCTGCCCGTCCTGAGAGAGACAAGGTGATTTCAAAATACAAAACGAGACATATAGTTTTAATTCCCCTCCGTGTTGGGATTTGTTTTTCTGGACTACCCATATTTGTTACCAGGGTTTGTTTTTCTTTTTCCTTTGAATTGTTTTCAAAGATTTGTGAGAATGAGAGAAAATAAATGCTTGTTAATTGGGGAAAAATCAGATGATTTAAAAAAAAAGAAATAGTATGAGAAGGCAAACCAGTAATTACCTCCAATTTATCCTGTGTATACATTCTGCTTGTTCATCATGTTGGCACGTGGCCTCCTGCATTAGACTGTGAGCTCCATGAGGGCAGGGACTATGCTTGCCTCTCTTTGCATCTCTAGCACTTAGTGCAATGCCCTAAAGCACATAGGAGGTGCTTAATAAATGCTTGCTGACTTGACTTAATGAAATTTCTGCCTGGGATTGGTGGACCAGGTGCTTATTTTTCTGCCCAATGCCCTTAAGGTTTGAACTCTTCCCACATTGACATGCAAGCTAGTGGCCATTGACACTGGCAATCAGGAACCCTGGGTCTCTATGCTTGAGAAACTTCCTGCCATGTGTGAGCACAAGTTGGGTTTAGAAATTAGCCTCCTTGGGTTGCCAGAAGCACAGCCCAAGCCTCTTGCTTCTAGAGCAGCAGGTAAGAAAACTAAGCTCCATCTTTGGGATAGAGATGAAAACTATAGACTGAGATCAGTAGGAGCATTGTAGCCAACTCCAGAGTGCCAGGGATGATCAGCCATCACAGAGTACAGAGGGGTGAGCTACCATTGCCTTCCTATTTAACTTCTAGTAGGGGTTAGGGTCCAGGAGGGGAGGAGCACACACTGTGCACACACATACACAACACACACACACATGTACAAAGATACACCCCTCTTCCCATGACCTGAGAGAGTTGGTGGGGGGAACTGTGGGAGAAAATTAGAGGGAGACAAGCAGCTAATTTGTTTTTTTTTCCACTTTCTCCCCATGTACAATAAAGCAAGTGGCCTGAGTCTTATTTAGATGGCTGGTGGAGAAGTACACCAGATGGGGTGTTATATAATTTTATACATATGTGTATATATATATATATATATATATATATATATATACACGCACAGAGACATTTATCTATCTATATACACATACATACATATACACATATATACATATAGATACACACACAGATGTCTATATATGTGTGTATGTATACTACAAATACACTGATTAGGGAAGGGAAGCATCAGAGGTTGGGGGAATCAAGAAAGGCGTCATGTAGAAGGTGATGCTTGATCTGGTTTTAAAGGAAGAAAGGGATAGTATGAGTTGCAGATGAGGAGGGAGTAGATTGTAGGCATGAGCAAAAACAGGATAAAGGCCAGGATGGCTGGACCAGAGCATACAGGAAAGGGAGGAATATATAAGGAGGCAGGAGAGATCTGCTGGGGCCAGGACATGAGGATTTTAAAAGGCAAAGAGAGGAGTTTATATTTGATCTAGAGGCTGTTGGTTGGTTGTTGTCCTTCATGCTCAAAGAGGACCAAAATGACATCACTATGTTGGGGTCAGGGTACAGTGTGTGTCCAGTGGCTGATCAGACCAGTATGTGCTCAGAACGCTCTACCACAGGTTGGGCACAAATAATCCATGTGAACATCTGGGGTGGATTCTCTAAATTTGTGCATCTTGTGTTTCCTTTGAGCTGTTTCAATTCTGCTTTGCTCATAGAGCACAGCACCTTCTCTGATGTGGGTATATCATCCTGTGCCGATGTCTCCCATGTCACACAATCAATTCGAAAGTTCTTGAGAGTGTCCTTGTATCGCTTCTTCTGACTACCATGTGAGCACTTGCCCTGTGTGAGCTCTCCATAAAATAGTCCTTTAAGTAAAAAAGTTTGGCATTCCACTTGAACAATGTGGCCAGCCCACTGGAGTTGCCCTCTCTGCAGTAGAGTTTGAATGCTTGGCAGTTTGTTTAGCTCAAGTAAGGACCTCAGTGGCTGGTACCTTGTCTTGCCAGGTGATCTTCAGAATCTTCCTGAGACAATTCAAATGGAAGTGATTCAGTTTCCTGGCATGGCACTGGTAGACTGTCCAGGTTTCACAGGCATACAACAATGAGGTCAACACAACAGCTCTGTAAACCTTTAGTTTGGTACTCAGAGGGAGAAGTTGAGGATAATGCCAATAATGATCCTTTAATAGAAATAGGAAGTTCACAGGAGGGGTAGGTTTTGGGGGAAGAGGTAATGAGTTTTCTTTTGGATATGTTGAGTTTGAAATTTCCCTGGGGCTTCCAGTTTGAAATGCCCAATGGGCATTTGGTGATATGAGACTGAAGGTCTGGGGGTCTCCAAGCATGACTCATTTGTATAGGGATAACAGGTAACCCAGGGGAGCTGATGAGTTTATTGAAGGAGAAGAGAAAAGGGCCTGGGACAAAATCTTGGGAGAAATATCCTTAATTAGCAGGCATTTGAACTGGGCACCTTCAGGTTTACAAAGCGCTATCCATATATTATTTGATTTGAGCCACACGTCAATGTTGTGCAAGAGCTGCTACAGGTATTATTCTCCCAATGGAGATGAGGACACTGAGGGTCAGGGAGACGAATTGACTTTCCCACGGTCAGTTCCATTGCTGGCAAATGCTAACCCAGACCTTCCTGGCTCCAGGCCCAGCCCCTATCCACCTTGGCACATTGCCAACAGACAAAATGGCTGTGGAAGGCAGAGGGCACATGGGCATAGAGGGGTGGTGAATATGAGTGTTAGAGAGCAGTGCAGTTTAACTGTAGCCTAGTATCTGAAGGTGCTTAATAGAAGTCTGGAAAAAGCCATGTGGTGGCAGATTGTGGAGGGCCTTGAATGCAGGGTAAAGAAATTTTAGATGCCTTGAGAGGTTGTCGGGTTCATGTGAGATTACATATGTAAAGTGCTATAGAAGAGAGGCAGCCCGGTGCCATGATTAGCTAGCTGGCCTCAGAGTCAGGAAGATCTGTGTTCTTGACTCTGGTACATGTTGGCTGGGGGACCCTGGCCAAATGACTACCTCTCAGCACCTCTGGCCAATTCCTCAAGGCTCTAAGTTTCTGAGCAGGTGCAATCTGCACTGGTGGAAGGATTTCTTCACTAAGAGCTCCTTGAACTGATGAAATGATAGGGGAGGTTAGGAGAAAAGAACACTGGATAAGCTTCAAATATTATTATTCCTTCTCTGGCGGGTGATAGAGAGTTACTAAAATGTTGTGGGCAGGGGAGCATCATGATGGAATCCACTGAGAAATGCTGCCCAGAGTGTGAGGGCTTCCTTCCCTGACAGCAGCATCACCCTCCTCTTTTTCCTCCTCCTCCTCCTCCTCCTGCTCCTCCTCTTCCTCCTCCTTCTCACTGGGAGCAACAGGAGCTAGGTTCAAGTTCTGCCTCTCCTTCTTGCCTGCTGTGTGACACTGGGCAAGTGCCTTCCCCTCTCTGGGCCACTGCTTTTTTCATCTGCAAAGTGAGGGGGTTGGACCAGATGACCTTTGATGTTCCTTCTAGCTTAAAATCCATGACCCTGTCATCTGCTTTCTTTTCCTCCACCATCTCTTCCGTCTTTCTTTACTGAGAGGATCATTGCCCTCCTTCCCATACAAGGATTGGCTGAAGGAGCCAGGGATTCCTAGTCTGGAGAAGACTCAGGGAAGTAGAGGGGTGGTACCTACCTTCAAATACCTGCAGCGCTGTCTAGGATGAGCTTCCTCGGAAGGAGGGAGGTCTTCAGGTAGAAGATGGAGGGCCATGTCGGGTATGTTGTACAGGGAAAGAATGGGTATCTTCCAAGGTCTCCTATGTCCTAAGATACTGTGATGCTTCTTCCTCGTTCCTACCTCCCACCCCCGGCTCCATCATTGGAATCACTTTGAGTCCTACCTCTGGAAGCTCCTCCCGCCTCCATGCCCCAGGACCTGCAGGAGACTTCATGGGGAAAATTTCCAGGAGGACATGGACAGGAGTCACACAAGACAAGAAAGCAGCGATTGACTGACACCTTTTAGCACTGGCAACAAGTGCCCACATGCATGAGAACACAGAACCATTTAAATCATGTGTGAATGGGGGCAGTCCTGAGACAGGCCACCAGGGGGAAGCAGTGAGTCAAGAATAGGCTCCTGCATGTGCTGCGCTCCGGGAAGAAGAAAGCTGTCAGGACTATTTAGGAATAGTAGGTGGACAGATCACACAGCAAGAGGGACTTAAGCTAGACATTAGGAAGAACTTGTCAGTGTACGGGCTGCTGGAGGGAGCAGCCCGCCCCACGGCACCTCCCTCCTCCAGTGGGCTCATGCACCTCTGCCTGGGAGGATGCAGGCTCTCCTCTCCTCTGGTCTCAGTTCTGCTCATACCCAGGCCCCCAGCTCTAGCACGATGGAAATACTTCTGGATTCAATCTTAACTCTGTCTCGCTCTACCTCTCTAAATCTCATTTTCTTCATCTATAAATGGATTAAGGATCCCCCAAGTCCCTTACATCTTAAATCTTCCGATCTCAGGGAGCTCTGGATTCGGAATAATCAAAGGACCTAGCCTCGAACCCTTGCTGTGTCATGTACTACCTATGTGACCTTGGGCAATTCACTGCAGCAATCTGGACTTTGATCCAAAAATGAGGTGACTGACCACATGACTCAGAAGTTCTCTATATGCCTTAAATCTGAATTGTTGTTCTTGGGTTTATGTGGAGGGTAACCACAAGCAGCTTCTGCCACAAGAGACCTTGCTTGACTCAGTATCAAGCCAGTCTTGCCTTTGGTCCCTTCCTTCCTGCTGCCTGTTCATTTCATGGAGAATTCTTTTTTTTTTAAATAAATTATCATTTATTTCTATTCAACACTCATTTTTTAAAAACTTGAATTCTAAATTCTGTCCCTTCCTTCTTCCCCTCCCCCACCCTCCTAAAAAGTGAGCCATGTGATATAAATTATACATGTGAAATCATGTAAAACATATTTCCATATTAGTCACATTACAAAAAAGGAAGAAAAATAAAGCAAAAAAATTATACTTTGATCTACACTCAGTTTATCAGTTTTCTCTCTGGAAGTAGGTAGCAATTTTCACCACGAGTCCTTCGGAATCGTCATGGATCATTGAATTGATCAGAGTGGCTAAGTCTTTCACAGTTGGTCATTGTTACAATGTTGCTGTTACTGTGTACAATGTTATCCTGGTTCTGCTCAGTTCACTTTGTGTAAGTGCATATAAATCTTCCCAGGTTTTTCTGAAACCATACTGTTCCTCATTTCTTATAGCGCAATAGTATTCCATCACAGTATATACCTCAACTTGTTCAGCCATTCCCCAATGGATGGGCACCCCCTCAATTTCCAGTTCTTGGCCACCACAAAAAGAGCTGCTATAAATATTTTTGTATGTGTGGGTCCTTTTCCTCTTCCTTTGATCCCTTTGGGATACAGCCCTAGTAATAATATTGCTGGGTCAAAGGCAGGCACAGTTTGATAGCCCTTTGGGCATAGTTCCAAATTGTTCTATGTGGATCATTCTGAGTCATTGAGTGACTTCAATTTGTCCCAGATACTTAGTTCTCTGCCTGATTTCCTCCTCTTCTGTTCCTCCCAGCCCTTTGTCTGGGTTTCTGTTCTAAATCTAATGCCTGCTCTTGCAGGGCCCCAGGCCTCTATGCCACTTTCTGGCAGATCCAGTGGGGCAGCTTCTGCCTGCACTATCAACTCCCCTCCGGTGACTTAGAATCCTGCCCCAGTCCCTCAACTTTTCCCTTATCTTCTTCAGCCCAGGACTCTACCTCACTTCCTGTCTGCTCCAGGCGATGCCACTGCCCATCTCTCCTCACTCTCTTCCTATTCCCTTTATGTGTTGTTGTCCCCCATTAGAACATAGACTTCTTGAGCTCAATGACTGTTTTGTTGTATTCCCATCACCAGTACTTAGCACTGTGCCTTGCAAGAAGTAAGCATTTAATAAAGACACTTTCTATCCATCTGTCTCTTGGACTTTTAAATCTACCTACCCCCACTTGTCTAGATCCTTGACATCCTAAAACTTGACCTTCTACTGTTGTTTACCTGGCCCTGGCCTCTGGACTTGGCGCAGTCCATTGAAAATCCTTCTCTCTCTCTCCTCAGAGTTCCTAGACTCCAAACTTGGCCAGTACCTTCTAAACCTACCCCACCTATGCCTTTCTTTTCAGTCTGAACTCCCTGGACCTTGAACCTGCCTCCTATGCTCAGAATCTGTTTCCTGTCTGAATCACTTTCCCTGTTAATGATGATGACCAGGATATCGACGTCATTTTACTTTGACCTTACCTGCTCTGCCCCTGGCCCCAGAGTGCTTTTTTTTTTTTGAGGGAGGAAGGCAGGACAATTGGGGTTAAGTGACTTGCCCAAGGTCACACAGCTAGTGTGTCCAATGTCTGAAGTCACATTTGAACTCAGGTCCTCCTGACTCCAGGGCCAGTGCTCTACTCACTGAGCCACCTAGCTGCCCTCCAGAGTGCTTCTTGATCCTCTTTCTAATGCCATGATTTCTCTTACTATGAAAAATAACGCATATGTGCATGGCACAGAGGGAAGAGCATTGGATTTGAAGTCTAAGGCCTGGGTTCAAATTCTGGCTAACATGTAAGGAAAGGCCATTAAATACTGGCTAAGCTACTTACAAATTAGATTTTGAGAGAGTTGTTTCATCTCCAGGGACTTTGGTTTCCTCTTCCATAAAATGAGACAGTTAGACTAGATGGCCTATAAGTTACCCGTTGGCTCTAAATCCTGAGATCTTACATACCCATTTAAGGATAACAAAGTACTTTCCTCACAACAACCTTTTGAAATGGAGAAACAAGCGTTGTTATCTCAACTTTACAGATGAGGAAACTGAGTTGGGGGGAGTTACATGACTGTTTCTTATAGTAATTAATACAGTGAGGTCATTATTAGTGGGAAGAATTAATCCCTGGATGTGGTCTTCTGTATTTTAATTCACACTATCCAGAATTATAATTATGTAAAATATGGTGATTGGTTTTGGCCCAACGGAAATATACAGAGCAAATTTGAATGGGGACCACTTCAGGGGGTTCCTTATTTTCACTAATCTAGACTCCCAGGAAAGGCTCATGTGAATCTCTTAGCTCCAGGGTCCTTTCCCTACTGCCTCTTGCCCATCTAAGATGCTGAACTCCTCAAAGTCCCAGATGTGCAGTTGCACCCTGGTCCAGCTCCTCCCCTCCAGCTTGTTCTGTGTTGACCCAAGCCCTGCCTCTGGCTACTGGTGAGCACTAGAATTCGGCACCAGGAGGACCCATGACATCTCTTCCTGTAATGTTAATGGGTTAGGAAGATCTTCCCTGTCCATTAATAGGCCTATGCGACCTGCTTTGAGCTCTGGCCCAGCTCACAGCTGTAATACATTCTGAGTCACATAGAGCCTATTGGGGGAGGAACTTGCCAAAGAGGAATTTGCTTAAAGGGGAAGCTTACTTAGGAAGCTTGTAGGAAGGATTTCACACCTTTTGCTAATTTCTAATTAGGCACTGAGTCATGAGGGTTGTACCTTCTGGCTCTGAGAAGTGTCTATGTATTCTGAGTTGGAATTTTGCTTTGGGGACTTGCTTATGAGGACCTTTTTGATTTCCTGGTCAAGATTCTGAGCAGCCATTTATTCAGAGCCCTCTGACAGCTCAGATGTAAAGGCTCTCTCAATCCAATGATGTATGTAAAATGTATAGTAATATTGCTTTGATTCAGGCAGTTAGAGCCCTGTCTGTTGGTCTTTGTGCTAATTTCTCTGCTTACATTTTCTCTGACATTCAGGGTCCTGACTTTTCCCCTGAACTAGTGAATTTAATTAAAGTAAGATTGTTGACCCTTTAAAGTTACTTTCCTTTAAAAGCAGATCTAAGAACCCATGCTAGCAGGCCATCCTGGATATGCTAGGATGCTTGCTGTTACACTTTCTCAGACATGGTTAAGATGAGGAAGAACTCATTTCTCTGTCTGTGAGGCTTGGAGGCTGAGGATTGGACAAGTTGACCTTTCTCTCCCATGCAGTGTTTGCTGGAAAGAGAATTTCCTCAGAGGCTGAGGATTGGACGAGATGACCTTTCTCCCCCATGCAGTGTTTACTAGGAAGAGAATTTCCTCAGAGGCTGAGGATTGGACGAGATGACCTTTCTCCCCCATGCAGTGTTCGTTAGGAAGAGAATTTCCTCAGAGGTTGGGGATTGGATGAGATGACCTCTCTCCCCCATGCAGTGTTTACTAGAAAGAGAATTTCCTCAGAGGTTGGGGATTGGACAGGATGACCTCTCTCCCCCATGCAGTGTTTACTAGGAAGAGAGTTTCTGCCTGACATTTTTGACCTTTAAACCACGTCTTCCCTCTGCATGTGGGGCCAGGGCGTGGTACAGGTCTCCTTCCTATCAATGGAGCAGAGGCTCTGGGCTGTTTGAACTCCAGAGCGTGACAGCTTGTGTTGGAAGTGTCACGCTGGGACGAGCTTTCCTGGTTGGTTTTCTCGCTGCATACATTACTGAGGCCTGGGGCAGCCCTCCCCCCTCTCTTTGGGGGTGTGATCTTGCTATCATCTCTTCCCTCACCCGATTCTGAAACACTCTTGTTACCTCAATGACAGTGAGGTGGCATGGCACCTCTGGTAAGGAATTAAAAACCTTCCCACTGCAGAAAGCCTGGAGGCAGACAATGGGGAGCTGCAGGAATCTAGGCAAGGACATTAAAAAACCCTGGCTGGCTCATTGGGGTGGCGGGCAGACGAGGGTGGATGGCATCTTGAGAGCAGTCTACCCCCCCAAGGATGGGAAGATGGTCCAGAAAGTTCCCAATAACAATAGGCGGGAAGTCAATAGAATGTCAGGGTTGGAAGGGCCCTTAGAACATAGAGTAGGGGAGCAGGGAAGGGCCTTAGCACACAGAATATCAGGTCTGGGAGGGGCCTTAGTACACAGAATGTGAGAGCTGGGAGGGGCCTTAGCACACAGAATATCAGGGTTGGGAGGGGCCTTAACAGAATTACAGAGTTGGTAGGGACTTTTGAACACAGAATACAAGATATGGAAGTGACCTTAGAATACAGAATGTTGCAGCTGAGAGAGATCTCAGAATATAGCTCATAGACTGTCAGAAGTGAAAGGGACTTTTGAGCACATCTTAGGCCATAGACTATGACAGCTTTTGGAAGGTACTCTAGAACATAGAATAACAGATCTGGAAGGGAACTGAGAATACCAAACACAAACTGTCAGCCAGAGACTTTAGCATGTAGAAGTGAATACTCAGAAGATATCTTAACTATAGCTTGTCAGAGCTGAAGGGGACCTTAGAACAGAGAATATCAGAATTAGCAAGGACTTTAAAACACAAAAAGTCAGATCCAGAAGAAACCCTAGATATCATCTAATCTAACCCTTTCAATTTATAGATGAGGAAAGTGAGGCCTAAAGAAGGGATAAGATTTGCCCGAGATGATACAGACAAGGGAAGAGTTGGGGAGTAAGACATAGGCCTCCTGACTCCTAGTCCAGATACTTTCCACTATAGGCGACTGGAAGTCTGAAGGCAGGCAGACAGACAAGGAAGTTGGAGAGGTCTGGAGCTGGAACTGGGCTTCAGGGGCTGGGGTTCCAGGGAAGGTCTACAGTTCTGGGGAGGGCTAGAATTAAGTGAACAAGCAGGATGCCAGGTTTAGAGGATCTAGGGTACCAGCTAGAGAACTAAGGTGAGAATGCAGACACATAGGGGAATACAAAAAGGGCTCAGTTGTTATTGGACCTGGACATGTGAAGGGTACCTTTCCCTACCCCAGTTCCCTTGTGGGGAGACTCTTGATGTGGGTCAACACAATCTTGAAGTCATTTTCTCCTGGGGCTCCAGAGTAAGACTCTAAAGGTAAGAAGACAAGAGAGCCTGAGTCTCTTTTGGGAAGTCAGGTTTTTCCAGGTTTGAATCTAATCTATGGATAGGAATCTTTAGCTATGAAGGGCCCCTTGGTGGAGAGGGAGAAGGCATGGGGCTCCAGTTCCAATGGGATCAGCAGCAATTAGACATGCTGACATTGAGGTACTGATGGACATTTATGGGAAGATGTCCAACAGGGTACCGGAAAAGGGAGTCTGGAATGCAAGGAGAAAGGTCACGGTTGAAGAAATAGATGTGGGCGTCATCTTTACTGAGGTGAGATTTGAAGATGTGGGAGAAGATGAAATTAATGAGAGAGAGAGACTAAGAGAGAGAAAAAGAAAGAGAGAGACAGTGAGAGAGAAAGAGAGAGACAGAGAGACAGAGAGACACAGACAGAGACAGAGAGATCCGGGACAGAAAGAGACAGAGACACAGAGAGACATACAGAGAGTACAGAGAAGAGGAGTAATGCTACATCCTGAAGCTTCTTAAGAAGTATTCTCACTTCAGGGCCCCAGAAAGGGAAAAGAGAAGCGAAGGGAATAAGTATTTATTAAGCACCTACTATGTGCCAGGAACTGTGCTAAGCACTTTACAAATATCTGTTTGATTCTCACAACAATCCTGGGAGGTAGGTGCTATTATTAGCCCTATTTTACAGTTAGGGAAACTGAGGCAGACAGTGACTTGCCCAGCATCACACGGCTAGTATCTGAGACTAGATTCGAACTTGGGTTTCCTGACACCAGACCCTCTGTTCTATTTACTATTTACTAAAACTAGATGCCTATAAGAGGACTTTCCATGCTGCTGTCACCCAAGGGTCTGAGGACTCCTCCTTGAGGCTACAGACTAGATAAGGTTATATCCTTCCCTTATTGCCTCCTAGTTTTAAATGAGCTCCTAAATGAGCTCTGGTGCCATGTTTTAGCAAGGCAATTGAAAAGCTGAAGAGCATTCAAAGTAGGTCAACCAAGACGAGGCCTTGAGATGATGCCATATGGGACTCACTTGGAGGTACTGAGTGAGAATGTTTGGTTTGGACAAGAGAGTTAGGGGGAGAATAGGACCATAGATATGAAGTTTTAAGGGACCTTAGAGATGATTTAGTCCAACCTTCTCATTTTATAGATGAGGAACTGAGGCCCACAGAGGTTGAGTGACTTGTCCAAGGTCACATAGATAGTAAGTAGCAGAACTGGGATTTATACTCAAGCAAGGTGATCCCCAAATCCAATCCTCTTTCTAATGTACCATGATGTCTCCCTTGGGACATGATAGAAGCCTGAAGTCTCTGAAGGGCTGTTACAGGGAAGAGCAATGGTCAGTGGAAGAATCGCTGGATTGGAACTGCAGGACCTGGGTTCAAGCCCTGGTTTTACCATTTTGCTAAAAAAAATTTTTAAAATTTTATTTTCATTCTGAATTTAGAATTTAATGAATATCAAAGGGAAAGATAGATAGATAGAGAGAGAGAGAGAGAGAGAGAGGAAAGAGAGATGTGGAGAGAGATGGAAAGAGAGAGAAGAAAGAGAGAGATGGAGAGAGAGGAGAGAAGGTGATTGAGAGAGAAGGAGAAAGAGAGAGAGAGATGGAGAGAGAGAGAGATGGAGAGAGAGAGAGAGAGATGGAGAGAGAGATGGAGAGAGAGGAGAGAGAAGGGGGGAGAGAGGGAAAGGGGGGGCAGAGAGAGAAAGAGAGAGAGAGCATTTCCATATACAAAGTGAAACAGAAATGAGGATTATATGTGAAACTGTTATTTCTATTCTGTACAATTTTTAAGGTATGTAATAAATTCAGCATTCAAAGCTGTCCTGTTTGTCTTTACTTCACTCTGAACTTTCTTCTGTTCCCATCTGTACATTTTTGAACATGTTAAAATGACCCCTTTTTTTTTTATAAAATCCTTTTTTTGTGTTTGTTTTTGGTGAGGGGAGTGAGCAACTGTATTGCTTAGTTCCCCTTTTAGGTCTCCAACAAAAAAGGAAAAACACAATCTTTGTCACAAATAAGCCTAGTCAAGCAAACCAAACTCACATACTTCTGGCTCTATCACTTTTAAAATGTTATAGAATTTGTTTTTAACGTGGTTTTCGTTTCTCAATATATCTACCCCTCCCCCTCTCAAATATTTATTACTTAAAGTGAAAAATAAAGAAGAAAGAAAATTCCACAAAACTACCCAATACATCAACCCAATCCAACAGCAGTGTTCCATACCTACAGTCCTCCATCTCTGCAGAGAAAGGAGCGAAAGGCATCCTTATAAATGAGCTAAGCCTGGTTGTTCTAACTACATAGCACGAAGTGTCTATTTTACTTGTGGTTGTTTTTTCGATTGACATTGTTGTGGTCTTTGTGTCTGTTGTTTTCCTGATTCTACTGACTTCACTTTGTATCAGTTCATATAAGTCTTCTCATGCTTCTCTCTGGATTCTTCATGTTCATTGTTTCTTATAGAGCACTACATTATGTTTATGTACCACAATTCATGTTATTCATTTCTCAATCGATGGTCAATTATCACATCTTTTCTGCTCTGTTCACTTATAAGTTTATCTCATCTATAAAATTGGGAGGAGGTTGTTGAGCTAGAGGACATCTAAGTTCTAAATCTATGGTCTGATGATGTGATGGCTTGTTCCATGTTGACAAAGAGGGCAGAAGTAGTGATGGGTGGAAGTTACAATGAGACAAATGTAGGCACTTTGAGCTCAACTTACACAAAACAGAACTCATTTCCTCCTTTGCCTCCCAAGCCACCTTTCTTTGGGCAAGTTAATTGCCTGTTGCTGTTAGAGGCACAGCTGTCCTTACAGTCATTCAGGTTTCCAACTCCAGAGTCATCCTTGGCCCCTTACTCTCCCAAATATCACATCTCCAGTCACTTGATGAGTCTGCTCAATTCTCCTCTACAACATCTGTCACACACATCCTCCTTTTTCTACTGCCCTGGCCACCACCCTACTTCAGGCCCTTATCGCCTCTCACCCAGGCTATGGAAATAGCCTTCATATTGTTTGTTCTCCCTTCCTCGAGTTTCTCCCCTCTCCAATTCATCCTCTACTCAGATGCCAGTAATATTCCTGAGTAAAGATGAAAGTATAAGAGGAAGCAATATGGCCCAGCTCTCTCACATGATTACTCTAGCAAAGATCAAGAAAGAGCACCAGACTGAGTTGTGATTGTGAAATCTAAAGAAAAACTGTAATGGGCACTTTTTTCCAGCCCGGGTCAGCACAGGGAGACAGCCAGAGGCCTGAAGGCACTGGGCAGGGGGTCCATCTAGGAAGGCCCATGCAGAAGCCTTCCAGTATGGGCTAGAGCTGGGGCCTGAAGCTTTATATTTGGGACAAAGAGGGCTGACTGGGAGCATGCCTGAAGTTCTATCACATTGGACCAGAGGAGCCCTCCTGAACCCTGGAAAAAACTGGAGCTAGCAGCTCCAGCCTGGGGTGAGCCTGCAGCTGTGCTGTCTTGGCTCAGGACTAGGGTTGTGGAAACTTCTGGCAGATCTGGGCTGGGGAGTCTACATCTGTGTACACAGGGGCAGCTGTGTTGCCCTGACCCAGGGATCTTGGAGACCTCCAGCACCTGGACTAGGGCTGGGGCCTACAGCTGTCTACTAGAGTAATGACTAGGGACAAGTGTGAAGCTTGGTTTCTAAAACCCAAACTGAGTTTAGGAGCCTGTAAAACTCAGACTGGGAAGGCAGTGATTAGATGGCAAACTAGACTAGGCAGCTTACTGTGCTGAAAATTTGTAGCTTGTTGATCTGAGCTGCCCCTGAGGTTCTTGAAGAACATGGTAGAAACCCAGAGGAAGCAATGACAGTATCCTAGATAATATCCCAAGATCAGGACCAAACAAGGTGTCACCATTCTCTCCAGAAGGGTATAGAATTAGATCTTGACACAAATTCCCATTTCAGGAAGGAAGACTAAAAAAAAGAGTAAACAAAAGAAGATAATAAAGAAATATTATGGATCTAGGGATGCTGAAGTTTGGTCCTGATTAATTCAAAAATTGAATCCCATGAAGTAGTCAAATCGTACAAATTTGCACTGCATATTTCCACTGTGCTGGAGCCAATGATCATATTTTACATAATTATAATTTTGAATAGTACAAATTCAAAAACAACATGAACTCATTATTCACTATTCAAAACCTAGCTGTAATTCTACAACATTTATAAACAATGACTCAAACAAAAACACAGCTTGGCCACAAGGTCAATCATAATTCCAGGAAGAAATGAAAGTAAGAGTTTAAAAAAATATCATATAAGTGAGGAAAGACTTGGAAGGAGATTAAAAAGGAGGTGTAAAATCTTACTGATTTGTGAAATGTGAATCTATCAGAAATGGGAATGTGAAATCTGTGAAATGTGAATCTACCAGACATAATTCCATGGCATAATAAGTAATACTAGAATCAAAATGATATTCCTAGAGTATAGGTTGGATTACGCTGTTCCTCTACTCCATAAACTCCAGTGGTTCCATATTATCTCTAGGTTATTAACATCTCTATTTGATATTTGAAGCTCTCCACAGCCTGGCCCCTAGCTTTATTGTAAGTTTTCTGTTCTGAACTCGTGGTCCAACTAAATAGACCTCACTGCTGTTCCTCATATATCTCATTCCATGTATTGTCTTTGTGCTTTTGTCCCCATACCTGGAATTTGCTCCTTCCTCAACTCCACCTTGTAGAATTCCAAAACTTAGCTCAAACACCGCCTTCTCCACAAGGCCTTTTTGGACCACTCCCCACCCCACCCCCCACCCCAGCTGCTAGTCCCTTCTCCTCAAATCATCTTGTGTTGTTGTTCACTTGTGTCCAACTCTTTGTGACCCCATTTGGGGTTTTCTTGGTGAAAAATACTGGAGTGGTTTGCCATTTGCCATTTCTTTCTCTAACTCCTTTTACAGATGAAGAAACTGAGATAACTTGCCCAGGGTCACATAATTAGCAAGTGTCTGAGGCTGGATTTGAACTCAGGTCTTCCTGATTCCAGGCCTGGTGTTCCATCTATCCACTGCACCACCTAACTGTCTCAAATCGCCTTCCATCTGTTTGGCATTTTGCATACACTTGGACTAGCTCTATAAGGGCAGGAATTGTTTAATTATGTTTTTGTACCTCCTATGCCTGGCACACAGCAGGGCCTTAAGCAATCAGTCAGTCATTAAATAAACATTTACTAAGCCTACTACGTACCAGTCTCTGTGGTAAGTGCATAATGATTGATTAGGGCTGAAGGAATTACAAACACCATGACTACTAAGTCGTCCCTCCAAAAAAGGGGGTGCCTTTGGAGGTCATGTGACATCCCCCCTCCTTCAAGGGTCATCAAGTAGAGGCTAGAAGACCATCTGTAGTTAAAGGGAATGCCAGAGAAGGGATTCCTCTTCTGGTACAGGTTGGACAAGGCAATCTCTGAGAGCCATTCTATTTTCAAAGAGAGTTATCAGTGATGTTAAACTCAGCCATTCAAGGAAGCTTAGGGGACCAACTAGTTCAGGGGTGGGGAACCTGTGGCCTCGAGGCCACATATGGTCCTCCAGGTCCTCAAGTGTGGCCCTTTGAGTGAATCCAAACACCACAGAGCAAATCCCCTTAATAAAAGAATTTGTTCTGTAAAACTTGGACTCAGTCAAAAGGCTGCACCCAAAGACATAGAAGGCCACATGTGGCCTCAAGGCCACAGGTTCCCCACTCCTGAATTACAGCCGGCAAAGTACCGGCTGGAGTCACAGTGTCTAGCTCCATTTCCTAATTCCACTCAGCAACCCTAAACATACACAGCTAAATAGCCCAGAGAAGAGCTGACCTCAGGGAAATATGCTGTCTTTGAATTTCTTAAGAGTTGTCACAGGGGAAAACAAAGTGTCTTCCCCCTCTTAATTACTCCCGTTTATCCCATATAAAACTTGCTTCGTATGTATTTGTTTACGTGTTATCTCTCCAGTTAGATTGCCTTGAGGGTAAGGATTGTCTTTTGCCTTTCTTCGTATCCCCAGGACTTTGCTCAGTGCCTGGCAAAGAGTAGGAGTTTAATATGTGTTTAATGTTTGATTGTTCTGTTTAGAACTAGGGCTACAATTAAATCAGAAGTTATATTAAGAAAGGTTTGGGGTTTCATATACTCAAAAGCTTTCCTGATTTCTTTCTCTATCATGGTCCCAGGTACCTTTCTCCCTCGTCTCAGATTGTTAGCTTCCTTTTATATAGTGTCTTCCCCCATTAGAATGTAAACTCCTTGAGTACAGGAACTGTCTTTCTTTCTGCTTGTATTTGAATCCCCAATGGTTAGTGCTGTGTCTGGCAGAAAGGAAACACTTAAGAATTGTTTGTCAACTTGACTTGACTTTCTTCTAACCACAGACTAAGATGCATTTTGAAAGGTGACCTTCCCATCAGTAGAAGTATTCCAGTAGAGTCACAGTCATAGTTTCAGAACTGGAGGAACTTTTGGTGGTCATCCAGGATGATTCCCTTATTTTACGGATGAGGAAACGGAGGCCAGAGATGTTTGAGACTTTCTGGGTGGAGATCACATAGGCATGAAGTCCCAGAGCTAGGGTTTTGAACTAGATTCCCTGGTTCCAAACCATCGCTCATCTCTACTGTACTGTGCTGCTCCTACTGGGCTGAATGACCAGCCGTCAGGAATGACACGGGGTGCCACAGGAGTTTAGATGTGAAAGGACTTTATACAGCATGTAGCCCATGTGTTGTAGATGGAGAAACTGAGGCTTAAAAGATTACACCGGCTGCATCAGAGGCCCCTTTCAGCTCTAAAAATTTTGGCCCTATGCTCCTTTTCCTCCTGTTCTCCTGACTTGTGTGTCTCCCTCCAAAAACAGATAGGTCAAAGAGCTTGCTCTGGAGGTGTTTACAACCCAGGCTACACTTCCCTCAGACCAGGGCTCTCTGATGGCAGAGTTCATGCCATCTTCCTTTCATCTAGACTCTAGACCTGTCTGGAGAATACCTGCCTCCACATCTCTACCTTCAGACATCCTTGGGTCTACCTTGCAGACTTCAGGGCTTCCTTGAGAGCAGAAGCATGTCTCCATCTCAGGGAGACAGTAGTGTTGTAGAAAGATCGATAGATTTGAAGTCAGTCAGTAAGCATTTATTAGGCACCTGCTATGTGCCAGGCACTGCGCTAAGTGCTGGGGATACAGAGAAAGACAAAAGACAGTCCCTGCTCTCAAGGAGCTCACAGTCTCATGGAGGAGATAACATGCAAAATGCATAAGCAAGGATAAACTGGAGAAAATCAATACAAAGAGGCAATAGCATTAGAGGCACTAGCATTAGCCAAAAGTCATGGGTTCGTAGTCCAAGTCTGTAAGATCTTGGACAAGTCGCTTCCCTGCTTCCCCATTCTCCCGACCCCCTCCTTTTCCCGCCTAGCTCCATTCATTCTTTTCCAAAGGTCCCCCCCATGGGGCGTGACTTTATGAAACCACGCCCCTATCTCGCCTTTGACTTCCGGGGATTGGTTTCTGTGAGACCTCTCCACTCCCACCCTGTGTGACGCACAGCGCCATGCAGTGGTGGGGCCCAGAGTAGGAGGGACTATTAGACCCGCGGGGCGGGGCCTACGAACTCGGCCCGGAGCCTGGTCGGCAGGCGCGCAGGCGCAGTGTGGAGCGGAGGGCGGGGCCCGAGGTGAGGCGAAGGGGAGGGGGTGGGAAGGAAGGAGGGAGGAAGAAGAACCGGAAGTGGGCGGTGGGGGCTGCAGCTGCCAGGGAAACCGGGGAGTAGAGCGGCAGCGGCGGCAGCGGTGGTTGGGTTGGGCTGGTGGGTGGGCGCTGAGGCGGCCAGGCAGGCAGGGGCGGGAAGCAGCGAGAGCCGGCCCGGGGACGCCAACATTTGCCTCCCCGCCCTCCCGGTCCCCTCAGCCGCCGGGGGGCTACCGGCCTAACCGCCCACCGGGCCGTGAGGAGCCGCGCGCTCGGCCTTCCTTGCCGGCGCCGCCAGGGGGCGCCCGCCACAGGGGCTCGGGGGAAACCTTCCCCCCCGGCTCTTGGGGGCCGGGGCCGGGGCTGGGCCGGGCTGCGCCCGGCGGGGGCAGAGTCTGGGGTACCTGCGACCCCCGTCCCCTGGCCTCGGGGCTCGCAGGTGGGCGCGGGGAGCGGGTCTCCTCCTTCCCCCCCGGGCAGGGGTCGCGGGGGCGCGTGGCCATGACGGGCAAGTCGGTGAGGGACGTGGATCGCTACCAGGCTGTCCTGGCCAGCCTGCTGCTGGAGGAGGAGAACAAGTTCTGTGCGGACTGCCAGGCCAAAGGTAACCCCTGGGCACCCGGCCCCCCGGGACCCCTTCGAGGCCCGGGCCAGGGCGGGCCGATGGCCACGCCGCCCCCTACGAGAGGGCAGGGACGCTGGCATAGCCGAACTTCGTCTCTCCGCCGCGGAGCCCGGGACGGGGCTCTGTACAGAGATTGTTTAATAAATGTTGATGGAATGAATGAATGAAGCAGCCCTCCAGTCTCTTCTGACCTCTCACCGGAGAGAGAGTAGTAAGCAGGCTCTCGCTGCAGCCCAGCAACATCGTACAGATGGATGGAGAGTGTGGGGGAGCCGTGTGTGTGTTTGTGTTCAAAGATTAGATCATAGGAGCATGGATACTGAGCTGGAAAGGACTCAGAGTAATTATTGTGGCTGCTGAGTACTGTTAAGAATAGCCACTGAGCTGGACCCTGACCGTGGTGGACCAAGGTTGGGTGACTTTTCATCCACCTGGTTGCCCGGTGCAGTTGGGCAACATCTTTATGCAGTGACACACTGCAGATCTCTTGGTACTGGTACTTCACCTTCATAAGGATGGTGGAGTGTGTGAGAGCCTAGTGTGGGTGGTGGCAGTAACAAACAGGTTCAGGCTGTAGTGCAGGATCCATTGGGTGGATGGAGAGAAGGGGGAAACAGAAATAACATTGAGTTTGCTTCGTGGTGAAATGCTGTTACTGTAAAATGGCCCAGTAGCGCCAGCATGTAGCGTCCATTTGACCACGACCCTCAAAGACTCAGGTTGAGCAGTTGATTGGAATATAAATAAGGGTGTTTGGCCTAAAAAATACGCAGCAACTTGCTTGGCTATTGACACATTTATGGCTGCAAGGTCTTGGGAGTGGATAGTTTTCGTTTCCTCTTTTTGCTGAGTATTTGATCAACACAGTAGATATAGAAATGCCTGATTGGGGGAGGGGGTGGTCCTGTTGTTTTCAATGTATTTCCCTGAAATTGGGCCCAATGGCCCCATCACTTTCTCAGGATGTGTTGTATTTATGGATTCTCATTGTCAGTGGATGTAGTAGTTGCACAGGCATACCTTTCAACATGAGGATAAACCAAAGACCTAAATGTATTTTTTTTTTGGGGGCCGGGGGGAGAAATGGGGAAGTAGACAAGTGTGTTTTGTTTGCTTGTTTGTTTTCATGTGAATGGGGTGGGGAGGGAGATGCTATGTCTTCTTGCTGCTCATAGGAAGAGAAAGAATTAGTATGTCCTGGCGAACTCTGTGGCTCAGTGGGAAGGTGGATAGCCATAAACCAGACTTTATTTGGAAAAACTACTTGCGATTAATTTGTTAAAATAGGTTCTTGTTAATGAGTTTCTTCTCTGTTAGAATTTCCCTGCAGCTAGGGGGAGGTGCCTTGGCTTTGCTTAGTTCCTCATTCTGAATCATAGTGGGGCCACCCACAGGAAGGACTATTGCTGGGATGGAAGAGTCGGTGCCATTTCCATGATGAGACCCATTTCTCATCATAGGATCACATAGCCAGAGTTGGAAGGGACATCAGAAACCATGTGATATGATCCCCTCATTTGAAAGGAGGACACTGAGGTCAAGGGAGGCTAGATGAGTAGCCCAAGGTCACACAGGTAGTCAGTATCAGAGGTGACTTTTGAGCCCAGGTCCTCTGACTCCAAAGCTTTTGTTCTTACCACCCTACCACACTTCCCCCTGATTCGTGTCTTTAGCTCTATCAAAGCTAGTGACGACCTTGGTGTGACCATCGAGGTCTATTTCCTCCTCTAAAATGGAGGGGCTGGACTAGATTCTCTCTAATGTCTAAAGCTTTTGATTCTCTCTTAAGCCGAAGCCAGGATGGGAAGAGTTTTACCAAGCTTTCCAGGCTGATTACACAATTCTCCCCTTACGAGCTCTGACTTCAGCCAAACTCATGTCCTTGCTGTTTCCTGTACAGGATGGTCCATCTCCTGCTGCCATGCCTACCTTTCCACAGGCTGTTCCCCTGGTCTGAGATGTTCTCTCTCCTCCTTTTCATCTCTTGGAGCCCCTAGCCCTCTTCAGCGCTTACCTCTCAAGGGGTTTTTCCTGATTTCCCCTCTTGTTAGTGGCCCTCTCCCCATCGTGTATTTATTTTGCTTACATTCTGGATTTACTTATCTGTGAACATATTGTAGTCCTCTCAGGAGGATGTGAGCTTCTTGATGGCCAGAGCTGCCTCATTTTTGTGACTGTGTCTCTAGTACCTAACAGTAATAGGAGCATGGTAGTTGTTTAATAATTGTTGGTATCTCTAATGAGTGAATAATAATAATAATAATGATAATGATAGCTAGCATTTATATAGCTCTTACTATATGCCAGGCACTGTGCTAAGTAAGCACTTTACAAATATTGATCCTTATTTGAATGAATGAACGCATTTGATCCTCAACAACCTGGGATCTTGGTGCTGTTATGATCCCTATTTTACAGTTGAGGAAACTGAAACAGAGGTTAAGTGACTTGCCCAGGGTCACACAGCTAGTAAGTATCTGAGGCTAGATTTGACCTCAGGCCTTTGAGACTCCAGGCTCAGCAGCATTCAGCAGACAGGGAGCTCACTGCCTTTACAGACATTCCACTTTTGCACCCCTTTAATTGCTAGGTTGAGCTGATCTCTACCTCCCTGTGACTCCTTCCCATACTACCTCTGCACTTGCCTTGTTAAAGAAGAGAACATATCTAGCTTGTCTTTTCAGGTCAATCCTTCAAATATTGGAAAACAGCAATCATTTTCCCCCTATCTCTCTTATGATACAAGAGCAAGGGTTCTTAAGCTTTTTTTGTGCCAGACCACTTTGGCATTTTGAAGCTTATGCATCTCTTTTTAGACTCATGTTTTTAAATAGTGGAAGGACGTGCTAAATTTCAGTTAGAGGTTAGGGAAAATGAAGATGTATATATATTTTTTCCCATCCCATTTTCCATGGATGCCCTGATATCTGTCTCTAGACCTTGGGTTAAGAATGCTTATGCAAAGTTTTTTTTCACTGATCTTATTCATCTCTCCTCAAAAAAAAAATACAAACCTCTGGGAGAGGCTCTTGTATAGCTACAGATCAGCTACTGAAACTTTAGTTACTTCATTCCAAATGAAAATTAGTAACTTTGCTGGCTAAAGAAATTCACTTAATATTGTTGTCCTTATAACCTGTGGTTCCTAGAAAGGGCAGTTTCCACAGCTTGGCAGTGCAGGATGCAGCTGACATGTGCTTTTGAGGAGAGGGAGTTGCTATTGTAAATTACTGCCAACTTTGATCAGTTAATAAGAATTCATTGAGCCTTCAGATTAGCCTGTGAATTATTGTATTTGGGCCTCCTCTCCATATATTTCCCTGTGGCCATTTTTGTGTTTCACTGCCACATAATAGAACAGGGGCAGGAAAAGGACACCTTTATTAGCAGTTTTGGTTGCTTGTTAGGTAGACCTGGTAGAACGTTTAGTAGAGGTGGAGTTTTACAAGCCTCGGACTGAAGTAAAAGTATTTTAGCTCATTTCCTTTGTGACCATAGATAATTAAGAATTTCACAGCATCTGATGAGTGATTGGAAATGAGGGCATTAGGACTGGAGGAGGAAGTAGCCCTGAATCACGAATGGGCAGGGTTTTTTTTGTATTGCCCCAAAATGTTTCTTCACCATAGATAGATTCCTTTTTCATTTTTGTACTTTAGTTCTGGAATGTTTTCTCTTTATTTATATGACCCTTTAGAAATTTGACCTGAAATACACAAATAACAGACTCATTGGAATGGAATGGAATGATCTGCCCCTCTAGAGTTAGCTGTTTACTTGGGCTTGGGGTGCTTTACCACAGGGTCCATTAGATTTCCTGCTACTCTAAGCTACTGTAATTATTCTTCCGTGGGAATGGAACTAGTCATTTAAGCCCTTGCTAAGACCTAAAGATATTTTCCTCTAGACCCTTAGGTTAATAGCCGCTCGTGAGAATTTATTATAACAGAAGACATGTGATGGTGTATGATGACAGCATGGTCCAGCATGGAAAGAACACTGGACTTGAATCAGAGGACTGGGGTTCTATTCTTTCCAGCTCTACTACCTACTACCCATATGATTTATGGGGCCCCAGGGGATTGAACCAGACAACCTCTAAGGTCCCTTCTAGCTGAAGGAAATGTAAAACTGGCCCCTGCCGTTGCATTTTTCTTACTCTTTCCTTGCCTAATAAATGCTGATGAAGCGCTGGACAGCTGTGATGGCAGAATCCCCCAGTGTGAGGGAAGACAGATTGGTTAGCCAGGCCCTGTTGCTAGGAAAGAAGAGTGATGCTTATAGCTAGTTTAGTAACATTGCTCTTCTTAGCATGGATTGGTAAAAAAACAAAAGAAATAGATGCAATGTTGACCAAACCTTGTTTCTTGGCTACGGATTGAATCCCCAAATTGTTTCACTCAGCTTAGTTTTGAAAATACATTCTTCTCCTCCCCCCTTTCAAAATTAAAGTAATGTCTGTGGTTACGAGGAGCCTGGGCTACCATGACTCACCCCATAAATCCTTAGGCTTTGCAGCTAAAACCATTTCCTGTGTATGGTGATTCTAACATTTCTGCAAATGTGCTCACTCTAAGCCCATGTGGCTGGTTGCTGGATGTCTCTCATCCTCCCAAGCTAATTGAAAAATGCTAATGAAAAATATTTTGTCACCTCAATGGCAGATTGCATTATAGGGTTATTGCTCAAACAGAATACTTCAATAAAAAGTGAAATTCTTTGTTTCTAGAGAAAGATCGACTGGTACAAAGTGTGTTCATCCTGGGGTCTGTGACCTTCAGGTTGTAATAACTGAATACCCTAGTCCCTGGCAGGTTAGATAAGGATCTAAAGAGTTTGGAGTACTCCGGTCTTAGGATCATGTATGTAGAGTAGAAAAGGGATCTTTGGAGGTCACCTAATTCAACCTGTCATTTCATGGATAAGAAATTGAGCTGCAGAGAAGAAGGACTTAGCCAGAGTCTCACAGAACCGGGGTTTGAGCCCAGGCCCCCAACCTCCCCCCAGGTCTAACACTATTTCCACTAACCATGCTGCCTCATTAGATACAGAATCATCAGGAATTGTAATTACACTAAACTTCTCTCTTAGATGCCATACCACTGGACATGTTTTACATCAAACAAAAATGCTTGTGAAAATATTTAATAACTATGAAGGGTTCTCTCAGTTAATGTGAAGCATCATGTAAAGTGTTGTGTTGTTTTTCTGCTGGGGATCAGCTGATGGCTTTCTGTTACACATTAACTTAAAGCAAGAAGGTTCTACCCACAACGTTGAATATTGTAGCTGTGTCTGGAGGTGATGAAAACCATTCTCTGAATCCATATACCTCACAGTGCTTTACTTCCATGCTTTCAGCTAGTCAACAAGCATCTATTAAGCACTACTGTGTGCTGTGCTAATAATTAGCACTAGGCGATTTTCCTAGTTGCCCAATCTTTTGCTGTTTTTATAGTAACTTTCTGAGGTTTTGCAACTGATGTTTCTTCACTGTGACACTTGTGGGTGAAGATGACACAGTTTTACTGAAAGTAATTTTATCAGGATTCCCATTAGATTGCCTTCTCACTGTCACAGAGCTGAACTTATTCCCTGAGAGATAGCCTTACTTTTTTCTTTCTTCCTGTCCTTTCAAACATCTTTGTGTAGCGGAATAGATGGTATAAATTGGAGGTGTGCCATCTCTTAGAACAAGGGTTCTTAGCCTTTTTTGTGTATCAGGAGTCCTTTTGGTCCAGAGAAGCTTGTGGGCCCCTTCTCAGATAAAGTTTTTAAATACATAAAGCAGAATATATAGGATTTCAAAGGAAACTAATTAAACTAATTAAAGTACAGTTATTAAAATATTTTTTTAAAAAATAAATTAATGGATTCCAGTCCTAAGGCCCCTTATCTCAGAGCACACATTGAAAGACAGAATTGATACTATATGAATGAAATCCCTAGTGGACAATGGACTTAATCTTTGATATTGAGTTGGTTACTCATGTGGTCTGTGCTTCAGGCTCCTTCCTTATATGTAAGAGAGTATGTCACATTTCAGATACCTGAAACTATATGTCCTGTAGATGTCTTAAACTCAATATGTTCAAAACAGAACTCATTATCTTTCTCTCTAAATCCTCCCCACCTCATATCTTCCCTGTTACTGTAGAGTTCAACACCATCCTCTCAGTCCCTCAGGCTCACAACTTAGGAGTCATCTGGATTCCTCACTTATCTCTCACCCCACCCCTCATATCAGAGCTGTTGTCAAGACCTGTTGTTTTCACCCTTGTAACATCTCTCAAATACACCCCCTTCTCCCCTCTGACACTGCCACCACTCTAGTGCAGGCTCTCATCACCTCATCCCTGGGTTATTGCAATAGCCTGCTGCTGGGTCTACCTGCCTCAGGTCTCTCCCGCCTTCAGTCCATCCTCCATTCAGCCCCTAAAGTAATTTTCCTAAAATGCAGGTCCAATCATGTCATCTCCCGACCCCCCCCCCCAATAAACTCCAGTGGTTTGTATGGCCTCCAGGAGCAAATACAGAATGTTTTGTTTGGCATTCAAAGCCCTTCATAACCTAGACCCTTCCTACCTTTCTAATATTCTTGCACCTTACTCCCAGATTCATACTTTTCCATCAGGTGACACTGGCCTCTCTTCTCTCTCTTCTGGGCAGTCTCTGTCACTGGAATGCTCTTCATGTCTGGAAATGCTCTCCTTCCTCTGCTCTGACTACTGACTGCCCTGGCTTCATTTAATTTCCAACTAAAATCCCATTTTCTGTAGGAAGCCTCCCCCATCCCTCTTATTCTAGTCCCTTCTCTCTGTTAATTATTTCATATTTATCCTGTATATATTTGTTTGCATGCTGTCTCCCTTATTAGATTGTAGGCTCCTTGAGGGCAGGGACTGTCTTTTGCCTCTTTTTGTATGTCCAGTACTTAGCACAGTGCCTGGTACATAGTAAGCTCTTCATAAATGTTTCTTGATTGATTGACATTGGAGGCTCTACTGCTTCTTGGGGGGAATTAGGATTAACTGATCCTTATGGCGCTTTGCAAACCTGAACTAGGGTGCCAGTAAGATTTCCATGTAGGTGTGAAGAAATAACAATTATAGATTCATTAAAGATACCTATGAAGGATTAAATTATTTTTATCTGCTTTTTTTTTTAAAGCGAAAGACCAGCTGGTCACTACTTTGGCTACATGCAGTGGTGCAGTTAAGACTTAGAAAACATGTAATGCTCCGTTCGCTAATTCTGGATTGTAATTAATATAAACTAATCTTTTGGATACCATACCAGTTCCCCCAAATCAAATCTCTCAGCCTTCTCAGGAAGAAGGTTAGAGGTGAGTCATTTCTGGCTGGTCTTTCAGCAAGTCTAGCATTCCATGATCATCCAGGTCACCATCTCTCTGCATTTCTCAGCTATTGACATGCTGATGTGTAGGTGGCAGCACTCTTGGGCCTGCTTGCCCGTATTTTGTTTTGCCACATGAGTCATTATCATCTGTTTCCATTCTTCTGCTTGCAGAATGCAATCTAAAATTAATGGTGTCATATAATTACAGATTATATTACCTTACTAGTTGGTATCTGTTGACTTAATGTATTTCAGTTTATGCATTCTATTAGATCGTGAACTCATTTAGGGCAGAGACTTCTTTGCTGCTTTTTGTATCTGAAGCACTTAGCACTGTGCCTAGTGTATAGTAGGTGCTTAAATGTTTATTGATTGATTGATCACATTGGTAAGGTGACATTTTATTGTAACAGAAAAGTGGACAAGGGATAGAATGAGTTATGGAATTGGGTCAGACTTCACTGATCATCAGAGCTCCCTGTTTAGAAGGACTCTGTGTGAAACACCGTGTGTGTGTGTGTTAGATTCTGTATGAAGCACATATCAGCTGACAGTCTATGACTTTTTTTTTTCCTATAACTCTTTTCTCATCTCTTATGGAGAGACAGCTTCTTAGGGTACTTGGACAACTATTTGACTCTTCAGAAAGTGAGAGTTTTATATTTAACAAAATCCATTTCAGAATAGATTTTAAGGCTTCTCTAAAACTTCAAGAAACAAAGTATAGTTCATTGCTCTCTCTCTCTCTTTCTCTCTCTCTCTTTCTCACTTTCTTTCCCCCTCCCTCTCTCTCCCCCTCCTTCTCTCTCTCTTTTTCTCTTTCTCCCTCTCTCTCCCCCCCCTCCCCCTTCCCACCTTCTCTTTCCCCTCCCTCTCTCTTCCACCAATCCAAAGACTAAAGGGTTGTGTTTCTATGGACAAGAGATAAGGTCTCACAGGCTCATCCCAATGGATACAGGTTTTCATGTTCATAAAAGACCTTATCTATTGTTGAGACAGTTATTTGCCCTGGGAAGCAACATAATAGTTGTGCCATAGCACAGTGATGTCTGACCAGATAGATCCACGTCTGCATCATGTCATAGTAACTGGGAGCCCTTTATCATGTAATTACTTAGAAAGCTAGTACCCACCCTGTCAATTCTGAGAATTCTGTGAGTATGGCATAAACAGATCTCTTCCCACTTAAATCTCCTAGAAGACATGAAACAGCTCCAAATTTTGGTCCCCAAGAAGAAGCCATCAAGGCTGCAGCTAGGAAATGTAGTTGAGTGTGTGGTATGAGCAGAGGAGATCAGAACCTATTCAGTGAGATCATGGTGGGCACAAATTTGTCTTTGTACGTGGGCAGGAAGACACAGTGTGGACTTACTGTAGCCTTTCTCTTATCCTTTTGACTAAAACATCCTGGAATCTTAAAACTGGAAAGGGCTTTGGGAATCTAGGCCAACCCCTTTATTTTAAAGATGGGGATGTTGAAGACTAGAGTCACCTGTGCTATGATTTGCCCAAGATCACATGATGAATCATTAGCAGAGCTAGGATTTGTACTCGTGTTTTTCTGCTTCTCTGTTGGTGCTCTTCCACTCCATCCCACTAACCAGTGCAACTCTTATTATCTCTCCTGTGACTACAGGTAGATTAGTGTAAGAAAATACAGCTGAAAGCTTTCTTGATCTAATTAAAAAAAAAAAATAAAAACACAGAACTGCACGGCCACACTAGACCTTTAATGGACCCTGATTCTGTGGGGCAGGACTACTACTAGCTTTCAGTGTCACTTTGTTTTTTCCTTCAGAAAATTATGTGGTATACATTTAGTACCTAAGACTACCTCCCTTTCAGTGTCTTCCCTGGCAATCAGACCACCTGCATTTGGGTCCTTGCTGCATTTGGTAAACTGGTGAAGTCTGGTCAGCAAGAGTTACGGAAGGGCGTGGGAATTTTACCGGCTCCAGGCTGATTCTTCTTTATTAGCCATAAGAAATTGGACCCTTATTTGTCTGAGTAAAGGCACAGACTATGAACATGAGGGAGGATTTTATTTTTAGTGTCTCTTCTCCAAAATCAGCTTCTCTTTGGTAGGTGGTAGTTAGACTTCAGAAGCTTAACTGAGGAAGTAATTTTTATTTTATTTTAGAGCAGAGAAACCTTGCATCAGAGATTTTTTACCATCATACAGCTGGTTGTTGTTAGGTACTCCATTTCTGCTTACGAGAAGCAGTTCTGCATTTATGAAGCATAATGTTTTACAGTTGTAATGTACAGCTACCATGTTTGACTCTCTTCCCTTTCCCAAACTTTTTCCCTCCCTCCCCCACTCTTCCGGACCCTGTATTTCCCCACAGGCATTGTGGATGTCCGTCCATTGATGGCTGTACTGCCGATTCCTCCACTGTGGAGCTCCCAGCGATGAGCCAAGTCCACCCTCGGCTGGGGCCACTCATCAGCGTAAGGTTGTCCTGGTGGTTGTCTACCTATTGTCCAAACACCCTCTTGTACGTAGCTGAAACTTGCCCTAAGTTCCTGGTAGATTCCCAGTCCCTTTTGATGTGTTGCTGCTTAGTTATTCTATTGTCTTGCTTTGAAAATTAACTTTTCAGCGATCCTGAGTCAGAGCAAAGCTTTTTGACTAAAGCTGTATTTCCTCCCCACCTACCAACTTTCCTCCCTTGTGCTCTAGTTGGGTTTTAGTTACATAGGGTGCCACTGGTTTAGAGAGTGCTCAATTTCACAAGCTCACTTTGAAAGCACTTTTCCATGAATTGCCAGTTATATTTGACATAAAAGTTTTAAAAGGAAATTTCTGTTTCAAAGAAGGAGCTTCCCCGAAAGCACAGTGTTAGAATGGCGAACTGGTTCCATGCAGGCTTCTTGTCGCCTCAGGTAGCCAAGAAGCCAAATGTGTGTCTCTCATTAAATGCTGTAGGTGTTCAAAGCTCTGGCTTCAGTGCCAAGGCAAAATGGAGAGAGCCCTGTCTTGTTAGGCTAGACCTGACAACTGTGGTCAGTGCACCCTACTTAACAAGAAGTCCTGAGCAAATGGAGCAATTCTACTCCACCCCCACCCCACCCCCACCCCACCCCATAGTTGTATTGGTGTTGGTAGAGAGAATGCAAAGTCCCATGGCCCAAAGCTTGCATCTCTTAGTGGGAATTTACATGTTAAAACCCACCATATTCTGCAGCTTTAATGCTTATATATTTTTGCAGCAACCTTGCTTAACCCAGAACAGAAGTCCTGGGGCAATCATTTTCTTTGCTTGCATGGGGGGGGGGTTTAACTTCATCTTTCCCTCCCCCTTACATACTATACTTGGAAACTAATTCTAGAGAGTCTTTCTCTGAATTGAAAGGCAAAAGGAAACTTGACCTGAGGGCAGATGTGTGCATTTATTTCTGATTTTTAAAAAGCATGATTATAATAAACAAGATGATGCCATATGTGATATAATTAAATCTTATTTTGCACTATGAAGTTTAGGTGATTTTTCCATGTGCATATCTTTTTAACTCTCCAAAGCCATCACAAACCCTGAGAATAAGAGCTAATGGCAGACATCACAGGTGGGTGACACCTGATTTGACAAAGCAAGAGTTATAAGGTAAAATACAAAGTGTCTCCTTGATGTTGAAAAG
The DNA here is from genome assembly GCF_011100635.1 of Trichosurus vulpecula. Classification (NCBI taxonomy): domain Eukaryota; kingdom Metazoa; phylum Chordata; class Mammalia; order Diprotodontia; family Phalangeridae; genus Trichosurus; species Trichosurus vulpecula. The sequence goes on along the minus strand of NC_050574.1, from coordinate 72,045,755 downwards.
CACCTCTGGGCACCTGTTTGGGGCTGTGGTTTAGTTTTCTCTCTGAAGATGGAAATAAGACACTAAGAATTCCCAGAAGGTCACTGTGTCTGCTGTTTAGAAGAGGTCTGATGGGAATTATAAGTGTCGGCCAGTGGTGTTGGATAAAGGTCTCTGGCTCATAGGATCCAGCTCAAACTTACATGATGACTGTATACTGTGGATAGAGGGATACAAAGAGGAAAGAGAACCCAATCCTTGCTTATTTTCTAATTAGGGAGATATGGCATGTACTCAAATGAGTGTTGACGGAAGGGAGATTATGATAGAGCCAGAGAGATCCAGGCAAATTTCATAAAAGAGTGATTGCTTTCATGTTAGGGTTGGGGGTGGAAATCAGTGAGGAAGGCTTCATGGAAAAGTTAACACAGAGCCTTGACGGAAGAAGATTTCAGCAGGTGGGAGGAGAGAGTGCAGGCAATGGATGGAGGACTGCTTGTGTGAATTCCAAGAGTCTGGAAATAGGAGGAGGAGAGTGGTCATAGCTAGCAGACTAGTTAGTTTGGATTGTAACCTTCATAAAGAGAAGTGTGGGAAGAGTTGAAAAGACAGGAGGGAGACATTGTGGAGAGGCTTAAATTCTATCCTGTTGTCAGTAGTGAAACACAGAAAAGACTGGGCATAAAGAAGAGTATTTCAGTAGTTGTATGAAAACCAGATTGGGTGAGGGGGAGAGGATAGGGTCTGGAAGATATGTTAGGCTTTGCAATAGTGCAGGTGAGAGGTAATGAAGGCCTGGAGTGGGGATGGGGATGGGGGAGGGGGAGTGGAGAGAGAACCAGATCCCAAGAGATTGTGGAGGTGAAGGTTATTTGAGTAGCTGTAGAAACAGGAGCCTGATTAGCTCTCATGTTCAGAGTTCTGAAGTGAGCCTCTGAACCAAACAGCAGAACACAAGTGTCTTAAACTAAGATAATAATAATGGAAAAATTTAGTGTACTTACTGGTGAAGTTAAAGAAAAAGTGATAGGTAGTTGTCATCATTTACACAGCCCACAGTTCTATTTAAGTGATTTGGGGCTCCTGAGGTCCCATAGTCAGTTAAATGATCTAAATAGCGATTATTACTTTTTAACCTTTCAGTTGTTTCTGTGGTTGCACAGGCCTCACCAAATATTTAAATCTGAGTATCTGATCAGGTACCTGTAGGAAATATTCTTACCAGATTCAAAGGGGCCTTTTTTCCAGTGGACCTCCACCCAAAGAGATAGTGGAGAACCTTAACCTTGCATAAGCCTTAGCTTTGTTACAGGAAGTCTTGTATCTGTGGTAGGGTATTATTGGTCTGTGGACAAATTTAACTTCAAACCAGTGAAGGTTAGCATAACAGCAGGAATCTGTTAGTATGGTACAGGTCAGGGAATAGCATTTGGTCACCGCGGGTCAAGCAGTGGCAATAAAGATTGGTTATCAAGATGGTCCTGTACTTTTACTCGGTCCTAGGTATTTAGACTTGGAAAGGACCTTAGACGTCATCGAGGCTAGCCCCATCTGAGAAAAAAGTTTTCTTGATTCCTTTTGTTTGTCTGTGTCATTTCAAAAGACACCCTTTTCCCCACCCCTTCCCCGGTGAGCCTTCCCTTTAAAACAAGAGCAGTTAAGCAAAACCAAGGGACATGGCCTTTGCAACTGACATCGGGTGCATTATTCCACAGCCATGGTCTCCTAACTCACCATAGGAAGGAGGAAGTTAAATTTCTTCTATGCTTTGTTGTTACAATTGTTTATTTTTATTTTATTGTTATTTTAATTTGCCTTGCTGTTTTCCTGACTGCTTACTTTGCTCTGTTAACATCTCATATTAGTCTTTTCAGGTTTCTCCAAATTCCTCATTCATCATTTCTTAAGGGGCAATAATTTTTCATTGCATTCCCGTACCATAATTTGTTTAACCATTCCCCAATTGAAAGTATTCATTTTGTTTCTGTTTCTTTGCTATCACAAAAAGTGCTGCTGTGAACATTTTGCTACATACGAGATCTTCCTTTTTATCCTTGACCTTCTTTGGCTAGGTGGCTAGCACTAGAGTTTCTGGGTCAAAGCATATGGACATGTTAGTCATTTTTAAAAGCATAGTTCTAAATTGTTTTCCAGATCATGTTGTAGCTCAAAAAAAGCATATTAGTGTGCCTGTCTTCCCATAGCCTCTCCAACATTGACTATTTCCATCTTTAGTGATTCTTGCCACTTTGCTGGCATGAAGGCAAAAATCTCAGAGTTGTTTTAATTTGCATTCTTATTAATTACTTGATGCAGTTTTTCATGTGGTTATTAATAGTTTTCAGATCTTTTAAGAACTATTTATTCATATCCATTGACCATTTATTTATTGGGGCTAGTTTTGTATATTTTAAATCCCTATTTATTTTGACTATCAGACCATTATCAGAGTGATCTGATACAGTGCTTTTTGCTTTTGCACCAGCTATTGGCCCTTATGCTTCAACTTCATTTTCCCTTGTAACAAAGGAAAACACTTAGGCAACACTAACAACATAGAGCTCCTGTCTAATAGTGCATACTACCTGTCCCATGTGTAGTACCACTGACTTTTTTAAAAAGAGGAGGGAGGAAGGTATATTTAGTTCACTGGGACTGAAATTTAGCTCCCTCATTTTATGGACAAGGAGTTGGAGAACTAGCCATAGGAAGAGCCTTGTCCATAGTCAGACAAGTAGTAAGGAGCAAAACCAGGGTTTCAACATAGTTTTTTTGCTCTTTTGAGTCAATTTTTTGTGTTTATTATTAACTGATAATGTGGTTTTTAATAGGCTTCTGTCACTTAGACACCTTTGGAAGTCTGTTGGAATAGGTCTCCCATCAAGCCATTGCTAACTGAGAATGTCTCCAGCCCTGGCCCTTGGCTTTTCTGTTGCTTTCTTGTTTAACCGTGGACAGGTCATTTCATATTTCTTGGTCTATATTTTTTTAAAGAAAGAGGAAAAATGGCTTTACTTGCTTGTTACTTTTCAGAATTGTTGAAGAGGGGACACATGTGGTATCATTCCTGTGTAGAAAGAGGCCATCCTGGATGGCAGGTGAGGCCATGGTGAAGTGATTGTTAACAAGTCGTCCCTACCAGCTTTAGTATAGCTTCAGATATGGACACAGGACAGTACTTTGTGGAGGGATTTTCCCAAAATCTTTATTTCTTCTGTCTGTAACTCAGGGTATTCCCAGACCATGTACAAGATGCAGTTATACACAGAAATGCCAAGAAAAAAAAATATCACTTTACTGATCCCATTCTGTAGAGCTATTCTTGGCTTTTCCAACTGTTCTTCCCATGCTCATCAGCATCAGAAAAAGGAATGCATACATGACTACATGAGTATTTTCCAGTGACCAGGAAAGTTTCCACTTGCTGTTCACATTTGAAACCGTCCCTGACTATTTAAATTGGATGAGCCCTTATTTGAAATTATGCTAAGAAAGGAACTAAAATATTCATACCTTTTGACCCAGATGTCCCACTCTACATAGCTACTCTAAGGAGGTTAAAGGTAGAAAAGTCCCATGATCACCAAAAAATTTGTGACCTTAGTTTTGTAGTAGTAAAGAACTGAAAACAATAGAGCACCGGCCCTGGAGTCAGGAAGACCTGAGTTCAAATGCGGCTTCAGACACTTGACACACTTACTAGCTGTGTGACCTTGGGCAAGTCACTTAACCCCAATTGCCCTGCCTTCCCCCCTCAAAAAACAAAAAAAATACCCAAACAAAAAAAATCTGAAAACAAATTTAGGTGCCCACTGATTGAGGAATGGCCAAACAAATTCTGGTACATAAATGTAATGGAATATTACTATGTGGTAAGAAGTAATGAATATGGTGACTACAGAGAAAGACATAGAAACTGTTGCAAAGTGAAGTTGGCAGAACTGGGAAATAGTATACATAATGACTAAAACAATGCAAAGGAGAGAGCAAGACAAAAACTGAACACTGTAGTTACAGTGTTCCAACTTGGCCTGGAAGAAGAGAGAAGAATAATAGATTGTACTGCCCTCTCTTTGGGAGTACTGTAGATATGGAATGCTACATTAACTGTTGTACTTGCTTGATGTATTCTTTAGTTTTGCCAAACTGCTTCTCACCTCTTTTTTTTTCCTTTGTTATAAGCGATGGCTGGGGCATGGGAGGTAAATGGAGAGATATATTGAGAAATAAAGGTGATATAAAAAAATTAGATGGATTCTTTTGATCTAAAGCTTGGTGTGGTCTCTTTCAGGTGACTTCCAGCCCTTTTCCTTTTCTCCCCCTTCCATCTGGAATTGCCTTCCTTCTATCCTAACACATCTATAAAGACCAATTCAAATTCTACTTTGATAAAGGCCACAGTTGGCCCTTCTTCCTCTTAGCTCTTTATCAAAGTCAATAATGCACAGTTTAGCCCTTAATTATTTTTACGTTGTTTCTCTGGTGTTAGTTTTCTCTCTCAGGTTAGATTTTCAGCCTCTTTGGGGCAGAAACCTCATGGCATATGAGTTAATAAACATTTGTTAAGTGCCTTCCACGTTCCAGGCACTGTGCTACACACTAGTGATACAAATATAAAACAAGAAAGACAATCCCTGTCCCTAAGGAGCTTACAATCTAATGGAAGAAGACAACACTCAAGGTGAAGTCAGTCAGAGGAGTTTCCAAATAGTGCAGCCAGGTGAGAAAAGAGGAGATCCTTAGCCTGAGTTGAGCTCTCCTTAAATGGAGCTTTGGAGTACATGGCCCTGCCCTCCAGTCAGAGAGGTGGAGTAATGTTGGGGTAGAGTACTGAGGCTGATGAGATCTTTCTGGATGAAGAGGTTATCCTGATAATGAGCTTCCTGGGACCTGGCGGAGGAGACAGAGAAGTTCCCTCCACATTTGGTTGTGATCCCCCATAGCACAGTGGGTAATTGTTGATTGATTGCCAGTCTTCCATTAGCTTACTGGGGTGAAAGAAAATTGAGTCATTGTTGGTAGCTGGAAGAGAAGGGATTGAAGGCTGTGCTTCCCCTCAGCCGTTGTCCTGGGGCCTTTCTTGCTCATGCTTTTTAGAGGAGCCACTGCCACCATTTTCGGTGGCATCTCAGACCTCGGACATCCCCACCATTCTCCAGAAGCCTTTGCAGTCTGGTACATGCCTCCAGCCCTGTGGCCCCCTCCTGATAGGTGAGTTTCTCTTGGAACTCCCATTTTGGTGAAATGCCCAAGCCAGCTGTGCTTACTCCTTCCCTCCTTCCCCAACTCAGCTCCTGACTCTCTAGCCTTCTTTCCCTGGAAGATGCCTCCAGCCTTCAGGCCCCTCTCTCAGTTGGTAAGTTCCTCTTGGAACCTCCATTTTGAGGAGGTGCTCAAGCCATCCAGGCTGATTCCTACTCCCAGTTTTGCCAGGCCCATAAGCGGATACCCTCTGGCAGTCCCCAGCCTCTTTTCAGCTCCCTTTTATACATTGTCTTCCCTAGTTAGAATGTAAGCTCTACAAGGACACAGACTGTATTTTTGTGAATATCTATATTCCCAGCTCTTAGCACAGTGCCTGGCATATAAGTAAGGCATTACTAAAGCTTGCTGATTTGACTTAAAGCCCTAGTTATAGCTAATCATTGAAGTATGTATTTAAATCTGGGATGGATTGTAGAAATCATTTAATCCAAGAACTTTATTTTACTGGTGAGGAAACTGAGCTTCTGAAAAGTAAAGTGATATGGGTCATAAACGGCTGAGTTGGGATTCAGATTCAGTTCCCCTGACGTTGTAGTGGAGGAAGACAACATAAAAAAGGGAGCTGAAGGTGGGGGCAGGAAGGTATGGTACTCAGGCAGAAGTAGCCACCTGTACCCCACCCCCTTGGTGGTGACATTTGGAGAATGAAGGATGACTCCTCTCAGCCCTTCGCAGGGTCCAGAAGGAACTCAGTGGAGGGCACAAGGCATCTGAAACACAGTAGCAAAATACAAAGATAGAAGCAGGGCTGGTCTGGGCCCTTCCTTAAAATGGAATTATTAGTGTTAGGAGCTCTAGGAGAGGAAGCAAGGTGGCCTAATGGAAAGAGTGCCAGGCTTGGAATCAGGAAGAACAGAGTTCATTCACATCCTGCCTCAGACAGTGACTAGCTGTGTGACTCTGGGTAAGTCACATCCCCTTCCTCAGTCAAATAATAATAGAATTTTAATAGAGTAGTAATAATGGCTGTCTTTGTCATTTAGAGAAGCATGTCCATCCTGCCCTCCAAAGATCTGGCCCCTCTGATATTTGCTCAGGCCATCTCAGGGTCAGCCAAGTTTCACTTCTCCTGTATACAAATAGCTTGTCATAGATTTTCAAGGCTAATCTCAAAGTTCAAAGTATTTTGGCAAAGTAGATTGAAAATTTTGTCATTTTTTTTGCCCATCATCTTTATTCCTATGCAGTTCCCAGGAAGTGTAAGTGACTTTGAATGTCAAAAGATGAAATAAATAATTAATAGTAATAATAACAGTTAACATTTATATAAAGCGCCATGCACTGTGCCAGATGCTTTACAGTTACATCATTTGATCCTCGCAACAGCCCTGGAAGTTTGGTGCTGTTATCCTCCTCATCTTACAAATAAGGCAAACAGAGGTTAAGCGACTGATCCAGGGTCACATAGCTAGTAAATCGCCAAGGCCAGATTTGAACTCAGGTCTTCCTGACTCTAGGCCTAGGCCTGCTGCTTCAGAATGGAGATAATAACTTTGACTTCTCAGGGTTTTTGTGAGGATTCACTGAGATAGCATTTACATAATGCTTTATACTGGCTATTGTCATTACCTTCCCCTTCTTCACTTGCTTAGAAATTTGTGGTCTTAGAGATTTTCTGGGGCACTCAGGTCGAGTGACTTGCCCCAGTCAGTGTGTGTCAAGGTGGGACCCCGACCTTGAGGCCAGCGCCTTAACTTGTTTGTATCCATTGGTGCTTACTGTATGGTAGATGTTTGAGAAATATTAGTTGAAAATGACATTTAATTCTTATTCTTTTCTCTTATCAGAGCCAACTATCAGGGCAGGCCAAATCGATATTTCAGAATATACTTTTTCAACCCTGATGGCCTGCCTGTAGGACAAATTACCATCCTATCTCTTCCTGCTTGGTAATATAATGACTCACAGCATCTTAGCTCAGACCTGAATAAGAATCCCCTTCATGTAGGCATTTTTTCACCTTAGGAATTCAAAACAATTCTAGCAGGTGTTTCAGGATGTCTGCTTTACTTCCTTGCATCTTATCATGCCAGTTGTCTGCAAACTCACTTCCTCTCTGTAGAGTCACAAAATGTCATGATGCCAGGCAGGGCAGTGGAGGAGTTGCTCTAGGTGGCTGCTGGGGACAGCCCTTTCTCAGTAGTCTTGTGATATCCTGTGCTACTGAACACTGAACGTTGCTGCAGTCACTTCATTTATTTAACAAACATTCATCTTTGCTACACAAATGAGGTATGCTATGCTTAAGGTAAGCTGGGAGATTTGATAGACCATACAATTTCCTTAGCTGAAAAATGAGGGCCTGCTTGGGGTTTTTGTGAAGATTAGATGAAATAATCACAAAGTGCTTAGCTAAGTGCCTGACACCCAGTAGATTCTATAGAAATGCTAGTTGTTATTATTGTGAATCTAGGTAGGTGGTAACAGAGACCTCAGTCTAAGTCTAACCCTAACCCTGAGGCTTAGGAGGTAGATCTAAAGCTGGAGTGCATCTCAGAGGCCATCTAGCTCACCCCTTCATTTTACAGATGAGACACTAAAGCCCAGACACTTACCCAAGGTCACACTGGTCAAATGAATCAGAGGTTGGATGTGAAGCCAGCCTATGCTTTCTCCCTTGTGCCACATGGCCTGTGCTAGGGCGGTGACAATGTGGTATAAAGGCAACTGATAGAATGAAAAGAGCCCTGGATTTGCAGTTAGAGAACTTGGGTTCAGATCCTCATCTTGCTACTTATAATCCATCCAGTCAGTAGCAAATCACTTCCTCTTTCTGGGCTCTACTTTTGTCATTGGTAAAAAATAAATTGCCAGAGTTAGGATGAGGTGGGTGAGTGGTCATGATGTCCATGAATTAACTACTCTTTAGTGTTCCTTCCAGCTCAAAATCAGGAAGAGAGGAAAAGAAAATAAACAAAACCTTCTGAGTTCGATGTTTCTTATAGCAATCTTGAAGTCAGAAGTAAGAGAAGCAATTACTGGGAGAAAAGTTGGTGTTTCAAGTGCCCATGGGACATCCAGGTGCTGATGTTTGTGGGCCTTTGGGAGATGTTAGGATTAGAGATTCACCATCTGCACTCAGGAGGTAGTTAAAAGTGATGAGAATTAATAAGATTGCCAAGTGAGAGAGGGTAAAAGATAGAGAAGAGGACCAGTGTGGAAAGAATTTGAGGCAACTTTTATTTAATAGTGACAGGGAACTTGTAAGGGAGCTGAAAGTGGAGTGATGAGAGAGGCAGGAGAACTAGCTGAGGCCTTTGCTGAAGTTTTTCTCTGCACAGGTTACCCTTAATGACAAGTTTGCTGGTGCCAAATCCTCCCTAGGGACACAATAGCACAGAGTGTGAAGTCATTTGAGGAAACCTAACTTGGGCCGTGATTCTTTTCCTGGAGACTTGCAAGGCGGGGTTCCCTGTGCCTTGACTTTCTCCTGGGTGTCTGTGTCTCTGATCTCTGCTTGGCTCCATACCCAGCCTGCTGCTGGCACCTCAGCACGCCCACCTCTGAACCAGATCTGTCCTGTGCCAGAGTACTGGGCTTTAAATATATACATTAGGGTGGGTGTTTTCCCCTCAAAAGGACAAATCTGCGCCTTAGGCTTTGCTTCCTTGAACAGGAGTAACCGATGACTAAGAGTCAACCCCAGTCAATCTGGTAAACCATTCTGAACCTTTGTTCCAGTGTTCAGGCCTGTCCTGCTATTTGCTTTTAGTCTTGGCTTGTTGGCCTTTAAACTGCTATTGATCCTTCATCTGTTTGCAACCGTTTGGGGCCATGTCTAATTTATCAGGATAGATGATTTTAGCCTCTTCTGTGAGGAATTTCAGATTCTGAAGGTTTTGCCGAGGGGCTTGCTCATAGCCTGCGTTGCCTTGGGAGATTCTCAGATTCAAATGTTGCCAAGATGTGAAAGGGAGGGATGTGCTTTCCTAGAAACAGATGAGAGACAAGCTGTTTTTAGCTGGGCTACTGGATCTTTAACCCTATCCTTCTCTGCTCCCTTTTCCCCGTGGACTTAGCTAGGAGACAGCCTAGGGTGGGAGGCAGCATCTGGGCAGAACATCTTGGGTGTTGGATTTCCCAAGAGCATCATGTGCAGTAGAAAGAGCACTGGACAAAAAATTAGGAGACCTGACTGTGAGTCTTGTCCCTGCTCCTGGTTCTTGCCATGTGATGTTAGTTCACAGTTTCCTTCTCTGTAGCTCATATTTATATTGTGTTTTGTGGTTAACAAAGTGCTTTACATAAATGCGGTCATTAAATTTTTAAGATAACCCTGGGAAGAAGCATGCACAAGCATTATTATGCCTGTTTTACAAATAAGGCAACTGAGGCTTAGAGAGGTAAAGTTGGCTCAGCTGTTAAATGGAAGGATAGGATTAGATGCTCAGGTCCCTCCCTTTTGGTTCCTGTGCTTTAACAATCATCTGTGCAGTAAGAGAAGAGGCCTTTCACAGAGAACTGTACTTAAGTCACCAGCTCCACTACCTTGGACTTCAGTTCAGCCACTCTTTATTAAGTGCCCTGAGGGGAGACAGTTACAAAGGATTTAAATAAGCCCCAGGTCTGACCCCAGGCCTTCACGGAGTTTACAGACTGGGGGTAGGCTGGGGATAAGACCTCCCCAAATTTGCCTGCATGTTGTTGCATTCCAGGCAATGGAGCAACCCAGCTTCAATCTCTTCGGTGCTTCTGCTGTTAGGAAAGAGAGTAAAACCACTCAAGGTGGTTCTATTATATTCTTTCTTTAATCCGCATTTTCACACTTTTCCCCTTTTTAGTTCACTCTCATTCCGTGATCTCTGCTGACCAACATTTTTATCAATAAGCCTTTATTGTACCTACTGAATAAATGCTCCTGCATGTGAAGGAAATTTAGATATATCTCAGCCATTGTTTTCCGAAAGCTCCCCTGCCACACTTTGAAATCATTCTTGCTGCTCCCCCTAGCTCACCAGCTCCAAAAAGACTTTTTGTTCTAGTTAGAACAGAGTTATTGACCAAAAACTCATGTACTGGTGGAGAAGAAAGGAACCAATGGCAGAAAATGTCTTAGAAGCTAGAGGGTTGATTGTTTTTGCCATCAGTTAGTCCACAAGCATTTACTAAGGGCTGTTCCATGAATAAGACACTCCATCTTTCTCCTCTGGGCATCCTCTCTGGCTGTCCTCCATGCCTAGAATTCTCTTCCTGTTCATGATGGTGCCTCCCTTCTGTTAATTATCTGTTTATCCGGTATATAGCTTGCTTTGTATATATTTGTTTCCATGTTGTCTCCCTGATTAGAATGTAAGTTTCTTGAAGGTAGGGACTGTCTTTTGCTTGTTTGTATACCCTTCACTTGGCACAGTGCCTGGCACATAGGCTTAATAAATGTTTGTTGATTGATTAAGAGCTTACCATTTGCTAGGCTTTGTACCAAGTTTAGGAATGCAAAGAAAAGCTAAAATGCAGTCCTGCCCTTCAGGAGCTCATATTCCAGTGGGGCAGGCAGCATGCAAACATCCAGGGTAGAGGAAGAGTAAATGGAAGGTCATCTCAGAGGAGAGGCAAGGCCGGGGTGGGGGGGGGGGGGGGGAGGCATTTCCCAGGTGTGGGTATCTCGTTAGGCGCAAGGATACAAAGCTCTGCATGAAACAGTCTGAGGTATAGCAGTAGGTGGTAGAGAAAGCTGTGAATACTCACAAGACCACTGGTGGGACAAAGCCATCTCTGCTTTGGAAATATGCACGATCAAAGCGGAGGTTGAGACCATGACCTTAAGTAATCATCCAGTGTATAAAGAACTGCCCCTGGAGGTCAAGGGATTCAATTCTATGGAGGCAGCTAGGAGCTGGTCCGGAATGAGGAAGACCCGAGTCCAAATTCAGCCTCCGAAAGGTGCTGGCAGTGTGAGCTTCTGCCTGCCTCAGTTTCCTCAGCTGTAAAATGGGGTAATAATAGCATCTGCCTTCCAGGGTTGTTGTGAGGATCAAATGAGATAGTATTTGGAAAGCCCTTAGCACAGTGCCTGGCACACAGTAGGTGTTATATAAATGCAAGCTTCTGTTATTATCATCATCATTATTAATTTTAACACACCTGCCTAGCCTCTATTACTCCAAATAGTTCATGAGTTGTAGAAAACAGTCTTGTGGAGTCTAATATTATACTTTGTACTATTAATTAAAAACATCTTGAGACAGTGTGGTAAAAGCTCTGGATTTTTGGAGTAAGAGGGCTTGCCACTTACTGCCTTTATGACCTTGGCCAAACCACATCCCTTTTCCAGGCCTCAGTTTTCTTCTTTGTAAAATGAGGGGGTTAGATGATCTTTAAGATCTCTTCCAGCTCTGAATCTAATGATTCTGTCTGCCTGTTAATAATAGATAGCTTTGGTGTTTGTGATCAGGGCCGTCCTCTTCCCCACACTCCTAAATCTATGGTCCTTGTAGTGTCTGGTGCAGGATTGTGGACTGTGGTAATGGGGGTCAGGGGTTGGAGAGACTGTGCTTTGGGAGGGGAAGCTGGCTAGGAGCCTTGCTTCTGTTCTCCTCTCCTCCCTAGTAGGATGCTTGGTGAGGCCTAGACCCACTCAGACACTTGAGTCAGTGTTAGCCCTGATCACTTAGTCCTGGCAGGAACATTCACCCTATTCCAGCTGGGCCTTTGCTGGAGTAATTGCCTGCAGCGAGCCTTCAAACCAAACAATTGTTTGCAATGAGAGAGCTTCACTATTCAGCCCCTAATGAAATAATCTCCTTCCTGCCCCCATGAAAGCAGCCATTTTTTGTTTCCTCCCGCCCCTTTTGAGAAAGGCCATGTCTCATCAGCCAATTTTCTGCTTATTCATAGATGCCTTAAGCAGAATCTTTGTAGAGGAAGTTGGCTGGAGCCAAAATACCACAGGCTGACCCAGGCACAAGGAGAGTAAGGGGTATATTCTTTCCCTCCCCCATCCATGTGCATGATATTTAAATATGGGAACTCCTAATGTATGACTTCCTAGCTGGTGGGTGATACAATCTAAAATCCACAAGAGAAAAACAACCAAGCTCATTTTTTACTTTGCTTTTTAGCAGATGCACTGTGTAGGAGACTTATTCAGTATTCAAAATTTACATAACCTTTCAGTGGCTCCCCTTTGCCTCCTGACAAACTGAACTGCCTTAGCCTGCTATTGAAGACTGTCTATGTAGCCTTGTTGTATACTACACTTTGTGTAGTTTACATTCAAACCAAACTGGACTGTGCACTGCTGGTTCTTGTCCTGTGCCTCCTCTCCTTTCTCCCATGCTCCTAATGGACTCTCCTCCACCCCCTTCTACCCAGTTCTACTTCCATCATAGCCTTTCCTGACACTCTTCTCTGTACAGGTGAAAGTGATCACTCCCTCTCACATTTCTTTTGGCACTTCGCCTGGCTCTCCTTTCCCCCATCACATTCTTCCTTATTTCATAACTATGTATGTATTGTTCTCCCTTCCACCTTATTCAACTGTAAGTTTATTGAGGGCAGGGACTATAATTTTTCATCTTCATATTCTCAATGCCTAGCATAGCACCTTTTGAATAGTAGATGCTTGAATTTCAATTCATGAGCAACAACAAAAAAGCCTTGTGCTAGGCACTGGGAAGAATATAAAGATGAGTAAGTAGGAGAGATAGGATGTGTCCACAAATAACTGTGGTACAAGGGAGAATGTGGTAAGTTCTGTAAGAGGTGCAAACAGGCTGCTTAGTCATTCTAATTGAATGGAGGTAGAGGTCACTTTTGGCAGGGGAGATCCAGGGAAGTCTCCCTGGAAGGGGTGGCATTTGAAATGGACTTTGAAGGATGGACAAGATTTCAGTAGGAAGTAGTCGTGGCAGAATAGGAGAGGAGTGCATTCCAGGTGGTATGTGCAGTAGTACTGAGGCCAGGAAACATGGAGCATATTTGGGAAATGCAAGTAGTATGGTTTGAATGGGGTACACAAAAGAAAGGACATTAGATCTTGGAGGGTCTTGAATGCCACCAAACTTTAATTGGTAAGCAGTTGAGAGCCATCAAAGGCTTTTGATGAGCCTGATCTGATCATGCCTTCAGTAGGGTGCCTTCTTTAGAGGGTACTGGAAATCCAAATTAAGGTTCCAGGTCTGTAAAAATCCAGCCCTGAGCCTTAGGTCACCTGGACCCATTAGTTTGCTGGGGCACTAAAACCTCCTTTGGGAAGCAAGTCAGAGGACTTTTGCATTTTGACTCCAGGGCTTTGCTTTCATGTCTTTAAACCTTCCCTGTTCGCTGAACCCTAGCCTAAGGTGCTGGCTTGCCTTGATCTTTGGGATCTCATGCATAAGGTTGACTACTTGGGTTCAGAGCTCCGCTACACTCTATTCTAATTACCTGATTTTCTTTTTGCTCCTGTCACTACCAGTTTCCTAATAGGGCAAAGAAAATCATACAGATTCAGAAAATACTACATTATGATATCATCATTAGAAATATATTTTCTCAATCTCAGACTGAATGACATCTAAATTTCTCTAACTTAAATGAAGTTGCTCAAGCATAGCCTGCCTTACCTGCTAGCCATCTTCTGAAAACAGGTAAATTTGAAAGGGAACGCCTCAGAAAGCTGCCCTGGTCAAACCCAGTCTGGAGTTTTGTATCCAATTCTCTGTGCCACTCTCTAGAAAAGTCTTTCAAAAATGTCCAAAGGAAGATAATGAATATGGAGCAGGCCCTGGAGACCATGCCATGTAAGGGTTCCTTGAAAGAATTGGAATGTTTAAGCATTCCAGAAAGGAGATTTGAGAGGCAGGAGGGATAGAGGGTGAGACAGCCTTTCAGATACTCAAGGCCAGCTGTCATATAGAAGAGGATTATCAGATTTGTTCTGTTTGGCTTCAGAAAGCAGAACTAGGAGAAGTATATTTATGCATAATACACTTGTATTACTTGGCATATACTTGTACATGTATTTATTCCCCACCCCCCGCCCACCCACCCCCACTTCCCTTGAAATGTAAGCTTCTTTCTAGTAGGGATTGTTTCATTCTTTATATATTATTCCTGGTACCTAGCACTGTGGCTGGCATATAGGAGGCACTTAATAAATGCTAGTTGATTGATTGAATGGAGAAAAGTGGCCAGGAAGCAAGATTTCAGCTTGATCAAAGAAAGTCTTCCAGACCACGAGAACTGTCCAGAAGTGGAAGGCACTGGGCCTGACACATAGACACTGATTAAGTACTAATTGACTAGAAGGGACTGCAGAAGGTATAGGGTCCTGGTACTGGAGGCAGTCATGGAGCTGGAGTTAAAAGGGCATGTTGATGTCATCTTGTCCAGCCACCTCATTTTACAGATGGGGAGCCCAAGGCCTAGTAAGGGGATATAATTTGCCTAAGGTGTTCAAGTGGAGGATTACCTTGTCAGGGATGTTGTAGAGGGCATCCTCACTTATATCTGGGTTAGACCAGGTAGTCTCCAACGTCCCTTTCCATGTTTTATGATCATGTGGCTCTTTATGGTTTCGGCTAAGAGGCAAACTAGAAATCCAAGGCTTGGAATTTTCATCGTGATTGTGCTAAAACCTTGCCAGTGGACTGTAGGATGTGACATCTTCACCTTCTGGAAGGTCTCTTCTTCCTAAACTGCACCTCTCCCTTCCCAAGACTGCCAGGGAGAAAAACTGAGGTAAAATAATACACGGCATATGATAGACACTCAGTAAATACTTACTGGTTGACTTGGTAGGAGTTCATATGGCCTTGTTACCAGAAATGCCTCCTAAGGGGATACTAATTAGCTTTGTCTTTTGGCAGAGAGAGGAGGGAGATACCCAAGTTCTACTGTCTCATCTACTAGTAGCTCCCTTTGGACCTGTTATATATAGGGGAAACAACATTTGTATTAAGCAGAGTTTATTGAAAGTAAATTGTCCCTCCCCCAACCATTCTAGGCTAGCTTAATGAATTTTGTAGTTCAGGTATTTTTTTTTAAATAATAAATTCTAATTAAGTTGGCACTGTGAAGGCAGAAACAAGCCAATAACATTAGACATTTAGAATTGAGTGACTTGGTATCTATTAAATGTTGACCAGATACACAGAGATGCTCTTAAGTATTTAGTGGTTCTCAGGAAAGTTATTGTTTCAAGCTGGGAAAGGAGCTATGTACGACTTTCATTCTTATCCCTATGGTTTTTGACTGTACTAAGAAGCTTAAATTAGAAGGTTTATGTCCCTGAGCACATCATGAATGTATATCCTAGAACTCTTACTACTTCTTTCCCTGCTTGCCCTCTCTAGAAATATTTTCCAGTTTCCCATTTTTCCAATCCTTTTCTAATCCTACCTCACTCTGTTTGAGTATAGTCAAGCCTGTTTGCTGGTCCTTATGATTGCTGTACTGTGCAAGCGTAGTTAAGATTTGAAACCTCTTTATTCTCTATTTTCTTCATAGATCACACTCTACTTCATTGTACAGTATGACTTGTACATTTTATTTCTTGAAAACATTGCCGAATTTAAGTGTCATAGTTTCTAAATTAAGTTTCACAGGTGCTTGTGGTTGGGTACTATCCCAGGACCTCCAAAGTCAAGTACTAAGAAATCAAGAACTATCTTTTCCTAGAATAGAAACTTGGTGGAAGAATCATGTCTTGCTCGTGGCTCTCTATTTCTACCTTATATAATTAATATTTAATATAAGAACTGAAGGAGAACATTTATTTATTCTCTGAGGGTGACAGCAGAAGTAGGTCCAGTGAGTAGAAGTTATAGGGCCATAGGTTTCAGATCAACATGAAGAACTTCCTTGTAATTAGTTCTGCAGAACTGAAATCGGCTGCCTGGTGAAGTAGTCAGTACAACATTAGAGAAGCATTCAAGCAGAGTTAGAGCAGCTGTAGAGATCATTCCTGTATTCGTGGGATTTCACAGGGAATCCTGTAAATTGGCAGAATCTTAGAATGGGAAGGGAATTTGGAAGCTATTTAGTTTAACCTGTACCTGAGAAGGAATCCCTACCTGACAAACCAAACCAATGAGTGCTCAGCTAGCCTCCACTGGAAGACTTCTGAGACTAATGAGATGCTTGTTAACTCCCAAGACAGCCCATTGTCTTTTTGGACAGTTCTAATTGTCAGAAAAACAGAAGAGAACATAGACAAGCAGGACGACTTTGAAAGTTACATGTCAAATTTTTTATATACATAAGAGGAAAAGCAAGCTGTTCATAATAGAGATTCACAGTTTCTTGTTTTCACATTCCTCTTTTGGCCTGCTTTGTACATAGAAATGCCCATTTTATTTCGTGTTTGTTAAATCCCAAATAAAGAAATTTCTTCTTTGTATTAGGCTGAAATTTTCTCTCTGCTACCCTTTTCACCTTTTCTCTAGTTTCTTCTAGGTCTGCCATCTAGGTCGAAGAAGAACAGGTCTTTAAATACTTGAAGAAAGTTTAGCTTCTTTGAGTCTAAACTACTTTTAGCACTGAATTTTAGCACTGAATTGCTTGACTTTCCTAAGAATTTTAAAATCTTAGCTGGTGCTTTATTTGTCTGTTGAACAGATTTGGGTCCACTCTCATTTTAGCGACAGACAGAAATGAAGTCTTGCAAGGTGGACGGAAATGGTCTTCTTGCAGAGCTCTCTATGAGCGGATGGAGTATTGAGCAAACTTGTCTTTTGACCTCATGGTTCCTTAAAATGTTTGCAGAAGTGCAAGGTTCTTGTTTACCATTATTTTGGAATGGGAGAACTGAACCAGCCTTCCACACACATGAGAAAATGCCTGCAGCCTCACTTACCCGAAGTACACATCCGCCTTTCCCAGAAGGCTTTGTGGTAGCTATGCAAGCCAATACCCCCAGGGATGGTGAAAGGTTATGAGGATGAGGACTCTGTAATACACACCAGCCATCGTGTTCTAGCTACCCTTGCTTTGGCTTTTATGTTCCACAAGATGGCCAATGCCAGACTGAGCTTAAAATGAAACGGTATATGCATGTGTATGTGTTTGAATTCATCTTTCCTGATTTAGGCTCCTGAATAAACTGCTTCCTTATGAGGCCAGTCTATTTTCAATCTGATTTCAATGTTGGTCAGCATCTTCTGGCTCAGTGTGAATCAATTATTACCCCATTTCTTCTGGTTGTTGAAGCATAGATTCTAAGAGATCATCTTTCAAATCTACAACATTAGCTTTCTTTCCCATCATGTGCCTTTTTCTTCTAAAAGCAGTGGGGGTGGGGGAGACAAAGTCGGAAAGAAGAATCACGATTTTACTGCATATGTACCCAAGATGATAAGACTACAAGTCTGAACATCTGAAGAACCCTTAGATTGCATACTTTGGTGTTTCCCAACCATACTTTAGTTCAGACCAATAGAAAAGTTCAGTTGTCTACTGTTGATTATTTTGTCTTTGTAGCCTCAGCACTGCAGTTCTGGGGACTGCAAAGTCTCAGAGGAGGGAGCTGAGAATAGAAGGAGCAAGGCTCAGAGGAGAAAGTTAGTTCTTTTAAGTATGTGAGTCTTAAAGAGTGGGATCTAAGTTTTGCCTCAAGAGATAAGAAGGTTCCTCCTTCCTCTTCGTCAGAGGGGCAGCAGATGCTGGATATGGAACGCTGCCCAAAATGTCTGACTTTTTTGATAGGTCAGTTTTTCTGTGCTGGTTTTTCCCCTCTTTTTTATTCTTTGCTATTCTTTGCTGGGAAGGAGTTTGGAGAGATATGTTGGAAAATGTAGATGATCAAAAATCAAAAGGTAATTATTAAAAAATTATTTAAAAGTAAAAAAGGGCTTAAAAATATGGGGACTTTTATTATAAAGTATTGTGGACCAATAAAAATTTGCCATAGATTTTTAGCTAAGAAAAACACTAATCTAGTCAAACCTCTAATTGTGCTGATGAGGCTCGTAGAGGAGGATGGAACTTGCCCTAGGTCACATGCCCAGGATCTGCCACTAAGTAGCCATATGACCTTGAGCAAGTCCCTTTACCCTCTTTGGGCCTCAGTTTCCTCATTTGTAAAGTGAGGGAATCAGATTTTTTTTGCACTTAACAGTATTTTATTTTTCCCGATTACATGTAAAAATAGTTTTCAACATTCATTTATGTAAGATTTTGAGTTCCACATTTTTCTCCCTCCTTCTCTTCCTTCCCCCCTCCCCAAGATAGCAAGCAATCAGAATCAGATATTTCTAAGGCCTCTTCCAGGACTCTTCCAGGCTGTCTTAGATTTGCCTATAGTAACATCTCGTTCAGCTGATCAGAATTTATTAGAATGTTTTCCTTTAGATTCTGCTTCTAGAAGAAACAGGAATATGATTAAAAACAAGCAAACCAACCTTGATATAAGGGATTCATGGTTGACACGGCATCTGGCATATGGTAAGTGTGCCAAATACATGGAGTCAGAAGACTTGGGTTCAAATTCTGTGCCGCTTACTGCCTACGTGACTGGCAAGTTGTGTAACCTCTCTGGGCCTCGTTTTCATCAACTATAAATGAAGGAGCTGGACTAGATGACCTCTAAGCTAACCCTTAAAGTCCTAAACCTATGCTCCCATGATTTTCATTTTAAACGTAATTTTCCCCCAGGGCTGTACATTTGTGTATTTTGCCATGGTATTAACCATCTATACCTGTGATTTTAAGCAGTGAGGACTGATGAAAAAGATTAATGTCTTGGAAAAACATTGGGCTTAAAGCCAAAGACTTGGGAGGGAGTGGGGGAGTTCTAAACCTCAGCTTTGCCAGTTACTACATGTGTGACATTGGGCAAGTCTCTGCCCTTCTCTGCCTCTGCATCCTCATCTATAAAATGGGAGAATGGGGCTAAATTCCGTGACTTGTTTCTAAATCCTATGACCCATCAATGCCATAATATCCAAAATGAAGATTTCAGGGTCCTGCCAAAACCTCAGTCATCAGGAAGGAGTTAGTTACTTTTGTTTTACTAAGGCAAGCAATTGGATGAGTACATCTAAAGAAGATTTTCAACAACCTATGTTGAAACATAAGGATTTTTTGGTTACGTATGTTAACCAAAGCAGCCCCTGAGCACTTTAGTTAGATGAGGTTTTGCTGTAATGCTTTTCATCTCCAAATCCAATTGTAGCTTATTTCTGTGAATGTTGTTTATCTCAATAATTCTGAGGCCAGTCTGGGGAGATAGAGACCATCTCCATGGTTTGGGGCCCTGATGCCTGTTGATAAGGGAGAGTCTCTTTCCCCGTAGAAACAACCCCATAAATAATGGTTATGTTCTCAGTCTAGTCCATGAAATAACAGCTCAAATTTCTAGAACGCTTGTCAGTTTGCAAAGTGCTTTTTTAAGGAAGACTTTGGGAATGTACGAAGTGTGTAGGTAACATTATTTGATCCTCACAGTGAGCATGCAAGGTCGGGAATGTAAGTCCCCATTTTACAGAAGAGGAAATGGGCCCCGAAAGGGTAAGTGAATTGCCCAGGGTCTCATGGGTGGTGAATGGCAGAGGGGGTTTCAAACCCAGTCCGTTAGACCCCAAAATGCCACTATTGTCACCACTATAGAGAGGAGAAAAGGAGCAAAAGTTAGTACTTTATGTATCTGTTTCTAGTACATTTATAACTTATAAGAGCAGTAGGTAGGTCTTGGATATAAGGTCACATCAGAACTTCAAGTGATTTGAGTGTTGTTTTGTGACATGCTCAATTTGTGAAGCAAAGGGACAGAACAGATTTGACATGGAGGTGGCGCAGAAGCATTTTCAGCCCTGTTACCTTTGGAGAGTCCTGCCGCCTCTTTGGTTCTCAGCATCCTCATCCCTAAAACAAGGAGGTTGAACTCGGTGAGCTTGAAAGTTTCTTCCAAATTTGGACATTCCGAGATTCTCTTACCCAGACCGTAACTAAATAATAGTGGCCCTGAGATCCCCTGAACCTCACCGGGACCTCCTAAATCTGTTTGGTCTCATGGCACCACTGAGAATGCTAGTGGCAGCAGCAAGAGAGGATGTTACAGAGGCCATTTCTGTGGATTGTTCAGAACTGTGTGTTCAAAAATAAGTTTTCTTTTCTCTTTTTATAAAATGGGGTGACAGAGGCACAGAGCCATGAAGTTACAGAAGATTTAGTCAGGGGGTGTAAATGTAAAGCTCAATCTTAGGGTTCCCTATTCCCTGACTGGTACTCTTACACATAGTTGCATTCTTCTGCTAATCCTGCTTAGCCACATCCCTAAATTACCTAAATCTTCATGTGTCCCTTACTGTATGATGCTGATTAGTGCCGTTTAATGGGGTATAAGACCACTCTATTACTTGCTACCGTCATATGAATGCTATGAATGGCCTCAGTCTCTGCAGCTTGATGGTGTAGTGGTCAGTGGTTAGCGCTGGGTCTGGAGTGAGGAAGACCAGAGTTCAAATTTGACCTCAGACTCTTGCTAGCTGTGTTGCAAGTGGCTTAACTTCTGTCGCAGTTTCCTCCTCTTTAAAATGGGGGTAATAATAGTCCCTACCTTCCAAGGTTGTTGTGAGGACCAAATGAGATAATATTTATAAAGCACTTAGCAAAACGCTTGGCACATGGTAGGCTCTTAATAAATGCTTATTTCCTTCCTTTATTTATGTAGCTCATCTCTCCTCTTTATTGTAAAAATGTCCCCTGTTCAGCTCTTCCCACCTCTTCAGGCAGCTGTTTCCTCCTATGTGTATCATTATCTCTAGTTGTCATTAGGTTGCATTATCTTTCATTGTGTAGCTTCCCCTAGGCATATGCACCAAATTAGTAACCTTGTAGCAGCTACAGAAGCCACACACATTTGCCTCAGGCCTTAGGAAGTCACCTTACTTCCTAGACTGCAGCTAAGTGAGTACAACGGGAGACTGTAAAGAATACTTACCAGAAGAAAGCAAGCTGCTTAAAATCCCCTGATTTTTTTCCTGTGAACCTTCTAAGGCAGGCTTCCGTTCAGTATTCTTCTGTTCTTCAGAACCAAGACTAAATACATCCTTTCTCAAGAAGGAATAAACTGGCTTATCTCCGAGAGAGTTTTGGACAGTTTCACTTTCATCTCTCTGCCTATTTCCCTTATCTCAGAAAGTGGCAGTTGTAAGGAAGAGGGGAAAGTTTGAGAGCTACCATTGGCAGCTAGTGGAATTTACAAAGTTTAGTTTAGAAAGAAGCTTATAGCAAATGGGGAAAAAAGAATCAAAACTCCTTGAGTCTTTTGAGCTTCTCTAGATATACTTAGCCATGATGTTTCAGAGCAATGCAACCTGCCCACCAACTTAGCTTTGCCCAGTCACATTCCACCCCATCTGCCCACCTGTCTCCTTAGGTGAACAAAATACAGATATCTGTTCAGAACACAGAACCTTGGAGTTGGAAGTGACATCGGAGGACATTGAGTTCATCATCTCACCCATTGCACAAGTCACCTCAACTGTGTCCCTAAGAAATTGTCATTCAGCCTCTGCTTGAGTACTTTTAATCACGGTGAGCTCACTACTTACCAAGGCTGTTCATTCCATTTTTAGACTGCTATAATTTTTGGTTAAATTCAAAATCTAGAGTTCTCCTGAATATTTCCTCTTCCTTATGACAGCCCTTCAGCTGTTTCAAGACAGCTGTCCTATACCCCACCCCAAGTCTTTCCTCCAGTTCTTTCATTTGTTCCTAATGTGTTTTTAATCCTTCATTATCCTAAATGAACATGTTATAGACACTTTCCCCAAATACTTTGATGTATTAGGATAAGGTCCCAGCAGTAGAATCTCTGGGTTTACAGCTCTGATCAGTTTTGTGATTCTTAGGTTTGTTGCCATGTTACTTTCTAAAGGGTTTGCATTCAATCTGCAGTCCTACCAACAACGTATTAGAATCTATTTCCTCACAGTCCTCCAACAGCAGTCAGCTGCCAGGCCCCATTTGAAAACTTTTATGGCTTGAGTAGGATCTGTCAGTAGGATCTTGCTTTCTGCTGGCATAGCCTAAGAAGCCAGAGTCACCTCCAAGGCGTGACAGAGCAGCAGAGGAAGGCTTTTCTGGAAGGTCCTGTTTGTTGAATGAATGAGTAGCAAACCTTGTGTGTGTGGTACTACCCCTAAAGGAAACTGAGTCACCAGCTGTAGTCTCCTGCTGCTCTAAACAGTATGAAGTTGTTATATAGGTGAACACTAGGTTGCGGAAAAGGTTTTTATTGGTTTCTCATGGGGTCATTGATATTTCTGGGCTGAGTTAACGGCACCTGAATGCTGTGACTGGGCCCATGTGTTCCTTAGAAGGTACAAAAAGACCATGATTATCTTGGGGTGTCGTGTAGAGAACTGATAGAGATTCTAACAGTGGGCTAAATGATGAACAGATAGACTCTTTCTCAGTATAGACTGGGAACCCAGCAGGGAGGCCGCTATAGCTGGCGTGCAATTCATGTTTCTGCATCTAGGTTTGCTCTTAGCATGCTTGTAGGAATCAGCTAGCCATGTATATTCAAGGAGTCAATGCTGCTGACTTTTTTTGTGAAATGTGGTCTTTTTACTGTTTTTGAAACTGAAATTTTACAGCTCCTAAGTGAGAATAGCAGTGTGAAAACAGCATACAGTTCTCCAGGAATCCTCCTTTGCTCAAACCCAGGTGCTGGCTTGTCCATGACCTTGTGTGCCTGCCTCCCCACACTGACACTTGTAGTTTGGAGCACGTGAGCCATTGAGAAAGTTTTTACGGACTCGCTCCTGAGCAGTTGGGCATTTTGGAAAAGCCATATATGTGTTCATAGACAAATTCTGAATATGATTGTTGTTTGGTGACATGAAGGTATGAGAGGCTTTGCGGTGTAGCAGAGGCTGAACTTGGAATGAAATGTGTCTTTGAGTTCCCCTTCTGCCACTTCTTAGCTATGAGGATCATGGAAATCACTTGCTTCAGCTCCCATCTTTGACAGAGAAGCTGAATCTCTGGAGGTAAAGGGTCTTGCCCGAAGTAACACGCAGGTGGTAAGTAGCAGAGACTACATTTGAACTCGTCTCCTGATTTCCCCTCACCTGTCTGGGACTCACTGTCTTATGGGACAGGGTGGCCCTACATGATCTTTGAATCTCTTTCCATCTCTGACACCTTGTGTGGTTTGACACCTTGTGGTTTTGTGTTGCATTGAGACCTCAGGTAGAATGAATCCCATCTGGTGATAGTAAGGAGGACTCGAGGGTTCTGCTTTTTGGGACATCTGGTTTGATATCAGCCTAGCACCAAGTACTATTTCTATAAAGGAGATTCTCATTTATTGCTTTGAATTTCTGAAATCTAATGCCCACTTTTCTCAGCATAATTTGCCTCCTTCAGAATTTCTGTCAAACCCTGCTTTTTGATAATCTAGTATCCAAGACCTGCAAAGTTTCACTATTGCTGTTTCAAGTACAAGATCTATTTGCTTTGGGGAGATAGTGTCAGGCATTGGACTGTGGAAAATAACTCAGTGTCTCTTCTTCCTCTTGCCCACTCCCTCGTTCCTCCTCAGTATAACACCATCGTTCTGTTACCCGTAATACATTTGTGGAGTGTAGTGAAGTGGGAAATGAATATATGCGTTTCTGTTAGGTTCTGTGGCAAATGTCTACAATCTTAAACCACTTCTTCCTCTGTGTGACTTCCAAAGAAGAGGTGGCTAGTAGTTCAGAGCATTTAAGAGATACCACTTTAATCCATTGCAGGGGGATGAAGGAAATGATTCTATTACAGGTTTTTGTGTGCAGTACGTGTCTGAGAATCTCATTGTGTTCAAGTAGGATTGTGAATTATTTGGCAGCTTCCAATCTAACTTGTTCCTGTGGCTTAACCAAGTGGGGACACCAACCCAAGTGGAAAGCAGCCTATTAAGTGTAGCCCTGTTACATGTTTTACAGACCTCATTGGGGGAGGGTGGGAAAGACCATAAACAAAAACCTGAGTTTCATTGTGGGCCTTGGGCTTCATCTTTACATGTCTCTTGTTGTTCAGTCTTATGGTTGTGTCTGATTCTTTGTGACCCCATTTGGGGTTTTCTTGGTAAAGATACTGGACTGGTTTGGCATTTCCTTCTCCAGCTCATTTTACAGAGGAGGAAACTGAGTCAAAAGGGTGAAGTAACTTGCCCAGGGTCACACAGCTAATAAGTGTCTGAGGCCAGATTTGAACTCAGGAAGATAAGTCTTCCTGACTCCAGGTCCAGCACTCTATCCACTGTGTCACCTAGCTGCCACAACATCTCTCTTACTGATAGGAAAACAGATCTGGGCACTTCAGCAGTTATAAAGCCCCTTAATATAGGAGCTTGGTAACCAGGTAGCAGCTATGAGACTCAGAAAGATAGGAGATTGAGTGGAAATTTCCATTGCTTTGCTGTCCCTCTTGGACTTTTTCTATTTTCATTTAATTAAAGGAATACAGTTATCATATAACCTATGGGTTTGGGTTCTGACATTGTCAAATAACAGGAAAAGAAAGCCTCTTGGTGCTCTCTAGTAGTCTGAAGGAACTAATAAAAGGTCTACTCCACTGAGCTTCTCTGGTCTCTATTCTAGTGGGAACATAGAAGTTTTATGGCATTCTTCTTATTTGGAACCTCCCTCTATGGATGGGGTCTTGCCCAGCGTAATAAATAACCAGCCCTTTCCCTGCCCCTCCTCATAGGACCACGATGGGCCTCCTGGAACATTGGTGTATTCATCTGTATCCGATGTGCAGGAATTCACAGGAACCTCGGTGTGCACATTTCCAGGGTGAAGTCAGTCAACCTAGACCAGTGGACCCAAGAGCAGATTCAGGTAATGGACACAGCCCAGTTAGCACAGCTGCCACAAACATGACGGCTGGTAAGCATTTCCTTCCGTGGAGGGCGGGTCACCAAAGAGGTTAGGTGAGCACAAAGGCTGCCCCATAGCCCTTCATTTGGTAGCACGTACTAAGCAAACTAAATTGTAATGAGTGTTGTTCTGTCCTAGATAAGATAGTAGGTGTTTGGCAGGAATTACCATGGCCAAAAAATACATCATCTAGTTATAGTGACTTTCCAAGCTTAGCCAGACAGCTTGTCAACCAGTGGACAGTCTCATGCTGGATCCATACTCAGAAGTCTTTCCAGCTTGATAGCAGAACTTGTGCTCCCTCTTCAAGAGTTCAAGGTCCTTCCACACCACGATGAAGCATTGGAAAAGGACTTAGTGGAGGAAGTAAAAAAGGGAAAGTATTTTTTAAACTGCCTCTGGGTCAAAACAGACAGTATTGTTTTATCAAGGGGTTGTGATCTTGGTTGGAGAGAATATTCACGTGGATAAAATGATAAATCATTGATATATTGACATGATGACCATCAAAACTTGGTTTTCTATCTTTAACAAGCAATATAACCAAATAGAAGCATGTTGTTTTTGACAGAGTGGATTTGGAGTTAGGAGACGTATATCCAGGCTCTGCCACTTGTGACGTTGGGCACGCCTTTCTCCTCTCTGGGTCTCAGTTTTCTGTTCTGTACAATAAGGAGCTTGAACTAGATTGTCTCTAAGGTCCCTTTTAGCTCTAAAGGCCTTTGACTCCCTTTGAACTTTATTCCCAGTCTCTTTGATATAATTTGGGTAACTGAATCAGTGCTGGGGCTACACCTTACACTTTGTCTGGCTTTCTCTACAAAGGTGTGGATAAACAGTATATTTTTGTGACTATTACATACTTATGTAAAGCTTCATGCATTCACAGAGACCACTTCAGTCATACATGTGCCCCTTTTTCCCCTGCAGACCACCTGCTGGGGCTCCTCTTCCTGGGAAGTGATCCAGAGTCCTAGAATGACAGTATGCCTTGCCTGGGCTCATGCTGCCCTCCAGCCACAGAGCTGGGATTTTAACAGACTTCTCTCAAACCCTCTTTCCCCAGAGGTGTGTGGGACTGATTTCCATCTCCTTTTGGTCTGGTCGAAGTATCAGTACCTTGGCACTAGAGGGATGGTTTTTTCAGGCTAAGTGTTCCTATAGACTGTTACAGATATAGGATACCAGGCTCACCTTTTCCTAGGGACACTCGAAAGCTGTGGAGATAGGTGCTTTCTTAACTGGTCTTATCAATGAGATAAAAACCCAAAGGGGAGGAGCCAGGTCTTCAGTGGGACCTATTAAGTGTCATCCGTTCTGAGGAACATTAGGTTTCAGTGCTGTCTTTGAATTTCAGTGCATGCAAGAGATGGGGAATGGGAAGGCCAACCGACTGTATGAGGCCTACCTACCTGAAAATTTCCGGCGACCTCAGACAGACCCGTATCCTTTCTGACCTGTGACTCCATGCATCGTGGAGGCTGGTGATTCAGCATTGCTGCCTAGGACCTGACAACAGATGTTGAGTTTGGGGCAGCTATGTGGGGACGATTCAGAGCAGTTGAGCTCCCCATAGACCTCTCTCCCTGTCATCAGAGGTTTCACACGTCGAGGGAAGAACTCTGCCCAGAGGTTCACCTCTAAGCCAAATCACATGGCATCATCTCTGACCACTGATAAATTTGTGAAACTGTGGAAAGAGAAATTAGTTTGCTGTTCTCTTTCTTTCCATACAGTCCAAAATGCTCTCATATGCAATCATTTCGACTCATCCCTTCCATCCTATCTGTGAGAGAATTAGAACTGTTGAATAGTTTGCTTATATGGGGGGAAGGGGGAGCAGGGAACACTGAGTATTGTAAAATAGGGCATGTGCTGTGTTTACCACCTGCCTTTAAAGAATGTACTTTAAGAAGATTTTCCTTTTCTTTCTGTGGGGAGACCCTCTACTAACTCAGATCCTACCTCTGTTCTGCCTTGGTTTTGTAAGTTGGTATGACAGAGAAAATGCAATCCCTGTTATCTTCCCCTCTGGCGATGGCTCTCTCTTGACTGGCTAGGCTGCTCTTCAGAATACAGGCCTAGAGTTCATGAGGGGCCCTACACTCAAAGCTTTTTTGGTGTGGTTAGGACCTGCCAGACGTTGTGCTCTAGTGACCCTGCCTTGAAGAAGTTTCACATGATGAAGCATCAGAGTAGGACCTTAACGAAGGCAAACTTCAGTGGCAGACTGTTCGCTTTACTATTCAAAAGGATCATGGAGAATGAGATGCCAATAAACTTGAATGAATTTTGGTTAAAGGATGGGAGGTTTGTTCCCAGAAACTGGGCGTGAGATACCACAAGGGAATGTAGGGAGACCAGGTAGAGGGAAAGTCTCCTTTGGGAGTGAGGAGGGAATGTGAACTTGTTGGGAAAAAGAAAAACAAGAAAGTGGCAGTTGATATCCTTTGTTTTTACATCTCCTACATTTCTCAGATTTAAGAGTCCTTTCTAATTAGTGTTCACCATCCTTGTTTACTTCATCCTTAATCAGCTGCTTGCAGAGCTGTAGAAGGATTTATCAGAGATAAATACGAGAAGAAGAAGTACCTGGACCGAAGCCTGGACATCAATGCCTTTAGGGTTAGTTTTATGTCTTTAATGTAAATGAGGTTGACCAAAAAAAAAAAGAAGAATCTGGAAACCACCCTGTAAGGGACTTAAGAAGCCACCAGTAAGCAGCCCTTTAAATATGTCAGAAGGAGGAAGGAAGTTAAGTAGAGAAATGTGGGGCCACTTGGTGATTTGGGTCCGGAACTAGAAAGAGACTGATTTCTTTGGCTTGGTTTATATGAAGGATGATGATAGGGGAATTCCCACTTTCATATTGTCCCCCTGGACCTTGGCACGTACAAATTACTAGACCAAAGAATAGTAAAGACATAAGTCATTCTTTAAATTAACAAGGCAAGTCAACAAGCACCTCCTGTGTGCCAAAGAACTGGGCTAAGTGTTTGGGATACAAAGAAAGGCAATAAAAAAGAAACCTCTGCCTTCTAGTTTAATGGGAAAGACAATTGTGTACAGGCAAGACACATACAGGATAATGAAGATAATCAGTGGGGGAACAGCACCAGGATTGAGGGTGACAAGGAAGGGTTTCTTTTAGAATGCAGGAGATAGAGATGTTAAGGGAGAGTACTCCAGGCATGGAAGACAGCCAGTGAAAATGCCCAGTTAGGAGAGGGAGTGTTTTGTCCAAAGAATAGCAAGGAGGTTCAGGCAAGTAGATCCTTAGACTAAATCAGCAAAATAGATCTAAACTGCCCAGAAGGGATGGTAAGCAAAAGAATTTTGTTTACCTGTTGGCCTAAGCGTGAACCTGTTATTACAAATGGCCATCATGCCGTCGGACTGATGAGTGCCGAAGTTGACCCCATGTCAGAGGAGGATTCTAGAGTGGAACCTGGGAACTACTAGATGACATCTATTTCCAAATCCAGGAGGATTGTGAGGTCTATAGTAAACCTTCAGGATCGCCGAATACTTAAGAGAAAGCCTATTGATGAGAAGGCAGGATGATTTCATTAAGGGCAAAATCTACCTAGGTAATCACTTTAGAGCTTTTTGAGGGGATAAATATGTACTGAAGGGAAGTACCTTATAGCATACATATTTAAACTTTTTTTAAAAAAGCCTTTGACAAGTTTATATACTTTGAAGACTGTCTTTTTAAAAACTGAGTCCTTGTGAACACAGGGTTGCCCTTTACATATACAGACCTGACTCAGAAACAGGATGCAAACATAGTGATAGATGGAAACTTCTGTAGATAGAGATATGGAAAGAGTGGTGTTCTTTAGAGATCAAAGCAAGAACCAATCTTATTTAACAAGTTCAGTGCAGTTCAACAGGCTAACAGCCTATTCAAGAAATTGCATAAGGTGACAAAGATGAAAAACTACTTAGAGCTTGCCCTCAAGGAGCTCACACTCTAATGGGAAGTACATGACCCATACAGAAATAAACAGGATACAAAGAAAAATGTGTTAGGAGCAAAAGAGAGCCAGGCAAAGTGTTCTGAGAAATTTGAGAAAGATCCCTTTCCCTTGAAGGGAAACAGGGAGGGAATGTTTCATGGAGGAAGTAGCAGCACATGAACTGGTATTTGAAGAAAAGAAGAACCATAACCAACTAGAGGGGGAAGGAGGAATGTCATGGGACTACTTATCATTCAGACCAATGCAGTTCAAGAAACCATATGTGCAAAGGTGTGGACGTAGGAAGGGACGGGATGAGAGTTGGGAAAGGGGAAGGAAAAGAGTTCATTTTCCATAAACTGTATAAAACAGAGTCATGAGAAACAGAGGCTAAGTGTGTTCATTGGAACCAAATTGTTTTTACAGTTGAATACCAGGGTCAGGAATTTAAACTTTTATAGGGAAAGGGGCTGAATCTGATTTCACTGGTCTAGGGAACTCTCACGTGAGGAAACCGAATCTGCTAATAAAAGTCAGCATTTTCTTTGCAGCTTGCAGTCTTAGAGAGTTGTCTGGGGCATTAAGAGGTTTAGTGACTTGCCATTATGTTCCAGAGGTGGGGTTTGAACCCAGTTCTTCCTGGCTTCAGGGTCAGCTTTGTATCTACTATGCCATGCTGCTTCTCATAGTAAACTTTTATAGTACTCATAGGAGGGAGTAGACAGTTAATCCAGGTTGTGAGTGATACTGATCTCTGTCAGGTAGTGAAAAGTTAAGCCAACGATCCTAGAAGATCTTGCTAGCTTAGGTTGACTGGGAAGAATAGTAATAGAGGAGTCTTGGTGTAGATGATATTTTGGGGGAAAGAACTCAAAGTATATCCATAGATTGATGTGTTCAGAGCCATCAGTAATGGCTCTGACGGTCATTGCACGTTGTTGTGACAATAAAGTCTTCTCTAAGAAGGGTGTTGGAAGTAAAACAGATGGTTCTACCCATTGTGAATCAAAATGCAATTAGATATGAGCTAAATGAACCCTGAAAAGAAAACCATTAAGTAAAACCTTTCAGCTTACATTTTTACTAAACTATATGTGTCTATGTCCAGAATAATGTCCTTTTTCTCCTGGTCATTGTATAGCAGTGCCATGGAACTAAAGGATCACTGGCTTTTGAAATCTGACAGATCTAGGTTTGAACCCAGGGAGCTCCTCAGCTCACTGCCTCTGTGAGTCTGAGCAAGTCACTTCCCTTCTCTGGGGCCCAATGACTTCATCACTCAAACGAAGGTTAGATTAGAAGACCTTAAAGGACGCTTATGATCCTAAGTCTTTAAGGGGGAAGGGGGGCTGTTGTATGAAGGTAGAGTAAAAAGCTTAGTAATCTTCAGTCTGAAAAGATGACATCAGGCTCAGGTGAAACATGGGCACAGCCTATCAGGTGGCAGACCTCTCAGAGGCTCTCTGGTCCAACCTGTATATGAGCAAATGTGTAGAATCATGAATTGTCTTTGTTTACTTCATCCAGGAGTATTAGATTGAGGAAGGGGGCACCTTGGAGGAGGTGCATTAAGGACACAGAAGTCCTACTTTCACATACTAAGTAATAACCTTGTTACTGCCAGGAGATGGTATAGGTGAGAATAGATTTGTTTTTTAACTCCTAGGCGACAGATCCATTACGCGATAGCTCACATTTTTATGGTTCCTTGAGATTTCCACGGCCCTTTCCCTAGAATGACCCTTGCAGGCAGGCAGTATAAATCTTTCCATCCCCATTTTACATGTGAGGAAAGGGATGCTTCCGGGGGCACAGAACTGGTTAAATATTGGAGCTGGGATTTGAACTTGAGTCTCTGGACTCCCAAGTTGAGCTCTCTTTTGACTACATGATGCCGCCTCTCATTTTAGGTTACTAAAGGAAACTCATTTATCTGTGGGCATGCCTCATGTTTCTGTCATATGAGCTGTACGTTGGTGTCTCTGAGACAAAATGCCTGGCAGGATGTGCTGCAGCTCCGAGCTACGTGGCATCTGCACAGAATTGTGGGGCCTCGGAGCAGTTCTCCATTACTGAGTTTTTCATGCTTGAAATTGTCACCAAATAAAATGGTTCAAATCACTCTGGGTCCTTATGTGTTCTTCTGCTTTGTTAAATCCTTCCCAGAAAGAAAAAGATGACAAATGGAAAAAGAACAATGAGCCAGCTCAAGAGAAGAAAGTGGAGCCTGTGATTTTTGAGAAGGTCAAAATGGTGAGTGGAAGAGAGAGCTTCCCCAGGGATCCTTGGCCTCCCTTTTCTCCTCAGTCCTAGGGTACTCTGCCCTGCAGGGTTTCTCTTGGGACCAGGTGGGAGCTTTGAAGCTCCATAAACAAGAGGTCCATTCCATGCCTGGCCATGTGACTGGAGCATAACCCCCAGTGTTGGGTGAACATGCTTTCTGACCCTCAAGCACTTGGCCAGCCCCTCTTTCCTGTACCCTCCATCAACCTTTCCTGACTTCTTGTACTCTCGTGGGCCCAAACTGCCTCTTCCTCTCTTGGCTTTTCTGAGCTTAGAGATTAACTGTCTTGGTTTTCAATGTGCCTCTGGGTACTAGAGAGTCCTTCCCTTTTCCTTAAGTGTGGTTAAACCAGCAAGGTTTTGTCACTTTAGATTTACATTTGTGGACACCAGTCTGGTTACTTGCCTCTTTCTTCCTGTCAGTGTTAAATATTACTTTCTGTTATCTCCTGTCAGAAGCTCTGAATAATAGTAACCTTGGTCGCAGAGTATTTGTTATTTTGAGATATTGAAAAGAATTCTTTGAAAAATTAACTGCTTCATTACTTTAATAATATTGTGCTTTTCAATTTAGCCTCAGAAGAAGGAAGACCTGCAGCTACCTCGAAAAAGCTCTCCCAAAGCAATTGAGCCTGTGATGGACTTGTTGGGCCTTGGTAAGGGTTATGCCTTCCCTTTCTTTCCTGGTCTAACAAGGGTTGCTTTTGTTGCTGCTTTGGAGAGCCACTGGCGCCCAAATGCTGGGGCTGCTTTTCTTTCCCGGGATTTGCTGCCACACCTTAACTCACCTCAGTTGTAGTCAGTGCCTACATGCTCTGTGCTGGGGGTACAAAGATCAAGATGACACAGACTCTTTTGTCAAGGAACTTGCAAAAACCAAGGGGGAATACCATACACATGAATGTGATAGCGGGGAAAATAAGAAATGCAAAGATAAACTTTATGAAAAGGGTATTTAGGGATATGAAAAGGGAGCCCCCCACTGTTTAGTTGGGAGAGTGGGGGAAGGCTTCATGGACCATGGAGCTCTTGAAAATGAATGTTATAAATCTTTGACAAACTCTGTGCCCCTCCTCCCACCTTCTCACCCCGGGAGACAGTGTTGGAATTCCTCAGTATCCAGTGGTTCTACCCATTGTGAATCAAAATGCAATTAGATATGAGCTAGATGAACCCTGAAAAGAAAAGCACTAAGTAAAACCTTACATTTTTACTGAACTCTGTGTGTCTACATCCAGAATAATGTCCTTATTTTCTGGTCATTGTATAGCAGTGCGTGTATATAGTGTATATAGTGACACAATAGCCAGGCCTCCCTGAAATATCCATCCACACACGTCTCTGCCCCATAATTCAGTTCTACCTGTGCCCCATCAGGTCAGTAGGCACTAGGGATGGAGAAGCAAGAGCAAAGCAAGGAGAATGTGGGGTGGAGAACTGGGTTACCAGAGAGGTAGGGGGCAGAGAACACCAAGTTAGGGAGTCTGATGTTACCCCAGCCAGTCCCTGTCCCTTCCTAGGATTCAGGACTTCACTAATAGCAGTTAAGTCCCTTGCAACACCTGGGCTATGAGTGCCAGACTTATGCTTCAACCTCATTATGCTTCATGGACCAGTATGGTGGTTTCTTTGGGCTTCGTTAGGCTCCACAAAGATGCAGATCATAATCCTTCTGCCCCTTAGGAATCCGTTCATCAGTTGTTGGGAGAAAACGAATCACTTAGTGACCAGCTCTAATGGTCCTGGGCACACTTACTCATGCTGACCTTTAGGTCACAGATGCACAGCTACTGGTTGGATGAACTGGCAAGAGCTTTTGTTCAACCTCAAGAGCCCAGGGTCATCTCCCAGCAGTGATGAAGCAGCGCAGGAAGATGGCACTGGGAGTGCTGCCTCCCATCCAGTGTCAAAAAACAGTGTTAGCACATGCTTAAGTTTTTGTGACCTCTGTCCTCTCTTTCTAGATGCTCCTGTGGCCTCTTATAGCATCACAAACAGCAAGACCAGCAACACCCTAGAAAAGGATCTAGATCTCTTGGCCTCAGTTCCATCATCTTCTCTCTCGGACTCCAGAAAAGTGAGACTTGTGAATCGGTCAGACTTGAATCAAGTGCTGGGAGGAGAGAGTATTTAAAACTTTAAAACATCAAGTCTTTGGGTGGGGTTTGCTGCCTTATTCCTTAATTGACTTTATATGACCAGTGATCTCTTCTGTGTCCATCTCACCCACCTGTGACTTCTTAGTTTTGTTTCTTTTGCTTGGAAAGGGAGGATCCTCAAATGGGTTTCCTCATTAAATTGGTGTAAAGTTCTAAAGGCTGGCTGGGTTAGTGTCCCTTTGTGTGATCATCTTCTCAGGGTGGGGTTGGGGGGGAGCAGGGGTGGGGACAGGGTGGGTGGTAGAGGAGTAGGAAAGAAAAAGCCATCCTGAAGAGCCCATCATAAATGGTAAAAAAGAAATAAATGTGACCCCCATTTCTGGAAACTTGAACCTTAAGCTATGCAATATTATAGCAAGTGTCACTACTGGTGCTTGTGATGGGAAGATGGATTGAGTTCATATTTTTCTACTCCTGAGACCCCTTCTCACTCTCCCTTCCCTCTTTGCTCAAGGTTGTAGGATCCATGCCAACTGCAGGGAATGCCAGCTCTGTTCCTGAAAATCTGAACCTGTTCCCTGAACCAGGGAGCAAAGCAGAAGAATCAGGCAAGAAACAGCTCTCTAAAGACTCCATCCTCTCACTTTATGGATCACAAACTCCTCAGATGCCTGCTCAAGGTAAATTTCATAGGGAAGGGAGCTTGCTGGGCATTTGCAGTGTTAAAGGATAGACACATGGGGCTGATGGATAAGGGAAGAATGTAGGAGTTAGAAGGGTACTTGCTGGTGCAGCTGTAGGTACTTCTGAGCATCCTATCCGAAATGTACCTGTTTGACCCTTCCTGAGAAGCCACAAAATGTCAGCAGGAAGATGCCAACTTAATAGCTGCCATACTTCCAATTCATTGTAATAAGAGATAGGAATCAGTCATGGGCCAGAGCCAGCCAAAGGAGAAGGAAGGGGCTGAGGTCCTGGGTTTGGCCTGAGGTAGCTCTAGAAAGGCTTAATTAGTTATAAGCCTGGACGGGCTACTAAGGAACAGGGCCTTTGACTAGAGTGTCCCAGTCTCTCATACTGAGTTAAGCTGTCCACTCAGACCAACCTGAGCATTAAAGTTCATGTGGATAGACTCCTAGCAAGTCCCTTACACTGGGACATATTTAAATATCAAGGCAACTTAGAAGCTAGGCTGGCTCTGCCTGTCCATGGACATGAGACCCATCAAAAAGTCCTACAGATTAAGGTGTAGCTTTGTTTCTGCCTCCATTCTGCAGGTGGGCCCCCTTGAGAACCTTGTTAGTCTCTTTCAGACTTCTTTTTCCCAAATGTATCCTTACACAGGTCCCTTGTCACTGCCTTCTCATTCCTTCTGTATCCTCTCCCTTCCCCCTTAGGCTTGTAGCTGCCGAAGAACAGATATTGTCATTTTTCATCTCTGAATCCACCTTACACAGTGACTTCTGCATTTTTTTTCTGTCCAGACCTCTGATTTCATCTGGGTAGAGGAACTCTCCATG
This sequence comes from Trichosurus vulpecula, assembly GCF_011100635.1. NCBI lineage: Eukaryota > Metazoa > Chordata > Mammalia > Diprotodontia > Phalangeridae > Trichosurus > Trichosurus vulpecula. The sequence goes on along the minus strand of NC_050574.1, from coordinate 72,010,851 downwards.
TGGAAATGTTCTCCGCTGGTGTTAATCAGCAGCTTATCTATAACTGAGCCCTGAGGGGCTGTTTGTCCAAGGTCTTACAGCCAGCCAGTATGTGTCAGAGATAGGACTTGAACCCTCTTCCTTCCTGATTCCAGAGTCAGAAGACCTGGAGTCACATCTTTCTTCCACTCTTTACCACCTATGTACCCATTAGCAAAACTCTTCCTCTTTCTGTTTCCTTCTCTGTAAAAAGAAAGTACTGGGCTGGTTGATTTCCAAGGTCTTTTCCAATTTGGACATTCCCTGGTCCTGACATTTTTAATAACACTGATCAAAGAGTGTATATAAATGGCTAGGGGTGCAGCTTAGGATGTGAGCCCTGGGTAGGGTGTAGGGGAAAAGCATGCTTCCTCCATGATGATGAAAGGTTTCTTGGAAGAGGTGAGATCTGAGCAGATTTGTGAAGCAGACAAATCTGAAACAGCAGAGGAGGAAAGGGTCCCAAAGGGAGTCAGCCTTGGGGGAGTTAAGGAGCAAGCCAGACAGGAAAGGCAGCCAGCAGCTTAGCTTTTTGAAAACTGGCAAAGTCACATCCCCTTCCTAAGCCTCAGTTCATTTACTTACAAAATGGGGATGGTAATTTTTGTATTGCAGACCTATCATAGTCATGAGGAAAATACTATATTTCAGAGTGCCCTAAAAAGGAGAGCTGCTGTTAACCTGCTGTTAACCACCATTTAAAGGAGCTCAGGGTAGGGCGGGAGAAACAGGACTGGTGCAGACATCTGGAAACCTGAGCCTGAGGCCCAGCTCTGTTGTGATATAATGGGGGCATGTGGCACGTCTCAGATCTCACTGGGTTGTTGTGTCTGCAGCAATGGTACAAGAACGTCTTAGAGAAGAAAGTCTGTATCAGACTGTCTTGAGGACACTACTGAGGAGACTGGATGGGGTTAGCTGTTAGCCCTGGCTTGCTGCTAGGCTCTCTCCCAGCTCCCTAATAAATGTGCATATGCTCTCTTGGCAGCAATGTTCATGGCTCCAGCTCAGATGGCCTACCCTGCAGCCTACCCCAGCTTTCCTGGTGTCCCCCCTACTGGTACCATGATGGGAGGGATGATGGCCCCGCCAGTGGGCATGCTGGCCCAACCTGCAGCTGCTGGGATGGTAGCCCCTGTAGCCATTCCACCAGGCTATGTAGGTGGCGTGCAGGCCGCAGTGATGGGCGTCCCCAATGGTATGATGGCTGCCCAGCAGGCTGGTTATGTCACAGGCATGGCGGCCATGCCCCAGACAATGTACGGCATCCCACCAGCACAGCAGCTGCAATGGAACTTGGCTCAGGTGAGACTTGGCCTTCTCTGGAGGCTGTCACTTTATTGCCTCTGGGCTGCCTCCTTCTTTTCCTGTTCTCTTCCTCTGACCAGAGGAATCTTTTATGTGCTCTTTTCCTAGAAGGTTTGCAGTCTCATAAGGTAAGTTCTCCCATCCCTTCCTGCTCTAAATCTAGGATCCTGAAGAAGACAAGCCTGGAGGAGGGGTGAGATCACTGTTTTCAAGTGCTGAAAGGCTATCATGGGGAAGCAAGATAGAACTCCTTCTGCTTGGCTTCAGAGGGCAGAAGTAGGGCCAGGGAGGAGAAGTTGCAGACAGGCAAATCTTGGCTCATTTTTAAGGAAAAACTTTTTCAGTGAGAGCTGTCCAGCAGTGGCTTGGACTGGCCTTGGAACTAGGGAGCCCTTGGTTAGTGGAGGCTAGGTAACCATTTGTCAGGAAGGTTAGAGGTGTTTCCTCTTCAGGTATACATTCAACTAGGCGCCTTTTGAGCTCAGTTCCTTCTAACTCTCAGAGTTTATAATCTTAGAAGAAAAAGCCCTCTGGACATTTAATTTTTTATTAGAAATGTAACAGCATTCAAGAAATGTCAATAGAGTGTTGGGAAAATCAAATATTGACTTAATATTTTATATTTGATTCCATTCTGTAATTAATTCTATTCTGTAACACCCTGAGCTGTGTTTCTTTGTCTCTGAGTAAAGTTTAGAAGTTCATGAATCCAGAAGTTCAGTTTTCCTCTCCCAACTAAGTTTAAAAGTTGTTTCCCTATGAATCACTTTAATTGAAAGAAAACTAAGGGTACAGGTTTATGTCCAGGAGTCTGGTCTTTTATCACTGTGGCACTGACTGTGCTTCAAGAACGTCTGCTCTGTTATTGCTGTGGCACTCGCTAGCCGTGCAGGTGGACACCTCCAGTGAGCTTTCCTTAACAATAAGATGGAAGACAGGGTTGTTGCTAGCCCTGCCTTCCAGACTTCCATCCAGTCATAGTGTTTTTCCTCATCTCTGACACTCCAGGCTTTGTATCCAGTCATTGTTTTCCACCTCTGATGTTTCCTGTTCTTTGATCTGTTGTACACCAAAGCTGTGAAGGCTAGTAACCTCTACTTCGTGGTCTCTCATGGTCTTTTAGGCTTACTGAGGAGTTGAGAGACCCATTTTATTGGTAATTGCTAGGCCTGCCAATAAATCGAACATGCTTGGAACCTTTTGCTTCAGTTTACCTTGATTTCAGTTGCAAAAGTATGAAATTAAACCCTGTGTCACAAACCTAAGCTATTTCTGTTTTTTACTAATTATATGATATAAATATAAAATAATTTATTTTTTCTGTTCCCCCTTTCAGTCACTTCTGTCTCCAGACTTAAAACTAGCAAAGGCAACAGAACTTTCTTTTATATCATTTTCTGTATGTGTTTTGGAGTTGCTCTCCTCTCTTTGCATTGCCTTATGTGTTTTCCATATTTCTTTGCATTTATCATTTTTTATAACACAGTGATATTCTATTGCATTGCTATTTCACAATTTAATCAGCCATTTACCAAACATTGCACATATAGGTAATTTCTAATTTCTTGATATTATAAATACTGCAAAGTATTTTTGTACAGGTAAGTCTTTTTAGTAATGTCCTTAGGATATAGTAACAGAGGCCCCTATTATTCGTCAAGATGAATTAGACACAGGAAACATTGGGTGTGTGCATCTTCCTTTTATAATTTCCTGCCTAGTTCTGCTGCCAAACACCAATCTTCCTAATTAGTGAAGGGCAAAAATGTTTCTTTTCCACCAAGAATCAGTGCCTTGGATTCCCTTTTTGCCAGAAGGTCATGTCTGGACAGCCAAAGATCTAGTGGAAGGAGCAGTGGACTTGGAGACAGAATACTTGGACTTTCATCCTGACTGTACTGTTGGCTATGTTTTTGACCTTGGACTTTTGTAGGGGGTTGGGCCAGAAGGCCTTCTGTAGTTATGATATCCTGTGATTCTCCAAACCTTTTGTCTAATCACCTGAATTCAGATTTTCCATTCTGTTAGGTACTCTATGCCTTTATGTTTTTGTTCCCTGGTGAAAGCCGCTTCAGAAGCCCCCTTTGGGCTTTTAAAGCAAGTTTCTTTTTTGGGTTCCTCTCCATGCTCCCAGATGGGTCATATAGCAGCTTTTTCACTGTCTTAAGCAGCAGTACCCTAGCCTGGTCCCCAGCTTCTCTCGAACTCACTCAGAGAGCACTTCTTGATCTTGTTAATTTTCTCTTGTGTGCTTTTTTTGAAGGACATTGGGGTTGCCCTCCCTGCTTTTTAATCATGGCCCCTTTGAAACATTCTGGTTTCTTCCTTTCTCCTTGCCTGTGCTAAATGGACTGATTCTAGTTCCTTGCATATGAAGAATCCACAAGTAGACATCTGGCGTGCAGCAGCACAGGGTGTTGGAAAAGACACAGACTGGGCTGGAGAGGTTCCCCCTCACAGGGAAGTACTAGTAACTCTCTGAATTTAAGGCCACGCTTAGAGATTGGATAAGGGCTTCAGGGAAGGGACTTCATCAGGAAATGCCTTCAGTTACTTACATGCTGATCCTAGCCAACCTTCTGACTTCCTGTGCCTCAGCGATTTCGGCAGTCAGCTCTCAGTAGAACTTGTCATCTTGGGACACGATGGGATCGGTGACTGCCGTCCCTGAAAGACAAGTAATGCACTGAAAAAAACCTAACCCAACTCAGCTCTGGGCTTGAGTCAGGAGATCTAAGCTTAGCTCCTTTGCTTCGTGTCCCTGGGCTGAGCCTTAGCTTCTTCATCTGTAAAATCACAGAGGCCAAGTTGATCTCAGAGGGTGGCAAGTCCTACCACTGAACGAGATTCCTCTCTGCAACTTACCCAATGGGTGAAGACCTCTGTGAGCCAGGAACCCACTACTTCTTGAGGCAAACTAGGATAACCTAAATTTGCCTCTGGAATTTCCACCCTCTGGAATCAAGCAGAACAAAAATGTTCTAGCTTCCACAGGACAGCTCATTAAGTACTTGAATATATCTGTCATGTAGTCCTCCCAAGCTTTCTTTTCCCCAGGCTAGGCATTCCCGATTTCTTCAGCTCTACTTAACGTGGCACAGAAATCCACACCCTTCAGTTTCTTGGTTGCCCTCCTGGATCTTCTCCAGCACATGGCCAGGACTGAACACATTACCTCCAGATGTCATCTAACCAATGTAGAGGATAATGATGGGACTGTCACCTTCTTTGTCCTAGGTATGATGCCTCTTTTTAATGCAGCCTGAGATGCCTTCTAGTTTTTGGCCTGGTATATCACATTGTTGACTTGCAGTCCACCAAAAACCTCAGATCTTTTTCAGACTGCTGCCTGGATGTGCCTCCTCCATCTTGTACTTGGGAAGTTGATTTTTTATAACCCAAGTATAAGATTTAGTGTTTATTCCTGTTAAATTTCATCATTTAGAGCAGTGTTCAGGCCTATTGAAATCTTTTTGAATCCTGGTAGAGCAATCTGTTTGTTAGCTATTCCTCCAAGTTTTGTGTTTTCAGATGTATGCTGTGACTTTATCCTAGTCATTGATAAAAATATTGCATAGCATAAAGTCAAACAGATCATTAGGGCCCTCCTTTGGAGACCTTCAAAGCTATCAGATTATTAATGATGATTCTGTGGTCCATTAAACTATTTCTGAACCCACCTAATTGGATTGGCTTCTAGCCCGCATCTTTCCATTTCTTCCACAAAAGACTTGTTCAAATTCTTTGACAAAATTTAGGTAAACCATACCTCCACCATTCCTCTGAATTAATTAACTGTCAAACAAGGAAATAAAGTTAGTTTGATATGACCCATTCTTTTTTCTAACTCTTACTTTTTTCATTCATAAGCACTCATCTTTTCGTCTAATCTTTTCCCTCACCCCCACCCCCTCCCCCCAAAAGGAAGAAAAGCAAAACCTTTGTAACAAATATGCATAGTCAAGAAAAACAAATTCCCCCCATAGGCCATGTCCAAGGATTCATGTCTTAGGAATCTTTAGACCTTTACTTCACTGTCAGGAGGTGGGTAACATGCTGCATCATCGGTCTTCTGGAATCATGGCTGGTCACTTCATTGATGAGACTTCTTAAAGTCTTTCAAAGTTATTTGTCTTTACATTGTTGTTGTCCTTGTGTAAGTGGTTCCGTTGGTTCTGCTTACTTCATTCTGCATCAGTCATTGTGAGTTTTCTCAGGTTTCTATGACCCGTTTTTGATGAGGCTATGCTGGCCCCTTGTGATCACTGGTTCCTGTCATAGGTGTTCATTTACCGTCATTTTAATAGTATGTTTTAGAATTTTGCCAGGACTCAGAGCAAAGCTTACTGGCCATATAGTTTGCAAGCTTTAGTGTGTCTTCCCTCTTTTGGGAAATTGGGACATTTTTTTCCCTTCTTCAGTCCTTCGACCTGTTCCAGATAGCTCAGCAATCACATCACTACTGTACTATATAGTTTGTCTAGGTTGAATGTCTTGAACTTATCAAGGCCAGCTAGGCGTTGTCTTAATATCTCCCTGACAGTTCTGGATATCAACCCCCTATTAGCCACTTTGAAAACAGAGGCAAACAGAAATTTGCTCTACCCAAATGTATAATGCATTTTAGATTCTTCCTGGACTTCCTCCCTATCACAAGTTCTAAGTTAATTTGTTCATTTCCCAACGTTCCTATCTTTTCCATCCCAGGACATTTTTGGTGAGAAGCAGACCCAGAATAGCAGTTCTCTTTGTTGGTTTCTTAGACCTGTTTGGAGGAAGAAAGTATCATTGAAGCAATTCAGGACATTATTTATTCTGCTTTTGGAAGAGAGAGCACTCTGGCAGATGCCTGGATAATCAAGCCTTTGTGCTAGGCTTGTGACTCTTCCCAAACTCTCCATGTATTTCCTTTTTACCCAGGTGGTTTCTAGTATGGTCCTATACCCATTTCACTTCTGTTTTTGTCTGCCTTGATCTTCAACACATTTCCCACCTTTTTTCCCCCCTGGATTTACTTAATATGTAATGCTCTTTTGCTCTCATTTTTTTGCCTGTCTCTTGAATAAGACTCTATATCTGCATGATATAGCCAGTGCTAGTGTCAGTGATACCTATGAAGTCAAATTTGCCTCTGTATTAGGGTCTCTGCTTCTTGTTAGCTTATACATTGCAAATTTGTGTATTGATACTGGAGGCCAAGAGTGCGATTGGCTCCTTTCTTGGTTGTTGTCTCTTGGGAACTTGTTAGGTTCCCTGCTGTGATTGTTCCTGTTCTCTTGGTAGAAGTACAAAGGCAGTTATCTCCATGACTTTTTTTTGTTTGTTCGTTTGTTTAAAGTCCGTTTTGTTAGATTTGCAAGCCTCTAAGCACTTAGATTTTTACTGTCCCTTGTCAGGTCCACTCCATTCCTGACTAGGATCCTGTCGTTCCCATATTTTAAGCCATAACACGGAAATCTAAATTTTCCTTTCACATACCATTCTTCTTAACCTCTTCGTTGTTTTCCAAGCCTCTTTCTCTTCTGACTCTCTTGCTTTCAGCAGAAGTGATGAGAACACCATCTGTGCCCCAAGATCTTCAGCTTCTTGCCAAAGATTTCCTAATCTTTAAGAATGCTTTCTAGGTTCCTTCCAGTAGTTTCATTTGTGCACGTGTAAGTCGCCAGAAATCGGTGTTGTCATTTAGTTGTCATCTATAGCATCTCCTCTACCTAATTTATAGGATTTTGACGAGGAAATAATTTTGCTAACTTTAAAGCACTCTAAAAATAGGAATTAGTAAAATAATATATTTCAGCATTGAAGGATCTCTATAATTTCATCCATGTGGTCACTCACCGACCCACCCAGGTCACAGTTCCTCTACAAATAAACTGTCTTTGAAGATTGTTGTGACGTCATTACTCTGCAGCCAAATTAGTGACTTGGGCCTTTTCATTCAGCTGAGCTGGTCCTGAGGTGACAGACATGTCCATCACAGAATCAGTGGGTGTAGGAGCTGCCAGAGTGGATGCTTCATTGGTGTAATCTTTGAGAACTGCCTACTACAATGAGCATATGACCATTCCAATTTCTAAATGGTTTTAAGGTTTACAAAGTGTTTTCCACATAATCCCGTCAGGTGGGTAGTATATTTTCCCCATTATACTGATGAGGAACTGGAATCTCAGGAGAGGCTAATTTCTTAACCCATGGCCATGCAGCTTGTGTCTGGGAGACCCCTCATCCACGAATTGGTCTCCAAGCTTCATGCTATATTTTAAACTTTTTTCCTTAGACCCACCACAAGCAGCAAATTCCCTTAGCACAAAGCCAGGGGCCCCATCTTTGCATGAATTGACTCACGCTTGGTCCTTACCATCAGGGCTTGAAAACTTCCTCTCTCCCTTCCAGATGACCCAGCAGATGGCCGGAATGAACTTCTACGGTACCAATGGCATGATGAGCTATGGACAGTCGATGGGCGGTGGGAATGGCCAGGCAGCCAATCAGACGCTCAGTACTCAGATGTGGAAATAAAAGCGGAGCACCTGCATTGTTACCACTTCTTTTCCCAAAACCTCCCTCCTCTCTCCTCTCCTGCTTCCCTCTCTACCTCTTCCTGTTTTGTTTGAAACTGCTCTAGGAGACGTACAGGGTTTGGCCTCCCATCCAGCCTGATTACTTCCCCCCTTCCTCCTGCCCCCCACGCGCCCTGCCCCCCATACCTGAGACCTGCTTTCTGCTGCCCATGCCCCATATGACCCTCAGAGCCTTGGTGTGCATCCCTTCTTGAGGAGGTAGCAGAGCACACCCTGGCACCACTGGATTGCACACCCCTGGAGCCCTTTCCGGAGAGGAGGCAGCATCTGCCCCCACAGCCTCAGAGAGGTCTATGGGGACTGTTCCGGCACTGAGAGAGAGGGTTAGAGGCCACTCTGTATCACCCACGTGTCTTTTTTTTTAATTTGCTTTTGGGTGGGGGAGGGATGAGAGGAGTGCTGAGTAGAGAAGGGGATTGTAATCAAACTCCAATCATGGGTCTTTGTGAATGGGGGGTTACCAGGCTCAGTCTGAGCCAAGGGAGGGAGAGCCACGGTCATTCTGCTCTGTTCCAGGCAGTCCTCTGTCTGTGGCTTTAGTCCTTGTCATTGGAACCCAAGTCACTGTGAGGCTTTGCTGCCTGGAGACAAGCCTCATGCACACATGGCAAGAATGGGAAGCTTGCCCTTCTCATGAATGGCTTTTTATTGTTTATTTTCCCATCCAAACCAGGGTGGTGGTGGTTTAAAAAAAATTTAGATTAACAAACTAACAGAAGAGTTAATTTATTGGCAGCTAAGAGCTATTGCCAGTTTTTTTTTTCTTACAGTTTTAAAAATGTGTTATCTGCTGTCCTAATCAATGCCTCCCCACCTTCCTATCCCTGCAGTCCTATTTGTTCTGGGGTAGCCCTGGCACCTCTGTTTCTTGCATATTTTATGCTGTGCATAAGGCAGAGACCCCAGGCAGCTTTCCTGTCAATCACCATTCACCTCACTAGAAAATCAAAACAAAAAAATTTTGCTTAAAATATTTCATTTGCGTGAACCAAAATTTTCGGTTGACTTTCTCCTGTGTATATGTAAATTCCTTAATAAATATTGCAGTGAGATGCCGTGTGTTTGACCATATGTGTGTATGTGTGAGAGATAAAGAGAAGGTCCTAGAGTAGAGGGCACCCTGAACCACCAAAGACCATGGCCTTTGGACACTTGGGTTCTAGGCAGTGCCTGACTTCTGTGGGCCAGTGAGCAACTTTTGGTTACTAGAGGAGAAATCTTGGGAAGATCATGACTGAGCTTGGAAATTAGTCTCTCCACTTCCCTAGTATCCAGTGTCTTTAGATATTTGATATAACTCACTTACCAAAGGCTCGGACCATAAATAGGGTGCTGGAAAGGCTATCTCGACATGCAAGGTTTGGGGTAGAAGGGAGGCCCCATAGTTTGCATGTTGAAAGTCAAATTCAGACCTCTTTCTATTGGCCACTAGCCTCAGGAGGAATTGGAACACATTCTGGAACTCGGAATTGACCAAGCCCAGAGCTTTTGTGCGAGGAGCTGGGCCTAGCACATAAATCCTTGAGACAGAAACCACATCAGGGTCATGGACAGGGCTTCAGTCCACCTACCGAAATACTAAAGCGTTAGATCCGTTGTCAATTGGACCCAGCTTGGAGTAGCCTTCTTTCTGAGCCAGGCTGCTAGGGGCCACTGTGCCACTAGGGGTCACCATGACTTTTCTCAAAGCACCAGGAAGGGAGTGCTGGGACATTAGCTGGCATTTTTCAATCCTTAAGATCAGCCATGAAATCGGGGAGTGAGTGCATCTAAAAGAAAGGCTAAAATTTTAATTTAGACTAAAAATTTAGCATCAAAAAATTTAGTATCAGTCATAACCTTTGCGCTGTCCTGCTTTGAGGGGGTGCTTTCTGAGGGCACACCTTGAAGTCTGAAATTCATCTACTGAGCAGTTGTGTGCCTTTGGGCAAATTGCTTCTACTTTGAGCCTCAGGACCTCATGACCTTATATATGTAAAGGAGGAAGACTACCTGCACCCTCCCTCACAAGAGGGCCTTGTAAATTATCAAGTGGAGTCATTTGGGGTCTGGTTTTCCAGTGAGAATTTGTGCATGGGGAGGCTGAAGGGCCAGCAGCAGAGCCCCAAGGTGGTGGCCGTGAATAAAATACCAAAGGGGATTGTTCTGTATGAGGCACTGCATTGTGAAGGCAGGACAAAGACATCCGGGACTTCAGGAAAGGGTCCTACATTCATAGATTTAAAGGGAACTGAGAGGCCACTGAGTCCAACTCCCTCATCTTAGAGAGGGGGAAACACTCAGGTCAAGTGACTTGTCCAGGGTCACAAAGATAGTAAGCACTGGAGGCAGATCTTTGACTCCAAGACCTCTCCATCCTTCCATCATGAGATGAAGTATAGTATCATGTTTGAAAGAACTGCATTTGGTGTTCCACTCCTTGATTTGAATCCCAATTCTGCTATTCTTACTGCCTGTGACCTTAGGTAAGGTGTCTGGGACCCACTTTCCTTGTCTCTTAAGTGAAGGTATTGGACTTGGCCTCCAGGGTCCCTTCCACTTCTCAATCCTAAGATCCTGGCTGTCAGAACTGGAAAGGACCTTAGAAATTATCTAGTCCAATACATTCTCATAGGAAAAACCAGCTGACGGAGAAAATGACGTATGTCCAGTGGACATGACAGCAGACCCCTAGTGCTCTCTCACCTCTACCTTCCTGCCTCTTGGGTGGGGCCTTTGAACTGCTTTAACATCCATCCCCAGTGGCCAGATGTTTCCCCTCTTTCACAGGACAGATAATTCAAAGGAGCCATCCAACAAACCAGTTTTCAGACTTGACTTTAATCATCCATACTTGCTGCCCAAATACTGTACATGCAGGGAGAAGCCGTAAAAAGAATTTTCTCCTTGGGGAAATTGGCAAGAATATTGTACAAAAGAGCATGCACCCCTTCCCCGGCCCTCAGCCTGCTGCACAGAACCACAAAAATATGCATGTTCAAAAGATTCCCCCCTCCCCCTCCCCCTCCCACGCACACGCACACGCAGAGGACACATTACAGACCACAGCTCTAAAATGCCTTTAGTTTTTATCATATTAGTACACTTGGTTAGTCCCCTTAAGTCCCTCCTCAGCTTTGGGGATTTTTTTTTTAATTTAACTCCTCCTTCACACTGATTTTCCAGAATTGACCATTTCAACTGCTTTTTCTAAACAAACAATTAGTTGAATTCCATTCTTTTAGAGCCATGCTTCCCATTTTTTTTTTGGCCACAGAGCCCATGGGAGCTTCAAATAGAGTGAGGGAACCGAGGAGTACTTGTCTAAGCATCTGGAATACCCTTGACATAAAACCAACTTAGGGAAATTTTTCACATCAAAATATTGCCACATGCAATGTCATTTTCCATCATCTATGGAACTCAGATGAACTCGGTGTGTCATCTGAGGACCATCTAGGCTTAGGTCTTAGGCTTGTCACCAGGTTAATTGGAGGTTGTGATTTTTTTGGCCACTAATTCTAAGTCACTGAAACACTGTCAGTGGATGGGGGTGCTCATTTCATGAGGAATCCTCAAGTACTTTTTATTCATAATATATTTGAGAGGCAGTGTAGCTTAGTGGTAAAGGACCAGCTGACTTCAGAGCCAGGAAAACCTGGGTTCAAGTACTCCTCTGAAACTAGCTGTGTGAACCTAGGCAAGTCACAACCTCTCAATGCCCACCCCCCATACAGTGCTCTAAGATTGTGAGTTGCTAAGCAGTTGCCTTCTCACCAGGTGTCTCCAACACTGGTGAAAATCGCAGGTCTGGACATATTCTAGAGGTTCATCTGAAGACCACAAGGTGATGCTGTAGCCAAAAAAATAATAAAATTCAACTTATGAAATTGCCTACTAAGTCATAGAGGGACTGCCAAAGGCATCAGTGGAGAAGGATCCCCTCCTAAACACCCTGGTGAAATAGAGATCCTTTAAAGGATGTTTTAGAGTTATCACTAGTATGATAATCTCCAGGGAACCCTGTTCACATCCCTTTAGACAGTATGCTTCTACACAACCTGGTTTGGAAAATGCTAATTTGGTGGGGCTGGGGAAGAGTGTCTTGGCAGAGGAGAAATGGTTTTAACTAAAATAAATAATAAACCCAAACCCAAACTTTGTTGAGGTGATTATTGGCAAGGGCTGATCTCTTCTTCCCCCTCCCCCACGCCTAAGGTGTCTGTAATTTTAGCATTTTCATGGAGGGCTCCAGGGAAGCAAGAATCACAAGAGAGACCAGCACCACGATGGTCCCTGAACCCTAGGAGGAGTTTAAAACTGCCAGGAGGAAGATCAGGACACATTAGCACCTTGAGACGTGAGAATTTTCAGCAGGACTGGGATGGTTTTTGAAGGTACCCTTTATCTTTCATCCTGGTGGGGAAAGAAAAGGAAGGAGTTAAGAGTATAGCTCCTTCAAAGGAAGGGTATAAAATTAAGTGAAAATTTTTGGTTTTCTCCTCAAAAGCAGCATGCGGGCACCGGTGTTACTAGCTGATCTCTAGAAGATGGTAACCTGGGGTCAGGCTGGACAGCTCCTAATCCTGGGTGGGGTATACCATCTTCTCAGCTCAGTTTTCTTCTGATTGAGCTGGAAGGGACCCTTAGAGATCTTCTAGTTTTCACTGGAAGAGCCCTTTAACAATCATATAATTCATCCCCACCCAATTTGACACTGACGTCTAGAGAAGGGCAGAAATATGCTTAAGGTCACACACACACGCATAGAGCCAATTAGTGGTAGAACTTTGAACTCTTGCCTCCTGATGCTCAGTCCAGGGTTCTGGGACACCCTGATGCCTCCTCTAATCTCTGGCTTGTGACCAGTTGCTTCTCAGGACCCCTGAGCGGATGGGCCGCTGTTCAGCTCTCCTGACTGGTCAAGCTCTCCTTGCCTCATTAGTGTTTTACTCATCAGCACCACCTGCTAGCATCATTTTAAATTCCAACTTAGAAAACTTCCAGGTGATGACATATTTTTTCAGGGGTGAGGAGTGGGTTGTTCATGCCTCCTGCACCAACTTGGAGGTCTTCTGGGGGTACGGGAGCTGAACTCCTGGGTTTCCCTGATGTCTGTGGCAGTGTGAAGGAAGAAGCCGGGGAGGGGGGGGACATGATGCAGAGGGGACAGATTTTGCTACACAGAAAGATTGAGCCCTTTTAAAGAAAACAAGGCCACCAGCATCAAAAGTGCTCACGTTCGCGAGGCATCAGGGCGGTTCAACAAGAGCAGCTCTCTCCAAAGGGAGCCAGGGTGCCCTCTTTGGCATCGCAAACATCGCTCTGAGACTTAACGTCTCTCTGACAGAGCAATCCTTTCCCAGCAGGACTGGGGCCTTTCAGTCAGCATCCAGGCCTCAGAAAGAACCCCCTGCGGGAACTGGAGAAGTCGTTACAGAACATCACAGACGTATTTTCGGATGCAGCACGTGATTCTTCTTTGCACAAAAAATTTTTTTTTTTGCTTTTTCCATTCTCTGTGAAATGGAAACATACAGGAATGAAGGGGAAAGGGGTGTTGCAGAGAGCAACAGACAGGCTAACATCAGTGGATGTTCCCATCTTCTTTCAGACTAAGGAACATTGCTGAGGCACATAGCAGTGTCTCCTTCCATAAGCTCTGAAGGGAGGTGGCAAGAAGAGAGCTAGGGACATTTCCTCCTGGTCCCAGGCCTTAGACAACATACAAAAGGTTCCCACATCTGCTTCATCACCTTCCTCAAAAGCCTCAGATGCCCACTGCCAGCCACCAGGAATCCACATTGATGTTCAGGCACTGGTAGCCTCCTTCCCCAGGCATGCCCTCCCTTCCCCTCCCTAGATGCTAGACACAGACAGGATGACAGACATAATGAAACAGCACAGCTTAAGCCATGCCACCATCTTTGCTTATAAAAATGTGAGGTATCCTGATAACCAGAGCCTTAGTGGGAGTGGGCCAGTGGGTCCTGCCAATCACTGGAATAGTGAGTGGTGAGGTGGAGAGGACCCCAGCTGTATGACAGGGCTCCCAGCATTGCTTCTCGGGTAGGGTTGTGCTACATCTCATCTCCAAAGGAATCTGCTTGGAAGTATGTGGTACCTTCAGAACATTGCATCTGCTTCCTCTGGATAGCAGGCACAAAGATTTGCTTGCTGGAATTTCCCTGGAGCAGTGGTCAAGTTCATCAGCCCACATGAGTCCAGGAAGAGTGAGCTGAGTGGGTTTCCATTCCATGGAGGACCCAGTTTCCAGGCCTTGTTCCTGAGAAACGCCAGCATTCCCCAGGATGTGGGCCAGATGCCGAGATGATTAACATGTGATATTCTCCAAGATGGAATGGGGGGTGAGGAAGGGAGGGGTAAGGGTCTTGGAAATGGTCTCGACCAGAGTTCCAAGGGGGATCTGCCTTCCTGTCCTTTCTAGCTATGGTTCTTTTGTAGATTTACTCCAAAGGAAGCCTGCTTTCCCTTGGAAGGGGGTTTTCTTCTTCCTCTGAGATACACCCTAAGACAGCCATCTGACATTTTTATAGCTATCTTCTCCACCCCAACAAATACCCATAGGAGACTGGAAAATCAGAACGGGGTCTTGAGTTTCTTGGGGGAGGATGCTGCCTCGAGAAAGAATAGGTCAAACTCCTTAGCCAACCAAATCAAGCTTCTGCTGGCCACCCTTGTGAAGAGGCCCGCCTTTGGTCATAACCGTATTGGAGCTCACAGCTGTCTGACACCATCTACTGCCTTGAAGGCTAAAGGGAGCACCCTTCTGCACTCGCCTATACTCAGTGCTTCTGCCTCCTTCCAGTTCTGGGCTCTAGCTGAACAAAGGAATGGAAGTCTAGACCAAGCTGTGTCCATGTGTAGACCTTGGGACTAGCTCCCTTCTCTTGCCTCTGATGACAGTTGGCTGACCAGCTCATGTGCCCATAGCATTGGGGTAAATTACTAAGAAAAGGGAGCAGAGGCAATGAAGCAATTTTGCTTACTTTCCACCCCTTGCCAAAAGGGTACAACTTCCTTAAGCCTATAAGGAGAGGACCTTTAGGTCTGCCCCAGGCTGGAGCCAAGCAAGCAAAATTCTGACTCCTAGGCAGCAGACACAAGGTCTGGGGTGTCTCTGTGCCCTTCACAGGTGGGAAGGCCAAGGAGACCTCCCTGATTGGTACTTGCTACAAAGTTTAGAACCCCCACATTGATGCTACAAACACCCACAAGAAACAGATGCCTTTATAGACAGTCTATCTACACATCACACAGGTATGCACACAGGAACATAAAGGTGCGGAATGACCATGTTCTCATGCACACCTGGGAAAGTAAGTTACACTAGGCAAATGGTTCATATGAATGGGTTTCCAAGAAAAATGGGTTGTTGCCCTTTCCTTAGAGAAGGATTGGTAAGTGGGAAGGTATAGCCACATCCCATGGGACCTTTGATCCAGGCACTAAGGAATGGAAGATTGACATGGTCAGGTAAGGGCCAGCCTTCAGGTGGCAATAGGGCGAAGACCTGGCTGAACCTTCCTCAATGCCAACCCCCTCTCTGGGAATAGTGCCACCACAGGCCACCCAATGCCAGCACTTGTGGATAACGGCTCTGAATGTGACACATTAGGCTTCAGGAGGACCCTGGCCTGTGACTACACTGTCATAGAAGTCTCAGCTCTGGGTGTGCTCACACACTCCCTGGTCACTCTGTGCCCCCCCCATCTCCCACCAAGCTGGAGGGACCTCAGAAGGCACCTGGTCCAGAGATCTCTTCTATAGCATCTCTGACTGGTGACCCAGACTTCATTTTAGAAGCAGATGATCTTTAAGGTCCTTTCTGATGACATGAAACTCACTACCTTCTAGGGAGGTCCATTCCAATGTGAAGCAAGTCTGATTTATAGCAGAGAGGCAGCATGGTATAGGGGTTAGAGGAGCTAGCTTTAAAGCCAAGAAGACATGGATATTGTCTCTATACCTCTCACACTGAAAGCTGCCTCCTAACTTGCTCTCACTGGTTCTAGCTCTGCCCTCTGGGATCAAGCAGAACACAGGTCTGATTCCTCCTTCCAGTGATAACCCCTTTCCCCCAAGTCTTCTTCAAACTAAATTAATCTAGTTCCTTCTGTCAGTGCTCTAACAGATAATTTTGCACCTCCCCTCCATCCTGGTCACTCTCCTCTTGGGTTCCAGGTGTTCATCATCCTTCCTCAAATATAGCCTCCCTCTATCCATCCACAGGTTGACACTAACCCCAGGCAGTACCTCCTGAGGGGTGACCTCCCTGAAGATGACCATACCAGCTGCACCCAAAGACCACCAGGGTCCCCAACTGGCATCACCACCTGATTGGCCCTGGGTGACCACTGACTGTGTCTATGTCACCCCAAATTGACCACAAGCCTTTGGGAGAACTCAGAAGGGATCATGAGAACTTGGGACAGACTGTGTTTGTTTCTGAGAAAAAGACATCCATTCACTGTGCCATCTATTATGACTAGATAATGTGACAAGGGGGCCCTGATCTTTGACATGGGACAAAAAGCTCACCATCCCAGCCCCTTCCCCAGCTTTGGGAAGAGCAAGCCTCTCAGTTGAGAAGGGGAAACCCCTTCCTACTCGGCTGGGGAAGAAGACAGGGTACGGATGGTTTCGTCCTTACTGGGGACTCCCATTTTTCAGGTCAGCTGGCAAAGCTCCAGGATTATCTGGAATAATCCTTATTCTCTTCACCCTTGTGACTTGCAGGTAGGCATACACCGCAAATGCGTGACCACATGTGCGCTCCCCTCCACCCCCCACACACTCACACTCTTACACTGTCAGGACACCCAGCCAGAGTCTAGGTAACACAGACATCAATTGTTCCCCCAGTGATTCTTGGGCCAATCCCAGCCAAGGAAAATGATCCCCTTTGGAGGTGCCGCTAGGGTCTTTGATTGCCCTCCCACCCTGCTTTGGGAAAAGTTTGGCCCAAAGCACATAGCCAGAATCCTTCTTCCGGCTGCTCCAACTCCATTTGCCTGAGTAACATTTCCCTTTTGCCTGTTGATGAAGAATGACAGGCCTTGTCTTCCTGAGGCATGAAAGGGAGACTTCCTAGAAGAAAGCCTCAAAGCTACAGGAGAAAAGCCAGATGACCTGATTCTGCCACCCCTAGAGCTCAGGCTTGGTGTTGAGAACACCTCCCTGGGCCTGCCTTATATTCTATCAATCAGATATATGCTCTGCCTCCAGCCCAGAGAAAGCCTTGCATGGACTTCTCAAGAGAATGAGAAGGTCCTAGTGGCCAAAAAGAAAACATTCCCAAGCCTGGATGCAGGAGGCAGAAGACTGCCCGATAGTGAGCCTACAAAACCCAGCCCAGGGGAAGGGGCTCTTCCTGTGTCCCAAGCAGGGCTGGCAGATACTGCGTTCAAGTATGTCACTTATTCCAAACCAGAGCAAGGTGCCTGTGGCTGGGTGGCATCCAAAGGGTACAAGGGTTTTTCAAGGGTCCCATCATTGAACCATAGCTTTGACCTCAACAGAAGGATAGACCCTTTGCTCAGAGCTAGCCTGATTTCCCCCACATATGCACATACATATGCAAATCCAGAGGAGACTAATGGTGCACAACCTCCTGGGCAAGCTCTGGCCAGAATCCATTAGGGAGTAGCAGAGGGTCAAAAGAGGCAAGGGCTTGGGAAGCGACACGTATTGCTTGGTAAAGAATTGGTGGTCTTGGTAGTCCCAGGGGTCCAGGGTGAGAACTGAGTTGTTTCACTCCTGGAAGAAGGGTAGAGGACCTCCTTCCCTGAGGAGACCCTCAGAGACGAGAGGAGCAAGTGCTGGAGACACTCAGGCACAAAAGATGAGGGGCTTAGTGCCAGGGAACTGAAGATGGAGGGCCCTTGGGCTTTGCTCGATCTTTGGTGGAAACACCTCCAAACCTAGAGTCTGATGTCAGCAGTAGCCTGAGTCACCCACAGAGCCTTAGTGAGGTAAAGGGTTTTCTTCAGGAATTATCCCCCTCCACTACCATGGTGGGGGATGGGGAGGGGTGTCCTTCTGAGGTACAGCTCAAAGTTGGCAGCAGAACATCACTCTTCTGATGGGCTCAAAGCCATTCTTGGAGAAGCTGTTCTCTGACCACCAGCCAGGGCCCCATATGGACAGTCTCCTCGTGAGTTGAGAGAGGGGAATCAGAGAGCCAAGTGGTGTGTTGATTGCTGTTCTCCTGCTCCCAGGATGACACAGTCATGAAAGACACTTGGCATCTCCTGGCAGCTACACGGGAATGGAAGATGTTTCACATGCAAGGAGGGCGAATGATGAATCCAGGACCATTCGGGGAGGCACAAGAGGTCTTAGCTTCCTAAGCACTCCAGGCCCCTTTGTTTGCCCTTGCGAGCCTCGCCCTGTGCACGCACTACATGCTACAAGATGCATTGAATGAGGTGCCAGCGCTGAGGAAAGATGCTAGAAGAGGAAGGAGGCCCTCAGTGGGCAGAGGCTCCTGGGTCGGGGAGAACTCCCCCAGCAGGTCTGCAGCAAGGGTGAGGTCTGCCTGCGGCAGGCTACATCGGGCGCTACGTTCCCCAAAAGGGAGGGGTGGGCCAACAGTGCTCAAGAGGGTTCGTTTGGTCAGATCTTTTCCTAGAAGGAAAAACAGGTGGGAAACCAGCACAGTGGAAGGGAAACTGAGGAAGCTCACGATACAGGCAGTGGAGTCAGGCAGATGGATGGACGGTGGAACGGTCACCCTCCTCAGAGACCCTCAGGAAAGACAACACAAACACGCCTGGCTCCTCAGCCAAGAGACACGATGACATGGAGACTGGACTGTTGCATTCACTGGGGCTGGATATGCATGAGACGGCCCCGGCTTCTTTAACTCTGGACATACACATACATATATGTACATGGACTGGATACATGTGCATACATAGAGATGTACAAATAGACACGTACACATACAGGTATACCGAAACGTGTACGTATACGTATATATACATGTACATGGATTGTGTACACACACATATATACCCAGAAATGTACACGCACACACACATACACACGTACACACAGAGGAGTCTTCTCCTGCCTGCTGAGATGGCCCAGACAGCAAAATGTGTAGGCCAGTAGAGCATGAGGAAGTTGTTCTAGGAAGAGATGGCAAGATGCTATGTACAGTGAGCCACCTGGGGGAGGGCGAGGAGGCTGACCCACATCCCTCCCCACACACATCCCGGCCTGCCTTCGCCGACCTCGCCTTCCTGAGGTCCACATCCCCATCTCCCTAGGAGCAGGAGGGGCTGGTCGAGCTCTCCAGGGAAGATTGGGAGAGACGCCGGGTGAGGGGACCCAAGGTGGAGTCGGCCACAGAAGACGTGGGGAAGAGTTTGTACCAGCCGGTGACCACATTGCTCAGATCCAGCTCCTCCAGAACGATCTGGGCCATTCCCATGAAACACTTGTGGTCCATGCGCCCGTAGTCTCCCCAGACAATCACCTGCGACGAGGGAAGGAAGAAGGCGCTGAGAGGTGAGACCCCTGCCCCCCGGCTTTTTCATTGCAAATAGTCTAGTTCCTTTTCTGAATGCTTACGAATCCTCCCAGCTCTCCCCTCTTCTTAAAAAGCATTCCCTACATAGGCCTGACCATCCTCTCAAGCCGTCATCCCATCCCGCTCCTCCTCCCTGACTCAGCCAAACCCTTCAGAAGGGCCAACTATACCTTCCGCCTACACTTCCTGTTCTTGCACTTGCTTCTTAGTCCTTCACCATCTGGCTTCCAAGCTCAGCATTCACCTGAAACTGCTCTCTCCAAAGTTACCACTGACTTCTTACTTATCAAATCTGACAGCTTCTTCTCAGTCCTCATCTTTCTTGACCTCTTTACAGTGTGGGACACTGCTGACCACTTTCTTCTGGATACTCTCTCCCTTCTGAGTTTGGGCTACTTTGCTCTTTCTTGGTTCTTTTTCTGTCTGTATGAATGCCCCTTCTCAGCCTCCTTTGCTGGATCTCCATCTATCCTTCCCTCTATGGCTCTGTCCTGGGTCCTTTTCTTTTTTTTATCTCTATACTGTCTCACTTTCTGCATCCCGGGCCATCGCCAGTCACCCAGACCTTTGTCTTGCCACTGGACTTTGATGACTCTGGAAGAAAGAGTGAGTCTGACGACTTTGCACAGCTTTGCCTCACTTGAATCCGATTCATACTCAAGTTAAGATATCACCCCGTAATGTCTCTGATTCTCTTGGAAAAAAAATGGATGAACAGCTGTCTCACTTAGTGATTTCATCAGCTCCCATTAGTCCAATTGTCTTTTTATGCCTTCAGTTATGCTGATGACACCCAGATCTAAATATCTAGCCCTGACCTCTCTCTTGAGCCAGAACTACTAGACTAGTCCCACTAGGACCAAAGCCCTCCATGAGCAGTTACCTCTTGGACATGTCACAGTGGATGGCCCATAAACATCTCAAAGTCCACCTGTCCAAAATGGAAGTCATCCTGCTGGCCCTCAAACCCATTTCTCTGACAAACTTTCTTATTCTTACTGAGGCATGCGCCACCATTCTTTCAGTCCTCCAGGTGTGCAGACTCTGTCATCCCCAATTCCTCTCTCTCTCACCACACACATCTAATCTGTTGGCAAATCTCGTCCCATGGGGGCAGCGAGGTGGTTGAATGGATAGAGCATGGACTCTGGAGGCAGGAGGACCTCAGATCCGGCCTCTGATGCTTGACATCTGTGTGGCCCTGGGCACACAGATTGCCTCCCAAAAAAGACGACAAGTGGAAATTTTGTCCTTTCTACCTCCGTGACACTCTTGTCTCCGTCTCTCCATCTTTCCACTAACATGGCCACCGTCATTATCTCTTTTCTCGACTGTTCAGTGGATTTGTAATTGTTTCTTTTGCCTCGAGTTTCTTCCCCCTCCAATCCGTCCTCCACTCAATTGCCAAAGTGGTTTTTCTAAAGTGCTGATTTTACCATGTTACTTTCTTGCTCAATAAAATCCCATGGCTCCCTATTACTCCCAGGATCTAATATAAAGCTCTTGGTTTGGCACGTAAAGGTTGTCAGAAGCCCACCTTATTGGCCTACTTGTGTTCTTTGCCGTCTCCTTTGTCTGGGAAGCTAAGAGGCGAGGTAAAGAGGGTGAGCATTTCAAGATTCACCTCGAGTCTGCCCTTTTTCAGGAGGCCTTGCCCAGTCCCAACAGCTGCTGGTGCCTCTGCCTCGAGGATTACTTTCCTCTGCTCCTCAGGTATCTGTACCTGGTTGTTTTGATGTTGTTTCCCCCATTAAAATGTGAGCTCCTTGAAGGCAGGGACTGTTTTTGTCTTTCTTTGCAACCCTCACCCTTTGCACAGTGCCTGGGGCAGTTATTTGTTCGGTCATTTTCAGTTGTGCCTGATTCTTCTTGGCAAAGATACTGGAGTGGTTTTCCCTTTCCTTCTCCAGCTCATTTTATAGATGAGGAAACTAAGGCAAACAGGGTGAGGTGACTTGCCCGGGGTCACTCAGCTAGTAAGTGTCTGAGGCTGGATTTGAACTCAGAAAGATGAGTTTTCCTGACTCCAGCTCTCTATTCATAGTTCTTAACTTGGGGGTCCATGAACTTGGCTTAAAATATTTTGATAACTATATTTCAATATAATTGGTTACTTTGGTGATCCTATGGGTTTTATTTCATGTATTTAAGAACGTGATTCTAAGAAGCCCTCTTCATAAGCTTCGTTGAACTGTCCAAAGGTCCAGTGGTGTCAAAAAGGTTAAGAACCCCCAGCCCTCTCATTTTTCAGATAAAGACACTGAAGTCACACATGGGGTGTAAGTAGGAGACTTGGGGTCCTAACTGGTGCACTTTCTACTCCACATGTTTCTGACAGGTTCCATGTATGATGGAGAAACTCACAGCCCACCGTGATACAGCCCATCCTGGGACACTGTGTGCTGAACTTCTCTCTGAATCTGTCCCGTTCTCTTTGCCCTGTCCTCTCTTTAGCCTCTCATCTGGGAGCTGAACTGAGTTGTTGGAACCCGGGCAGTGACGGAGTCACACTGGTACATTCAAAGGATCCAGCCCCAGGCTTTGGGCCTCACTGAACCATGTCAGCTTCCCAGGGCCTCAGCTCCTTCTCGAAACTGATTCAGGGGGACCTTTGTCTCCAGCCTCAGGGCCTTCTTCTTCACTAATTCCTAAACTCCCTTTGATCTCTAACCCCTGGCTGGAGTCATCGAACTCTGACCTGCTTGGGAAATTGGCTAGTCCCAGTCCTCCTCCCCCAACTCCACCCCTCGTCCCCATCTCTTCCTCACCCTCCCTCTTCTCCTCCTTTCCCTCCTCCTCCCCTTCCTCCTCATTACTGCAATTAACCCTAAATGCCTTTTGTCATCTCTCTTTATTCTTCCCTCTCCCTTTTCTTACCCATCTCTCCCCAGCTTCTCTCTAGATCATTAAGGTACAAGTCTAGGATTTATATAGAAGGGAAAACAGAACCTGTAGATTTGGAAAATAAAGCAGATAGCTGAGTGGAAAGGAGAGAGCCCCTGGCTTTGAAGCTGGAATCCTGACTCCGAGCCGTGTAAGCAAAGCACTCAAATCCAGTTCCTGGGCAAAATATTTTTTTTCCTCTGAACCTCAGTTTCCTCATTCGTATAATGGGAACGATTCATTTACGAGATCTTTTTATTAAGTGCCTACCAGAAGCCAGGCTCGGCGCTCCACTGTGCAGCGAGGAATACAAAGAACGGCAGAAGGCTGAACCTGGCCTGACGGCGCTTACGTTTTAGTGGAGAAGACAAAGTGTAGATAATTAGAGACTCGCTTTGTAAGCCTTAAAGCACCATGGGAATGGGAGCTATTAATTACTACTACTACTATGATTATTAAGTCAAGTGCAATCTACTTCAGGGGATGCCACTAATTTACATATGAAAAGCCTACCTCGCCTCATCCTGGACACCACCTGAACTTCCTGACCTAATCTCTAACTGAAGTCGCCCATCTCCCATTTGGTTCAAATGGCTCCCTCGTGAATGGGCACCTAGACCCCCTCGTCTTTCTGCTCCAGGTAGCAGAGGGAGTGCCTGACTAGGAATCAGGGAGGCTTATTCAAATCCTGCTCCTGAGCCTGTTTCCTCATCTATAAACCATGACTGTTCCTGCTGTGGGGCAGCCAGGTGGCACCCTAGTGCACAGAGTGCCAGGCTGGGAATCAGGAAGACTCATCTCCCTGAGTTCAAATCCAGCTTTGGACATCTACTAGCTGTGTGACCCTGGCCAAGTCACTTAACCCTGTTCGCCTCTGTTTCCTCATCTGTCAAATGACCTGGAGAAGGAAATGGCAAACCACTCCAGTGTCTCTGCCAAGAAAACCCCAAGCGGGGTCACAGAGAATGTTACACGACCGAGAAATGACTGAACAACACCGCCTCATTCATCCATCCATCCAGCTCTGACCACTGAGCCGGGCAGGAGGCTTCTGCCGGCTGCCGGTCCGCTTGCTAGCTAAGTCCCCATCATCCTGCCGAGGGAAATACTGGGAACTCCAAACAGGTACAAAGACAAAACAGCTCGACTGCACACCCAGGATCCTCTCACAGTTCAGGTCAAACAGTCCCCTGAGCCTGAGGACTGGGATTCCCAGCCCTTCCTGGCCTGCTCTTTGCCTCAGCTCTTTGCTCTGCCTCTGGGGCCCCTGACTCAAAGAAAAGTGCATTTATTCCTGTCCATCCCCAGCAGACCCTGCCCTTGGCTTCAGGCCCTCTGGGCTGCCGACCCTCCCTACTGGCCCGTTTCCCTCTGGAAAGGTCGATTCTTGTGGCTTACACAGTTATTAAGTTTATAGCTATAACATTTATATATTATGTGTTGTTCAGGCATTTTTTCAGTCGTGTCTGACTCTTTATGACTGCATTTGGGTTATTCTTGGCAAAGATACTGAAATGGTTTGCCATTTCCTTCTCCAGCTTATTTGACAGATGAGGAAACTGAGGCAAGCAGGATTAAGTGACTTGGCCAGGGTCACGCAGCTAGTAAGTGTGTCTGAGGCCAGATTTAAACTCAGGTTTTCCTGATTCCAGGCCACTGCACGGCCTAGCTGCTCTCAGTTCAATTTAGCTCAGCTCAGCTCAGCTCAGCTCAATTCAATTCAGCGTGGCAACTACCTATGTGATCTTGGGCAAATCAACAGGCCTCAGTTTCTTTATCTGTAAAATGAAAAAGTTGACTTAGAAGGTCTTTAAAGTCACTTCCAGCTCAAAATCCTAGAATTCCATGAATTCAACACACATTTAAGAGTCACAGAAGGTTGGTCCTTGTGCCCCGAGGATCTACGGCTTTATAATTCACAGAATAAGAGTCCCCTCTACAACAAGGGGTCATCTAGCCTTCACTTGGAGACTTCCAGTGGGGGGCACCCCCACTCCATTTGGAGCTAGATTTATTAGAATCAAGGTTGCCCATTTCCAATCTACATCCTAAGTTACCTGGACCCATCAAGGCCCCCCAGCCATGTTCTGCCAAATGCCACCACTAACTTCTATTTCCTGAGTCCTCCCCAGAAGGAAAGCAGTAACAAGAAAAAGTTCCCACCAATTCCCCACCTGCCTTCCCTTCTTGAGCAGTGCCCCAGCCATTCAGCACATGCCCACCCCTGCCCTCAGACAGGAAAGCTTAGGGTCTCCCTACTGAAGCCCTGGCTTTACCCAGAACCCTCTGTCCCAAGGACACTTACCTGCAACACCTTTCCCTGGGGACCCTCATCGAATAGCAGGGCTTGATGATACAGGGGGTCACATGTCTTCTTGGCCACCCTCGTCTTCTTCTTGGCCAAGCAGGCTCCATTCTCAAGCAGGTAAACCTTAATGTAGGTGGCTGGAGGAAAGAGATATGGAAGGCACAGTGGAGGGCAGCCCAGTGTGTCATCCCTAGGGGGTGGCTGTCTCAACCTTCTTTGAGTAGCCCAAACCTGACCGGTGGTTATCCAGCCTCTCCTTGAAGACCACCCAGGAACCAACTACCCCCAGAGGCAGCCCAGTCCACTTTGGAACAGCTCTGTTGGGGAGAATTCCCTTCCATCCATCTGAAATCGGCCTCCTTGAAACTTCCAGTCTTTGTCCTCTGGGGCTTAACAGAACAAGCCCGATCCCTCCTTCCACAGAGTCCTCTGATTACTTAAAGTCCGTGGTCATGTTCCCTTCTCTTCCCAGGGCTAAACAAGCCCGGTTCACCCAACCAGTGGCAAAAGAGCAAAGCCTTTACCATCCAGGTTCCTTACTCTGGATACTCTCTAACTTATCAGTGTCCTTAAAATATGGCACCTGGGGGCAGCTAGGTGGCGCAGTGAGTAGAGCACCGGCCCTGGAGGCAGGAGGACCTGAGTTCAGGACTGGCCTCAGACACTTGACAGACACTAGCTCTGGCCTCAGACACTTGACACACACTAGCTGTGTAACCTTGGGCAAGTCACTTAACCCCAATTGCCCTGCCAAAAAGCAAAAAATAAAAAAAATCAAAAAAATAAAATAAAATATGGCACCCAGAATTGAACTCAGTACTCTAATCTGATACCCTATTGTGTAGCAGAACTGTCCCAACTCTGACCTAGATTCTAGAACTGTCTTAATACAGCCCAAGATTGCATTCTTTTTTTTTTTTTGAAGCAATCAGGGTTAAGTGACTTGCCCAGGGTCACATAGCTAGTAAATATCTGAGGCTGGATTTGAACTCAGGTCCTCCTGACTCTAGGGTCTATCTTCTGTACCATCTAATTGTCCCAGCATTCTTATTTGTAGCTGCCATCCCGTACTAGTGATACTAATGTATCATAATACTAATAATACTTATATACACTAATAATACGTAATACTAATGTAACATAATACTAATACATAATGAGCCTGCAGTCCACTGAAACCTTCAGATCCTTTTTCAGGCAAAAAAAAACATAGTCTTGTCTCGTCGTGTACTTGGGAAGTTGATTGTTTTGAACCCAAGTGGAAGATTTTACCACGATCCTTATTAAGTTTTATTTTTTTAGACCTTCTTCTAAGTTGATGTTCAGTCATCATGACCATTCTTTTGTAGTCTTGTGAACCAGCTCTTAATCTACTTAACCGTATGTACCAGAGTCTAGCCACACATCCCAGGTCCAAGTCTTGTCCATAATGATAAGTCCAGGTAAGTTACATTAACCCCTCATCTACCAGCCCGGGAAACTTGTCAGAAAAGAACAGGAGATGACTCAGAAATGGCTTTTCTTTGGTGAAGCTTTGTCGGCTCTTTGGGACCACTCTGTCCTTTTCTAGATACTGCCTAGTTCTGTCAGTCGACCCTCTATTGGCACTTGAATTCTGCAGTCTTTCCTAAAACGTAGCCTCTACAATCAGGCCAGGAGCAGTAGACCGCCCCACTCCATCCCTCCCATGTGAAGTTGAATGATGGGCATTAGGCCCACAATGCCTTGACCTCTTAGAGGATGCCCATCTCCTTACTCTCTCAGAATTCCTCATCAGCCTCAGGCAGGTAAGTAGGATCTTAGAGATCTCATGTATAATCCTACCTCCTCATTTTATAGAGAAAGAAACTGAGGGCCCATGACTATACACAACTGGCAAGTAGCAGAACTAGGCCTTGGACCCAGGTGTTCTAATTCTAAATCTTCCAAGTTGGGGTGTGACACATAACTCGTGCCTCCACCTCAGAGACTTGGAGCTGGCCTGTCCACCACCTAGCCCAGCCCCTAGGACCTGATCCCCACTTCACCCTATGTTAGCCTTACCTGGGAGGGACTTAGAGCCCAGTTTGGGGGTAAGGCCTCGGGCCTCGATCACTTCCACTTCAAGCTGACCACTCCGGTCCATCATCGCAATATGAACATCCCCTGGGCACCAAGAAAGAGAAAAGTGAGTGCTGGCCACAGTGGGAAAGGGAACTGGGCTGGGCCTCAATTTTCTATATTAAGGGAGGTTGATCCCTACATTCTTCCTCCCAGTGACAGAAAAATCCATATAACAGAGAGTCCAAGGAGTAGAGGCTGGGAAATTTCTCGAGTTATAGTAAGTTAGGTTACCCAGTTTGTGGATTGTCCGTGCATAACATGGCTTGGCACATGCCTAGGTCACCAGAAATGGTGTCACCCACACAGGAGATGCTTGGGAGTGGCTCCTGGGAGACAGAAGACCTGGCATGCTTGGACAATGTATGTTGGCCTACCATGTGAGTTGGGAGCAGCCTCTTTCCTGATGGCTGCATAGCTGGAATTAGCTGAATCCTTAAAAGGATCTGACTGGGGCAGTCTGTCTCTTCTTTCCTCAAGTCCAGGGGAGAAGGACTTATTCACTCACATCAGGTGATGCCACATACTAATTAGGGGAAAGGGCCACCTCCCCCTTCTCTTACGCCATGTAGCCTCAAGAAATGGGCTTAGGGTTTTTGTCCGTTTCATTTGTCTTTTGAGTTTCTAGGTATAGGGAGTGAGTCCCCAGCCTGGGAGCTCAAGGTAAGGGGATACAGGAGCCCAGAATTATAGGCTAGATGTTGCAACCAGGCCAATAGTCAGCCAGTCAACATTTATTAAGTGCCTGCTAGGTGCTAGGCCCTGTGCTAAGTGCTGAGAAGACATGATGCAAGGGTGCTAGAGGCTTATGTGGTGGGACTAATGTTATGTAGGAACCAAATTAAGCTTTAAGCCTAATCTCCCTCCCTTCCTCAGAGACTAAGGTGGCATAGAGGGGATTGTATGCCTGAGGTGTTGGGGGAAGTGTTTGTATGCTTGTTCTTGCTGTCTTTGATGCATTTCTTTGTACAAGCTGATCTGCCTGTGGTCAGTTTGACTGTGGTAAATACTTAAAAGGAACTGGAGTGTTTGGACCCCTAAATTTAGGGGCTTTACCCAATGGTAGAGAGAGATCCCCTCATTTCCCCCTTAAAGATGTCAGAGAATCCTGGGGGTAGAGGGGAGGGGGTGAAATGTAACAGACCTAGCCCTAAGACATGTGGCTTGTGGGGAATCTTGGTTTGCTTTTCCCTCTCTCCCCACAGCCATCCAATATTCACTTGGGCAACCCAGACTCATGTTCATAACAGTCCAGGACAAATAAAACAGGCAAGTAAAATGTGATCCAGAGAAATTATATATGCAAACCAAAATAGAGAAGACTCGAATCAGCAACTGTTTGGAAGTTATCCATAATTTTTGCAACATCCAGGTCTAGGCTAAATTTGTCAAGTTGGTAGAGAGAGGGCTGGACTGAGGGGGTCAGGTGGGGAAGGGCAAGGAGTTCTTGTGACCTTGTCTGATTGGCCACAGCAGCCTAGAGGTGCTCAGGGGGTCATCCTAAGTCTCCTCTAAGTAGGCAGTGGGGCTCAAGGGAAACTGAGACCAGTCCTCCACAGCTTTGGTCTCCAGAGGGCACTACTCTTAAATGTTCAAGGCCAGCCTAGAATTACAGAAGGGATGAGTGACTCTCTACCTCGTCCCACTGACACCAGGGAGAACCTTGACCTTTGGGTCTCTGATGACTTAGCATCATGAGCTGTAGCTACAGCATGGAGAACCAAGGTTAGACTCTGGGAAGCACTTCATGGTGATGTCTATACCATGCTACCTAAACTACAGACATCCTTCTTATCTTCTGTACCTCAGCCCCATCCCCCACCCCCCCCCCAACATTAGTGAGCTTTCACCTCATCTTGCCAGGAAATTGGCCTCCAGGCCCTCTCCATACCACTCAGCCTTCCTGTGTACCCCACCCCTCTTTCCAGCTGCCCTTTATATGTTGGCCCCCTCTCTTAGAATGTAAGCTGCTTGAGGGCGGTCTTGCTTGTTTGTATATGGATTCCTAGAGATTAGCACAGGGCCTGGCACAAAGTGTTTACTAAGTGGTTCTCTCTCTCTCTCTCTCTTTCTCTCTCTCTTTCTGTCTCAGTCTCTCTGTCTCTCTCTTTCATCTATCTACGCATGTATCTATCCATGTGCTAATGGGGGAGGGGAGTCAGGGGAAATGGGACGTTCCAGCTTCTCCTATACCATCTAGTGATGAAATGAGCTCTCTGTTCTTCCCCGACAGGGCAGAGGTCCCCTCACCCCCTAAGAAGAGAACTGAGGAAGGTTGTGGCCCTTGCCCCACCCTAGTGACCTTAGGAGACTCACCCATTGGGGGTGTCCCCAATGTCTGTCTCCCCACAATCTGGGCTGGCCCCAGGCCATCCAGGAAGTCACTGAATTGGCTCTCAGCCCCCAGCCTGGCAGTGGGGAAGATGAACCTGTGAACAACAAGATAAAAAGGAAGTCCAGAGCACAAGGTTAGGAAACCCTGGGGATGTGGGGACCCGGGTACCTGGGGCCGAGATCCTCCTCTCACTGGTCCGTAGTCTCCCCCTCTGCAGGGGAGGAGGAGGGTAGGGGAGTTCTGAGCCAGAAGACCTGTGTTCAAATACTGACTCTGTAGGTACTGCCTGTTTGAACTTGGGCAGGTCAGCTCCCCTTTCCTGAGTCTCAGTTTCTTGCACTGTAAAATGGGGATAATAATACTATTTGTCATATCCATCTGTCAGGATTTATATGAGGAAAGGCTTTGTTAATGTTAAATCTTGTTGTATGCCGAAGCCCCTGTCCCCAGGGCAGGGGAGAGGCACGTTTACGTAAAACAGCCGATGCTCCTATGGAGTTTGCAGTCTAAAGGAGATGGCAGGATGGGGACAGACTGGGCCATAGCATTGGGAGCAACCTGTTAGGCCGCCTCAATTTACCAACGGGCCATTGGGAGCAAAGCTCTTGGAACGTATAGAAATGGGAGGAAGAGAAGGAGGAGAAAGAGGAGGAGGAGGAGGAGGAGGAAGAGGAGGAAAAGTAATCTCAAGGGGACAAAATGGAACCAGCTCTGAAAGTACTTTAGAGATCATAGGAAAACAGACCCATCCACCATAAGAGGAACGGTCGTAAAGCAGTATAATGATGGGTAGATAATAATGAGTGGGGTCATAGATCTAGAGATGGAAGGGGCCTTAGCAGCCATATAGAACAGCCCCCTTATTTTACTGATGAGGAAACGGAGACCAGGGAACTCCCTGTTAGATTGTAAGCTCCTTGAGGGCAAGGATTATCTTTTTCATCTTTTAGTATCCCCAGCACTGAGCACAGTGCCTGGCACATTAATAAATGTTTAATTGATTGATCTGTCATGGACTTGACCAGGACCAAACAGGTAGTAAACATCAGAGGTAGAATTTCAGCCCTAGTCCTGTGTTTTTAGAGCCAGTACTCGCTCCAACACACTGTATTGCTGCAGAATCCTAAAAGATCTGAGCTGGGAGGGACCTCAAAGACCTTCTTGTCCATTTCCCTCATTTCATAGAGGAGGAAACCGAGGATCAGAGAGGAGAAGGAACTTCCCAAAGTCCCTAAAACAAGTTAGTGTCAGGATTAGAACACAGGTCTCTTGGCTTCCAAGCAAGGACTTTCTCAGAGTCTTGTCATTCTTGAGCTTTGACTAGAATCCCAGAATTCCAGCCTTCAACTCTTGGTTCCCACCACTATTCTGTACTTAGCGCCTCTTGAGGGCAGGATTCTCTTCCCCTCTGGACTGTATGGAGGTCAGGGGAGGGAAGGAAGGAGAATCAGAGAACCATAGAATGAATGCTGGAGCTCAGAAAACGTCTAGTAACCTCACCTCCTCACTTTACAGATAGAAAAACTGAGGCCTGAAGGGAGAAATATCTAATGTCTCTTTGAGCCTGAAATGCTTTGACTTTTGAGATGACATCTGGCACTATTACAAAGGAAGGGTCCCTGAGCCCAGCCCATGCCCAGGTAATATGGGGGAGCAGGCAGGCAGGACGCACGTGCCATCGGAGCTGTTGCTGTTGGTGCTGCCGTCGGTGGATTCTCGACTCCCTTGACGCGTCACCCTGCTTCTCATCTCCACAGCGATTCCGGTCTCAGTGCTCCGCCTGATGCTGCTTGGTAGTTTCTTGGTTCCACCTTCTAATACACAGAGAGAGAATCCAGGCATCAACCACAGAGCAGTGGAAGGAGAGAAGACCATGGCAGGGATTTTCTGGGAGGGAGGACTGAGCCACAATCACTGGGGGGCCCCAGTGATTTCTGGTTGCCCCTCTGGGATGAGGCCTCAGGACCCTGGCAGGGTGAGGAGAGAAGGGAGGAAGACTTCAAGTCCTCCATGGCCTTCCCCTTGATCCCTTCTTGAGAGCAAGGAAGGACACTACCAGGAGAGGGGAGAGCCTCAGCCCCCATTTAGGAGGACATGGGGAATAACAGCATAGTTCCCTATACACACAGAGATATATACCATATCTGGAACCCCAGTCCCAAAGTCCCCCAGCAAAGATTGAGGAATTTCACACACCCCAAAATTTGCCAAACTTCATCCCCACCCCCACCCCTCTCCAGCTTTTGTTCCGTTGCCCCAAACTATCTAATATGAGTTTCTAGCAGTCATGAACTCTCAGGTATGAGAGTATGGGCATGAACAAGCCCACCTCTGGTTTGCCCTGTCTCTACCCAGAACTATCTTTGAGACCATAAGTGTCAGACCAACACCCCCCTGCCATCCAGCATCATCATAAATCCCAATACCCCATTTGAGTCTGACACCATTTACAGACTCTGTATCCCATGATCAATACCTCACTGTTTGTCTGTTACTTTCATATACCCATCATCTCAGACCTACAACTCTCCCTGACACCGTCTCAGAGCCCATCACTACTGGACCAACACCCTTCTGTCTGTGTGTGACAATATCATAAACGCCATCACCCTGAGATGAAACACCTTCTTCTGCCTGACACTGTCACAAACTTATATCCCCAGATCTACACCTCCCTCTCAACCTGATACCATCACAAAAGCTATCACCCTCCCACCAACCAATATTCCTTTTTCCTGACACTATCACAACCCTTAGCTGGGTAATTTAGAGGCAGGTCACTCACTTTTGGGGCAGCTAAGTGGCACAGTGGATGGAGTACCAGCCCTAGAATCAAGAAAACTCATTTCTGAGTTCAAATCTAGCCTCAGATACTTATTAGCTATGTGACCCTGGGCAAGTCACTTAACCCTGTTTGCTTTAGTTTCCTCATCTGTAGAATGAAGGGGAGAAGGAAATGGCAAATTATTCCAGTTTCTTTGCCAAGGAAACCTCAAATGGGGTCATCAAGAGTCAGACTGAGTAACAAGACTCACTTTTCTGGCTTTTGGTTTCCTCATTTGTAAAAATTACAGAGGGCAAAGAGGAGAAGATTGACTACATGATCTCCAAGGTCTCTTTCAGCTTTAAAATGCTATGATCTTTTACCAGAGGCCGTCACAGACCCCAGTGTCTCCTTCTTGCCCTGACACAAACTACAGAAGCCACTGACACTATCTTCTACCCATTTCAGGATCCCAAACAAGAGATCAGCCAGTGTCCGTTTGAAGACCTCTAGTGATGGGGAACTCGCTACTTTCTAAGGCATCCCATTCCACTTTTGGACAGCTCAGATTTCTAGGAGGGTCTTCCCTCCATTGAGTTTAAATCTACCTTCCTGGTCATGGTTTCTCTACCCTCATCTCTATTCTTATGCCCACTCCCTTCAAGCTCCCAAGGGGCCAAGCAGGAAAAAATCAAATCCTTCTTTCCCATGACAGCCATTTAAATACTTGAAACTAGCTATCATATACCTCCTATCTCACTCCCATCTTCCGTTCTCTAGCTTCACCATCCCCAGTTCTTTCATACATGATCTCAAAAGGACCTTCACTATCCTGGTTGCCTTCCTCTGGATGCTGCTCAGTTTATCCATGTCCTTACAAAAATTTAGTGCCCAAGACTAAACAACAGTAAAGATGCAGGCTGACGGGAATAGAGAATGGTGGCATTACGGACTCATTCACTCTGGACGCCACAGCTCTTGAAGCAGTCTTAGATTACATTTGCTTTTTTAGCTGCCACAGCCCCGTTGATTTATATTGAGTTTGCAGTTCACCAAAACCCTCAGGATCTATTGTCTATCCAAGCCTGCCCTCTATCCTGTACCAGCGAAGTTTATTTTTGCAGCAAAGTGTAAGATTTTTACACTTATGGTCATTGATTTGGTCTAATGTTATGGCCTGTCTAGATCTGACTATTGTCCAATATGTTGTCTATCCTTCCTAGTTTTGTGTCACCTGCAAATTTGATGAAGGTGTCATCTAAGCCTTTATCCAAGACATTGATAAAAATGTTAAATAGCCCAGGGCTAAATTCAGATACTTTGGCCAGGCAGTTGGAGTCCCACTTTCCTCTCTAATCCATCCTCCACAGGAGCTGCTAAAATGAGACTCCTAAAGCGCAAGTCTGACCATGGCACTCCTCCGTTCAAGAAATTCCAGTGAATCCCTATTGCTCCTGGGATAAACATACATTCTTCTGTTTGGCATTTGGAGCCCTTCACAATGGGGCTCCAGCCTACCTTTCCAGGTTTATTGATGTATTATTGCCTTTCACCCATTCTACATTTCCAGTCAAACTAAGTACATGGTCCTCATATATAATATTCTATCTCCTTTCATGGCTGATCCCCAGGGCCTTGAATATTCTCCCACCTCAACTCCAATGCCTCAGTTCAGCTCCAGTCACCTCTGACATGATAATTTTCCTGATCTTCCCCCTCCCCCACCTAAAGAGTGTCAAAATTATTTTGTATTTCCTCCTATGTATATAAATCACTTTGTATTTTTTTCTATGTATGTAAATGGTTTTCTCCCAGTTAAATGTAAGCACTTAAAGGACTAAAAATTTTCCTTCTTTCCTTCCTTCCCTCCCTCTCCCTTTCCTTTTTGCTTTTTCTCTCTCTCTTTTCTCTCTTTTTTTGTATCTTCACTGCCTAGCAAAAGGCCAGACATATAATAGGTGCTTAATAAGTGCTTGATTTATTAAAACTGGTTGATGGTTGACACGCAGCCTTCGTGGGTCAGGCCACTCAAGCTCTTTGGATCTGCCTAATTGGACTAGCGTCTAGTCCATATCTTTCCATCGTGTCCTAAAATACAGATAAACAATCTTCTGAGAAAATTCTTATCTTACAGTCTCCCTCTCACCTACTAGATAAGAAAACCTTCTACACCCAATCATCCCCAGACCAATGCCCCTCTCTTCTTGTTACCACCACACAGCCCAGAAAGGTTGTGGGAAGGAGGAGGAACGAAGGGGGAGTAGGGGGGTCTTACTAAGCCCCCTCCTCTGGAACAAGTAGGACTGGGGGGAGGGGGTCTCGCGTGACAGGCTGTGGAGAGGAAACGCGGAGGGGGAGGGCTGGCTCCCCTTAAGACAGCAGCTCCCTTCCTTCCCCTCGCCGCCTCCTTCGGTTGCCATGGTAACCTCCTCCGCATTGCAGAGACGCCCCCGCTCCTCCACAATCCCCCAGGCTGCCTCTGTGGGGGTGGGGGAGCCGTTGGGGGGAAGAGAATGGGCTTGGTCGAATCCATTGGCTGTTGCTGGGAGGGGGGTGTGGGAGTGGAGGAAAATTAAGCACTTGCCCACCAATCAGGGGAGGGGGGCGGGGGAGACCCAAAGGGAGGGCGTTTACCTGGGGGCGTGGCCCACCAGGGGAGGGTCCCAAGTACTGACATAAGCATGGGCGGGGTGTGGAGGGGTTCAGACTCCCAGTTTGGTGCGGGTGGCAGCGCAGGACTTGTAGGGTGGGACACTGCTTCGCCTGAGACGCAAGTGTTGGCTACCATGGTAACATCCTTCCTGGCCAAGAGAACGCTCCCCCCGCCCCCCGGGATGGAGCGGTTGTTGTCCGTTTACCTTCAGAATGGAGAGACTGCGGGGTGGGGGGAGAGAAGAGAGCATCCTGAATGAAGTAGCCTGAGCCTGAGCTGTGGGACCCTGTCCCCAGGGAAACACCCAGAGAGAATCATACACGTCCTCTAAAGTCACCCAGGCTCACAGGAGCTTGCCCAGCAGCACACAATAACAGTTCACACACATAGTGTGTTACAGTCAAACACAGTGTGTTACAGTCGAACACATAGTGACACCTCCTTGCACAACAGCAGTAATCACACACACGCACAGAGGGGAGACTCAATAGCCCTTTTTAAATATAGTCACACGACATCAGTACAGCTGCTCAGGGGGCAACACATGACCACACAGGCAGTCTCGTAGGTACAGTTGCACACTGGTAGTACAGATGCCATCCCACTGCAACAATTACAGTCAAAGTCATAAAAGCACAGGTTATGCAGAGCAATTTGTTAATATTAAAAACATTAATATCACATAGGATTTTAGAGCTGAAAGGACTTTAGACATATTTAGGCTTGCCATCTCATTTTACACATGGGAAAACCAAAAGAAAGCAACTTGCCCAATGTCACACAGCTAATAAATGGCAGAGCCAGAATTTGAACCCAGGGCTTCTGACTCCAAATTCTATCAATTGAAACTGTTACAGTCATAGGGTGACACAATCACAAAGTCATACTAATTACTAAGTCCTTCAGGGTTGCACAGTTTCACACATAAGTTCTCCCTCTGCAGAGGTGGAGTCATTAGGATTGGAGTCAGAAACTGGGAAAAGGACTTTGAGCTGAGAATAAGGCCAGGCCAAGGGAACCTCAAACCTGCTGAAAGTGATGAGGATGGAGCCTTAGGGTGGAGGATAAGATTGATTTGGCCAGGACTGTTCAGTCTCCAGGCCTCAGAGATTTCCAGCTTCAGTTGACACTCTAAATGCAGCAGGCAGAAATGGATGGACAGGAGGAAGAATTCCCCCCTGCCCCCACCCACAAAAGAGGGTATTAAGCAAAAGAGTTGGGTGGGCATTTCCATGGCCCATGAAAGATTTCAACTTGGGATGTTTTAGATACCTTTTTGGAGGTTTTTCCTTTTCTCATCATCTGATTTCCTCTTTCCCCCTTCTTCAAGATATTTCTGATGGGGCATGGGGGAGGATTGTTCAATAATCTCCCTATCTGAACTTGAAGGGTGTGTGTGTGTGTGTGTGTGTGTGTGCACATGCATGTACCAGAGAATGACAGAGTTGGAAGAGATCATGGAGTCCAACAATCTTATTTTACAGATGGGGAAACTGAGGTTCAGGGTAAGATCAGTGTTATGTAGCACTTTTGTTACACAGGACTTGAGCTCAGGCCTCCTGGCTGCAAGGACAGCAGTCTTTCCCTTGCATAATGCTACTTCCCATTTTGGGATCCATAGTCCCATGTACATCTACCTAAACCTCATCCCCCCGTCCAGGGCAAGAGTGGCCACCAAGGCACTATCCTTCTAAGCAGGACAGGATCAGGGGCAAGGGAAGGAGGACTGCTGTCCCAGGTGCTGAAGTAAGAAATCTCAAGGACACCTTTCAAAGGATAACCAAGTGCCAGAGCTGGAAAGACCTAAGAGATTATCTATTCCCGCTTCTCTGTGAATAAGAATCCCTCTACACACAAGTGGTCAGCCTGCATCCTCATCCAGTGATAGGGAGCCTGGTACATTTAAAGGCACTTCATTCTACTTTTGGAGAGTTCTAATTGTTAGGAAGGTTCTTCCTTAAATTGGGATGAAATCTCTCTGTCTTTCCAATGTCCACACACTGTTCCTACTCCTGCTCTCCAGAGCCAAGAATAACAAGCCTAATCCCTCTTTTCCATAGGCCTTCAAATACTTGAAGATCATTATCATACTCTGCCCCTCCTTTAGACTAAACACCTTTAACTTTGGATGTGGTCTCCAGTCCTTTTCCCACCCTGGCTCTTCTCTGGATTCTCTACAGCTTGTCAGTATGCTTCTTAAAATGTGTCTCCAGAACTGATCACAATATTTCAGATATGTTTTGACTGAGGCATAGGACAGCTGGACCATTCTGTTCCTCTCTTTGGCTCTATCCTTTCCTTCAGATTAGCCATAGTCCTCAGACCTGGGGAAGCAAGAAGAGAACATTTCCTCTACCTCCAGTGATATCAATGGGCCTCAAGCTTTTTCCTTCCCTTCCCAGAAGCTGAGCTCCAGGAACCTGGATACTTGGTGTCGTAGGATTTAGAGCTGAGGTCTGATCACAGTCATCCTACCTTTTGGAGGCCTAATGGGTCCATTCTACCTGCTCTGGCATTGACAGTAGAGGCATCACTTTCTTTGGATCCAGAGGTGGCTGGAACTGCTGCCCACCACCACCCTTGCCCCCAGTGATTCTGCCTGACTCGTGGGGTTCAAACTCCAACTCCTCCAAAGTCTAGTGCCCCCAAACCCTGAACCCCTAATGTCCTCCTTAAAATGTGGTACCCAGCATTGAACCTTGTAATCCAAAGGAAGTGTTTAGACTGAAGAGAGCAGGACTATCCACTCCCTTTAGGTTCTTCTTGCTGCTTTTCATACCTGACATTCCACTTCAAGACTCCCCTGCCTGGAATTCTTTCTTGCTTCACCTCCATCTCTTAGTTCAAAGCTCAATTCAAGCAATACCTTCTACATGAGGGTTTCCTACCTCCTTCTCAGCTTGTGGTGCCTTCCTACTTTGTATTTATTTTGTATGTGTGTATAAGCACTTCCCCTTAGAATGAAGGTACCCTGAGGATGAGGACTGTTTTGTCTTATTCTGACTAGCACTTAGCATAGTGCCTGGCACATAGTAGGCACTTAATAAATGTTGGTTTACTGACGGACTGGTGAATCTCTACTGTATGTGCTTGGGGCTTCTTCCCTGATTGCTTCTCCCTTCCTCGTGAACCCTTCACACTCCAACTATATCCAGCCTATGTCCCAGCTTCCTCGACATCCAATTCACAACCTCCTTAACTCCTATCCAACTCCATTCCTCCCCCTATCCTAACCCAGCCCCAAATCCCCCAAACCTCAATTTTCCCAACCCTCAACAACTCACACTTCAGCTTTGACTTGCAGTCATGCTCCCTTACTCCTTGGTCCCCTAACCCCAAACACATAGCCTGCCTTCTTACATCCTGAGTTCCCAGACAACATTCCCTGGCCTAACCTCAGCCTAGCCCCATTATCCCTATGACCACAATATCTCTTAGAAAGCATGTAGAGACAAACAAAGCACTCTAAGAAGCCACCCTAACTAAGCTCTATAAAGTCCCTGCCCCCTAGAAGGAGAGATGAAATCCTAGCAAGGCTGGCCCCCCTCCTTCCCCACAGGATATATTTTAAGGGAGGCGGGAAGGAGGTTTCCAACAGCCACCCGGAGCTTTTGGGGAGCATTTCCCCAGAGTCTCTAGATTCCCTCCCTCTTCTCTTTCCCCCTCCCCCTCCAGTTCCTGGAGGCCTATTTTGAGGTTGGCTGGGGGAGTTGTTGCTGTTCTGAGCAAAAATAAGCAAGAAGAGGTTTTAAAACAAAACCAGCTGGTGTCTGGGGTGGCACAAACCTGCAGCAAACAGGGGGTGGCAGTGATTTTGAGTGTGATGGGTGTGCGTATGTGTGTAAGAGAAAGAAAGGAAGGAAGAAAGGAAGGAAGAAAGAGAGGAATTGTGTGTGGGGTGTCTGTGATGTGTATGGGCATGTGATCCTGGGCCACTGTGTACATTTATAGCTTTATATTTCTACATGTGACTAAGATATATGTGTGACTGATATAGGAGATGGAGCTTCCTGGACACAGAGCTGGCAAACCTGTGGACAAATCCCAGCTCCTCCACTCACTCACTGACTGTGCAGCCTTGAAGAAGACCCATTCCCCATCTGTGGACTTCAGTTTCCTTCTCTGTTGAATGAAGGGGTCGAATTAGTTGGTGTCTAAGGACCCTGCTATCTCTAATGATCTAGGACTGTTCTGTCTCTGCCTGTGAGTATGTCTATGATTTGTGTATCTGCCTGAGACAGAAACAGAACAAAACTAATCTCTCTTCTATGGCAGTCTCTCAGATACTTGAAGACAGTGACCACATCCCTTCCTAAGCTTTATCTTCCCAAGGCTAAACATGCCTGATTCTTTAAACTTTTCCACTGATCATTTAGACTGTACTCCCCTCCCTATCCTGGTCACTTTTTTCCTGTACTCTCTCCAACCTATGAATGTTGTCCTTAAATGTGGTGCCCAGGGCCTGAACACAATACTCCAGATGTTGTCTGATCAGACCAAAGACAGTGGGGCTATCACCTTCCTTCCTCTGGCCACTGCTCCCCCTTTCATGCAGCTGAACATCATGTTAATTGTTTAGGCTGCCATGACTCTTTGTTGACTTACATTGAGCTTGAAGTACACTAAGACCCCTAGACCTTTTTTCATGCAAATGGCAAATGGCTGCCTAGCCTCATCTCCCCCATTCCCACCTTTATGTGTGTTTTTTTACCCAAAGTGAATGACTTGAAGTTTATCTTTATTAAAACACATCTTCTTAAACATAGCCCATAATTTTACCCTCATGAGAGCATTTGTGATCCCAATTCTGCCCGTGTGTTACCTTTCCCTCCAAGCTTCATTGTAATCTCTCAATTTGACAAGCTTGTCACCTATTTCTTTATCTAGGAGAGTGACAAAAATATTGAATACTACAGGACCAAGAATAGAGCTCTGGGGCATGCCGCTAAGCCTCTCTCTAGATGACATATATCCATTAACCACCAATCTCTGGGTTCAGTTCCAAATTGCAGTTCTAATATGTACCCACAAGTACACATATCATAAGAAACTTTGTCAAGTGGTTAGCTTAATCAATCACTGACTCTACCAGAAAGCATTTATTAAGCACCTAGTGTGTGCCAGGCATTGTGCTGGGCATTTAAGTCCAAGGGTACTGTGTTTGCATCTTTCCCCTGATCTACCATCTAGCTACCCTGTCAAAAAAGGAAATGAACTTGATCTGGCATGACTTGTTCTCGATGAATCCATGATGACTCTGTGATTATGGCTTTCCTTTCTAAATGCTCACAAACCATCTCTTTAATAATACAGTCTATGCTGTTTGAGTACTACTACTACTACTGATGACAACACCACTAATAGCTATCATATTGTATTTTAAGGTTACAAGGCATTTTACATACTCTATCTATCACCCTTGATATTTACAATGAGATAGCTTGAAGACTGTGACCACATCACTTCCTAAGCTTTGTCTTCCCAAGGCTAAACATGCCTGGTTCTTTAAACTTTTCCACCTATCATCTAGACCCTAGTTCTCTCCCCATCCTGGTCATTTTTTCCCGTACTCTCTCTAGCCTATCAATGTTGTCCTTAAATGTGGTACCCATGAGATAGCTAATAAAGGTTTTATTGTCAGGTTCCCTCTTCTTTCCTCTTTCGAAAACTCAGAACATTTGCATGTATTCATCCTACGAGATTCATCTCCCATTCTTTCCAGTCTCTAAAGAAGCCCCAGTGGTGGTTTAGTGACTGCACCCACAAGTCCATTCAGTCCAGTAAGACACAGTTCTTCTGGGCATTGAGAGCAGCTGGAGTTCCCCAAGTCTGACCATGTTACCACCACATCCTCCCACAATAAATTCTGTTGGCCCCCTACTACTTCCAGGGTCAAATACAACCCCCTCTGGTTGATACCCCCAAATCACCTTTCCAGCCTTGTTTACACAGCCCTTTCATATGCTCCACTGTCTAGTCAGATTGGCCTTCTGGCTGTTCCTCATACATTGTGCCTCATTTCCCATCTCTGAGTCCTAGCTGTCACTAGCCATCCCCCATGTCTGAAATGCACTGCTTCCTCCCCTCCTCTTCTTCAAATCCCTAATTTCCTTCCAGATTCAGCTCCATATCCATTTTTCCATGGGACTTTTCCTAATCCCTCCACTGCTAGCATCCTTCCTTCCCAAATCTCCTTGTAGCTGTATATACCTACATATAAAATGTATAGACATGCCTCTCACATGTCCAGAATATAACCTCCTTGAGGGCAGGGGCTGTTTCCCTTTTGTCTTTGTGTACCCCACACCTGGCAAAGTGCCTGACACATAAGAGGCATTTAAATGAAATGCCTTTTGATTTTTGATTGGTCGATGGGTTGACGACTTATGCATGAGTCTATATGGACATGTGTCCCTGACTAGTGCAAATATATTATATGTATGACTGTATCTAATTGTCTTTGGGTGACCTCTTAGGCAATGATATTTATGTTTTTGTCCTTGTGAGACTGTATGTTGTGTGACTGTGAGACTCTTTGTGCCTTTACTCGCAGTGTTGGGTTTCCCAGAGTGAGTTTCCCATCGAAAAGCTTTTTGGCAGGTCAGAGATGCACATATATACACATTCTCTCTCTCTTTCTGTCTCTCTGTCTCTGTCTCTCTCTGTCTGTTTCTCTCTCTTTCTTCCTCTCTCTCTCTCTCTCTCCCTCTCTCTCTCTCTCTCTCTCTCTCTCTCTCTCTCTCTCTCTCTCTCTCACATACACACACACAAGCTTCTGGTTTTGCCTAGGCCTCTGTACAGGTGCCTGGCCACTACTGGCCCTCAGCTGCCCCAAGGGTCTTGCCCGTTGCCCACTCATTCCCTTACCTGGCTGGGGTAGCTGTAGGGAGCTCCGGCTTCTCTGGGTCAAGCCCACGATGGCTGCCATCTTGGCCCCCAGACTGCTGCGGCGCTTCTTGGCAGTGCTGGCCCCAGCTGTGCCCCCAGCCTGCTCCCCGCCACCACCAAACACCTCACCGCTGATGCTGGAGCTGCGTACCACATTCCGTGAGGCCGCTGCTGGGCCTGTGCCTGGCTCCCCATCAAACATGGTCCTGAAGGTGTTGGGCCCACAGGCAGCACTGGGAACAGGAAGGAGAGGGCCACTTGTCACCAAAGCCCTGTCCCCAGGCCCAAGTCTAGCTTCACCCTGAGCCTTCAGCTGCAGCTGAAGCAGAGGGCCTGGACCCAGGGCAGGGGTCATATGTCCTTGCTGTCCTGGGAGCTGGCAGTGGCTCCACGTGTGTACACTGGGGACGTAAAAGCCAGACAATCCAGCTCCTTAGCCTGGAGTCTGCTCCAGAGCTCAGGGGCTCCCTGAGCACAGGATCATGTTTTCTCCCTCAGAACAGGGGCTCCTTTAAGACACTGCTGTGCCTCTTTGCCCTGGGTTAGGGAGAGGGGATCCCTAAAGGTAAGGCTGTATGTCCCTTAGGCTGCAGGATTAAAAGTTGCCTTTGCAAGTTCCCCTCCCCAACCTGAAGTCCAGATGGAGGTCACAGAAACCAGAGGTAGGCTGGTCAGTGGCTGCCACCTCCAGGAAGTGCCAAGAACAGGTAAGGGGATGGCGTCCCACTCAGCCAGCTTGGTGGCTCATTTTTCTTCCCCCTTGTGAATAATTGACACCCCTCCTTTTCTCATTGGGCAGATCCTCTGACTTCCAGGAAAGGTAAACTGTCAGCTTGGCCCAGTGGGAGCTAACTCATAATCCCTGAATCCTAGGGATCAGACAATATTAAGCTGTGCCCAAGGGACCTGATCTATCTGGGGAATTTGGAGGGCTGAGGACAGCGCTGATCCAGTCACCTAAGCCCCAGTACATTCAGTCCACAGGTGAGAACTGGAAGGATGCTTTGAGGCTTTTGATTTATAGCAAGAAGAGAACTTAAAAGCTACCTAGCCAATTCCACTCTTTTTACAGGTTGGGAAACTGAGGCTCAGATAAGTTCTTCCTTGCCCAAGGTCACAGAGATAGTAAGTGGAAGAGGGGGATTTGAATCTAGGTCTTCCATCTCCATACCTGGTGCTCTGTCCATGACACTATTTCACAGATGAGGACACTGAGGCCCAAAGAGGGATAGGGACTTGATCAAGATCTCAACATGAGTCAGGCGGACTAGAACTAGGCCTCCTAATCACAAGACCAGGGCAAGCATTGTATCTGTGCTTATCTGGAACACAGGAGGCACTTTATAAATACTTGTCTCGTTGATTCCTACCATGCTCCCTTCTTTTCTTCCCTGTTTACTTGGTATTCATGCACAGTCCTGGGGACTCAGGTTTCAGGGACTTATAGTCCCAGGAAAAGAGCTCACAAGACAGCTTCTCTCCCCTTCAGGGACACACCTCTACTCACTTAGCACTCTTTCTAGGCCTTCTAAAATGCTAGCCCCTGCCTGTGCCCACCCCAACAGACTTATTCCCCCAGATCATAGGAGAGGGATGGGCTAGAGCGGGGGAGCTGAGGGCAGAGGCTAGAACACATGTCAGAGCTACAAGGGTTCCTAGGTAATAAACCATCATAGCAGGAGACAATTTTTGAACTTTGAACATAGAATATTATGGCTGGAAGGAATCTTTGAACTTAGAATGTTTAAAATGGAAGACAGAATGTCAAAGCTGGAAGGAAGCATAGAACAGAGGACTTAGAATGTTTGAGCTGGACAGTACATTAGAACATACGATGTCGGGGCTGAAAAGGGCATGAACATGGACTCCACTGCAGAAAGTGATCTTTGAACATAGAACGCAGAATGGAGAGGTAGAAGGGACCGTGGAACACAGCACATAGATCACAGCAGGAATGAATTTAGAACATGGAACACAATGTCAGAGCAGGAAGAGGATGGATACAAGATGTTAAAACAGAACATAGGATACAAGCTAAAAGCAGTCAGAGAACACAGAATGTTAGGAAATAGATTGTCAGAGCCAGAGTCACTTTAGACTCTCCTATCTAATGCCCACATTTTAGAGATGAGGAAGTTGAGGCCCAGGCAAAGATAGAGATCTAGAGACCAAGAAGCAAAACAAATATACTCAATATTTGTTGAGTGGATTTGATAACCTATTTTTTTCATCCTTTCTCAGCCAGATGGGAATCTACCTCTTCCAGGGAAGTAATTTCCTCTACATATTTCCTTTGCCTCCTGTAGGTACCCAGTTAAAGAGCTTCATGTTGCAAATCTTACTTGCTATGAAGTCCTTATCTCATCTCCACTTCTGCTGCTCTCTCAGAGAAACCCCTAAGACTATTAGAGTAGGAAGGATTGGCTCCTCATATCCCATGTTCAAAAGCCAAGGACCACAGGGTCCTCCCACCTCCTAGCCAGTCCCTAGTGTCCCATTTCTGGCTCTGGCTGCTCAGCCACAGCCCAAGGACTTAATGCTGAGAGACTTGGATGTGTGTTCAAAGACCTGGCATGGACCCATTTGCCCTCTGCCTACTCATCCCTCATCACTGCCCAGTAGGGCAGCTCCCTTCAGCCTTGGCCCCAGCCCCAGCCAATGCAGAAAGGGGCTCTCTACAAGGCCCACACTTGTCAAGTACATCCATCTGCCCATCTTGACTGGTCAAGCAGCCCTTCCAACAAGCCAGCAGGGCAGCCTGGGCTGAACTCACACTCTTACACAAGCCTGAAGGGCCTGGGAACAGATCATCAAATCTCACCCCACCCACAGATAAAGAAAACAAGGCTCAGAGCCAGGAAGGGACCTGCATAAGGTCACACAGTGAGTTTGTAGCAGAGCCCAGACTGAGCCACAACAACCTGAGGGAGGCTGAGTATGTATTCTCAATCCCATTTCACAGATGGATCAATAAGAATTACCTCAAAACATATGGCCAGTAAGAGACTATTTCCTAGTATGGCAGTATCTCCTCTCCTACCATCAGCGGGTCAGGAGCATCAACTTCACAGATATCCTCGCTTCTCCACACACACACCCCGAGCTTCTGTGGATTTTATCTTTAAATCTCAAGAGCTGAGAACAATGGCCTTGTATGCAGTAGATGCACAATAAATGTCCTTTCCTCCCAACTGTCCAGAGACTACTGGATAGGTATGGGCCCTGGTCCCTCTCGGGGGGAAGGGAGATGAGGCAAGGTTCTACTCCACTTGGAAAGCCTCTTACTCTATTGTAAGAGTGACCCATCCCCTTCCCACAACAAAACAAACAAAAAACTTAAACTCACCAAACTGAAAAATGTGGGTGCGGTCCTTGGCATCCCCAATGGAATCAGCGCTGCCACCGCTG
Organism: Trichosurus vulpecula; assembly: GCF_011100635.1. NCBI lineage: Eukaryota > Metazoa > Chordata > Mammalia > Diprotodontia > Phalangeridae > Trichosurus > Trichosurus vulpecula. The sequence goes on along the minus strand of NC_050574.1, from coordinate 71,966,066 downwards.
CTGCCGGGGAGCCCCTCTCAGGAGCTTGTTCTCCTGAAGCATTGGAACCGAGCCTTTGATTTACCAGCCAAATCCACTCACAGTTACCCCAAAGTGATCAGGATGGGTTCCCTGAGGAAGGTGGCATCACAGGAAGGTTTAGAATGAGGAGGGGCCCCCAGGGCTGCCTCTTGCCCAGAGCCCCGCCCCATCTGTGTCTAATCCAGGGGCCCAGAGGACCTGGCATGTCCCCTCCCACTGCCTGGAGGAGAGATATCATCCCAGTTGGGGTTTCAAAAGCCAATTGTGAAGAATGAAATCCTGGGTTCATCTGCCTGGCTTCAGGCCTGTAGGCTCCGCTGCTAGGAACAGACATGGGTCCCAGACCTGATAGGCTCCCCCAGTGTACTCCCCCCTATGACCCCAGCTCATTACTAGCATCAACTCCCTCCTGCCTGGGCTCCTCCCAGGGCTGGAGGCTGGGGGCTGGGGGCTGGGGGCTGGGGCCAGGGTCACTGTGGCCTCACAGGTGTGTCCAAGAATAGGCAATTCATCAACAGCCACAAGCACACGGAGACAAGCACACACATAGCACAGAGTGAAGCAAACACACACACAGGGACACATATAGAAAGACAGGCACACACACACACACACAGATACACAACCCAAGCAGATGTATTCTTGAGTACACACCCTAAGAGACCTAGAGATAGCCAAGGAACAGATCAAGGCGCTGGAAGCACGTGTCTGCCCTGGGTTGTAGAGGATTGTCTCCCCAGAGTCCAGGCCAACAGCCCCCCAACCAGAAGCACACACAGAGGGACCATGACATGCACATTCACACACACACACACACACACACACACATAACCTTAGAGGACTGGACTCACAGGGAGATGCTCATGGAGAGGTGGCCATAGAGGCTTGCATGCAAACACACACAGAGACAAGCCAAGAGACACACAAGCATCAAACACACACACACACACACACACACACACACACACACACACACATACGGCTGCTGGCGTTGGGGTATCTTACCGGCAACTGCAGAGTCTGAGGGTGAGGTTCAGGCAGAGCTCTGAGCCCATGCGTCTCTCTCTCTCTCTCTCTCTCTCTCTCTCTTCCACACAGACATACACGTATGCTTGCAAGCGCGCGCGCACACACACACACTCACACAGATACACACACACACACACTCACATAGAGCCTAGTCTGGTGGCAGGAGGGGGGACGACAAAGGAGGAGCATAGGAAGGTTTCCGGAGGGAGGGGGCGGGGGCGGGAGCAGATCTCATCTCCATGGCAACCATGCTGACCCAATTCTCCAGCCCGACCCGAGAAGGGATTGGAGGGGGGAAAGGGGTGCGGCCCAAGTTGGACTGGGGTTCCTTGAGATCCCATTCTCCCCTCTTTTCTTGGGACAGAAACTCAAACCCAGATAGCTGAAAAGGTCCTCGGATATTATCCACCACCATATACCCTTCCACCTTTTCATAAAAGAGGAAACAGGCTCCAAAGGGGGGCAGTGACTTGACTAAGATCATAGAATCTTATGGGTCTGTAGGATTTGAAGGGCTCTGCAAGGCACTTTGCTATGTAAAAATGAAATGAATCCAGCCCACAAGGAGTTTGTTATTGGTCCAGTCCAGCTGCCTCCCATTTACAGAAGGGTAAACGGAGGCCCACTGAGATGAAGAACTTGTCCACAATCACACAGCCAGACTAGTAGTAACTCAATCACAAATTAATTTAGTAGAGCCCAGGGACAGGAAGGCAGGACTACAAAGCTTTCTGGCAGAGCTGGACAGGCAAGGCAGGGCACAGCACTCAGCCAGCCCAGTACCAATCTCCTGAACTGGAAGTCACAGATCTGGCATCTCCCATCCCCACTGCCAGAAGACTCCTTCTTTCCTCCTCTGTTTCCCTCCAGTTCCCAGCCCTCAGGATCGATCTCTCCTTTGGGTGTTTCCAGGCTGAGATGTAGAAGCACAAGCTGGGGTGGAGGGACTATAGCTAGGGATGTGTCTATTCAATTCAAGAAATAGTTATTAAGTGCTTACTGTAGGCAGACCCCTGGACTCACTGCTGGAGAATAAGCCCATTTTAGATAACACAAGCTCCCTTCCTACTCCTTGGAGTACACAAGTCTCATAGAGGAATATCAACAGATAACTATGCCACAAAATACCTAAGAGCTTTAAAGTGTTACAAAATTAAGTAGTACTACATGACATCTGAGGAGGATGGTCATTCCCGAAGTCAGGATAAAGCTTCCTGGAGGAAGAGGCATTTGGATTAAGCTTTAAAGAATGAATGAATTCAATGGAGGGAAGGTAGACATTTCAGGCATAGAGAAAAAAGGAGGAGCAAAAACTTAAAACAGGGGGCATGAGGCTGTAGAAGAACTTGGGTGACAGGCAAAGAGGCTTGAACTTTAATCTGTTGGCAATAGGGAGCCAGAGAACACTTTTTGAAAGAAAAGGTGATTTGATTCCTTGTGGGGGATATTCTGGAGGGCTTTGTAAGGAAAGCAGCATGGCATAACGGACAGAGGACTGTATTTAGGGATCGCAGGGCCATGGTTTGAATTTGGACTCTGAACACTAGTAGCTAGCACTTATGTAGTGTATTAAATATGATCTCCACAGTGATGCTGTGAAGTAGGTGCTATTTAATATTATCTCCATTTTACAGATTAGGAAAGTGAAGCACAGACAGGTTAAGTGACTTGCCCAGGGTCACCAGTGACAAAATCATTTACTCTCCTGGAGCCCCCACTTCCCAATACACAAAATAAGGGGGTTAATTTTGATAGTTTATACCATCTCTTCCAGCTCAAAATATGCCCTGTGAATTTTCTGTCAAGCTCAGGATGTTCTAGAGGGTCCCTGAAATTCTTTCCAACTCTGAAATTTTCATCAGAAAGATGAAAGATTTCATCAGAAAGATATATTAGATAAGGGACAGAAAGGAAATGGAAAACTGATTGGAAAACTATTGAATAGCGCAGGTGGGTCGTAATGATGGATTGAACTAAGTTGGTGGTAGTGAGACTGGAAAGGACAGTTTCAAGCTCTCTTAGGGAGTTAAAAAACTCCCTATGATTGGACATAAGAGGTGAGAGACAGGAAAGAGTCAAAAATAACCTCAAGGTTAGAAACAAGAACATTCAGGTAGATGGTAGAGCCACAGCCAGAAAATGGCAAAGCCAGAAGGAGAAGCAGGTTTAGAGGAAAAGAATAAGCTCAGTCTGAACAGGTTGAGATTGAGGTATGGGGCAGGACATCCAGGTGACCATGTCCTGAAGACAGTGAGAGTTGTGGATCTGAAGCATAGGAAGAGATCAGAGCTGAAGATGGGTATTTATGTAAAAGTTCTTTATTTTTATATAATCAAGATTTGGGGGCTTATTTGCATGAAGCCATGGAAGTGAATGAGACTGCCAAGGGAGAAACTATATATAGAGAGCAAAGAGTCTTGTGGACTACTTGAGTTTAAGGTGTGGGAGTAAAAGGGGGTTAGCAGAAATAGGGAAAGATTGGTCCAAGATGTAGGAAGACAAAGGGAGAACTTCCCTCCTCTTTAAGACAAGGGAGAAGGACACATATTGTTCTTTGTCCCCTAACAATTGGACCTTGGGTGGAGTCAAAGGAACTGACATTGGGAGAAGACTTCTTGGCCAAACTGAGTCCTTTAAGTGTCTCTCCAGGTGAGGTTTGGGGGAGGAGAAGTGGGTTAAGCTAGCAGGACAAGTGACCAGGGGCTTGGGCTAGTGTTGCTTCTCCCAATTCCACATGACTCAAGCCTGGGCAAGGGCCAGTGTAATGTTTTAGAGTCCTAAGCTGGGGGCCAGAACATTTAGGTTCTAGCCCTGGTTCTGTTGACTTGCGATTTGACCTTGGATAAGTAGATCTTTTTTTCTGTGTATCAGTATCCTCAGCTATAAAATTGGGGAGGTGTTAAGTTGGGTTATTTCTAAGTTTTTTCCCAGCTTTGGCATTCTACATTCTGTGCTCTAACATGCTGTGATTTTCTCCTCTGCTTTAGGGGGACCAGCGAAGATGGAAGAGTTCTCTTTGAAAGGCAGGGACCAAGGAGAAACTGAATGTGGGGGAACCCTCTCCCTTAAGGGGCCCATGGATTGGATCAGGGGAGGGATCAGGAACTGCAGGGTTTAGTGAGACTCCAGGGATTTGGAGGAGAGAAAGATAGGCGAGGTTAGTGGGATTCGGGCAGCACCATGGACAGCAGTCGCCAGGCAGGCTGGCAGGCAGTAGGAAGAGGAGCCGGCAGGGGGTCCCTGGGGCTTCCCAGCAGGCCCCAGGCCCTGCCCCCCTCCCCTCGCCCACAAGGCAAGTGATCACAGTTTGCAGCCTCATCAATATTTCAAAAAGTAACTTTCTTCAGGGGCAGAGCCTGTTACAACCCTTTTCCTCCCTCCCCCACTACCCAGGCAGCTTCTCTGCTGGAAGGAGAGAGGGAAGCTATCCTAGCTTTCCAGCCTAGATCCTATAGATAGATAGTCACAGAATATTTGAGCTGGAAGAGCTTTTAGAGGTTATCTAGACCAGTCCCTTCTCTTTACAGATGGGAAACTGAGGCCCAGGTTGAAGAATTGACTTGCCCAAAGCCACACCGTTAGCTTCAGACCCCAGACCCTCCAACTCCAAGTCCAGTGTTCTTCCCACTAGGCAAGCTACCATTCCATAGAGGCAGTAGCAGTAAAGTTTGGAGATTGAACTGAGGGAGATAAGGCCCAAAATGGGCTCCTTTTGAGCCCCAAGAGTATGGTGGGGAAAGGTGCTTTAAAATCCTAGAATTCTAAATTCTCAGAGACCACATATTATATAGAAGAGGATGCTGAGCTCTCAGAGATGAAGTTACTCACCCAAAATCATACAGTGGGGCTGTAGATGGAAAATCGTGGACTAGAAGCCATCTCCTGACTCTTTGTCAAGGGTTCTATTCTGTACATGCTGTTTCTGCCTCCCTCCTCCCAAGGAGTGGGGAGAGGAAACCAAGGGTAGGAGGCTGAGAAGGGGGAAAGAGCATATTTTTTTCTTCTGCAACTTTGTTCCTGTCATTTTTCTGCTTTTCCCCTCCTTTCCAAATCTTTTCAAGGCCCATCTGGAACTCCACCTCCTCCAGGAAGCCTTCCTTGACTACTATACAGCTTGTAGTGAACTCTCCCTTCCTCTACTACCACCATGATAATTACAATAACTTACATTAATATGAGCTCCTACAGCTCCCACATCTCTGACATATTCCCTACTAGAATAAATGCTCTCCGAAGGCAGGTTCGAGGTCTTTGCCATCTTGTCCACAGAGGAGGTCTTACTGAAAGGTGGACAAAGAGAAACTAGCCCTGAGCCCAGCCAGAGTAGATTGACTGGAGTCTAAGTGAGCTGGGAAGTATAGGTGGCTAGCCCACTCTTAAACAGTGGTTAGAGCACTGGATCTGGAGTCAGGAAGAACTGAGTGAAAATGTACCCTCGGACAATTACTAGCTGTGTGACCTTGGGCAAGTCACTTGACTTCTGTTTTCCTCATTTTTCTCAACTGTAATTACTATTAGTAGGCAACAAAAGCAATGGGAAAATCTTAACCCCCAGATATTCCTTGAACCATCCCATCTGATCTTGAGAAGCACTCCATATTGCTTTCTTCAGGGCTGAATTCTATGGGATCCTTGCTGGGCTGGGAGTGGGAGAATCTGAGGAGGAGGAACACTGGTGAAGCTGGCTGAAAAGTCCCCTTCAGTGTAAACATAAGAGGATAATTTGGCATAGTCTGTAAGTCTGATGGTGGTGAGCTATGGAGAAAATCCCTCTAAGCATTCCTGAACTGGCCTGGGGGCCACCTGATATCCCCCCACGGATCTAGACCAGCCAGACCTTTCTGAGGTTAAATTTACCTCTCCTTCCCCAGGACCCCCAGCTTCATCAACAAGGCTGTAACTGAGCTTGCCCTGGGAGAGAAGCTGGAGAGAGAAGGAGGCCTTGGGGAATAGGTCCCCTGTGTATGGCCCGTGTGTAAACAAGGCTGTTCCCAGGGGCTCCAATTGTTCTCCATCTTTGTCTAAGGAGAGCTGTGGAGGGAGGGAGACCAGGGGAAGGAGGCTGGGAATACGAAAGGCCATAGGTCTATAGGGAAGAGCAGAGGACCTGCCTCTGGGCCATAATCAGCATCATCAACCCTGGCATGGTATGTGTGTGACCCGATCCTTACAGACTCACAGAATTGTAGACAGTCAGAGCTAGGGAGGGTCTGAGGATTCCATTTAAGAAACATTCAGCACCTCCTATGTGTAGGGTGCTGAGTGTTGGGTGCATGGAGGCAAAGACGAAACCCTCCCTGCCTTCAAGGATCTTACATTCTACTGGAACACAGAGCGTAGAATGTCAGAGCAGGGAGGACCCAGAGAACACCTTTAAACCTAGAAGGGCCTTAGAAAGCATTGAGGAAACAAGTTCATAGAGGTGAGGACTGGCCCAGATTCACACAGAGTAGGGATTCCAACCCAGATCTTCTGATTCTCAGTTCAGGGCTTTGGCCACTACCCTGAAAGCAGAGTGCACCAAAACCCTTTCTCATTTAGCCTTTCATTCTTTCTTCACAACAGGGAGGGAGAGAGGGAGAGAGAGAGAGAGAGAGGGAAAGAAGGAGAAGGATAGAGAGACAGAGACAGACAGAGACAGAGAGACAGAGACAAAGAGACAGAGACGGAGAGACAGACAGAGACAGAGAGACAGACAGACAGAAAGAATGAGAGAGAGACAGAGAGAACAAGAGAGAGAGACAGAGAGGGAACAAAAGAGCAACAGAGAGAACAAGACACAGAGAGAGAGACAGAGACAGAGACAGAAACAGAGATACAGAGACAGAAACAGAAAGACAGAGAGACAGAGACAGAGAGAACAAGAGAGAGACAGAAAGAGAGAGAACAAGAGAGAGGAGAGAGAGGAAGAGAAAGAAAAAGGAGAGGGAGGGAGGAGGAGGAGGAGAGAGAGAAAGAATGAGAGAAACAAGAGAGAGAATATGAGCTTGTTAGCCCCTTTGATAGATGCAGAAACTGAGGCCAGAGTAGGGAGATGAGAGAACCTGTAGTCTTGGAGAACGGGGAAGCAGAGGATCAGGGAGGGGCAGAATGGGGACAATCAGGGCAGGCTGAAGCGAGAGCACTCACACGGTGCTAATGAAATAAAACCACGAGTGCCCCCCCCTTCTCCACCCTACCCCTCCCAGGGGACCCTCTTGGCTCCAGCTGATGCAATGCTCAGGCTGGCTAATTGTTTTTGTCTCCCTACTTAAAGGGACCACAACCTTCAACAGTGATATCCCCACCCCCATACACTCCTGCCTTCTGAGGCCATATGGGAGGGGGCTTTCAACTCGCCCCAGAAGGTGACAGCAAGTGCCCAGGTCTGTGGTCTCTCTCCTCGTTCCAGTCCTTTCAAGTTCTCACCTTTTCTGGAAACCTTAAGATCTTATATAAATTTAAGTTGTTCTTATTTCTCGTATTTGACAAGGGGAGGCCTCTACCCCTTGGGCTTTGGTGCTCACAGTGATTCTGAGGGCAGCACTCAGGCCCAAGCCCTCCCAGGTTGGGGATTCCCTCTCTAGCACAGGGGCACATAACCTGGAGTCCACCGATTGGTTTCAGGGGGCTACGAAGTCGAACAAAATTCATTCATCTTTATTTTCACTATTTCTCTTTTTCTTTTCACTTGATTTCAGATTCCCTTCAATTACTTAAGAATATTATTTTGAGAAGGGGTCCATAGTCTTTACCAGATTGCCCAAGGGGTCCAAGACACAAAAAACATGAAGAACTTCTGCTCTAGCAGGATGCTGGTGGGTCCTGACGCATCTTTGCTGCTGAATAGGACCTAGATATTCTCATGCAGTCATACCCAACCCAACCTCAGTGGTCTGGGAGCAGCCAGTGATCCCTACTGGGTGTCCTGGTGGGGTGAATGGGAAGAGCCAGACTCTGAGTGCCTGAGCCCTCAACCCCTTTGTCTGGACAACTATGTGTTCCCATGGCCAGTCAGGGAAGGGATTAAACTTGGCCCCACTGGAGCAATAGGTGGAAGGCATTATGAGGAAGATTTTGGCTCATTGTAATGAAAAGCTTCCAATGAACAGGGCTAGTGAGAAGTGGAATGTGCTGCTGGGGGATAGTGAAAAACAAGTCCCTGGAAGTCTTCAAGCAGAAGGCTTGGCTGGTTCCTCTCTTGGATTCTCAGGACTTTGCCACCATGGCCCCTTGTGGGCAGCTTTGCCCTTTCCCATTCCCCCTCCTTCTCCCTTTTCTATGTTGACTTCTTCCTTTAGAATGTAAGTTCTTAGTGGGCAGTGACCATTTTTTCTTCTGGCTTGTGTTTGTATATCCAGCACTTGGCACAATGGCTGGCACATAGTAAGCATTTAATCCACGCTTGCTGCCTGCCTGTGTAATGACTACTTGTCATACCCACCTCCAGGGTTCTGAAGAAAGCACATTGCAAACCTTCCTTCTATATAAGGGGGAGTTATTATTATTATAATTAGTTGCTGTTGTTACAAAGGAGCTTCTTGTTCAGGTATGGATTGGACCAGGTGCTTTGTGATGCTATAAGAATGGCTGCCCTTTCCCTCACTAGAGGACACTTGGAGATCCAGGGAAGGCCGTCTCCACACACGCTCCCCCCAGAAGCCTTTGGTCTGCCTTGATATCCTGGTACTAGTCAGAGCCACCAGGGAGGGGAGCGCTAATGAGGGGAATCAGGAAAGGTACTTTGTAGGAGAGAGAGAGCTTGAAAGTAGCTAGAGGAGGGAGGGCATGCCAGGCCTAGGAGACAGACTGTAAGAAGCCATGGAGGTAAGAGAGAGAATGTCATCCATGGGGAAGAGAACATAGGTCCATTGGGCTGGAAAGTAGCACGTACTGGAAAGTAATGTAAAATCACTGGAAGTTGAAGCCAGATTGTAAAAGGCTTTAAATGCTAAACAGTAGTGTTTGAAATTCCTAGGGAGCCAATGAAGCTTTTAGAGCAGGGGAGCACCATGGTAATACTGCCTTAGCCCCAGTTCCAAGGCCCTTTGGGTGGAGGCTCCTTTCTCTGTTCCCACTGTTCCTTCTTCCCTGCTTCCCTACCTCTTTGATCTGGAGAATTTTTCCATTTGAGAATGTCATCTGGGAAGGACCTTAGAACTCAGCTCATTGAAGATGTCAGATGTGGAAGGGTTCCTAGCTACACAGAAACATAGAATGAAGGAGGGGCCACGTCACAAAGAATTTTTGATCTGGAAGGGATCTTTGAATAAAGACTGGAGGGACTGTAGAACGCAGAATGCCAAGGCTGGAAGGGCCCTTCAAACAGAGAATTTCGTAGCTGACAGGAGCCTTAGAAATAACTGAATACCATCTCCTCATATTGCAGATAAGGAAATTTAGGCCAAGAGAAGTGACTGGCCCAAGGTCAGCAGCAGAACTAGGGTTGGATCTTGGGTCTCCATTTCACTCCCAACTCATATCACGGCTATATTCATTCTTCTCCCTCATAGCCAAATGAGGCATGTTGGCCCAGACTGAGTCTCCCAGAGGAGGCATGTATATGTGAGTGGGGAATGGGATGTGTGTGTTTGGGGAGGGGGGATTAATCCATATTTTAGGTGGAACCCCAGCTGGAGATATGAAGGCAGATGGAGGTGTGGCCAAAGACAGTTTAAGCACAGACCAGGCTGACTCCTGGAGTTATCCTATAGGGCTGAGAAATGGGAGGAATGGGAAAAATGAGAAAGAGTAGTCTGTAAGGATGGGGCCTGCTCAGAGCCAGGGAAATCTAGCCCCAAATCTGGACCAATAATCCAAGGCCTTTGGACCCAGAGTCCCCAGGCTGGGGATCAACCTCTGCTACTGTCCTTAACGTCTTCTCTTCCCTGGAGCCTTCTCTTGATACACATGTCCATCCCCCCAGGAAGCTCAGGCTTTATTATCACAGCCTAATTGGCTGCTGGCAGAGGTAATAGCAGGGTTGGGAGGGGGGAGTTTAACCTGCTTGTGGCTGGGCCCAGGGGAATAGAAGAGGGGCCCTTAGGCTTTAGGGATGGGGAGAGAGTGATAGTGGCCCTCATCTATACAAGGGAGGGCCTATAGTTCAATGGAGACTCTCTGATCTGCTTGCTTTCCTGGGAATTATCAATTCTCTTAATAGCTGGTAGAGATGCCATCTGGGCCAGCGCCCTGCATCTGAGAAGGCTTTCTGGGGACCTGAAGAGTACAGAGGAGGATCATTTACTATGGATTGCATCAAACATACAGAACCAACCCTGAGAAGTGGTAGGGAGTCTATTACAGAGCCCACGACACGGGTGGCCGGAGAAGATCTTAACTGTGGCAGTCTCCCCACCCTGTCCTCAAACTAGATACACAGAGCCTCTAAACATACCCAGTAATTTGCAGAGAGTAGGTGCTTGAGAAAGCTTTGTTTGAAAGGTAGTGCTATGTTGGGCTTGAACCTCAGTTTCTCCAAGTGCAAAATAGGATTAATGATACTTGTACTGACTACCTCCTGGAGTTGTTGAGAGGGTCAGATGAGCATCTGATGGGCATTCATCCAGTCTCTGCTTGAATAGTGTTAGAGATGAGATGCTCACTATCTGCCAGTGAAGTGCTATTGATAGAAATGGGAGCTCATGCTAGCAATGGATTGAATTAAAGCTTGCTTAGCACAAGCTGTTACAAATTGTAAGATCAACAATTAATTTCAATAACCATTTATCAAGTGTACCCACTTTACACTTGGCCTTGTCCTGAGGAAGATGTAAAATACACAGAAGTCAGGAAGCTTGCCTCCAGTCCACCAGTATCAACACAGAATTGATAGTTGAGGAAGACCTTACACATCAATTAACTCCAAACCCTCATTTTGCAAATGAGGAAAAGGAGACCCAGAGAGGTTAAGTGAGTTACCTATGGTCACACAGGAAGTAGCAAGCCCCCAGAGCTTTTTTTTCCATTACTGAATAATGCATCTCAAGACCAGAGTCACTTCTAACCCAAACTGGAGCCTGATGGTGTTGGGATAGCAGGGAAGAAGCAGATATGGTCACTTCTATCCTGTCATGGGGCCAATATCCTGCCCTGCCCCCTTCTTCCATTGGACTCATTCCAAGCTAGTTCCCTCTGAGCCCACCTTCTCCCTAACACAATCCCAGCCAAATCTTCCTCTCTCCCATCCTTTGGCCTCCTGAGAATTGACACACACCAGGACTTGGGGCCCTTCAGCCCACCTTCCAGATACCTTTGCTCAAAAGGCATCCCACAGAAAATGAATCCAAGCTTCCTCCTTTCCCCAATGCCTCAAGAGCTTCTGGAAGAAAGAGGGTCAATAGCCACACCATCCCCTCCCCTACTGGTGTAAGAATGGGTACCCTTTTTGGGGGTAAGCCGCCTCCATTAAGCACGGAAAGCTGAGCTGGGCCACCACCCACACTGGTGCTCCCTTTGCTCAGCAGCTCTCAGAGTCAACGGAGCTCTCTCAGAAGCCAGGGCAGCCCCTGAAAACCAAAGGACCCTTAGCTCGATTTGTAGTTCAACTCTCCCTTTTCCCCGACTCTTCCCTATCTTCTTCCTCTGCTTTGGTTGGCCCCTGGTTGGGGGAGGGAGAAGATGACGAGAAGAGGGAAAGAGGGAGGACCCCTTCAGGCACAGATTGGAGCAAGAGATCTCTCAGCACTTTACACAGAGAGTAGCTGATTCGCTGGTCCCCTCGTTTTCCAGGGAAGATCTCTAAGAGCTTTATAAACAAGACAGTTGTTGCCAGTTTCCACAAGGGCTCAGGACTCCGCCTCTTGGGAAACTGAGGATGGTATGGAGGGAGACCCTCGGGTACCCCAAGGAGGCACCACATCCCCCCACCCCACAATCCCCATCTCACTCACCAGAGCTGGCGCCGCTTCTAGGATGCACACCCCTAGCCCCAGCTCCAGCCCCACCTCCAGCCCCACCTGTGACCCGCCCTGTCGCGGCCACCGCCACCTCCCAGGCTGGGCGGGGCAAGATCGGCAAGTCAGCCTTATGGGCGGGGGTTGTTGGTTTGGACCGTGCGAATGCTCCAAGGGGCTGAAGCCAGAACCAGACTTCCTCTATCCCTGTGCCCTCGCTTCAGCCAGCCATTCAAGGTTTGGGGAGCAGACTGCAGAGCGCAGCGGGAGGGGTGGGACTTGTTACGGTCATTACTTAGTGTCCCGCACTAAATAAAGCCGGGACGGGAAAAGAGGCAGAATCGGTACCTCCAGAGAGGACGATCTGAGTATCTCTGGGTAGGAGTCCCAGCGAACCTGCCCCAGGCCTGTTCCCAGCCACTCCTCCCCTCCCTTCCGCTCCCCTCCCCTCCCCTCCCGGAGGAGCTTTTCCCCCTTACGCCACCGACGGTTCTTCCCGGGCCTTTTAACACCCAGGCAGCCATAGGGGCCACCTCCTACTTATGGTTTCTCTGAAATGTCTCTGTCCCTCTATCCTGCATTCTCTCATCCTCATCCTAGGGCAAAAACCTCTAGGAAGCGTAGCCAGGGTCCTGCCTCGGTAGAGAAACAAAAGTCCTCCGACCTTCAGAGACCCTAATTTTGTAGATGGAGAAATTGATGCTCTGGAACCAGACATGGGCCCAAGCCCAGACTTTGTCCCCTGATTTGTTGTTGTGGTTCCCCTCCTAGATTGGACCCGCGGAGGATGTTTTAATCCTCCCGCTGGCTATGACTCCCCCGGTCTGGGCGCATTAAACCGCTCAGCCTGGCATCACTGTGGTTGCACTCTCCCTATGGCCCCGGGCAAGGAAATGCCTGGCGGGAAACATCGTCGCCTTCTCTAGTTGGCTATTCACTGGAGATGTCCCCCGGCTGCGCGGGGCCCTCCGGGTTCAGAAGCTCGGCTGGCACCGCGTGGGTAGGGGAAACTGGCAGGTGTTGTTCTGGCCTTGCCTTCTGCTGCCTCCCGGCGGACATCACGGGAATCGCAGACCTTGGACTCCTGTTAAAGGATCGTTCTTCCATCCTTCGGCTAGCTCCAAACAGGCCTGGGTCTGGCCCTGGCCTAGAAGTGGACACACTTCCCAAGGCTCCCTGAAAGAATCTGCCCCTCGGATTTCCCTTTCATATGGTGGCTCTCCAAGGACTGTTACCAGTCAAAGGACCTGATAATGATATGAATCACTCATCAACAAGCATGTATTAAACATCTTGGTGTGTCCAGTGCCAGGGATACAAAGAAAGGCAAAAAAAAATCCCTGCCCTCAAGGGGCTTACATTCTAACGGGAGAGATGCCATGCCAACCACTCTGTACAAACAATATATAGACAAGATAAGCTGCACATTTTTCAGAGGGAAGGCGCTAGCTGGGCAGGGTTTCTTGTGAAAGGTGGGGTTTTAGCAGAGACTTGAAGAAAGCCAGGCAGAGATTCTGATGGGCTTCTAACCACAGATAGCAGTGTTTGTATGATTATTCTGATTTTACAGATGAAGAAACTGAATCTCAAGGAAGGCAAGTGGGTTGTCCAGGGTCACAAGCTAATGTGTCCCAGCAGAGATTCTGACTTGTGTCCTTTTTCTCTTCTATGCCAGATGACCTAACTTCCCTTTCTCATAATCCCTTACCAGCTTTTCCTGGCTCTTGGGCTCCTGTGCCACAAAGTCCTAATCCAGGAACACTTTTCATCTGTAGGAGGCTTTAGGTCCAATCCAGTCTGTACAGGGGTGCTCCCAGATGAATCTTCTTAAAAGCTGGCTCTTGTCACTACCCTTCAGTAGGTCCCCATTACTTCCTGAATTAAATCCAAATTCTTTTGTTTAGTATGCATAGCCCTCCACAATCTGGCACTGCCCTTCCTTTCCAGTCTTCCCTTTCACAATGCCATGCTTAGAACTCTGGAGTCCAGCCCAATTGGCCTACTCATCATCTGCTGTCCAAGGCCTGTACTCTCCCAAATCCTGGGCCTTTGGTCACTTTGTTTCTTCTCCCAGAAATGCCCTCCACTTATGCCCTGTTGGACTCCTTCCTATTCTTAGAAGCCCAATTCTTAAGCATCACCTCCTTCAATAAGTACAAAGTTAGACAAGCATACTGTAGGCCTTTGCTTATTAGTTTAAGGAGACTGAGGACAGGGTTTTGTTCTTTGCTCCTCAAAATAGTCTTTTGAAGTAAGGTAGGTACTATTCTCCCCATTTTAATAACAAAGAAACTGAGGTTCAGACAAGGGAAGGAATTGACCCAAGGTCACCCAGTGAGTAAGTCAGGATTAAACTGGTCTCCTTCCTGATTTTCAACCCAATTATCTTTCCATTGGCTTCTTTTGTTTCTTCATGGACATATGTGCTTTAAGCAGTCAGATGGCTTGGCACAGGGGCTGAACCCCCTCATCCTCCAGGGGAGTATATCTTTCTGGGTAGGAGAAAAGGGCAGAACTCTCCTCCAAGATAACAGGCTGCTAGAAGATTATTGAGCCTCCCTGACCCTCTTATTCCCCACCCCAAATTGCTCTTAGAACTTGGGTTTCTGAACTTGAAGCTACTGCTAAGATCTCACCCTGAATCCCTTCAGTACTACCCTTGTTGAAACTGAGGAAGGGACAGGGCACCTTGGGGCAGAGCTGGTCTCTCTCTTGCTCTGCCTTACTGCTGGCTCTATGCCTGCTGGATTGATTTAAGACTTTCCGGGAGCCTGTCTGAAGACTCAGGTTTCAGGATCTGATCTATCCCACCCTGAGCCATTTGAACAGGGCCCATTCCCTTCCTAGCTATTAAGACTTCCTGCCTTCCAGCATTCTGAACCCCTGCCAGTACCCTGTTCTCAGCTTCCTCAGGCTAATAAGTACCATCCTGCAGCATACAAGCCTCATTTTGCACTATCCAAAGCACTTTCATATTTATTGGATCATTTGATTGTCATAGTAACCCTGGGATGGAGGGAAGGGTAGGGCAAGGGTTATTCCTTTCCAGTCCTGGGTTTTTTTCTTCTTCTTTTAGATTTGGAGAAATTGAAGCCATGGTTTGGCCAAGGTCATACACTGAGCCAACGGATGAACAGGGGTCTAAAACCTAAGTTTCCAAGATAATTTATGATATATAGGCTGTTTAGCCTGGCAGCTCCCTTCTGGGGAGATTGTTGAAAAGAGCTCTACAAAAAGCCACTTAGGTTTGAGACCCTTCAGATTTGTATCTTGCTGTCTCTGACACTAACTCACTGGGGGACCTTGGACAAGTCACTTAACTCTCAAGGCTCAGCCTCTTTATACACTAAAAATATGTGTGTCAAATATATATAATACGTACATATAATATATGTAATGTATACCTATATCACATATGTTCATGTGTGTATATGTCTATTTATATACCTGGTGGTTTCACTTACACACCAATGCAGATCCATAACTCATTTGTAATGTATTATAAGGAGAGTTGCCCAGTTTTCTGAAGAGTTAAGTGACTTGCTCATGGTCACTCAGCTAGTATATATCAGAAGCAAGGCTTGAACCCAGAGCTTCCTGGCTCTAAGGCTGGTCCTCTATTTACTATGCCATGTTGCCTTTCAATTATAATATTTATAGAGTGCTTCAAGGTTTGTGAAGCACTTGCTGTTTCATTTGATCCTCAAAACCGCCCTGGGAGATAGGTGTTGTTGTTATCTCCATTTTACAGATGAGGAAACTGAGGCACAGAGCATTTAAGAAACTTGCCTGGGGTTACATATGTAGTTAAGTGTCTGAGGCAGGATTTGAACCCAGTTCTTGTTGACTCCAATTCCAGCCCTCTCTCCACTGAACGAAGCACCTGGCTGTCTAGTCGCACATACATCATTTCATTTGCTCTTCTCAGCCCCCTTGTAAGAGAGGTACCAGATGAGGAAACGGACACCCAGAAAAGTTAGGACTTGCCCATTGATAGGAAGTGTCCTCTGCCCTGGCATTCATCCGGAGTGTTGTGCACCGTTCTGAGCACTATATTTTAGGGAGGACATTGACAAGTTGTAAGGCATCCACAGGAGGGTGAATCAGGATGGGCAAAGTTCTGGCGATCAGGATATGTGGATCCTGGCATTCTGGGGTGACATGTTAGCAGTTTTCAAATACTCGAAGGACTGTCATATGAAAAAGGGTTTTGCCTGCTTGGCCCCAGAAAGCAGACTCAGGAGCAGTGGCTAGAAGCTGCAAAAGGGCCGATTCAGGCTAGATGTCAGGAAAAGCTTCTGAACAATCTTCCAGAATAGTGACTGCATGCCTCGTTGGAGGTCTGTAACCCACAGCTGGAGGACTACTTGGGTGTGGCATTGTAGAGGGGATCCTTGCTCAGCTTGAGGCTGGATGAGATGATGGCCTTTGACATCACTTTGAACTCTGAGATTCTAGGATTTGGTGAGGTCGCTGCTGGTCACCTTGGGCTTCTGAGAGTAACCAGAGGAGGAGGAGGAGCAGCAGCAGCAGTAATGATAACAATAGCTCACATTTCCTCCATTGACATCCTTCTGTCCCTCATGGTGGTGTGTAAGCTTCCCTGGGTTCCTGAGCACTTTGCTTGTGGAACACAAGCTCTGGCAGGTCTTGCCAAGCTGGATAGGCTTCTAATATAGGCTTGCCCACGGACCATCTTGGATCCAACCTTTTCAGGCGCCACTGATGCAACTTAGGAGTTCTTCAACCAGAGGTAGTCTTGAGAACTGCATTCTGAGTACTCAGGTCAGAGTGGGTGGAGAGTATCAGAGTTGGCAGAAGCAGCTGGGTTGAGGGAAGACATTCCAGGATCAAAGGCACAGAAATGGAAAGTGAAGGGCACATTTAGAGAAACGACATTATTCAGTTTGACTGGGGGACAAGACGAAGGGAAGTGAGCAATGCAATGGACAGCTGGAAAGACAGAGTGGCACCAGATTGGGAAGGCTCTGGAATGCCCCTTTGAACAATCCGACTTTATGCTGTAGGCAATGAGGAGCCACCAAGCCATTTTTAGAATAAATTTTTATTGATATCTTTTGTTTTTATATTACCTACATTTTCCAAAGTAGGTTTTGAGCAGGGATGTAACATGGTCAGAGCTCTGTTATAGGAAGATGAATTAGGTAGTCTGTGTAGGGTGGATTGTAAGATTCCTCCTTCCCTTCAAGAAAGCTGTGTCTTATAATAAAGTATGCATGCTATTTTAATTTTTTTTCTTTCTTGTTTTCCCTTTTGCTCTGATTCTTCTTTCACAACGTGACTTATGTGGAAATATTTAACATGATTGTACATGTATAACCTGTGTCAGATTGCTTGCTGCCTTGGGGAAGGGGAGAGAAGAGAGGGAGGGAGAAAAATTCAGAACTCAAGATTTTATAAAAATGAATGTTGAAAACTATTTTTACATGTAATTGGAAAAATTTAAATACTATTAAGGAAACAAATAATAATAAAGTATGCAGAAAGGGATAAAAAGAAAAAGGTACACAAAACTAAAATATTAAAAAAATTGATGTTATATTCAGTATCCCACACCCATAGTCCCCCATTTATGCAAAAAGTTGGGGGAGGTGCCTCCTCATATCTCTTATTGGAGGTTAAATTAATTTCATGGTATTGAGTTTCAATTTGGGGGGTTTTGTTTTTTCCCTCCATTTACATTGTAGTCATTGTGTAAAATTTTTCCTGATTCTGCTTACTTCACTTACATCAATTCATCTAAATCTTTTCATGCTTCTCTTAATTTTCCATATGTCAGTTCTCAAGGTGAAGTGGTATTCCATTAAATTCATAGACCACAATTTGATTAGCTATTTCCCAAATCGATAGGCATCAACTTTATTTTCATTTCTTTGCTACCATAAAAAGGGCTGCTAGAAATATTTTCTATGCATATTGGGCCCTTCTTTTTGTCCCTGAGCTCCTTGGAGTATTATGCCTAGCGGAGGAATCTCTGGGTCAAAAGATATGTGTGTCTCGGTCACTTTCTTTGCATAATTCCAATTGGCTTTACAGGATGGTCATACTAATTCACAGCTCCACACTGTGGATGGGCATGTGTGTGCCCACCTTTCTACAACTCTCCCAACAGTGTCTATTCCCATGTTTTGTCATCCTTGCCACTGAAAAGTTTGGAGCAGAGATGTAACAACATCAGAGCTCTGCTTTAGGATGACGCATCTGGTAGCCCGTATAAGATGGGTGACCTTTGGGGGGCTGTCGTCTACACAAGAAGACAACATGGATGCATTGCTTTTATTTTGAAGCCTATCACTGGTGATACCATTGGTCAGTCATAGACTAGAAAGGAAGGGAGTCAACCCCAAGGGGGTTTTCTAGAGGTGAGTTTGAAAGGACAGATTTAGCAACTTGTTAAAGAAGAATTATATATGAAATCCCCTTCCTCCACCCTCAGGCCAACAATCTCATAAAGTATTTGAGCTTTATTTATGGGGAACTGGGGCCTGGAGGAGATAGTTGTCTTGGCTAAGGATACATAGCAAAGTGGTAGTGGAGCTGGGATTAGAACCCACATCTGTGGAGTCCCTCCTGGGAGCTTGCCCTCCTATTCCAGGGGTGGGGAACCTGCAGCTTCCAGGCCATATTGGATTTAGTCAAAGGGCTGAACTTGAAGACCCAGAGGACCACGTGTGGCCTTGAGGCCACAGGTTCCCCATCCCCATCCTATACCATGCTGCCTCTGGGTAGGAATGAGGAAGAGAGAGGAAGGACAGTTGGAGGAGGGATGGGGTGCTGAAGGTGACAAAGAAGAAGGCAGGAAAGAGTGGTCACTTGGTAGGAGACATGAAAAATCAGCTATAAGTGTACCCCTAAAAGAGACTGCATTCTGAGGGCTCAGGTGGGTGTAGAGGGGAAGCTATCAGAGCTGGTGAGAACACCTTATATAGCAAGGACATTCCAAGCAGTTCAGTCATGTCCTACTCTCTGTGACCCAATTTGAGGTTTTCTTGACAAAGATATTGGTTTGCTATTACCTTCTCCAGCTCATTTTATAGATAGAGAAACTGAGGCAAACAGGATTAAGTGATTTGCCCAGTCTGGATTTGAACTCAGGTCCTCGTGACACCCCTCCCCTCAACTCCCCACCCCCTGGTCTGGCACTTTAGCCACTGTGCCACTTAGCTGCCCCATTCCAAGAAACAGTAAGTGGATCTGGAGTCGGGATGATCTGAGTTCAAGTCTTGTTCTGGACACACTTACTTATGTGACCCTGGGTAAGTCGCTTAACCTCTGTCCACCTTGGCTATAATAATAGTACCTACCTGCCGGGGTTTCTGTGAGGATAAAGGGGAAAAAAGGAAAGGGAATAAGCATTTATTAAGCTCCTACTACATGTCATTTGACAAAATATTCTTATACCTTAAAGCGCTGCGTAAAGGCTATTATTGTTGGAGTCAGTTGACCGACCACACTCGGCTCCCAAATGTCTAGTTCTTATCATGACTCCACTGTTTAGAATCTTTCTTTGGCCCAATGAAGTCCGGACTTCCTATTTCCACCCTCTCTGATCAGGCTTTAGTCTCTTTCCTTCTGCTTCCTTTTTCTATGGATTCCATGTTCCTGACAAACCTTACAACCGACCTCCCGAGCATCTTACCCCCTCCCTCCCCATGTACAGCTGCTCACTCTGGGCCTTTGTTTATACAGCTCCCTACATCTGGGATTCATACCCCTGTCCCTCTCCCTGCCCATCAAAATCCTTCTCTTGCTTTGAGGTCTAGCTTGGAAGTTACTTCCCCTAGAAGTTTTCCTTGATAGTTCCCCTAAGTTTGAAGGGAGCTTCCTATCTTTACAAAACGAGAGTATTTCATTTATTCCTCACCTATGTTCTAATATATATTACATATGTCTATCTGCATCTTCTCTCTTCTGTTAGACAAGTATGTCTTATGAGGACAGAGATCACATCTTAGTCTCTCTCCTACTCTTGCCAGGGACTTTAGACATAGTTGGCCCTTGATAAACACTGATTGTAATTAAGCGACTTGGGGCAGCTAGGCGGATAGAGCACCAGTCCCCAAATCAGGAGGACCTGAGTTCAAATCTAACCTCAGACACTTACTAGCTGTGTGACCCACGGCAAGTCACTTAACCTGATTGCCTCAAAAAAAATTAAGTGACTTGCTCAAGATTACCTTGCTAGTCAGCAGCAGAGTCTCAACTAGACTTATGGAAGGCCACAGCTGGAAGGGACCTAAGAGACAGTAGCTAGCCCTTAACAGGACCACTATGACATCTCTGACAAGTGGCTGTCCAGTCACTTAGAGACTCACAGATTTAGGGATCCCGTTCTACTTTCTGATAGTTTTGATTTTTAGGAAGTTGTTCCTTTTATTGAACTGAAATAAACCTCTCTACAACATGTGACAATTTTAGCATTAGGAGAGACCTCAGTGGCTATTTACTCCAACCCGTGGACAGAAAAAGAATTCTTATTTCAACACACCCAACAAGTAGTCACCCAGCCTGTGCTTGGAGTCTTCAAAATAAGGTGAGCCCTGGACATCCTGAGGCAGCCCATTTCACTTTAAGGTGGTTCTAATAGTTAGGAAGTTTTTCTTTCTTCAATCCTAAATTTCCCCTTTTGTAACTTCTACGAACCACACTGCCCCATGGAGCCAAACAGTACAAATCAGATCCTTCTTCCACATGGCAGCTCTTCAAAAATTTAAAGACAGCTATTGTGTTCCCTGAGTCTTCTCTTTTTCCGGGTAAACATTCCCAGTCTCTTCAACAAATCCTCCTGGGGCATGAGTGCAGGGCCCTTCTCCATTCTGGTTGCCCTCCTCTGGACTTTCTCCAGCTTATCAGCTTCCTATGGAAAACTGTGGCAGACAAAAAGAACTGAGCACAATGTCCCAGATGGGGTTTGAGCAGTGCAGAATGCAGCCGGACCACGACCTTTTTGTGCCAGGAAGCCATGGCCCTTTTAATACAGTCCAATATTGCACTAGTGTTTTTGGCCGTTGTATCCTCCTGTTACCTCATATTGAACCTGGAGTCCATGAAAACTTCCAGATCTTTTTTTTTTCTTCAAACTATACATCCTCTCACTGGTGCTAGTTCTGCTAAGTCTAAGTCCTTGTTCCATGAAATAGCCTTTCACATACTTAGTCTTACGGAGTTGATGGGACCTTAGAAATTGTATGTTCCCCCTCATTTTACAGATGACAAAACTGAGATCAAATAGATGAAATCATTTTTCCAAGGTCAGATGGAGAGTGGAGACAGGATTTTAATCCAATTCCTCTAACTCCAAGTCTAATGCTTTGTCCACTTTACCAAGTTGCCAACAATAAGTCAGGCTTAACACCCCCAGTTCCTCCAACTACTCCTTGGCCGGTACGGTCTCCACTCCCCTCACCATCCCGACTGTCCCTCCATTGACAGGCTTGTCAATGTTCTTCCTACAACATGGTCCCAAGGACTGAACGTGATTTTCCAGATGGGGTCTGGCTATGGCAGAGGACAGCAAGACTATTGCTTCCTTCATTCTGGCTTCGATGTTCCCACGCATGCTTAAGATGGAAGGAGCTGTTCTGGTTGCCATGTCACAAGGTTGATCCATACTGACCTTGGGATACATGAAGACACATCCCACCCCTCACTCCCAGGATCTTTGCCATAGGAATGCTTGTCTAACCATGTCTCTCCTGTTATACTTTTGCAGTTGATCTTTTTTAAACCTGTGTAGGACCCGGGTCTCCTGCTTCCTAGTCCACGGATCTTCCTACTGTGCCATGCTGCTCCTATGCATCCCCAATCAAGTTAGTCACCCCCCCACACCAGAACAAGCCATCCTTGTCCCTATCTCAACTCAAGGTGATGCTCCCTTCCCCCTCCCCACCCGGAAAGCTCGTTTCCTTCCAAATGCAATAACCAGAACTCTACCTCTTTACCAACTCCCACAGTCCCTATAGTCCACACTCTTCATCAGATACCCTCATTGACTGTTTATTGTCATTTAATTGTTTCATAGGTCATCTCTCCCCAACTAGATTCTGAGCTCCTCTGGGGGTTGATACTATAGCTTACAGATAGTAGAAGTAGCAAGATTTAATCCAAAAGTCACAGACACTTGGTAAACATTTATGAAGCACTTGCTATGTGCCAGACACTGTGCTGGGGATAAAAATAAAAAAAAAAGACAGTCTGTAATACTACTATGCTGTAAGAAATGACAAGCAGATTGATTTTTAGGAAAACATGCAAAGACTTGCATGAAATAATGAAGAGTGAAATGAGCAGAACCAAGAGAATGTTGCATATGATAACAGCAATATTATTTGAAGAGTAACTGTAAATAACTAAGCTGTTCTGAGAAATATGAATATTAAAATCAACTATGAAGGACTTACAAAGGAAAATGCTATCTCCCTCCACAGAGAGATTGGTTGGTTGTCCTTCATCCTTGAAGAGGACCAAAATGACATCACTATGTCAGGGTCAAGGTACAGCATGTGTCCAGTGACTGTGGCTGATCAGACCAATATGAGCTCAGAATGCTCTATCACAGGTTGGGCACAAATAGTCCGTGTGAACATTTGGGATGGATACTCTAAATCTGTGCATCCTGCGTTTCCTTTGAGCTGTTTCAATTCTGCATTGCTCATAGAGCACAGCACTTTCTCTGATGAGGGCACGCCATGCTGAACGGTCCTGTGCCAGTGTCTCCCATGTCACACAATCAACTCCAAAGTTCTTAAAAGAGACCTTGAGAGTGTCCTTGTATTGCTTCTTCTGACCACCATGTGAGCGCTTGCCCTGTGTGAGTTCTCCATAAAATAGTCTTTCTGGGAAGCGTATGTTTTGCACTCAAAAAACATGGCCAGCCCATTGGAGTTGCAGTCTCTGAAGCAGAGTGTGATTGCTTGAAGTTTAGTTCAAGTAAGGAAGGACCTCAGTGTCTGGTACCTTCTCCTGCCAGGTGATCTTCAGAATCTTCCCAAGACAATTCAAAAGGAAGTGATTCAGTTTCCTGGCATGGTGCTGGTAGACTGTCCAGGTTTCACAGGCATACAACAAGGAGGTCAGCACCACAGCTCTATAGACCTTCAGTTTGGTAGTCAGTCTAATACCTCTTCTCTCCTATACTTTCCTTTGGAGCCTCCCAAACACTGAGCTAGCTCTGGCAATGTGTGAGTCAACCTCATTATCAATGTGTACATCTCTGGAAAGTACACTACCAAGGTGAGTGAACTTATCCACAGAATTCAAAATTTCTCCATTTGCTATAACATATGGAAGATGTGGTGAAATATATATATAAAATGTTGATTTCCTTTAATGTTGGTTTGGGAGGGAGACAATTCAGAGCCCAAACTGTAACAACAAAAGACAGTTCCTTCCCTCAAAGAACTTACAATCTAATGGAGAAAGACCATACACAAGAGGTAATTGAAAAGTTGAGGTTAAGGAACCTGGCACAGGAAGGGGTATGACGAGAAATCCAAGGAGTCTAGCTGTTGGGAGATGAGGAGAAGAGTGTGCTGGGCCTCTTTCTTAAACAGAGTCCTCCAGTCAGAGGACCCAATGAGAGGTGGAGGGTATTGATGAAATATGAGTACTAGGAAGATTCAATCTTGCAGTATAATGAGGTTTCACAATGACAAGTTTCCTGGAGTAGGAAGACATAGTGAAGAGGTCCATAAAAGTCCAAAAGCAGTGTAGCTAGTAGGAGAAGGGGATCCTAGGATCTCTATTCAATCCTAGGAGCCTAACCTTAGAGTTAGAAGGGTCTACAGAGGCAATCTACATCTTCATTTTACAGATGAGGAAATTGAGACCCCTCCAAAAGGTTGGAGTAACTTGTCCAAGGTCACAGAAACCATAAGTACCAATGCCAGGACATGAACCTAGGCCTACTGACTTCAAAAGTTTTGTTTTGGGGCAGCTAGGTGGTGCAGTGAGAAGAGCACCAGCCCTCAAGTCAGGAGGACCTGAGTTCAAATCAGATACTTAACACACTTACTAGCTGTGTGCTGTGTGACCTTAGGCAAGTCACTTAACCCCAATTGCCCTGCTTTCCCCCCTGCAAAACAAAAAGTTTCATTTTTTTCCCACTGTTCCACACTGTCTTGCTGGCTCTGGCCATGGCAGTCAAGAAGCCTATGTTCAAATCTAGTGTAGTAGGTAACTTCCACCCTCCATCCCTGATCCTCGCTTTGAATCTTAGTCTTTCTCACCACTTTGAGGATAAACTGAGATCAGAAATGAATTTGCTTTGAGAATCAGAAAGGGTCAGGCATGGTGATGAACTGTCATGATCCCTGCTAGTAGGGAGGTTGAGGCTGGTGGACTGCTTGAGCTCAGGAATTCTGAATTGCAGGATTAAAGTTAACCATGGGTCAGCACTAAGTCTGGCAAGCCCCCAGTGGTGGGGAGCTGCTAGGCTGCCTAAGGAGAGTAGAACTGACACAAGGTGGAGAGAGAGCAGGTTAAAACTTCTGTACTTCTTATCAGCTGTGGAACCAGCCAGTGAGTGGCCACTGTCCTTCCATCTTGGGCAAGAGGAAAAGAATCAGTCTCAAAAGAAAATGGGAAATGAAGACGACAATGAATAGCATGACCTTTAAAATACACACACACACACACACACACACACACACACACACACACACACACACACACACACACACCATTAAAGGAGATAAAAGTATTTTGGCACACACTAAAGAATTAAGAACCAGAACATTCCTTCCAGGGTGATAGGAAGCAGATAAAAAATAATTAAAAAAACCCATCCTCACATCTGAGTAATACTTTAAAAGTTATAGAGTATTTGCAATCCATTATCTCACTGGCATCTTATAACAGCCCCAAGGGAGCCAGGGTAAGGGTTATTATCTCTTCCCCCTGGACTCATACAGTGTTTTGCTTTATTATGTACTATAGTTAACAGTATTTGTGTCTTAGCCTCCTACTAAATGACCTCTGTCCTGCCTCTTTCATAGAGCTGTTTTGAAGATGGTATTGCATAAATATGAGCAGTTAGGTACTTTTTCTGTGCTGTCTCATTTGAGCCTCCTAATCACCCTGTGAGGAAGGTCAGGGATTATTCCCATTTTACAGATAAGGTTCAGAAAGGTTAAGTGATTTGCTCATAGTCATCACCCAGCTGTTAAGTGTCAGAGGTGGGATTCAAAGCCAGGTTTTCCTCAGTCCAAATCCAAGGCTCTTTTTTTTTCTTTTTAAAAACTTAGCTTATTTTTCCTTCCAGTTTTGAAATGGATGCTTTTTAAAAATCATCACAGCAATTTATTTATACACTCCTCTCCCTCACCAAAACTTCCTTTATAATAAAGGAAAACAGTTAAGCATAAGTAACCAACAAAACAAACAAATCCAACAACATATGGCACATTTTAATCTCTTACCTCTGTACTGGGAGGAGGGGTATATATAACATGTTCTCTGTTCTTTGGAACCAAGGTCATTTGTTGAAATTTATCTGAGTTCAGCTATCTTTTACTGTTTCTATTTATTGTAGTTATGATGCATATTATTTTCTTGTTTCTGAGTTCTTCACTCTGCATCGCTTCATATAAGTCTTCCCACGTTTCTTTGAATTTTCTCCTATTTGTTGTTTTTTATTGCATACTAATGTTCTATTATATTCTAGATAGCAAAAATTATGTTGGAAAATATGGCTCAGATGTAAAGAATGAGAGAGGTCAAATGTAAGAAGATGATGGAAACTTTCTTTGAAAAAGGAATGAGGAGGTATTGGACATGGTGAGCTGCAAGTCAAATTACAAAAAATGAAATTGATATTTTTAGCGTATATACAATTACTTACAATTGATGTGGAGTCATTTCTGAAGCAAGCTGTCTATGTGTGGTGAGCCCATAGACTTTTTAGGGCAAAGATGAAAATTAATACAAAAGTAGGAAAAATAATAAAAATGAGAAAAAGATACAGGAAAGAATGAAAACAACCTGACATACAAACAAGTTACTAATGTCAAAAATGGGAAATGGAGGAAAGAAAGGATATCAACACTGATTATAACAATTTTGGAAATAAATTTAACTGATATACACCAACTGTCATGATGAAGGAGCCAAACAAGCTTAAAGTCTGTCTTCAACTAATGTGCCAGGTGTTGTGTTAGTAATGCTAGAAATACAAAGACAAAAAAGCTCCTGATTTCAAGGAAGGGACTTAACTTCTCCTGGGGGATATAATATATTGGCAGGTAAGGAAATACAGGAAATATGCAAAATAAATACACAGTGATGGAAGGGAGCACTAAATGAGGGAATCTGAAAAGGCTTCTTTGAGGAGGTAGCATTTTAAAAGTCTTAAAGGGAGCTAGTGGTTCCAAGAGGCAGAAGTGAGAAGACAGAATATTCTAGGCATGGGGGACAGCCCGTACAAAGTCTAGGAGGCAGGAGATGTAATGTTACATATGGGTAATAGCAAGCAGCCTGGTTTGATTGGAACTTAAGAATGTGTGAGGAGCAGTGATGTATAATCAGCCTGGAAAGGTAAGTTGGACCTGGATTGTGAAGGCCTTAAAATGTTGGAGAAGTCTGTATTTTATCCAAAAGGCAATGGGAAGTTGCTGAAACTTCTCCAGAGTCGTGATATGGGCAAATTTATGCTTTAGGAATATGGATTTGGCAGCTGCAAATACAAAAAGATGAATTAGGAGGCCCTTGGACCAGGCAAGAGCTGATGAGGCCTCACTGGGGAGGGCAGTGACCATATGAGCCAGGAGGTAGGGATGGACAGGAGAGAGATTTTAAGAAGGTGGAATTAAAGAAGATCTGCCAATGGATAGTACATGAGGGGTGAAGAGCAAGGCGTTTCAAACCTGGGTAAGTGGAAGAATTGAAAGTATCCTCAAGAGAAATAAGGAAATGAAGGAAGAGAGGACTTAGAGGTAGAGATGAGTTCTGTTTTGAACATGTCAAGTTGGAGATGCTATGGAATATCCCAGGAGAGATACCAAGCAAGCAATTGGAGACACGGCACTGGAGCTCAGGAAAGGGATGAGGGTGGGTTACATAGATTCAGGAGTCCCCTACATAGACATGACAGTTGAATCCATGGGAGCTTGTGAGATCAGCAAGAGGGACAGTATAAAGAAAGGAGAGGAGAGGGCCCAGATCAAACGATACACAGATAGATTAGAAAGAAAACATGGATGATGAACCTACAAAATAGAGAGAGGATTGGATTGACCAGTAAGAAGAGAGCCATGATGTCACAAATGTCACAAAAACCCAGTGAGGAGAAAAGATTCAGGAGGGTGTGCTCTCTGCAAATGCTGCAGAAACAGGAAAAGGTATGAAGACCAAGAATAATAATAGACAATTGATAGGATAAAGCAACACAGTGATTTTATTGTACTTAAGTGGAAAAGCAAGCCCTACATTTTCACGTTTAATTCCCTCCCATCTACAATTAGACTGAACTTCTTGAGGGCAGGGGCTGTCTTTTGCCTTTCTTTGCATCCCCAGAGCTTAGCACAGTGCTGGGCACATAGCAGGTGCCTAACAGATGCTTATTAACTGATGGAAAATGTACATGGAAATACTCATTTTATTTGGTGTTTGTTAAGTTCAGATTTTTTTTTAAATTAAAGAGCATTTTCATGCAAGTAGTGGGAACAGAAGCTAGATTGTAAAGGGTTGAGAAGTGTGTGGGAGGTGAGATAGAGTGGAATCAATGAGCACAGACGCATTTTTTTCTAGGAATTTGGTGGTTAAAAAAAAGGAGGAACACCAATCAATTGATTGAGGGGATGGTAGGATAAAATGAAGAGTTGTTTTTTGTTTGTTCATTTGTTTTTAGATGAGGGAGATATTTGGGCATGTTTGTTGGTGGCAGGGAAGGGGCCAGTAAAAACAATGAAAATCAGAGAGAACAATTGAAGAGGGAAGCTCCTGAAGGTATGGAAAGGTATGGAACCAAGGGCCCAAGTGGAGGGGTTGGAGTCAGCAAATATAAAGATCATCTCATTCTCTGAGAATGGAACAAAATAGCAGAGGATGAGGGGACTTAGTAAGCAAACGTTTGAGCTCCTTGCCAGGCAGAGAGATATGTCAGCAATGGGCAGATCTGGTTGAGAATATGATCGTGTTTATAAAATCTTACTGAGGATAGTGGAAAATTATGAGTAGCATCACATCATAAAACAGGAATCTGTGGAAAGATAAAAACTTCTGAGGAAAGCTTATTTAGAGACCTAACTAAGCAGTCATTAGAGGGGTATTTAAGGATGAAATTGGAAGGACAACAACAGAAGATGGAAAAGATCTGTAAAGGTTTTTTTTAAGTAGCTGAACTGAACCACATATCAACAGAAAAGATCTGTTCTGAAGGCAAGACAATTTTGAGAGTTCTGAGGGGGTCAGCTCTCAAGGTACCTGAGAGAGAAGATATCTAAGATGTAGAAAAAAATGGGAGGGTGATTGAGAGAAGGTAATTACTGGCCTATATGCCTACTTTCCCATCCATATGAAATTTTTATGAGAATCTAAATGTTTAACTGGTTCTCTGAAAAAAGTGTGCTTATGACACACTTCAAAATTTCATTTGCATTATTAATATTTTCTCCATAACTTAAGTGTACAATCAACAAAACAACAAATCGAGTCCTGGTTTGTGGCATTTGCTGATTTCCAAGGTATAAATGCTCACACAGGAAATTTAACAACTGGCTCATAAGTGCTATTGGAATTGGCTCCAGCACAACCCAGATTGAAGGCATCATTTTTTTTTCACTATCATGCAATTGACTGAAAGAGGCAGAGAAGACAAGATCCAACCAGAATTCTAAATCAAGGAAAGACACCTAGGTGAGGACTGCTAAATGATTTTTTTTGTTGCAAATTTTAGGAACTCTGTAGAGTCTCTGAAATGAAACCCACTTATAAAAGTCTGAACCTTCAGGAGAATATCTAGTGGGATAAAGAATGCCTACTGTCTATGATATACAGCTGACAACATACAGAGCTTCTCCACCAGCAAATGTCCTTCAGACAGGGAACAATCTCTGGTTCTAGAGTTGAACACGAGAGCAGGTTGGATTTTCTTTGGGAAATTACAATGTTCTTTTAATGATTACGAACTTCTTCTGGAAACAAAAGTCCATTCTATAGTTTAAGTATCAATATTCTTCAAGTGATGCTATATGATTTCAAGTCCTGGGGCACTAGTCTCTGAAGAATGGAAAATGAGTATTATCTAAAGCTCAGTGGACCGGGAAGCCAGTGGGCATGAACACCATGTAGCACATTACAAACAAGGAATTATGGAGAATAAAGAAAGTTGCCAAAGAAATGTATGACCAGAAAAAAAAGGCTGGCCACAGAGCAAGAATGAGAGATAACCAATAGACAAACTGTGTGCTCTACCGTTATCGGTCAGTCAGAAGTGCCTACTATGTGCCAGGCCCTTGTAACAACCATGTGGCTTGCAGCTGCTGCTGAGGTGTAAGACCCAAAAAGACCAGCAACAAGAGCTGCCAGCACAGGTTCTTTGATCTGCTTTTCTAAGGAAAGCAACTCTCAGGGGTTAATAATGTCACTTTAATCAAACATACATATATCATTCATTTAGTTCCGAGGGAAAAGCCAGCACCCTGAACTTCAGAGCAAATACAAATAGAAATTACAAACAGAAAATATCAAATAACACAATTCAACAGACAGGCTTTGTCTGATCAAGACATCACATACATAGTTACCAAAAAGAGAAGCACCTACATTTGGGTTTCCTTCAAAGCCTCTAGCGGCCACCCAACGCTCTTCCAGTGAGTGAGAGCCCCAAACAAAACACTAACTTCTGAGTTTAATACCCTTCTTAGGCCCCTGAAGACTTCATATCTGATCAACAAAAGGGTCTGGGTCTAGGGCTTTGCATCCAGTTAGCAAAAAGGGTGTGGGCCTGGGGCTTTGCAACTAATAAGACTTAATCAAAGGCACTTGATTACTTTAGCATTCTAAAAGAGAAAACAATAAAAAAAGTCCCACCTTAATATTACACCCCTGTACCTGGGGATACAGAGAAAGGCAAAAAACAGTCCCTGACCTCGAGGAGCCCACAGGCTAATGGGGAAGACAGCATGCAAACAAGATGTAGACAAGATAAACTGGAGGATAATCAACAGAGAGAAGGCACTAGAATTAAGGGGGACTGGGAAAGGCTTCTTGTAGAAGGAGGGATTTAAGCTAGGACTTGAAGGAGATGAGGAAGAGTGTTTCAGACTTGGGGGACAGCCAGTGAAAATGCCCAGAGCTGAGAGATGGAGTGTCTTGCTTGTGGAACTGCCAGGAGGCCAGTGTCACTGGATCAAAAAGTATGTGGAGATTGGGGGCAGTGTAAGGTGTAAGATCAGAAAGTTGTAGAGGGAGAAACTTGTGGCAGAAACACAGACCAGCAGGTTATTGCAAAAGTCCACATATAAAGAGATGAGGACCTGTGCCATGCCATGGCGGTGGCAGTATCAGAGCACAGAAGGGGGATGTTGCAAAGGTAAAGTCTCCAGGTCTTGGCAAACCAGTTTAGATATGGGAGTTGAGAGACAGTAAAAGTCAAGGATGACACCTAGGTTTTGAGCCTGTGGAACAGGGAGGATGGTAGCACCTTCAACAGTAATAGGGAAATTTGGAAGGGGGAAAGGTTTGGGGAGAAAGATAATGAGGATAGTTTTGGACATGTCGAGTTTTAGATAGCTCTAGGACATCCAGTTCAATATATCTAATAGGCCATTAGAGATGCAAGACTGGAGGTTGGCAGAGAGGTTACCACTGAATAAATAGATTTGAGAATCATCAGCACAGAAATGATAATAGAATCCATGGGAACTGATGAGGTCACTAAGTGATAGAGGGAAAGGAGAAGATGGCACAGGACAGAGCCCTGTGGGACACCCACAGTTAGCAAGTATGACCTGGATGAAGATACAGCAAAGGAGCCTGAAGAGTGGTCAGACAGGTAGGAGAACAAGGAGAAAGTGATGTATCAAAAACCCAGAAAGAAGAGGTAGGTGGCACAGTTTGCAGTGCTGGTCCTGGAGTCAGCAAGATTCATCTTCCCGAGACAACTCTGGCCTCAGATACTGTGTTGGTAAGCAAAATGGCCTTTGTTTTCTTTGAGTAATCCTTACTAGGTGCTAAGCCCCAGGCCCAAACCCCTATCTATTAGGTGCTAAGCCTATGTGGGTGTGGATTGGTGACTGGGGTGGGGCCCAAGGTGGGGCTGGCTAAGGGGAGGTGCTAACTCCAGAGCCATGCCCTATTAGGTGTTAACCTAATCAATGCGGATGTGAACCTCGCAGGGTCCTAAGGGGAGGGGCCAACTCAAGAACCAATCACTAGAGCCAAAGCTCTGGTCATTCGTTTGATGACGGGCTGAAGCCCTCTAAGAAGGGAGGACAGAGCCATCTGTGTGGGGCTCTGGAGATGGTGTTGATGAGGAGACTCCGGGCAGCCATAGCTAAGGAGCCCTCCAGCTTGTAAACCCGGATGCTGAGACTTTGTTGAACTCTGGTAACTATGTATTGGGATTTGAATCAGACAAGGTCTGTCTGTTGATGTTTGTAATTTGTTTGTATTTTGTTCTGAAGTTCAAGGTGCTGGATTTTTCCCCTGAACTAAGTGAATGATATTGGTATGCTGAATTAAAGTAAGCTTGTCAACCCCTTCATCTTGCTTTCCTTAGTTAAACAGATCAAAAGAACCTGTGCTGTTGGCAGCTTTCCGGGTGCTGGCTGTGGGTGGATCTTGGCACCCCCACAGAAGCTGCTAGCCGGATTGTGGAAACAGACACCTACTAGTATGATCCAGGGCAAGCCACTTAACCCTGTTTGCCTCAGTTTCCTCATCTGTACAATAAGCTGGAGAAGGAAATGACAAAAACCACTCCAGTATCTCTGCCAAGAAAACCCCAAATGAGGTCATGGGTCCGACTGAAGTGACTGAACAACAGCAGCAAAGCAAGAAGAGAGTGTCAAGGAAAAGAGGGTGGTTTACAGTGACAAAGACTGCAGAGAGGCCAGAAAGTGATAAGGCCTTTGGATTTGGAATTAAGAGATCATTGGTAATGTTGGAGAGATTAGTTTTGGTTGAATGAGGAGGTTGGAAGTCAGTAAGAGAGTGAGAGGAGAGGATGTGAAGACATTTATCATCTATGGCCTTCTCAAGTTTAGCCATGAAAGGAGAGATGTGGGATGATAGTTAGCAGGGATGGATGGACCAAGTGAAAGCTTTCTGAGCATAGGGAATATAGGGGCATGTCTGTGGACAGAAGGGAAGTAGCCAGCACATAGGAAAAGAATGAAGATACATGAGAGTGGGGGTGATATAGGGGACAATTGACTGGAGGACATAGGATAAAATGCGCATGGAGAGGGGTTAGCCTTGGCAAGTAGAAAGGTGACCTTTTCATATGAGACAGGGGTGGAAAACCTAATGTCAGAAGACATCTGAGTGATATGAGAGGAGAAGGAGGGGAGAAAAGGGGGCACTTAGTGAATGGCCTCTTTTCTTTTTCTTTCAGTAAAATAAGAGGCAAGGCTCTCAGTTGAGAGGGTCAGGAGAGAGGGAAACATGGGAGATTTGAGGAGCAATGTAAAGGTTCAGAAGAACTGCTGTGGTGAGTTAATTTGGGGGGTGAGGGCCTGCCAGCAGTGAGGGCCAATTAGAGAACTCAGTCAGAAAGGTTGCACGAGTCATCCAAGGCTGAAGCTTAGCAGGACAAGATCGGTGAAATGAGAGGACAAGAGACTCAACAGAAGAGGGCAACATAGAGTTGAACTGGTTCACCAAAGGGTCAAGATAGGGAAAAGGAGAGTGGCTGGTACTGGGAGAAAACAAAGGGGCTGAGTGATTGGAGATGATGACGAGGGACAAAGAGCAGGGTTTGGTACTGGAATGCAGGGGGAGGAGTGGAAAGCCAATCAATAGACTGTGATCAGAAAAAAGAATTTCAGCATTCGTAAACAAGGAGGTGGGTACTTTTGTGAGTGATCAAGATTTGTGGGCAGGCAGAATCAAGGGCATAAGCCATATTTATATGGGGCTAAGGTGAGGTTGTGGAAGTGAGTAGGTTGAGGAACTGGGAGGTTAGGGTCCTTGAGGAAGTATCAACATGTATGTTAAGTTCCTAGAATGAAGTTAGGGGTCAGAGATCACAAAGTCTTGTTTAGCATTCAAGGCCTTTTATTACTTTCTCTCTTCCTTCACCCCAGCTGCTCTCCTAGTCTTATACTTTACTCCCTGCCACATTCTCTTCCATTCAGTGATCCTGGCCCTCCTTGCTGTTTCATGAAGAAGATACAAAGGGTTTCTTAACTCCAGACATTTTCTCTGATTGTTCCCCATGCCTGGAATGCTTTCTCTCATCTCCACCTACTGGCTTCCATGAAATCCTAGCTAAAATCCCGTTTTATACAGGAAGCTTTTCCCAACTCCTCTTAACTCTAGTGCCTTCCCTCTACAAATTACTTCCTATTCATTCTATAGATAGCTTCTTGGTATGTATTTGTTTGTAGTCTTCCCCATTAGATTGTGAGCTCCTTGAGGGTAGGTAATATCGTTTGCTTCTTTCTGTATCTCTAGTGCTTAGAACAGTACTTAGCACATAGTTAGCACTTACTAAATAAACGTTTAGTGATTGGTTGGGGAAGGACAGATTGTGATCCAGGTAATGAACTCACTGAAGACCGTAAAGGGAGTATCTTGGAGGTCTATAGAGAGCAGCTACCAGGATTTTGATTGATTTTGGTAGTGTGACCTCTGGCGCGTCATTTAAGATTAATTTGAACCTATTTCTTCATCTGTAAAATAGGAAAATTATTATTAATGTATTTTATATATGGCGTTAATATGTAATAATTATTAATAACACCTACCTCACAGGGTTGTTGTGAGGGATCAAATGAGATAACATGGAAGGTGCTATGGAACTATTAAAATAGTGATTAATTATAAAACAAGCAGGTTGGACTGGACGATGTCTAATTAAACACTTAAGGTACATCCATCTCCACGGTTTATAGGATAGCTGGGTGATCCCGGACAGAGTGGGCATTTCCTCTGATCGCCTCAAACCCTTTCTCTTTCAATCGTTTATGATTTCTAGGTGGGTCGTTTCCCCAGTGCGTGCCCTAGTTTGCTTCTCAGTAAAAGAAGGTTGTCACACCAGCTCCCAGTAGAGAAACCAGGAAAAAGCAGAGAACTCTTCACCGGCCCCGCCCCATACTTCCCCGGAAAGGGGCGGAGCCACAGCCCTAAATCACCCCGCCCGCTGCCCCGGACCTCTGCACTGCTCCCGCATCTCGCGAGACTTGAGACTGCCCGCTTCTGCGCACTACACCCCGCCAGCAACCAAGGCGCCAAAGGCGGGGGGAAGGAGGGGGAAAAGGGGGGAAAGTTGGGGGGGGGCCGAGGGGGGAGACGGTGCGAACGGCGCGGCCGCCATCTTGTTTGTGCCCCCGCTCCGCGCTCTCTCCGTTCTCCGTCACTCGTACACACCCCCCCACACCCCCCCGGTCCCAAGCCGGACTCCTCCACGGCGCCGGGACACGGCAACGGTCCGAGCTCTCTTCCGGAGCAGCCAGCGGCGCGGCGGGTAAGGAAAGGGGGGAGCGGCGGCGGCGGGCGGGCTGGGTGTGAAGGCAGTA
Source organism: Trichosurus vulpecula (assembly GCF_011100635.1). NCBI lineage: Eukaryota > Metazoa > Chordata > Mammalia > Diprotodontia > Phalangeridae > Trichosurus > Trichosurus vulpecula. Next base: position 71,931,442 of record NC_050574.1, on the reverse strand, counting down.
AGGGGACGGGCCTGAAGGGAGGGGGGCCGCCGCGGGCCCCCTCGGCTCCCCGACTTGGCTTCTCAGCTCCGGGCCGTCCTGTTTCCCCCCTCCCTTCGCGCCCCGCGGCACGCGGTGGTTCGGTCAGGCCCCGTCCCGCTACCCCGCGCCGCCATGTTGTGTCCTCGCGGGGCGCCGTCGCCTGCGCTCGCGGTGTCCGCGCGCCTTTCGCCAGCCCGCGGGCCCTCTCCCATTGGCGGAGGGGCCGGCGGCAGCGGCGGCGGCGGCGGGGGAGGAAGGGGGGGCCTTGATCGTGATTGGTCGGCGGGGAGGAGGCCGCGGACCTGGCGCCTTATTGGTCGCGACGGCTCCGGACTGGAGGGGGAGGGGGCTTTGGGGAAGTGTTGGAGACTCGGGGTTCGAGTTCGCTCTTCCACGGTCCTAGGCTTGGGGTTGACCGAGAGTGGGGAGAGGGGTCCCATGGCGCAGGCGCGGGGGAGGCCGTCTGGGATGGGGGCGGGGGGCTAGAGATGGAAGTCTGGAAGCTTTGTTGGATCTGTGGTATCCACCCCGGGGGCGCAGGGAAAGGGAGGCTCGTGCTGTGGGGGCGGGGGACGGGATGATAAGAGTCGGGGGAGAGGTGCCCACAGTGGGGTAAGGGAAGGGGTGCCAGGCGGGAGGATGTCCCACGGGGGTGTGTGTGGTTTGGGGCAATACAGTAAGGAAAGGTGCAAGCCTTGGTTCGTGGTAGAGGTTTCGGTAACACGAGGGTGCAGTGTGTCGGGGTAAGTGGAGTTTTGGGGTTTTCGGTGGACGCAGAAGAGTGTCAGTTTCGGAAGCTGGGGGAGTGCTTGGTGTTAGTGCATGCCCGGGTGTAAGGGTACAGCAAGGCAGCTGCTGGGGCAATGGATAGAATGCTAGGCCTGGAGTCAGGAAGACCCGAGTTCAGATTTTGCTTCAGTTACTTGTGTGAGCTCGGGTCCCTTAACCTATGTTTGCTGCAGTTTCCTGCAGATCTCTAAAATGAGGAGAATATCTACCTTGTTCAGAGTTGTTGAGATCTTATTTGTAAAGCACTTGGCACTGTTCCTGGCATACAGTAGGAGGTATATAAATACTTACTCCATTCCACTTCCTCTCACTCGTCTCTCCCACCTGCTAGATCTGAGGGTGTGGTACAGGGTGCACGGCGTTATGAAGGGATCATCAGCCTAGGGGCTATGTTTGAGAGGGTGTCAAACCTTTTGGCATAGTATAGGAGGAGGGGCACTGGGGCTAGGATACATTTAGGTGGTGTTACTGGGTCTTGGAAAAGAGTGTTAAGCTTAGGGTAGGGAAACAGTAAAGGAGAAATAACCTTTTTTGCAAGTTAGAGTGGTACAGAGATACTTGGTCTGGTATGCATGACAGGGAGTGATACTGGGTCTTACAGGAAAAAGAACGACTGCCAGTCTAGGAGGCACAAGGGAGGGTTTACTTTCCCCGTATCTCTGAAGGGCAAGAGGGTTCATTTTTGGAGTGCATCATAGAAAATATGCCTGCTATGGAAAGAATGCCTGAGCAACCCGGACTGTGGGGAAGGGACACCTTGGAAAGCCATGCCTAACCTTTCTCCTATCCTGAAATAACTGAAAGACCAAGCCAGGCAGAGGACACAGCACCTAGCTCTTTTGTTTTTCTTTTTGACAGTCTTGAGTTTTTTCTTCTTTTTTTAATGTAGCCTTAGGAACAAAAATAACCTAACACATAACTTCTCTTTCTTACATAACAAGATTTGACAACAGTTTCTGGTTCATATTTCATAATGAAATATGACTCTACTCTTCTTCCAGTCCAAAGTTTTAAAAAACCATCAAGGAGGGAGGCACATTCCAACTGCGCTGAATCATACCGGCTCAGGTTGATTTCATCCTAAGCCACAGGGACAGGCCAAAACACATTTGCACCCAACTCTAGAGTTTCCATAGGGACAGTATGTATTGGGTAGTGCTTTTTACCTGCAGTATAGTTGCAAACACCTGTGTTCTTAGTCCGTTTTCAGATGATGTTTCCATCTTTGGGTTGGTGCCTATGATTGCATCTGGAGTTTGGGAGAGAAGAGGGGATGGAAATTGGATCCCCAGTAAGATTTTACAGACCTGCGTCTGTTTCATGTTCTGCACATGGATTTTACCACAGGGTTTTAAATTCATATTTAAGTACTCTATAGGAATGCATTTTGGAGTTGAACATAATTAGAATTTATAAATTCAGAAAGCATTAAGGCCATATTGTATCTCCTCTGCTGCTTCTAGGAAGAGAAATGCTATCATAGTGTCCTAGACAGTACGGTGTTTATGAAAGCAGACAAGTACATGATAGATCTTAGTTGATAAGTATGCGGGGAAAGGTGCTCACAGAAGTGTTCTGTGAAGCTGAGGATAGGGGGTAGGAAACAGAGGCATTTGATTGGGGTTCCAAAGAATGCAAAGGAATTTAATAAGTAAAAGGGGAATATCTAATAACAAAGATAGGGGATTGGGAAAATATGGGCTTCAGGGATGTGCTGGTAAATGCTTAACCACTGGCTCTACAGAAAAACACCTGTGCTTATGACACACTTTTAAGTTTAATCTGCATTATTAACATTTTCTTTATCACTTTCTTAAGTATAGAAAATCAACAAAATAATAAATTCAAGTCATGATTTGTAGCATTTTTAGGTTTCCAAAGTTGTAAGTGCTTACACTGAAAATTTAGTGGTAGAGCCTGTGTGAGCTGGCTCTTACAGTTTTGTGAGCCAGTCTGAACTGGCTCTAGCACCTTGAGTATATTCTAAGGGCAGAGGGTTGATCCAGGCTGCCTGGTAGACTTCATGTCCTAGAAGAGGTCTGGAATCTTTGAAATTTAGCCAGAGTAGACAGTAGGGAAAATCTATAGGAAGGCAAGGTATAATGAAAAAGCGTTTGTTTTGAAGTCAAAAGACCCGAGTTTGGCCCTTATCTACTCTGCAATCCTGGGCAAGTCATTTCTGAGTAAAAAAGCTTAAAACTGCCCTGACACTTTTTGGGATACCCTGTACTTACACAAGCACACAAATAAATGTGGATTAAGGCAGCTAGGTGGTACAGTGGATAGATTGCTGGGCCTGGAGTCAGGGAGACCTGAGTTCAAATATGACCCTACAAGCTGTATGGCTTTGGCAGGTAGCTTCATCTCTGCTTCAGTTTCCTCGGTGGTGAGATGAAAATAACAACAAAACCTGTCTGTTGTTTTGAAGATCAAATGAAGTAATCATTGTAAAGCTCTTAGCACAGGGCCAGTAAGTGCTATGGAAGAGTGCGATATAAACGTTATTGTTTTCATTGAAGGTAGTGTGGCAAAGTGGATAGAGGGCTGGCCTTGCATTTGGGAGGAAGTAGGTTCGAGTGTCACCTTTGATGATGGCTGTGTGTTTCTGGACGAGTCACTTAGCCTCTCAGTACTCCAAACAACTTTCTTAAGATTCTGAATCTTAGCCACTGATACAGGCCTTTCTTTGGCAAAGGATGAAGAGCTAGTGCTGCATCTGCTCAAAAGTCAAAGTTAATTCTTTCTTCCTAATAACCATGATGCCATGGGCACTCAGTGCTGTAAGGGTTCCATACACAGACACACTCACGCCCAAAGGACCTTGTCTCCAGATAGCAGCCAAAATATATAACTCTAGGTGAGGGTCTCATTTCCCTCATCAAAGTATTTGATGGACTTTGATATCTTTGAATCAACATGAGATTCTTCTGAGTTACACATCTTTTAAATGGGGAGGTTTTCTTTTCCACATTTTCTCTGGAGTTGTGAAACTCTGTTGAAACTTTATAAATCTCAATCTTACTAAAGATACAGACATTTCTAAGTACTATTAGACAAAGTTATAGTCAATTTTGATAGGCTTGATATTACCAAAGATAAAGATATTGTAGTGAACCAACCATGAGAGAATGTGGTGTGTGTGGTTCCCCCCCCCCCAGATAATGGTAAGCAATAAAATTATTTCTTACTAAATAACAACAACAAAAAAAGATTCTGAATCCTAGAGTGATGTTTGTTGGCAGGAGTTTCCCCACTGAAAGCTCCCTACACTAATGAAAGGACAGGCCTAAGCTCCCCCCTTCCCCCCCCCCCCCCCCCCCCCCCGCAAGAAAAAAAAGGACTATCACTAAAGATTTTCTCTAAGAGCAGTGACCCAACTAAATCTGTTAGTAAAGACTTAGGGGCAGAGCAGGCCTATTGTCCAAGTGATTGCTGTTGTGACCGATCCCAGAAGGGGCACCAAAGAGAATTTCTAATGGAGAAGTAGGAAAGAAATACCAGGAGACAGGTGTAAAATGTGCCAATGAGATGGAATTATTAGGATTTGGGAAGAGCTAGAGAATATCAGAGTTTTAGACTTGGGAAGCTTGGAGGTCAGTGGTGATGCCACTTACAGAAATAGTAAATTCAAGAAGAGGAACAGGTTTATGGAGAAAGAGAATGAACTTGGTTCTCGACATGCTGTATTTGAGTTCTAGATGAACCTCAGAGGTCATAAAAACCCTCATTTTAAAGATTAGGAAACCCGGTTCAGAAAGGTTAACCAGGATCACACAACTAGTAAGTATCTAAGGCAGGATTAGAAATCCAGGTTTTCTGGACACCCAAATTCAGTTGATCTATTATATCATCCTCTAGGCAGTAGAAGAGAATTCAGGACTAGAGAAAGATTTGGTAGTTATTTGTAAAGAAGTTCAAGTCATTGGAGGGAATTTTTTTTTTCAGGGGGGAGGGCAGGGCAATTAGTGTTAAGTGACTTGTCCAAGGTCACATAGCTAGTAAGTGTGTCAGGTGTCTGAGGACCAATTTGAACTCAGGTCCTCCTGACTCCAGGGCTGGTGCTCTACTCACTGCACCACCTAGCTGCCCCTGGAGGAAAAATTTTCAAAGTAGAAAATAAAAACTTGGGGAACATCCAAGTTCAAGGTCAGGAAGAAGATGAAGAATTAGACAAAAAGATAATCATTATAAAAGTAGATAAAGAATCAAGAGTTTAACATTTCTGAAGTCAGAGGAAAAAGACTGGTGGTTATCAGTGTCAAAAGATACAGATGGTCACAAAAGATGAGGATTGAAAAAAGTTTGATTTTTGAGAGTTTTAGTAAAATTGTGGGTAGAATGGAAGCTAGCAGCTAAGATAGTAAATGATGAAGTGGATGCATCTGTTAGGTAACTTTTTCAATAAGTTTGGCAGTGAATGGGAAACATACTGTCATGTGTTGGTTGGTTTAGATGGCCTTTTATAGAATTGGGGAAATCTCAGTCCTAAAAAAGACAAGATACCCAAGGTTAGATTTGCAGGATTCAGGTGGTAATATTGCATCCATATATAAGATGAAGTTTATAACTAGTTTTATAAGCTAGAAATCTGGCCTTGGAATGGAGAAAATTTGGTTTAAGTGTTACCTCTAACATATACTGGCTGTATGATCCTGGGCAAGTTACTTTCAGTGCTCAAGGCTGCTAATTTTATAAGAATGTAAGTTGCGGAACCATTACCATCCTCATTTATAGAGTTTCCTCATCAGGCGTTCCCAAAAGCAATGAAGTCACAGGTCTGGCTAGACCAAAGGAAAAGGGAAGGCTATAGGATACACATTTGTTCGTTATTGGTAAGATGATAGGATTTGCACACTGAATTTAGCCATTCTGTAGATGAAATCTGATGTAATGTGATCTTTAAATGTGAAAAATGTTATTTCTAGCCTAATTCCATATCCTCTTAAGTCTAGGGAAGGTTTAAAACAGGAAGTATCTGGAAAGAGCACTGGGTTTGGAGATTTGCCAGAAATGGCACCATTTCTGCCACTTGTTACCTGTGTGATGTTGGGCAAGTGATTTAACCTGAGTCTCAGTTTCCTTATTTGGATAGTGGAAAGGGTACTAGTCTTGGAGTCAGAAGCACTGATCTTGAGTCCCAGCTCTGTGTCTTACCAGCTGTGTGACTGGGCAAGTTATCAGCTTTCTCTAGGCCTTAAATTTTTCATCTTTAAGATGTACTGGAGTGAGGAGGATTGGGACTAGAAGATGATTAAAATCCATCTAAACTTAGCATTCTTGCTTTGTACCAACTGTTCTCACTGTATCATAGTAAATGTCTTGACTAAAAACTAAGTTACTGTCTGATTGTTAATAGGAAGCAGACTGGTGGGGGCTCTTGAGGTACAGGGATAGGATAATATCTTTTTTTCTTCCTGTACTTTGTAGTTTTATAGATTTTTTTAATCTTACATAAGCATATAGTATTTATAATAAATAAACAAGCATTTTGTGATCTGCGTGAGTATAATGCAGTCTTCATGAATGTCATCCAATGCCTCACCACAATCTAGAAGTGATACTACTTCTCAAAGTTTAGGCCTTCAGAGATGGCTCTGGCATGTCTTTAACATTTCAGGTATAAGCTTGGAGGAAACATGTTTCTTGTGTGAAAATCAGTTTAGTTAAATTTTGAGGGGTTTACCACCAGAACATTGGCCTTCAGGTATAGGGGTTTTTTGGCCACAGCGGTTCATGAATCCTGCCTTTGAAGGGCTTGGTGAACTGTGACAGTGAGGGAACACCTACACTTTTGAAGTGATGTACTGTAAGAATTAGTTTGAGGATGGCATTCAGAAAACTCTTTTTAATGAGTTATGGGGAAAAAAAAGACTCAGAAAATCTGGGTTTGGGGCAAGGTTATCCTCTCTAATCCTCATTTCCTCAGCTGTCAGGAGTAATAATCCTTGAGCTGTCCTAGCTCATAGGGTTGTGAGGATCCAATAAGATAATGAATGTCAAGTTCATGGTAAGCTGCACAGCCCTAGAGAGCCTCAGCTACTGTTCTTAACATGACTGACTTGCAGAGTTAGCACCAACCTTGCTTCTTACTTGTATCATGTTGCTAGAGAGGCTAAAGTGATTGCCTTTAGGCTCTCCCAAGGGCACTTTTGACAGGTTAAAGAATAACCAGCTTTTTCATTTTCTTGACCAGGTTGGGTTTGCTTTTGAGTTAATATTGAACTCAGTCCAACAAACATTTCTCAAGTGCCTTCTCTGTGCAAGGCCAGAGGCAGCACTTTTGATAGTATTTATTCATGAAACGAACATTCCACCCATGCCTTCTGTGTATAGGAAGCTACAGAATTCCAGGAGGTAAAGCGGAAGGAACACTAGGATGGAAGAAACCTGGGGCTAGTCTGAATTGCTCAGTGACCACTATCACTTAGTCACTTGGCCTCTCTCTTGATTTTATAAATGGGGGTGACAGTACTGGCACTAACTATCTTACAGAGTTGTTGTGAAAAAAATGCTTTGTAAAATACGCATTACAGTGGAACCAGGAACTGAATGAGAGATGTGGGAGACAAGACAAATACCGTGTATCCCAAAAATATTTAGTGCAGTTTAAGCTCTCAAAGCTTGAGGCACATAGGTAACTTCAAGTGTGTGACCATTTGGTCTGAGCTGCCTGTGAAAATGCTGAGACATTGTAAAGTGAAGGAGTTATTCATTCAGTTCAGCATTTAAGTACTTGCTGTGCCTGAAGTACTCTGCTAGAGGAGAATAAAAGAAGAAATGGTCTTTTCACTCAGGTAAACCCCTGAAACTTACATTTTACTGGGAAATACCACATGTCCTCAGGTAAGGGAATGTAAAGACATTTGAAATGGGTGAGAGCAGTGAACAGTATGGAGCAGTTTATGAAGACTTCTTGGAGAAGGTGGCTTTCTGAAGCAAAAGATGGGAGAGGGAATCAGGCAACATAAGGAGCACAGGCCCAATACCCATCAATCAAATTGCATTCTTTGGGTATGGAAAATGGTAAGGAAATTTTAGAGGCGGGACCTTTAGTGTTAGTAAGACTCATAGAAAGAACAGATATTCCTTATTCACCTCAGATTTTGCACTGCTGGAATAAAACAGGAGCATTTGGCTCTTCAATTGTAGGTAGGGTGATCCTCTGGTCTTTAAGGACTTTTTTCCTCCCCTGGAACTGTTGCAGAAACCATAGAACACTAATGCCTGACTCTTGGAGCGCAGGGATTTTTCATCCCTTGGGAGCTTTGGGATGCAGACTTCCCAAAGATGTAATCTTCAAGGCATGGGAGCACTTGTTCTCAAGAACTTTCCAGACTCTGACCTGTGCTCAGAAAAGGGAAAAGGCAGGAACAAGAGGGCAGCCAGGAGAACTGAAGGAGGGTCAAAGAACTCCCTTTTCAGGCTCTGGCAAGGACAGGCTACTCATCCTGGGTGTCTCCTGCAGGTCACAGGTTGTATGCTGATAGGACAAAGATGTATCTCAAATCCAGATCTTCTGTTTCTCTTCCAGGGCTCTTTTTACCACAGTTAAGTGAGCAGAAGAGAGTTTGAGTGTTGGTATCTGATGGAGGGGACATTGTGTATGTGTGTTGGATAGCTTTGGAAAGAACAGCTGAGATGGGAGGTTCGGGGTGTTGGGCTAAAATTTATAGTCTGATGATTTTTTTGAGCAGGGAGTTGACAGGATAAACATTTTGAAAAAGAGTAGCCCATCAGGAGAGCTTGGGGAGGGAGAGGTGTCCAGAGGTGGTCCAGGCAGGAAGCAGTAAAGGACCTAAAGGGAGACCTGGGGGCTGTGGAGACAGAGGAAGGGTGAGCATGAACAGAACTGCCAAAGTAGGCTGGACAGGCCTGGGACGTGAAGATGACCAGTCAAAGTGAACTCTCATAGGTAACACGGTAAATTTCTCCCACTATTGTAGTCTTCAGTCTGAATCTCCGGAGGGTAAGGAATGGGTCTTAGACAAATTCTCCATCCCCTTAGCTCCTAAGGTAGCTCCTCTCTGCTCACACTAGGTGCTCAATAAGTAGCTGCTGAATTGAATTGAATTCCTTTTTTTATAGTAGAAGTGGGAAGACCCGGATTCAAATCCCATCTCCAACACTAGTTGTTCAACAGTGAGCAAGTCACTTCATTTCTCTGAGGTTTTCTCCTGTAAAATGGGAATAATACTGCTTTTCTAATATTGTAGGGCTGTTGTGAAGAGTGTGCTTGTAAAATTATAAAGCAGAAATGGAAGTCTTAAATGCAATGATCTTTAAGAAGTACATAACAGATTTTTTTTTAAATTAAAGGGATGTCACTCTGCAGGCAAGAAAATTCTTCCTTCTTGGAGAAAAGGATAAACTGCTTCTCTGTCAATGTGCCAGGTATCCCAGGCACTGGTGATACCTGGATGGAAGTTAAGCAATCTCTGGCTTGCTTGAGGAGTTTATTTTCTTTGGGGGTGGGTAGGAACAGTGTAGTTGTGTGTATATTGAAACCTGTCTTTGAACCTCCAACTTCATGTTTTTCAAGTAGTTGAGAACTCCTGTGAACAACATGAGAAAATAACTGAAATATTATTCTCAGTTGTGTTCATAGGAGTTTTATTTACATAACCTAAGTCTTGGTAATACCCTATACTACCTTCACTTTACAATTTTTATCTCTCTAAATGTACTTAGTAGGTAATATTATATATCATAATTATGTTTAGTCTATTATGCCAGCTGTGGACTCCAAGTTCCTTTGAGTCAGGAGGCCAGATTTACCTAAATTATCCCAAAATGGTCCTCTGCACAGCATATCCACTTATTAAACATTTGCTGTTTAGATGTAGACCAGGGGTTCTTAAAACTTATTTTAAAAAATATTTTGATATTTCAAAATAATTAATTCCAAAATAATTTCATATATTTTATTCATTTAAAAATATTATTTGGAAAAGAGGTATATAGGCTTCACTGGAAGCCTTTGCCAAAAAGTCCATGACAGAAAAAAACCATTAAGAACTTCCTGAAATAGACTAATGCAGCTTCAAAGAGAGTTACAGGTTTCAGTTGTCCCTATTTTTGTTCAGTCAAGCTTCAGTTGTGTCTAACTCTTTGCAACCCCGTTTGGAGTTTTCTTAGATACTGGAGATCCAGCTCATTTTACAGATGAGGAAACTGAGGCAAACAGGGTAAAGTGAGTTGCCCAGGGTCACATTTAACTAGAAAATGTTTGAGGCCAGATTTGAACTCAGGAAGATGTCTTTCTGACCTTAGGGCTTGCACTCTATCCACTGTGTCACGTAGCTGCCCTGTCACTATTTTATGGAGAAATGGAGGTTAAAATATGTACACTGGGAATTTCCTTTTGGGCTTGGAATCAGGAACCACTGAAATCTGCAAAGGCAGGCAGCCTGCAAAAGTGTAGCTAGACCAAGTTTCATCTCCTGATTCCAGCACTCAATAGCTCTGTGACCTTGGGCAAATCACTTACCCTAAGACTTGGTTTCCTTTGTAAAATGAGGGTGATAATTAGTAATACTACCTGCTGTTGATAAGGATGCAGCCCAGAGATACAGAATTAGGATTATAATTCCATTCATCAAATGTGGGTCAGTTAAGCCCCACTACGTTTGAAGTCCTGTAATCCATTGTCACCTCTCCCTGCCACTGCCTGATAAAGAAAGTGAAACTAAGGATTACTGTAGGACCAGAGAAGCAACTGATTTAGAAGGCAAGACTTAAAGTTGCTTGCTGAGCTGTACCTGCCCTGTCTCCGTAGAGGAAGAACAGCAGAGGAGAGCCTCAGATCAGGAATGACTTCTCTGAAGTTCATTCCATCCTCAGGCTCACTCCTGTTTCTTGTGATGAAAGCAAACTGGTTTTGAGTTATCTGATAGCCAGAAAGATTTCTTTTTCTTTTTGTTTATACAGTTTTTCATATGGCAAGTTAGGGAGCCTACAAGGTCATTTCACTGTTCTTCTACATTGACATGGAACACCTGCCCAAACACCATCCCTTTTAGAGTGTATCCAGGAGGGAACTAGATTTAAAATATTGGGTGAAGTGGTGAGAGATAGTCTTAGCCTTAGTCTGGTCTATTCTGACAGCCAATTCAAGATCACCTTGGCACAAAATCTCTCATAATAGTTTAGTTTTCCTATATAATTCTTTATATGATAAGATTTCACTGTAATAATGATGGAGGAAATAACCTCTTAATTTACCCATGTCACTGGATTTTTTTGAACTGTCATGGCATAATGGTGATGTTGTACACTCCAGACCAACAATTCTTAAAGCGTGGTCTGCAGATACTTGGGAGTCCTCAAGACCTTTTCAGGGTGTCCTTGAGGCCAAAACTATTTTCACAATGCTAAAGTGTTACTTGCCTATTAAATCAGTCCTCCCTTTTCCAAATATATGTCTGTGTGAGGCCAGATTTTCTTCATATTCTTCAACCAAAGCAACATATAGTAATAGATTAAATGTAGAAGCCGATCTGAGAATCCAGTTGTCTCCTATAAAACTAGACATTAAAGGATGTAAAGCAGTTTCACTTTTCTATTTTTTGTTTTGGAGAATATGGTTGTTTTTCATAAAGATTTTTTATATTAATAGATAATAAGTTTATTCTTTTTAAATGAATTAATAGTTAAGTGTTTAAAATTTTTATCTGTTTTAATTTCTAATATATTAAATGTCAATATACATATGATTCACATGAATAAAAGCTCTTTGGGATCTTCAACAATTTTTAAAGAATGCAAAGGAGACCTGAGACCCAAAAATTTGAGAACCATCCCTCTAGACCCTGTTTTTCTGTTTCCTGACTGTTTCTGTAAGATGCCATATGCTTTTTACATACTCTGTTCTGATCATGCGATCATAGGGTGATGGATTGAAAGCTGGAAGGGACCTTAGAATCATCTTGTCTGATTGTTTTATAGACAAGAAACTCAGGTCCAGGTCCTCCGACTTCGGATCCAAAGTGGTTCAGATAAGAATAAAACTAAACCCCCAAGAACATTTTCTGAGAAAATTGTGACTGTTAAAGGCCCAGAATAACATACATTGTTTTTGTACTGTGTCCAAAAAATGAAATCTATGTTGTTTTATTTGTTGGTCTGGAAGTAAGTCTGTCAGTTCAGAAGAAAGCAAGTCCTAGACTTTTTGGGTAAAAATCCCTCCTGTCAGCATTTTCCCTAGCTTTAAAAATTTACCTCATTCCCATACTTACCCACATTTGTGCTGGTACTTGTCTTTGGCCTAGTTGTGTGGGCTACATTTTTGAGCTTTTAATAAAGTTCTTGTTTTTGGACAGATGTATTTAACAGAAGCTTAATTTCTTTTAGGCAGTGGGGCTATGTATCCATGCTCCTTTACATGATTGACTATATCTAAGCACTTTAGAGCAGTGGTGGGGAACCTGTGGCCTTGAGGCCACATGTGGCCCTCTAGGTGCTCAATTGCAGCCCTTTGACTGAATCCAGACTTCAAAGAACAAATCCCCTTAATAAAAGGATTTGTTCTGTAAAACTTGGACTTAGTCAAAAGGCTGCACCCAAGGACCTAGAAGGGTTGGAGTAGAGTCCTCTTCTATTTGAATATTTTCTTTCTGACTGTTACAAATCCAGATAGGATTCAAGCCCATATTTAGGTATGTCAAGACTTGCCTTGAACTTAAATGAGTGCTACCTATTTAAATCTCACACTGTTTCCTTATAAATCACATTAAAAGAATTGTTATATTCTTGACCACATATTTGTGAACATGGGATAGAAATAGCTTTAGCTTTGCTCAAAAGTAGTGACAAGGGACAAGATGACTTCTAGGAAATGATTCTGGGATGTGGGGTATTTTACATTGTTCTTGATCCAGCTCCATTCTAGGTTTATAGTTCCTGAAAGTTCCCTTAATTACTGTTATCCTCAGCTGCCAGTTTGTCCAATGATCTTTGTGTAATGAGGTGATTGTATCTTAGCCCAGGGCTCAATCAGTATTCCATCCTTTGTGTCCCTCCAGTGGACATTGCACAGCCATTTCAAAAAGGAAATAAGGCAGTGCTGCAGATCTCCTCATACTGGAGTTGTCGCTTTGGATTTTTAAACTTTTTGTGTAGTTAATTGTTGTTTTAGCCTGTAGTCAAAGGGCAGGAAACATGTTCCTTTTCAAGCAAATAAAGACCCTGGCCTTGTAGGAGGCAAAGCCTTTTGGGTTGGCAGTTACTGGGTAGACAGAAGATTGCTATTTATGGTGGCATTTAAACTGACTCATTTCATTAGTACTAAATTGTAGGACTTCTTAATTCTGTTATACATCGATTGTATTCTAATTGTAGAGAGTTATATATACATGCTCGTGTATGTGTATATAGATACACTTATGTAGACACACATATATATATACACACATACATACAATCTCTATATATGTATGTGATAGATACTTTTACATTGCCTCTCCCTATCAGACAGTATGCTCTCAAAGTCCTCTTTCCTCATTCGCTCATCGAAGGCAGAGGTCACATCTGATTGAGCTTTGTAGTCCTTCCAGCACCTGGCACAATAGATTGTACAGAGTAGATGCTTAATAAATATTTGAATTAGAATGAAAACAAGATTAAGCATAGAAAACCACTCCTGTAATACTGAGAGACTGTCAGAATGGACATGGACATTGTCTTTACTTGGTTTTTCTTAAATTTGGAAATTGGCTCGGAAATGAACATCCCTTCTCACGTACACATACCCCTAAAGCTCCCCGTAGGGCTGATTTTTGCCTAGTAACAGGAAGGAACATTGGATTTTTGCATCAGAAAACCCCGGTTCAATTCTTAGCTCTTTATGACCTTCCGTGAGCCTCAGTGTCCTCATCTGTAAAATGGGGAAAATAATAATGATACTCCCATTCACGTCACAGGTATTCATAAGGAGTGCTATATAAAAGTTAACAAATATAATGCTTTGACAAGTGAGTGTCTTGCATTGTGTTGTGCTCCTTGTAAAAACAGCTTTTACTTTGGAACAATGTGATTGACTTTATTTTTAAAACATTATAGGTTTCTACATGTAAATTAATATCCCTTTCAAAGTAGTCACTTTGGGAGGCTGTACATTTACTCATAGCAGTAACAGTAGCTTGCATTTGTATAGTGCTCTGTTTTAGAAGTGCTTTCCCACCGAATTCTCGTGAGGCAGGTAGTTCAAGTATTATGGATCTCCATTTTACAGATGAGGAAACTGAGGTTCAGAGAAGTAAAGAGACTGGCCCATACTTACAGCTCCAAAGTGTCAGAGCTACCTCCAGGCCCAGGGCTTTTTTCCCACTACAACTTCAGCTATGCTGTCGCTGCACAGAAAAGTTTGGGAATGTCTCCAGTTGAGAAACTGCGGGGATCCTTTTTGCACTTCTAGAGCTGCCTTCAGAGTCTGGGGGTACTTTCCTCACTTCTGGAACTACCTGTAGAGAATAGGGTACTTTTTCTTGGATCTTCTCAGTAGGGTGAGTTTGATTTTTTTGGAAGGACCACAAGTCTGGTAAATTAGGTGGTGGATCAAGCTGGGAAATCCTGTTCTGAATTAAAAAGAAAAATTGGTGTGGCACATGAATTGTAACTAAAAGGCAATTCCAAGAAGGGAGTTCAGAGATTATAGATGTTGATATTATTGGAATAATTGTCTAGTCATCACATCCCCAGAGACCTAATGTCAATCCATCTCATGAAAACACTGTGATTTTTTTTTAAATTTTTTTATTTTTTTGCAGAGCAGAAGGCTCATAGTTGCATAGGAATACCTGCAATTTGGGTGAAGGTTTCCATTCATGGTGACCAAAATTCAGACTATATCAAAGTTCACATTGGATCCTTCGGAGACCTGAAAGTGTATAATTTTTATAATGGTAATACTAACTCTTCACAATTTCCCCCTTCTGGGCCTCAGAAACTGGGTGTTTCCTACCTGGTAGATCAGGTCAGGGCACTTCCCTCCTTGTCTGTTCAGGCCCTGGGCAGTTAGGAAGGGATCTATCTGCAAAGGAAATGTGGGATTTGTCTTTGCGGAGCTCCACTGACCAGCTTTAGCTATGTTGTGGTGGGGCTTGCTTATACCATACTAACAACAAACCATGTGAAACAATGGAGAGGGCCACCTTTTCCTCACAGTATCATACCTCTAAAGCCTTATAAACTGTCTTTATTTTTTGGAGGGGGAAGGTAAGACAGTTTGGGTTAAGTGACTTGCCCAAGGTCACACAGCTAGTAAGTGTCAAATGTCCAAGGCTGTATTTGAACTCGGGTTGTCTTGACTCCAAGGCCGGTGCTCTATTCACTGTGCCACCTAGCGGCTCCTACAAACTGTCTTGAAAGTGCTGAGCTTTTCAGTTGGGTAGAGGGCTGGCCTGGGACTCAGGAAGATTATCTGTTGTGTGACCATGAGCAGTCCATTCAACCTTCTCAGTGACTTGGCTAACTCTCTAAGACAGGGCTGTCCAAAATACAGCCCATGTGGCCCGAAGTGCAATTTTATGCGGCCCACCTGTGTGTTTTAATGTTCATGAGCGAAAAAATAAAATAATAATTTGCATGGAATGCGTATTAGATTTTTAAATTCCATCACTAATAAATAATCTCGTTGATGTTAATTTGCTTTGGTGTTTTTAAGCAGTATTACAGACAGAACATATTGCATGGAATTTTCAAGCAATCTGTGGGATGCGTTCTGTCTGTACGATGCAGATTGTTGTGTTGTTGCTTTGTGATTTTGTGTTTGCTTCCATGCTTCGCGCCTTCGCCTGTCATATTGATGGTGCACATTCCCCCACTTTCTATTAGTGTACTGTATTTTTTATTCTGGGTGCGGCCCTCAAATAATTATTTTATTTTAATGTGGCCCTAAGATAACCTAAGGTTGGACAGCCCTGCTCTAAGATGACACAGTTTTAAATCTGCAGTAGTGACAAAACCACAGTCTAGACCAAACAGCCCAACAGCAAACAGCTTTGAAGGGGACAGCATACCATAGTCTATGGTTAAATCAACTCTTTTGCTCTATGGTCACAACTCTGCCACATACACAGCATGTCCCCAAAGTCCCCAAGGAGATTTTAATGCCCAAGAGAATCTTCAGTAGCTAGGATTGTAATAACCTGTATACCCAGTCAAGATTGCCAAAGAGAAACCCCGTTACTCTTTTATCATCCATTCATTGAGAGTCATATAAGACTGTATACACAGCCTGTATAGGTGCAGCCAGTGCCCTTGGGAAGATGACTTATTTTTTTGGATCAGAGCTGTGGTTTCATTGGTGTAGGGAACTAACCTCTAATGATAAAGTTCCCACAATCAGTGCAGCTCAGTGTCTGTTCAGCAACAGATATGCTTATGTATGATGAGGATGAAAATGGTAGGAAGAGATGGCATTTATATACTGCTTTAAAGTTTGCCAAATGATTTACATCATTATCTTATTTGAGCACTACTACAATCCTTGGGGTAGGTGCTATGGGCACTATTACCCATTTCAAAGGTAAGGAAGCTGAGGCTTAGAGGTCAGGTGACTTGTTCAAGGTCACATTGGAATCAAAAGAGACCAGACCTGAACCCACAGGCAGGCCGAATAAAATCGCACTTCGGGCCACATGGGCTGTATTTTGGACAGCCCTGTCTGAGAGAGTTAGCCAAATCATTGAGGAGGTTGAATGGATTGCTCATGGTCACACAACAGATAATCTTCCTGACTCCCAGGCCAGCCCTTCAAGACTAGGCTTTTTTCCCGGTACTGTAAATGTGGACATGTATACAGGACCTATATATACAGGCAAAGACTCCAACAGGCAACAAATGTTCAGGTGGTGTTTTCCAAACAAAGGAGAGGGACTGGGAAAGATGCATCATGTTTGAAAGCACGTGTAGCAGATGAGGTCTTTTGAGACTTGTTCTGACCCTTGAATGCCATGTTTTATCCAAGAGTGTTTTCCAGGAGAGGAAAGGAGGGCTTGAGGATAGAGGCCAGAAAGAGGTTCGATGGAGAGTAGGCCAGTTGGAATTGCTGAGATCCTTAATGGATTCTTGGTCCATATCAGTGAGAATCCAGACAGTGGAGTGAAAGCAATAGTGAGTCAGTCAGCAAGTACTGAAGTACTTACTGTGTGCTAAACACTGGTGATCAACAGATAGCACCTGCTCTCAAGGAGCTTACAGTCTAATGGGGAAAACTATACAATTGTATACAGAATTTATAGAATTAATTGGAGAAGATCAACTGACAGCATCCGAGGAGATCAGGAAAGGCTTCTTGCAGAGGGTAGGATTTTAGCTGACACTTGAGGGGAGCCAGGAGGCAGAGATGTGGGGGAGTCTAGGCATGGGAGACAGCAAATGAAAATGCCCAGAATCCAAAGGAGTAATGTCTCAGGTGAGGTAAGTTAGGAAGAGAAGGGCAAGGTTATAAAGGGCTGTAAAAGTCAAACAGATGATCCTGGAAACCATAGGGAGCTGCTGGAGTTGATCGAATAGTGGGGTAACATGGCCAAACTTTCACTTTAGGAAGATCAGTTTGGCAGCTGAATGGAGGTTGGATTGGAGTGAGGAGAGATTAGGGTGGGCTGAAGATGACAAGCATTTATTAAGCACATACTGTGTGCCAGGCACTGTGCTAAGTGTCTTACAGATATCTCATCTGATCCTCATGGCCATCCTGGGAGGTAGGTGCTGTTATTATCCTCTTTTTGCTGTTGAGGAAACCAAGGCAGACAGGTTAAGACTTGCCTATGGTCACATTGATAGGAAATATCTATGGCTGGATTTGAATTCAGGTCTTCCTCATTCCAGGCCTGGTGTTCTTATGTATTGCACCGGCTAACACCAACCAGTAGGCTATTGTAGCAGTCCAGGCCAGAGGTGTTGAGGGTCTGCACCAGGGTGGCAATGTCAAAGGAAGGAATCAGGTATATATGAAAGATGAGTGGCAGGAGATTTGAAATATAGGAATAATTTGATTTTTCTCTCTACTAGTAGCATATGCTTTCTGGTTTTGGCCGTGGAAGGGGACATTTTGTACATGTTTTCAAATATAGACATATATTTGCAAGGAATATTAGTTAAAATTTAATGTTATGCTTTTCTTAAAAATTGCCCAAAACTAATAATGATTAGCATGATGCCTTTTGTGAAATATTAGGGATATAAATTAGTAACACACTAGCCTGTTTTAGGTACCGGAAAGCATGGTTGATGGGAGCAGATGTTTGGAAATTGGCAAATCCCGGGTGGCTCTTGGGGGTGAGGAGTGGGGAAGGAGTTTAGATCTTCTACTTTGGGTAGTAAATGAGCTGTTGCTTTTAGCCCCTTCTTTCTAATGCCAGTGGGCAAGGAGAGTTGAAGTCTGCACTCTCGTTGTGGAGGGATGTGGTGAGGGCTGAATTAGCATATCTTCTCTCCCTGGCTTTTTTGAGCTTCCAGACCTTTGCTGGGTCTGGGAGGTGTGGAAGGACACCGTCCATATTTTCAGACAAATAATAGGAAGGGCTCCAAGTCAAAAGATTAACTCAGTTCAATTTAATAATGCAAAATATTATTTAAAAAATATATACGCAAAGATGATGGTAACTTTGATCTTGCTATCCACATTTGAACTACCTCTGTTTAAAAGAAATCCCCTTCTCTGACCGTAATCTATTGGCTTTTCATACTTCCCTCTGCCTTCTCTTACAAAACCCCACTCTTTGTACCATGACTTCCAATACCTTAATCCCTCAGTTCTCTCCCAATTCATCTCTCCATCTTGACCCCTTGGTGAACCAATTCAACTCCACATTGTCCTCCAGCCTCCTTATCATATATGGCAATTACAACTTATCATATTTCTGATTACATCCTAAGCCTCAGCCTTGGGTCACTACCACCATTCATCACCTTCGATCCTCCACACATGCTGCTTGCTGAAGGTAGAGAAACTCACTCAACCATTCTGACTGGATCCGCTACAGGTTTGTGTTACACAACTCTAGCTGGGCCCTCACTACTGCTAGGCATTCCTCTTGTACCTCCCTCATTGACTCACTATTCCATTCTCCTTGGCCATACCTATTTATTCCTCTCAAACCTCTCTACTCTCAGCTGAGAACTTTGCCTCATATTTTACTGGAAAAATTGAAGTCATTCGCTGTGAACTTTCTCTTCTGCCCTCTTCTTCATCTGTCACGCAGGTACCTTCTGCCATTCTCTCCTCCTTTACCCCTGTCTCTCATAATGAAATGAGCTTACTCCTTACCAAGCCCTCTTCTTGTTCAAGCGATCGCATTCCATCCTGTCTCCTCCAACAGATTTCCCTTTCTACTGTCCCCACTCTTTCACTTATTTTCAGTCTCTCCCTTTCTACTGGCTCATTTCCTACTGCCTACAAACATACATGCCCATATCTCTCTGCTCTGAAAAAACTCCTCCCTTGATTCTTCTATCACCACTAATTGTGGTCCTATATCTCTTTGGCCCTTTGTAGGGAAATTCCTCAAAAGGGCATCTACGATAAATGCCTCCACTTTCTGTCCTTTTACTCTCTTCTTAACCCCTTATAATCTGGCTTTCCCTTATCATTCCACTGAAATAGCTCTCTCTCCCAAGTTACTTAATGGCCATATCCAACGGCCTTTTCTCAGTCCTCATGTTCCTTGACCACTTTGTTGCCTTTGACACTGTTCATCCCTCTCTCTCTTTGATATGCTCTTCTCTCTTAAGTTTCAGGACACCACCCTGCCCTCTAACCTCAGGACTCTTTCCTGGGTCCTCTTTTCTCCTCCCCTCTGTATTGCTTCTCCTGGATTTAATTACCATTCCTGTGCTGATGATTCTCAAATCAATCCATCTCACTCCAACCTCTCAGCTGACCTCCAATCTCGAATCTCCAACTGCTTTTCAGACATTGCAGGCTGGATGTCCAGTAGAAACCTTAAATTATACATGTCCAGAACTGAACACATTATTTTTCCTCCTAAACCCTCTCCTCCTACCTTCCAGATTATCATAGAGGGAAATACCGTTCTCCCAGTTACTCAAGCTCATAACTTATGAATCATCCTGGATTCTTCACTGTCTCCCGTCCCCCTCAATATCCAGTCTATTTCTAAGGCCTTTGCCACATCTCTCAAATGTGTCCCCTTCTCTTTTTTAGCACTGCCACCACTCTAGTGCAGGTCCTCATCCCCTCACACCTGGACTGTCACAATATCCTGCTGGTGGTTCTGCCTGCTTGAGTTGTCTGTACTCCAAACCGTTCTCTATTCAGTCACTCAAAGGATTTTCCTAAAGTGCAGGTCTGATCATGTCACCCCTCCCCACCTCCTTACTCAGTTAACTCCAGTGGCTCCCTATTGCTCTGTTTGGCATTCAAAGCCCATCATAACCACATCTCCTCCTACTTGTCCAGTCTTTCTGGCTTCTTTTAAGTCTTAACTAAAATCCCACCTCCTACAGGAATCCTTCCCCAAGTCCTCTTAATTTGAGTGCTTTCCTTCCGTTAATTGTTTTCCTATTTATCTTGTACATAGCATGCTTTATACATATTTGTTTGCTTATTGTCTCCCCTATTAGATTGTGAGCTCCTTGAGGACAAGGACTGTTTTTTTGCCTCTTTTTGTATCCCCAGTGCTTATTATTAGCACAGTGGCTGGCACATAGTAAGTGCTTAATAAATGTTTATTAAGTGATTAAGCACGTATGTGCAGAGTATATTGCTAAACCTGCTTTGAGGAAAACAAAAAGCTTTAGACAAGTCCTAGCAGTTAAGAAACTTAGTGGTTGTAGGAAGCATGCACACTTAACTAATGATAAAAAAAAATTCTTTGGAAAGCTGCAAAACAAAGTGTTTTGTGAGGTCAGAGGAGGAAAAGGTCGTACATTTGGGGAGTGGAATCAGAGAAGACTTCTGGGACGGTATTTCAGTTGGGTTTTTAAACCATGGTTTTCCCTGGGAAAAGGAGAGAGAGAACTCTGTGCCTGTGAGCAGCAGAGGCACAAAAGTACAGGGTGTGTGTTTGGCAGCAGCCTGGTCCGTGGAAAGTGGAGGGGTCCCGGCCTGGAAAGCAGGGGAGCCTTGGACAACTGAATGCAGAGGCATTAGGGAGCTTAGAAGTCTTATAAGACGAAAAATGGCATGGTCATATATGTCCCTTAGGAAGAGTAGCTGGATTACTGTGTAGAGGGATAGATTTTAGCTTCAAATTGGGGAGATTGAATACCACTGAGAAAAATGCTGTAGCCAGAATGAAGTGGGAGGGTGGGGTGGGGGGCAGGTAGGAAAGTAATAATGATTGTAACTAGTGCTTTGCAGTTTGCAATGTGCTTTTACACATCTCTGCAGAGTAGAGTTCTTAGCTTCCTCTAAAACACAGTCCAGGTGCTTCCTGGAGCCTACATATATGTAAGTAATGCCTTTCAGGATACTTTTCCTCTCCTACATCCTAGTTATTAATATTTTCTCCTGTTTGAAATTACTTTCAGTGTATTTACTTGTGTGCTTACTATCAGTGAGTAGAATGTAAGCTCCATGAGGTCAGATACTGTTTGATTCTTGTCTTTGTAATGCTAGTGCCTAGCACAGTGCATTGCACATAGCAGGCACTTCATAAGTATTTGTTAAATTGAATTTGTCTCATTTGATCCTTATAACCACCCTGTGAGACAGCTTAAGCAGGGATCCTAGTTTTACAGATGAGAAAACTGAGGTTCACAAAAGTGAAGTGATTTCACAGCTAAGAAGTGGCTGAATCAAAACCTGGTTTAGTCCAGATCCATGAATGTCTTCACTCCAGCACGGCCACCTCACAGTAGTGTTACTGAGTGTCCTCTCTAAATTCCTATCCTGTTATTATTGTGAGTAACAAAACTAAGACTAGTGATAGTGTATTTGATCCAAAATTTATAAAACCATTTCTTTATTCCCTTGACCCTGGCAAAGTTACCTAGCCTCCTTCTGCCTCTGTTCTCTCATCTGTGAAATGGGGATAATATAATAGCACCAATATCCTGTTTGTTAAGTATTTTGCAACCTTTAAAGTGCTATATAAATGCTGGCTACAACAATAATTATTATTATTACAACTCTTTGAGGTAGGTAGTTCCTATTTTAGCAGTTATTAATTAATTTTGTTGCTACTTGTTATTCTTTATAAAGCTGTTAGCTTTAAAAAATAAATTTTTGTTGATGTCTTTGTTTTTACATTGCCTCCATTTCTCCTAATTCCTCCTTTCCCAGATAGCCATCTCATGTAACAAATATATATTTTTTAAAACAAAAAGAGGAAGAAGAGGAAAAAATTAGCAAAACTGAACAGCACATTGACAAAGGCTGAAAATACATGCCATTTTTCATACTCATAGCTTCCCACTTCTGCAAAGGAATGACGGAAAGGTTTTTTCTCATACATCTTTTTAAACTACAGCACAGTGACTACAAGAACCACAAAACAATTGAAAGTGAATGTTGCAAAATTCCAAAGAACAATCACAGTGAAAAAGAACATAGCCTCTTCACAATTGGAAGGAGCCTGAGAGGTGAACTCACCCACTCCTCACCCTATACAAGAGTCCTTTCTTCAACATCCCCACCATCTGGTCACCCAGCCTCTGCTGGAAGACCTCTAGTGACAGGATGCCTCTCACACTGCCTCTTAAAAGGCAGTCCATTATGTTATTAGGTAGCCCTCTTTCCCTGTTAGGTTCTTTATGTGGAGCAAAAATATCTGCCTCAGTGTGGTGTCCACTCACTGGTCCTTGTTCTGTACCCTGCAGTCATGGAGAACAAGTCCTTTTTTCTATATGACAGACCTTCACACATTGGAAATAGACAGTGTTTCATTGTTTGTATTTTTATCCCAAGCCCCTTGAGTTTTGCATGGCACTTAGGTCTTTAATAAATCTTGGTGGTGCAGTGGGCTTGGAGTCAGGCAAACCTAAGTTCAGATCCAGCCCCAAGACATTTCCAGGCTGTGTAACCCTAGGTAAGTCACTTAACAGCCTCTGTCTGTCTCAGTTTTCTCAGCTGTTAAAATAGGCACCCACCTCTCAGGGTTATTGTAGGTATCAAATGAGGTAATATTTATTATAAAGTACTCAGCACAGTGCCTGGCACATAGTAGGTGCTTAATAAATGTTCCCTTCCCCTTGCTGTGATATATTTAGACTATGATCATGTTCTGTCTAGGCCTTCTCTTTTTCAGTCTAAATATCCCTCATTACTTCAGTTTATATGACATAGTTTTCAGTCCTTTCACCATAATAACTCAAGTTTCTATAGAAATTTTGAGATTAACAAAGTATTTTCTTCACAATAAGCCTAATACTACCCCCATTTTGTAGATGAGGTAGCTGAGGCTCAAAGAAGTTAAATGATTTTCCTAGGTTCCCACAGCTGGTGTCAGTGTTGGATTGGAACCCAGTTATTCTTACTCAAAGACTAGTACTATTTCCACTATATCACACTTCTCAAAAAAAGGATAGAAGAAAAAAATCTCATTTATATGATTTGAATGACTCTTTAAAGTTTACAGTGATGTCATCCTACTATAGTTGAGGAATGCTTTATTCTCACCTGTCTACTTCCTGTCCCCTTTTTTTCTGTTAAGGCCCATGGAAGGTCTAGCCTTCACTTCGCTTGTGAACATTTTGAAAAATGAATTTGATTTTCAGTTATTAAGTATTTCATTTTTCTCCTTTCTATCTCCCTTCAGAGAGGGGGAAAAGAGAAAATCAAAACCCTTGTAAGAAATAAGCAGAGTCAAGCAAAACAAATTCCCATATTGACCATGCCCAGTAATGTGCCTCATTGTGTGTATTGGTCCGTCATCTCTCTGTTATGTGAAGAGCATTCTTCATCATCTGTCCTCTGGAATCATTATGGACCATTTCATTGGTGAATTCTTAAGTCTTCAAAATTGCTTGTTTTTATGTTGATGTTAGCACATAAATGGTTCTTCTGGTTATGCTCACTCACTTCACTTTATATCAATCCATATGAGTCTTCCTGAGTTTTTCTGAAGCCAGCTTTTCATGTCTTACAGATAGTAATATTCATGCTTAATAACAGAGTAAGTGTTTAAGAAGCCACTAAGAATTTGGTTTTCTTTGTGTTAAAAGTATTTTGGGGGGGGGGGTGGTTGGGAGGGAAACAACACAAAAGAATAGTTGGTGAAATGACCAGCTCTGTCAGCTGGCTTTTGTTTCAGTGCCTGCCCTAATCTCTTACAAGATAAAGGATGGCATTTTCTGAGGACAAATGAGGGAATTTTCTAAGGGATCTGGTCTTTTTCAGCCAAGTGAATAACAAATATAGTTTGCACTTCTCCTTTTACCTACCACCACTGGGATGGCCAAACAGCCGCAGTCATTTTTACTCTTAGGACATTCCACTTACAGTTTGATTGGAGGCAGCTTGGGGAGCTGTTAATGGCCTCTGTTATTATAGGGATGTCAAGGTTCTGTAGAAGCATTAGTGGAATTATGTATAGCTGAAAGAGGTGTTTGTTTAATTTAGGCATCATTGACTTTAACCATGTTGAGGCATCACCCAGATGCCAAGTATTATTACTTACAGCACCTAAAGCTTGAGTAGTTATAGGCTGCGTGGGACTATGCCTGAAAATGGGTCAGCATATCTCATCTCCAGAACACTGCTCAATCCACCGAGCTTCAGAACACCCAAAGCAAGCCAGAGAAGTATATCTCTATCAAGTCATTTTTGAAAACCAATCTTGCTACTTACATTTGCAAGTTTGGGGAGGAAAGAAAGGGATTATTACTGAATCAAAGTCTTAAGTAGGCTTTCTTAACTAATCAATAACATTTTATATCACCCTTTTAAAAATATATATATCTATATATAGACATATATTCCATCAGAATATAGTGGACTTTTCATAAATACATTTATCTCATTTTAGTTCTGTTCTGTGGACTTAAATCAGTGCTGTCATTTATCGAAGCCCCCTTTCCCTTGTATTGTCTTCCTTTTTTGGCCCTCCTATAAGGAATCATGGAATGATCAAGCTAGAGAAGATTATCACCTAACTCAATCCATAGTCCCTATTTTACAGATGAGGATGGTGAAGTTTAGTGAGGCAAGGGAGTTTTGCCAACATCTTGTACCTCAGAATTGATGAAGCCAGGGTTCAAACCCAGGTCTTTTGACTCCAAATAACCCAGTGCCTTTCCCCACTATACCATGTTATTTCAGCGTTCCTACTCGGAAAGTTTTGTGGTAGTATTTCAGAGTATATAAAGTCCTTTGTCATAGTGCTGATCTACAGTCTATAAGCCGTAGTTATAAGGGCAAGCACTTAAAAAAGATTATGCATGTATGTAGCATGTTCATTTGTGTCTGACTCTCTGTGATGTCATTTGGGGTTTTCTTGGCAAAGATGCTGGAGTGTTTTCTTATTTCATTCTGCAGCTCATTTTACAGATGAGGAAACTGAGGCTAATAGGGTTAAGTGACTTGTCCAAAGTCACAGATAGTAAATGTCTGAGGCTAGATTTGAACTCAGGAAGATGAGTCTTTCTGATTTCAGGCCCTGCACTCTGTCCACTGTACCACTTAGCTGCCCATGAACTTAATAACTGTCAACAAAAAACAAAAACATAAAAAACCAACAAATTCTTACACACACACACACATTCAACAAGGCAGAACTAAATAAATTCACAACTAACAAACAAATAAGATACTTTTGTCTTGCGACTCTGAGCCTATCTTAAAATTCTGGACCTTTTTCTGTTTAATTTTTTTCATTTTTTTCACATTTATAGTTGTTCTCGGTCTCTATACAGTTTTGGTTCTGCTGATTTTACTCTGTTTACTTCATATAGGTCTTTTAATATTTCTTTGTATGTTTCATAGTCATAGTTTTATGATGTTTTGATTATATTAATGCATCATAATTCAGTCATTAATTATAGTTTCCAGTTACTTCTTGTAACAAATAGAGCAGCTTTGAATGTTTTTGTACAGAAAAGTCCTTTTTTTCCCTTTAAACTCTGTTTTGGGGGTAATCTTAGCAATGGAATTGCTGAGTCAAAAGGTTTGTGACCCTTAGTGTATACTGCTGTATTGCTATCTAAAACATTTACACAACCCTGTGGTCCTACCAACAGTGTATTCCTGTCTCTGTTTCCTCATGGTCCACCACCACCTTTGGACCTTTTCGTTTTTAGAAAATATTTTTGCCTTTCTTGTAAGTGTGAGGGTGATATCTTAAGGTCATCTTAATTTGTATTTGCACTTTAAAACAAGACCAAAACCAATTAATACATTTCTTTATAACTGTTTACACTTAAAAATGAATGTCTATGGCTGTGTCCTTATAAGCTTATTAGTTACCTTTTTTGTCTCTCTGTCCTTTGTCCATCTCTCTGTGCGTATATTTTTCCTTTTATGTAATCATAGTGTACAGGCCGTCCTTGTTCTGTTTTCTTTTCATATTACTTCATATAAATCCACATTTCTTTATGGCTTTTGTAATCATCCTGTTTAATTGCACAAAGTTGAACTGTTCTGTATCCTGATGAGACCACACAGAAGCATATGGACAAGTTAGACTGCCCAGAGGAGGGTAACTGGGTTGGAAAAGGGGCTGGAGGGTGTTGCAAGAATTGGAAGTAGAAATGTTTAACCTTAGAGAGCAGATTTAGGGCGATTGTGATCCTTTTCTTCAAGTATTTGAAGCACTGTTATAGGGATTAGACTTAACATGCCACCTCCAGCCTCCTTTGCTGAGGATGCCCCCCATGTGTGTAAAGGTTGATTTTTTTCACCTCTCCCTTGTGGAATCCTTAACTCCTTTCAGAGACACTCCCCTCTTACAAGGCCTAATCAGCTCTCCACCAATACCAAAATAGCTCTGTGTATATTTTGTATTTACTTAGCTTGGAGAATGCATGCTCTTTGAGGCTAAGAACTGTTTCCTTTTTGCCTTTGTATCCTGGCATGTAGTCAGTACTTTTGCCTGTTGAATTGCTTGGCCTCAGAAGGAGGAATGGGGTGGACTTTTGCAAGGAGCCAGGTTTAGGTTGGATCTACAGAAATCTTCCCAACAATTAAAACTATATAAAAGTGCAATGTGCCCACGTTCCCCTTATTGGGGAACTTTAAGCAAAAGTTGGATGACCAATTGAGTATTTGTTTTATCTGGAATTCTCTCGGAGGTACAGGTGTGATTCTTTGATACACCAGTTTATTGAGCTGTTCAGCTGTTGGACATTTAGGTTGTTTATTGCTTTATGATTACAAATAATGTTTTTACATATCTCTTTTCAGCAGTTTTTTCCCCTTTATAACATTATGATTAGGATATATCCTCACTAATTTCATTATTGGGTCAGAATATGACTTTTTATGCATCTTGTGTACTGCCAAATTGCCCTCAAAAAATTGAATCACTTTGCAATTCTATTAGAGCAGTGTGTTTGTTTCTTTACATCCCGCCCCCAGCCCCGAATTTTGTCACTTTTTATTACTGCCAATTTGATGAATGTGGACTAGTATCTTGGTTATTTTAATTTGTTTTGATTACTCATAAGAGTGAATACTTTTTGTTTTCAAGAGTGTCCTATTTTGTAAATTGGTTCGTATCCTTTGACAACGTAAAGGGTTTTTATAAACCTTAAAGCGCTTTGTAAATGCTGGTTTTCGGTATTATTATTAACCACCTACTCGGTAAGAGAATGGAGTGGTGTTCGTGGATGTGTGTCTCAGTTCCTTATTGATTTTAGATGTTAAGTTTTAGACGCTGCCTCTTTGGGAATCTCAGGTGGTCTTTGTGGAGCGGCTTTGGGCATCCCAGTAGCTGCTCTTCCGCCTCATAGCAGATGTCGGTCGGTCAGGCGGTGGCCCGGAGGCAGCCCGGTGCTTCTGCGGGGGCTCTCGGGGTTCTCCTCCTGTCCAGAGTTTGCCTTTCTGCCTGTCGTTAAAACTGCGAGCGTAGTTCCCACAGTAACTTTCCGACGTGAGCCTGCTGGCTTCTTGTATAAACTACCCGAGGAGACTAATGCTGTCATACAGACGTCTTTGGCAGCCAATCAGAGGCAGCGAAATTATCTTCAATTTTTTAAATGGAACTCTGACGGCCAATGAGCGGCGCCCGGGCTGGGTGAGGTACCCACCCCACTGTATAATTACGAGAAAAGCCCTGCCGCGGCCTGTGTCGCCCCTTGGGGCCGCGCCCGGGTCTGCGGCGCCGGTGTCGGGCGGTTTGGCCAGCCGCCCCGCGGCGCCGCCGGCGGCCGCTCGGCCACGGCCCCGCCACTGACCCCTGCTCTGCTCCTCAAGGTAACTTTAAAACAGGAAGTGTCCGAAGGAGGGCCCTGATGACGCACATGAGCCAATGGCGGCGGCGCGGCCGTCGCCGAGAGGGCGGCGCGGCCAATGAGGCGGCCGGAGGCGAGGCTCGGTGTCAAATAGCAGGATAGATTGAATGCCTTTGCCTGTTAAAGTGGAAGGAGGCTGCAGGGCTCCGGCGGAGGCCGCCTCGGAGTTTTTCACTGAGGCAGGGGTCAGCTGAAAGACAAAGAAAAATGGCGAATAGTTTGGTGGGGGGGCCGCGGTTCGTCCTCGCTCCGGAGTGGACCTTCCCGGCTCCTGGCTCGGCATCTCCTGCGCCTTTTGTTTCCTCCGTCCTTGGGGGGGAGGGCTAGCAGTGACTTAATTTCTCCCTGTCCGAGGAGAGATATAAATAGCTCCATGTAAAATTAATGCAGTTCCCGGTAAGTTTCCTTCTTTGTTTTCTGTTGAAATGATCGAAACTGTTTTGGCCTCGCCGAGTGTAGACAAGTTGCACTGTTTCAGAAAATGGCCCCTTTGCATTCCGTGCATACTTCCCGGCGCACCTCCAGCCCCTGGGCTCCTCTGTAGAGCTCCTGCATGCCCTTCAGGGGGGATGGGGGTGATGGGGTGGGGGTGGCTTTTTAATTTTTTTTTTTTTTGCTTAGTTCAGTGTGGAGAAGAGCTGGTCCATGAAGGAAAGATTAATTTTCCCCGGGAAACGGCAGCCAAACACTTAACTCTGTGCCTTGGGCAAACCAGGCTCAAGAATTAACTGAACTATTTTCCAAATAATGTTCCTTTGTTCCAGTATGAGGAAGCTTTACATATACCGTAGAATAGCGGAGACTCTCCAAAAAGGGTTTTGCCGGAGGTGAGGTGTCCTGGACCTCTCCGAGACTATGTTTTCAGACTGGAAAAAAAGCTGTTCTGAGTTTGGAGGAAAAAAAGAGCATTTCCACTTATGCTTTAGGGTGTCATGATGAAGGCCTTGAATTTACCGAGGGAAATTCTTCCATAAGTTTGTTTTAACCCACCTGTCCCTAGTCCTTACAGACACTAGTAAATCTAAGTGACAGTATTTCCTATTTTACACACGTTGACACCTAGACACATACACTTCTCTGCCGTATCTCTAGTAACCGAATTGGATACATTTCTCTCACCTTCCCTCCCCCCCCATTCTACACATTTCGGGACAGTTTCTTTATATGGTACAAACTAGATTCTACGATTTTGTTCTGGTGATTTAGAAAGTTGAGTCTAGGCAGCTCAGTCTCTTGTCCTTGCAGATGCTGATAGTTTTGCCTGTGAGGGGATGTGAAGCCAATGCAAGTTGCTAAATCTCACCAGCTAGTTCTTATGGATAATGAAATCTTCCATCCTTTGTACAAACATTCATGAAATACTTGATAAATATAAGCAATCCTTTGTTTTCTTATTTGCAAATAAGGAATGAAGGTCACTGGAACATGCCTGCAGTAGAGCAGGCATTACAAGAAGCTGAACACCAGCAAGGACAGTCCCAGGAGAGAGGAAAGGAGCAGGCCTGTGCAGTTGTCAGGGGCTGGTGGGGGCATCCCCCACCTTGATGTCAAGGACTTAGCCAAAAGGAAAGACCTGGGTTTGGATTTGGGGCATCTGTGGTTGGAACAGCAGTGCCATCAAAGTTGCTGGAAGCAGGCCTCAGACGTTAGTAAGAGTGACCTTGAAATACTGCTGCTGGAGTTTACAGCATGAAGGACAAAGTTTGTTTATACAGCTTTGGATTGAAAGGCTGGATCAAAGATGAAAAGAGATGGAGGGGACTTGGGATGTTTGGATGGAGGGGTCAGTGGGAATGGATTATAGATTCAAATTAGAATTCCAAGTCAGACAATCATTATGCTTTCAGTCTCTCCTCACTTCTCTCTCCCTATCCCCATTAAAAAGAAAGTCTAAAAGTGTGTTATGATACTTGAATGAACTGCCTCACATGGATTCGTTCTTCTTAATCTGTAGAGGTTTTGGCCCTGAATGGTATTTTAAGAGTTCAGAATAGTTTTGTTTACGAAACTTATTTTGGGGAGTTGGAATGCTCAAACTTCACTTCAGAAAATGGCCATTCTGGGAAATTAAGTAGGCACTTGGAAACGATTAGATTTTACCAGGGAGGACCTAAAAGTTATTTTTTTTTTCTTTTAGCAGTCACTGATCTGCATGTTACCAGCTACTCCACATTGTATTTATGATTTTTAAACCAGTTGTGGATTCTGGCAAGTGTGCTGTTAACTGGCAAGCACAAGAGTCTTGGAGTTGTGGGGTCTATTCTAACTCCATCCAGCAGAAGTCCAGAACTGTACAGGGAAGGCGAAGGTGAAGGAGAGGACATCGGAGAGGCCTAGACAAAGCAGCCTGCGAGGGCCCAAAACTTTGGGTAAGCACCAAAAGACATTCAATAAGTCTTGTGGGGGAAACTAGTTAGAATCGGGGCCTTGTGGTCACTGAAAATTCTTCCCATTATATTTGATAGAAACTTTTTAAAAGAGGGCCCCTTTTCAACATTCTTGGCAGTCATTTTTCCAGAGACATGTAGGTAACCTCACAGGGAACCAGAGCTTGCAGAAGGAGAGAGGGAGCCTCCAAAGTAGTTGAAACTTCTCTGGATTGATGGAGGAATTTGGTGTTTGATTCTGTCCCTGGCTGTGCCAGGCAGATCCTAGTTATTGGAAGTTAAAAACTTAATTATAGTAGGTGTGACTAGATCCAGGCATTTCTCCCAAGGAATCAAGGGAAAATCTGGTTTTATTTGAATTCTTTAAAAAGCTTATTAGAATTGGGATCTCCTTTTTTTTTTTTTAACTAATTCCTACACTTTACCACTGGAAAGAGAGCAGAGACAATGTTTTTTACTCCTGTTTATACAGATGTTTCCTCATCCTTTTAATTTGTGTTTGCAAAGATTACATACTGTGTAAGCAGTTTCCCCTTGAACCAGGACTCAACTCCATACTGATCTGCCCTTGATAAAAGTGAGGCCAGTGTAGTGTAGTAAAAAGAGTTTGGAGTCAGAAGACAATCTCCCTAAGTTTGTCTGTCATTGGCTTTGCCACTCAGTTATTAGGGCACCTCGAGAAAGTTTGTTCTCTCTAAGCCTCAATCTTTTCTTTTTTCAAAAGAGAGGATTCTACCAAATGTTCTCTAAGGACCGTCCAACTCTAAATCTGATGATTCTGTGAATAGAAGGGATGGGGTTCAGTATTGTTTGATCTTGATTAAGTGCATTATAAACCTGTTTCCTCATCTGTAAGGTAGGGATTTTTCACTGGGTGGTTGTAAAGAAAGCACTTTTTATAAACCTTTAAAGCACTACAGAAATAGAATAAGTTATTTTGTTGAGGTTTGCAATGATAGATCTCCTTGTGGCCCTCTTATGTTTCAGTGGTTGAAGGTATTATTTTTAGATAGAAGTCATGTTTTCTATATTCAGACCAATTTTAAATGTAAACTCTGGGCCTTTTTGTTTACCTTCATTTCAGTCACTGTAGTTATGAGCTGATCTGAGCCAAGTTCCGAGCTTGGGATGTAGTAGTTGTCATTTCTTTGGTTAATGGAGAATTGAACCTTTTAAAGTTAGGCTTCTCTTCAGGATCCGAGTGTTCTCCTAAATTCCTCATCTCATAAAACCATGTTTCATGATAACATAGTGAAAAAGCTACGGATGTATTTTTAAAAAAGATTTTTGCTATTTTTTTCCCAGGGGTCAGGGGTGGAAGGGTGTTTTAAGATGTTTCGCTTTCTGTCCTCTTATGCCACTTCCTATAAAGCCTGGTCAGCTCAGGTATCTCCTTTCCTTGGCTGGAAAGAACTGTTCTTGGGCTTTGTGAATCTTGGTGAGACTTGCATGGGCTTCTCTTTGAATTAAAACCCTTTGGGTGAAATGGGATGGATTAGCTTGGAAAGAGCAGTCATGGAGTCTTCTAAAACAAGCTTAAGGGGAGAGTCCTGTTCTGTTTGGAAACATTCTAGCATTTGGACTTTGCTCCTTCGGTTGGGAGAACGCTATTGCTCTTTATCCTCACTCATCCTGAGAGTGAGTTAAAGCACCCGAACAGCACAACACAAGAGCTTCCTCATTGTGTCCAGTAGTGATATCGGTACAGATTCAGGAGCAAAAACCATTTTTACAAACCTCACATTGATAGAGTGCTTCCCTCACAATAAACCCATGAGATATACACGCTGCAAGTCTTATGTCATCTCTGTTTTACAGATGGGGAAGCTGATGACGCTGAGGCTCAGAGAGATTAAGTGACTTCCCCAAGGTCACACAAGTAAGTGTCAGAGCCAGGACTGGAAGCCAGGTCTCTGCTGACGAGTATAAAGCCAGCACTCTTCCTTCCTACTGCCCCGCCCCACCTGTCCAGTTAGGCAGCCCTGCAAAGGGACCATCAGCCACATCTAGTGCAGCTCTTCACTTGACAGAAGAAGAGACTCGAGGCCCA
Source organism: Trichosurus vulpecula (assembly GCF_011100635.1). NCBI lineage: Eukaryota > Metazoa > Chordata > Mammalia > Diprotodontia > Phalangeridae > Trichosurus > Trichosurus vulpecula. The sequence continues at coordinate 71,898,844 of NC_050574.1, read as the reverse complement.
GAGAGAGGAAGTAACTGGTCCAAGGTCACGAAGCTAGCTGGTTGTTGGTATCTGGAGCTGGGCTGACAATATAAGCTTCCAGAGTTCTTTGGCTTCCTTCTCCAGGAAGCCTTTCTCAATCCCTTATTGTTCTAGTGCCTTTCTCTGTTGAATAGTTCACATTCATATTGTTTGTGCATAGCTGTTTTTAGGTCATCTCCCCCATTAGACTGTGAGCTCCTTGAGAGTAGGGACTGCTTTTTGTCTTAACTTGTATCCCCGGCACTTAGCACAGGGCCGGGCACATAGTAGGCACTTAATAAATGCTGATTGATTGACGGACTGACTGACTACACAGGTTTGCCTCCAGTCGTTATGCTTATCATCCACAACTAATGATGACAGCTAACATTTCTATAGCATTTAGGATTTAGGGCTGGAAGGAACCTTTGAGATCATCTAGTCAAGCCCCCTCACTTTTACAGTGGAGGCACCTGAGGCCCACCCACATCAGGGAAGGAACTTACTCAAGTTTGTACAAGCTAGGATTTGAAGCATACTCCATAAGTGATGCTCCACTCTAGTTGAAGTTTTATAGAATGCTTTACTGATGTTCCCATTTAATCCTTCCAGCAGCCTTGTGGGGTAGATAGTATTGTAAGTATTACTATTCTCATTTTGCAAATGAGAAAACAGATTTGAAAAAGGCAGATGACTTCTTCACTATTGCAGGGTTGATGAGTGACAGGCAGCATGGAAGTTTTGACTCCCAAGATTCGGTTTAGATTTGTTGTATTTAGTTCCATTGATATCTACATTGGAGCAGTAGTAATAATAATATTAATAACATATACGTAGGTTATGTAAAGTTTTACCAAAAGCTTTTTTTATAGCCTGTGAGGTAGGTATTATAAGGAATATGATCTTCATTTTACAGATAAGGAAACTGAGGATGGTTTCTAAAGGCTTCATGGGCTGGCCACGTACTGAGAAGGACAATAGCTACCTAAGCCTCCTTTCTTCATCTGGGCTGTTTTTTATTCTTCACGCCAACCATAACAGTTTTTTGTTTTTAAGTACAGTTGAACAGTGTTGCCTTTTAACCTTTCATACACAGAAGGGCACGTGAACAGATGGAGAGTATAGTCAACTGAAAGGTCCCAAGAAAAAGAATCTGTTTATTAGAATCATAAAGCTCAGTCTAGTATCTTGTTATTAGCCTGCACGTTAGGGGGCAGCCTGGAGCCCTGGAGAAAGGGCTGGACTTGAACTTGGGAGATGTTTTGGCTTCCAGCGTTTACTAACTGGGTGATGCATGGCATCCCTTTTCTTAGCCTCAGTCTCCTCTTCTATAACACGGGGGCAGTGATGCTGGAACTGCTCACAGTCATATTTTAAGGAAAGTTCTTTGTCAGCTTTAGAGCACTAGAGACATGTGAGGCAGAAGTGGTGAGAGAGAGATGGAATGTGAGAACTGTGTGGTGTTAGAATCAGGAGGCTTCAACTTCAATCCTGGTTCTTCCACTTGGACTGGGTACTTAAGTCTTGCCTCAGTTTCTAATTCTGTAATATGGAGGTGAAAATACTTGCATTATCTACCTCACAGAGCTGTTGTAAGAATCTAATATGATAATGGATAAAAAGTACTACATAAATATAATTGTGGTGGTTACTCTTATGAGGGTGATTAAAATCTTGTTATGGTGGCATAACTCCCCTTGCTCCCCAGTTAGGATGGGAATATCTTGGGTCTTAGTCATTTCTTCCTCTAAAAGCTGAGAATCAGCATGGAGACTAATGGTGGCCACCTGGCTGAGACAGCCCAGAGACTGGACATCCTCCCACCATTAGAAGGAAGTAGAAAATATGTATTCAGTGCACCTGTATGGGAATCAGGCTTCATGAGTAACACAGATGTCAGGGAAGCTAGTTTGCATAGGCCCTCCTTAAAATAATAAATTCTTTAGAGCCTAATGTGATGAGGCAATAAACACATTACATTGCCTTAATTCATCCTTTGATGAGAAAAATGGAGATTTATTTCCAGGGGGAGGGGGTGAGGGAGAGCCAAGTGCCAATCAAAACAAAGCCATCTCGAATTGCCCTAGTGAAAAGAGCCTTGGGTTTGGAATTGAGAGGACCTAGATCAAAATCCTGACTTTACTGCTTATGACTTGTGGAACCTTAAGCAAGTCACAAAGGAGCCTCAAGTTTCTTCAGGTGTAAAATGAGGGACAGACACTCCTTCTCCATCTAGAACCTGTGATCCTACCCTGGATTTATCCTTTAGCATCACCTGTCATGTTATATGTGGTCTAAGATTGAAATTCTGTTCTTTGGCTTTTCATAGTTTTGTCTGAAAGTTTCAATTACCAATGTTTCTGTGCCTTGGGAAGGTTATCACAAATTGTCTTAGGGAATGTTGAATTACTAGTGTGGAGAGCCAGTGTGACATAGGGACCTAGAGACCTGTTGTGGAATTCAGAAGACCTAGGTCTAGATCTGGCTTTAGCATTTAGTAGTTCTGTGACTGTGCAAAAAGCTTCATTCTGAAACTCAGTTTCCTTATTAGTAAAATGAGGGAGTTGCAGAGAGGACTTGGGTATGGACTGGAGTAGATGATTTCGAGATTCCATGACCAGATGATCCCTAATGCTCCTTCAAGCTCTGTAGAGTATGTAATCATTGTAAAATGCCCATATCAGTAGTGGTTGTTGAGAACTTAGTGGTATGTCTACAGTTCCTAGAAATTCAATTTGTTTTGCAGTCAACTATTTCAGCTTTCCACTGAGTAGGATCTCTAGTCTTTAGAACTTCTGTAGTTTTCCAGTTAGGTGAAATTTACTCATTTGGTATTGCTCTTATATCTGCCTGTCTCTCATGTTTCTCTTCTCAAAGCTCAGTTCTACTTTTGTGGTGCTCAGTGGATTTTTTTTTTTTAATGAAAAGAGTTTGCTCTAAATGCTGTTGTGGCTCTGTGCCGTCGGAAGGGGAAAGTAGAGAGAGGTCCCCTCTAGTGTGAAGGAGAGCTAGAAGAAAAAGACCTGGTAAATGTTTAACTTTTAAAAATAGCGTAACTTAGCCTATGACCTTGTACTTCTTCGTTCAAAGAAAGAAAGGAGACTAAAATGACCAGAGCAAAGAGCATGGAATTATAGACTTTCAGGACTAGAAAAAATCATAGGACATAGACTATCAGAGGTGGAAAGGACTTTAGGGATCCATTGGATTCCTTTTTTTCTTGGAAGTAACACTTTCTCTGGTCACTTTTCCATAGACAAAATTACCTGAATAATACCCCATTTTCAGTCCTGAAATACCCAGATTAAGAAGCCAGTTTTCACTGACAACTGGGGTTGTGTTGTATAGTTCTGAACTTTGAGCTACTACTAAATTTGGGCATTTATGTGTATAGAATCGAGGGCTGAATGCAGAGAAGTGTGGTTCTGGGTCTTGGGCTTTCAGTTATATGCCAGTCTTGTAGTGTTCCTTTGCAACCAAAGCCTTCCAGATTTTGTTCCTATGGAAATGTTAGTGTTTCTCTGAATTTAGAGTTAGAGAAGTCTCTCTATACTTATCTCTTACTTACAAAGGCCCAGGCTGTTGGGCTTGCTTGCTTTGAATTCCTGCTGAGCTGAGTTGGGGCTGGCACTACCCAGGTTAGTCTTTCAAAGCTCCAAACAATAGCATCACACATAATAAAAGCACCTAAAACAGACCACAGGCAGTAATTTTACCACAAATCCTCAGCAAGTAATTTACAGCCCCATGAACAGGCGAACACTAAAGATTGGCAGGTACACACAGATAGTAAATTAGTGGGAGCTGGATGGGTTGGTTCCATCCAGGGGATTTAGCAGGGCTTTCAATATGAAAGACTATATTTAGATTCAGAGTAGAACATAGTGCTCATAATATTAATTTCTAGGCTAAGCCTTTCATAATTATCTTCAACATAAAATCTAAAATAAGGACAACAGCAGGCCGATGATAGGGACAGTGATGGTCAACTTCAAGCCAGGTTATCTGATTACAGTGACCAAGTCTGCGTGACCATTTCTTCCTCATGAGCTAATGGGACATGCACACTAATGAAAACACTCAGAAAAGGTTGGTTAACCAGTATAAGAAACACAGTCCCTCACTTTGTCAGAGTCCTGCCTTAGAAATGGATTCCTTCCCTCAAGAGTCCAGTAGAAAAGGCACTGGAAGGCACATTGGGACCCATTTCATCTAGTGTACATGCTTCATCTTGAACTTGAAACCTAGGCTCAGAGGGAAGGGGATCTGTCCAGAATCACTTGGCAGCTTGGCACAGTGTGCTGCACAGAATGCTAACCTGGGAGCTAGAGGAGCCCGGGCTTTAGTGCCCTTCATCCCACAAACTTGGTTTGTGACCTTGGGAAAGGCCTTTCCCTCTCTGGAGTATCTAGGCCACCATGTCTGGAGTCCGGAAGACCCAAGTTCACATGTGGCCTCAGACTCTCACTTGCTGTGTGAATGTTGGGCTGTCACTTCACTTCCGTCCACCTTCATTTCCCCAACTGTAAAGTGGGGTTAATAATAGCACCTACTTACCAGGGTTGTTGTGAGACTCAAGATAGTATTTGTAAAGTGTTCAGTACAGGGTCTGACACACACAGTAGGTGCTTAATACATGCTTCTTTCTTTCTTCCTTTCTTGGTCCTCTTTCTTTATCTATAAAATGAATATGTTGGACTAGATGATCTTTAAGGTTCTTCAATTACAGGTCCTGGTAGTTGAAGGCTTTCTCCTTATTTTGCATATGGTACCTCCCCACCGAATTCTAGCCTTTGGCCTCATGGGTTGTTAGCTAGACCTATATAACAGTGGGCATTGCTGCAGCTCTTCCATTGCAAGTACGTTTCCTAGCCATAGTACCACAGCCTGTATTTTTTTCAGCTGCCTTGCCGCCCTCTGATGAGGTAAGCTGTCTGACTGACATAGTGGCTACATTTTGGAAACAGTCATCTAGCTTACGTAAGTGGATCCTGAATCTCATTGGTGTAGTTATTTCTCTGGTTTCTTACTGTCTTTCTGTGACTCCTCCCTATCTCTCCAGTGACCCAAAGGTCTTCCTCTGGTTCTTTCACTATTTTGTGAGTAACTAGTGTGATACCTTTTATGCTACATTTCATACACAAGTCATTTTTGGTAAAGTGTTGTAGTTGACTTAACTCCCACCATGCATCTTTCTTGTATTTTGGTTCTTGGGTTTATGACAATAACAATAGCTATTTCATACACATTCCTTCTGTCCTGTGTTGCAGACATTGTGTTAGGCACTGAGGATGTAGACAAAAACAGTCCCTGCCTTCAAGAAGCTCACAATCTGTTTGCATCAGGGAGAGGGGAAGACATGGACATAAATAAGTCAGTACAAAACCTAGACAAAGTATAGATGAAGTGATGTTTTGGGGGAGATGGAAAGCACTAATAACTGGGGTGGGGTGATCAGCCCATGCAAAGATAGGAAAGTGGATGATGGGGCATGTTGTGTACAGGGAACATCAGGTAGGACATGTTGGCTAAAATGTAGATTTTGTGGAGTGGGGTCACTGGAAAGATAGGCTGGAGCCAGACCATGAAGGACTTTAAACTTATAGTAGACAAGTTTGTTGTTGATCCTCGAGATGATGAGGAGTTTCTGAATCTTCTTGGAGCTAAGCAGCCTGGTTAGTCCTGTGTTTTAGAAAACAGATTTCTATAGCACTTTTAAGGTTTTCAAAATATTGTTCTCACAACCATGTTAGACCATATTATTATCCCTGTTTTACGCATAAGTGAAGTGCTTTTCGGTGAAGTGATTTTCCAAGAGCATACAGCTGATCAGTGTCAGTAAGGATTTACATGCTGACCTCCTCACTCTGAAGTCCTGTGCGCTTTCCACTCCACCTCATAGTGGTGTCACCACCATTACAGTCTGCCGGTGGCTATGATTTCAGCTAATTGTGAAGAATTTAGCCTGATGATCTTTCCCATAGTTTGCAGCTTTAGAAGCATCTTTTGACAAGGGAGTAGGCTGGGCTAAGGGTTTTCTTTGGAGCCTTCTGTGAAAAGGTAAGTGCTGCTTCTCTTTTCTAGGCCTTCCAGGAAGCGAATGTGATAGTACTAGGCCTTTCCGTCTCTGTCATTGGCAGCTTCAGTTTGCATTAATTAACACCATATAGTCCAGGCTGTGTACTGAGACATAGACATTAGGGGTCACAAATTGTAAACCACCTTAGTGATCGTCCAGCCTCCTCCCTTGATCTGTGAGGCCCAGAGAAAAATGTTGATTGGCCTAATATCACATAACTAGCAATCACTCAGCCCATGATGGAGTCAGAGGGCTTCTTGGTCTTTGGAATCTTCAGTCCAGTATTCTTTCCCCAGCACTGTACTTCCTGCAGCAAGTTGGAGAAATGTCAGCTTTCTCACTCCAGCCTGTGCCCACTTGAAATCTGTAAGAAACACGATCAGAAAACCTCAAGGTATCTAAGGAATTTTACCAACTAGATAATCAGGAAAATCCAACACTCGTGCGTGGTACTTGAACAAGTTAGATTGGACCTTAGTGATCACATCGTCCAAATCCTTTCTTTTACAGAGCTGATGTTCAAAGACTGCTTTGATTTGTGTCCCAGGAACTTGCCAGCTCTTATTTTTAGGTTACATTCATCTGAGAATGGATTGGCCTTTTAGTAGGAAGCAGCACGGATGTGGGGGAAGAATGTTCAGTTGTGTTCAGTCATGTCTGACTCTTGTGGTGACCCCGTTTGGGCAAAGATACTGAAGTGGTTTCTCATTTCTTTCTCCAGCTCATTTGATAGATGAGGAAACTGAGGCAAACAGGGTTGAGTGACTTGTCCAGGGTCACACAGCTAATAAGTGTAGTGTCCTGGGACCAGATTTGAACTCAAGAAGAGTTTTCCTGACTCCAGGACCTGTGCTCTATCCACTGTGCCACCTAGTGCGCCAGGGGAAGAATACCTACCTGGTTAGGAGACTATTTTTGCCTGAGCTCTGCCATAGACTTGGTTGTGATTTGGAATAAGTAGAATGTGAGCTCCTTAAGGGCAAGGCTGGCTTTGGTTTTGGTCCTGTCTCTGGCCCCTACCACACCACCCTGTACATGGTAGACATAATAAATTGAAAATATAATTTCCCAAGGATTTGTTTCCTTATCTGGAAAATGGGGATAATAAGTCCTGCTTTGAATACCCTTGGGTCAGTTGTGAGGGTCAAATGAGATAATAGGTGGAAAGATGCTTAAGAAAGTATAAAATGTACAAGTTACAGAATGTTAGATCTTGAAGGGACCTTAGAGATCATCTTGTCCAACCCCATTATATAAATGAGGACTCTTGAGTCCCAGATCATAGAGTCATTTGTCATTATTACTGCCTGGCATCTGTATGTAATAAACTATTTTGGAGAGGTAAGTTTGGTTCAAGCATTGATTATGCCACTGCTATGTGCAAGGCACTGTACTAGGTGTTGGAGGTAAAGGGGAAAAAATAGTCTCTAAGGGGCTTATTTTTTTTAAGGAATACAGCATTTAAATATGATGATTTGAGGAATTGGGGGAGGATTAGGAAAGTTTCAGGAAAGATGACATTTAAAGCTGAGCTTTTAAGGAATTTAAGCATTCTGTGAGTTAGCCTACACATTGGAGGGATTTGACTAGTCCTTTCTCTTACAATAAAAGTTAGAAACAAAGTAGATAGAATTTGGCAGGAATTTCAGGTTGTCAGTGAACTAGCAGAGTCCAGATTCATATTTCTTTCCTTCTTAATCCGTGTTTTCTAACTGAGCCCTTCCTTTAGCAAAGCAAAGTTTTAATACCACAACAATTTTAGGTAGGTTACCCAACTGGCAGAATCTACCATTTTTAAATGGCACCCCCTATCAAATCAAGCTGGATTGGTGATTTTGTTCTGTAAGGTGGTAGATGGGAGTGGGAGGTGAGGAATTAGGCAATGGCAGCTTATAAAGGAATGATGAGTACTTTTATGTTACTATACACCTAAGCAGTTAGATTTTCTTTTTTTTTTTCTTTTTTGTTTTCATGTCCAGATTCCCTTCCTTGATCCCCTCCTCTCCATTGAGAAGGCAAGAAATAAAATACCCATTATACTTAAGAAGTCATGCAAGACATATTTCCACATTAGCTGTGTTATGGGGGGGAAATAAAGAGAAAAGAAATTAAAAAGGCCTTTTCTCTCTACAAATTTCAAACACTTGTGCTTCAGAATGTGGCCTAGGGATGTCAGGGAGCTAATTGTTCTTAAGGAACATCCTACAAACACCTGGGATGGAGGACAAAGCAGGTGATTTGATAAATGCAATAAGAATAGTAGCCTACAAGTACTCCGGGAAATCAGTTCAGTTCAACAGACATTGAGCATATAGTATGCATTGCCTCCTGCCCCAGCCTGCCCTGCATTGTAGTGGGGAGGTGGTCCTGGGTTTTAGAAGAATCTGCGGGTGGAGTAGAGGCTTTGGTCCAAGTCTCACCAACCTCAGAAGTTTGTGTCTGATCGGAGACTGTGGGTCTCATTTAAGAACCACCCCCACCCCCCCCCCCACCCCCCCGGGCTCAGAAATTGGAACACTAGAGAAGACTTTTTTTTTTTAAGCCATAGAAACTTGAGGATGAATGCTGAACTGTATAGGTCCTTGATGTGGAAGGAGTATGGACAGAGCTTTGTGATAGTTAGGGATGGTGGCAGGAGACTTTGTTAGCACCTCTGTGGCCCTAAAAATTGGAGTGTTATGTATTCTAGTTATTTGTGTTTGTGCTGTTTATCTCCATGAGGATAGGAATGTTGTCTTTGCTCATCTTGATATGAGAAGGGAGGAATTTCAGCTGGCAGAAGTGTCGTGGGAGAAAAATCCAGATGTGGTCAAAAGCACTGAGAGATTGACAGAGCAGGGAACAAAGGATGTATTGGAGCAAGACAGTACAAATGGAGAAAAATGGGAGTAATTTAGGTAGGAAAATGGAGAGGAAAACGGGTAGATGGGTGAGGGAAATAGATACTTGGTAGGAAAAACATCCCCAAATGTTTGAGAGCTCCTGATTAGAGAGTCTGTACAATTAAGCATATGAATCAGCTAGCATGTAATACTTTTTGCTGTGAGATTACAACTTAAGTGTTGACACTTACATAGCTCAAGTAATTTTGGTCACATGTTGCAAATGAATAATAAGGAAAATTTTTTCAGGTTGGTACCCTGCTCCCTGTCTGAGCAGCTTGAGTCCTCTGAGTGAGCCTCACAATGGAATTCCTTTCTGTCTTCTCCCTTGAGGCTGCTATCTCTGGACTCTGCCTCCCTCCACCTCCTCCCACATAGCAAAGAATCCACAGTTCCTAATGTCACTGAATGGTGAGGGCATTTCTGCACACATTAGCTCATTTGGTTCTCAACGATCCTTGGGATATGGGTCTGGGATTATTATTCCCTAGTTGAAACATAAGGAAACTGAGGTTGCAAGGGACCTTTAAGTTCATCTAGTTCAGTGAGTAAGTGACAGAACCAGGGATTTGAACAGGACCCCTGGCTCCACATCCAGTTCTTTCCACTACACTACAGCTGCCTTCACAAATATGTTTCAAGAATTACATCTCTGGTGATCTTGAGACAACAGCTGATTAGTTACTAATGGTCACTGTAGCATCCCATTTCCTAGCGATTTATGTCCTATGTACTTCTGCCTAGTGTCTCCTACACCACTTATTTTAAATTCCTTTGTTGGTTCTAGGTATAACAGATTATAGTAATATAGAAATAATTTTCTGTTTATAAATCAGGGGAAACCCATTCATGTTCTATTACCATTTTTCCATGCCTCTAGCCCTGGGATGCAGTCCTCTCCCCTCCCCCACTCCCCTTATTTTCAGTAGTTATTGATACCTGAGATGGAAAGAAGCTGGTTGGATCACCTGTGGTGCTTCTTAGAAGGGACTGGTGTAGGATGACTTCAAAGAAAATCCCTTCCTATCCCTTTATCCTGTTCCTCAGCTCTGCGACTCATGCTAAAGGATGTTCCCTGTTTCCTTTGGAGAAATAATAAGATTTTTTTTAGTAATCTGAAATTGCTTCCTGTAAAACCATGTCTTTTTCACACCCAGATTCCATCATTCTGCCATTGTTGTCAGGTTATGAAGTACTTTTCCTTTGATCCTGCTTATATGATGTATAGAAAAGGCTTTGCATATCATACATATGAGCTATTATTGTTTTTATTATAGAATGCCATTGTCTCAAAAGAATCACAGTTATAGGATACTTGGTGGGTATTGGTAGGTGACAACAGGCAGCATACAGTATGTTACCACCAGTGATGACTTGCACGTCTCCCATGAGACTGAGCTCCTTGAGGGCAGGGACCATATTATTGCCTTTCTTGGTATCTCCCCCCTGCTTAACCTAGGACCTGGCCTATGGGAAGCACTAAATGCTTGTTGTACTTTTACTAAGTGAAGAGGAGTTGTGATGCGCTGTGGTGAGAATTTGCCCCATACTATTTTGAAATGTTGAAGCATAGCTTAATCTCACTCTCTGTTAATTTACTAATCTTTCATGAAATCAGAATGCTAGCATGTGATCTTTGAGAATGGGCCAACTTCCCTGCCTGTTTGGGTTTTAGAGTCAGGTCAGGGTTTCATATCTTTGAGAACCTTTCATCTGTAGTAGTATTGTATTCACTTGTACCCTTTCTCTTTATGATAGCCCTGTGACCCAGCATATGGATATGGTAACTTGATCTCAGAGAAGTGCAGTGGCCAGCCCAAGGCTGCCCAGAAGGTTGTGGTCTAGTCAGAAAAAGATCCTAGGACACTCAACTCCAGGTCTCCTGAGCCTTAGTCCTACAGGCCTGCTAGCAAGACATATGCCGCTGGCACTTATGTCTGTAGGACTTGGATGTTTGCAAAGAACTTCCTTCAAAACAACCCTGTGAATTAGGTAGTGTAAGTATTCTTTTCACTGTACATTTAAGGACATTGAGGCAGAGAAGTTCATTGTTCCCAAGAATGTTAAGGAAATGGAGTACAATCCCTCATTTTACAGATGAGGAAACTGAGGCCCACACAGGTTAGGTGACTTGCTCAAGGTCATAGAGCTAGGAAATAGTACAGCAAGTATTTATCACTTATATTGTGAAAAGCGCTGTATGAGCTCTGAGGACCTAGAAACAAAGTAGTCTCTGCCATCATGGAGCCTGTCTTTGTAAAGGGATAACGATGCAGGGTGTCCCAAAAGTCTCAGTGCAATTTCAAGTTATTAAACCTGGGCAGCCTGTACATAGAAACATGTAATTAAGTCAAGGTCAGGAGTAGGGAATCTGTAGCCCTGAGACTGAAAGTTCCCCACTCCTGGTCAAGGTAAATCAAGGTGGGAGAGAGGTGCTAATCACTGATCAGGGGAGTGAGAGATGGCAAGGGGCAAGGGATGTGCATTGCAGGTATAAGAGACAGATGGGAAATGGGATGCAAAATTCAGAGAACAGATATTAATCCAGTTTGGCTGTAACCTTTTGTGAATGAAGGGGAAATAATAGGAAATAAATCTGGAAAGGGTCCATTGGGACCAAATTTGGGAGAATTTTCAGGTGATCCTGGTCTTTTGAATTCAAATCCAGTGGTCTTTCCACCCCATTATGCCTCCTCTCCTCAATGACTAAGGCACTTATAGAAGAAAGAAGAAAAGGGTGGGGTAGCATGAGAAGGGAAAGATAGGAAGAAGAGAAGCTATGCCTATGGTAGAGATTAATAATGTGACTAATCCCAGCCTTCAGGAGCTGAATCACACTGCCACAGTTTTAGATGCCAGACTGGTGGGCCCAATGGCTCTCTGAGGTACTTTTCTAGCTTAAGGACACTGCTATGTAGAAGATGCAAAGTGAGGGTTGCTTGTCTTTTGAATAATGACCAGTTTTGGCTTCAGAGCAGGCAGGCACCTTTGAGTAAGGTTCTTAAATAAGTTCTTCATCTAGGCTTCTCTACCTGTTCTCCTTTTTCTTTCTATGAGTTGCCTCTTCTCAGTGGCTGGGGGTGGGGGAAATTCAGATCCTGCTGTGCTACACAAAGGCATTCTGTGCATCCCTGGCTTCCCAGGCCTACTAAGTATGAAAAGACTTGCAGGAAGAATGGAGAGTGACTCGTCTTTCTGGCCTCTTGTTCCCCTCCAAAAGTGGTGGCACTGCCCGTGGATGGTTTAAATGGACCCTCTATGCATATAGAGAGTCATTTTGCCCTCTGGTTCCCCAGAGAGTTTCCAGAGCCCTGTCTCGGTCTGGAGGACTCCCTTCTTGCCCAACTTTTGGCAGTGTCTTGGTCTGTATGTTTGCACTTGAACTGATAGTACTTGGCATGGTGATCATACCTTTTAATGTGGACCTTCTATGAGCCTCTTCTCCTCCCTCCTTCCTAGTTGGCCTACTCCGGTTTCATTAGTTCTACTAGTTGTGGTGTCTTCATTTTTACCAGCCTGATCACAATGGTATGCTTTGGCTTAGAGCCCAAAGATGGTGGTGTTGAGGATAGTAAGTAGAATACATTTGATGCTTAGGCATCTTTTTTCTTGTAAAGGTGGATCTGTTGCCAGTTTGAAATGTTATATGCCCTTGTGAGCCAGTACTAAACAACCAGTGGACTGCAAGCTCAGGCTCTTGGTCTTTGGGGAAGCAGTTTTCAGACCTTAGGAATGGTTTCCCAGAAGGCAGTTTGAAAAGCAGGTTCCCAGTTTAGCCCTTGGGATTGGAGCTGGCTATACCTCACATAGAACAAGTGGCATTGATCAGTGGCTGAGGGACTGGTCTCCAATAGGGCTGAGTTACAGACTCTGTAATAGGTTCTCAGAAAGTGTGGGGAAGTTGTTCTCTGCCATATAATGGTTTGAAAGTAATAAAGTTTCTGGCGATAAGCCTAGCGTTCTCTTGCTTGATTCAGCAGAAATCTTAACCATGTTTAATTAAAAGCTCACTGGGCTACTGTGTTTATTTCTCTGGCCCCCCTCTCCCCCTTTTTTAATCACGTCACTCTGCTTTTCCCTAGACATTCAATCCTTGTGTCTTAGAGTGTACAGGAAATCAATTTTTCCTAATAGAGCACCCCATCATGCCCTTTGGCCTCTGTGAATAAAGGTCCTAGGGCAGGCCAAGGGATGTTTGGTAAGTTCTGGAAATCAGATTTGAATCTATACTTAGAATTTAATATCTGCAAAGAGTCTGAAAATATCCAATCCAGCCTTGGTTTTGTTTTGGAAAAGTTAGCTATGGGCAGTCCATTAATAGTTCCTTTCCCAAAGCCATTTATCATAAGGATCTCACCAAGATTCTCATTGTCTTGGGGGAGGTGGCAGGTGGATGTAGTCTGACTGGGGCAGAGTGGGGGGGGGGAGGAGAGAGAGAGTTTTGATGCCTCGGAATGTCCCCTGGACTTGTTGCGTCAGTCCCATCTCTGACATTTATTTACTGTATGACCTTGGATAAGCTTCAGTTTGCCTAAGTGTAAGAAGGAGATTATCATAGTTCCCTCCCCTGCCTCACAGGGTCACTGTGAGTCCTTTTCAAAGTGCTATAGACAGTCACAGGGGTGCTGCTCTCCTTACAAAGGTAATACTTTTTAACTTTTGTAATGCTCATATTGACACACATTCACATACATTATTATCCCTTTTATTGTCAATAATAACACCTGTATGAAGTACGTTAGGGTTGACAAAAAGCTTTTTTCCCAGAAGCCCTGTGAAGTGGGCTGTAGAAGGGTTATTGTCTCTTATTTTACCAGCTTAGGGATCATAGAGCCTAAGGGCTGGAGGGTGACCTTGCAGGTCATCTAGTCCAACTCCTTTCTCTTTTGGGTGAGGAAAATGGAGGCCCAGACACAGGAATTGACTTGCTTGAGGTTGCCTTGCTGGTTAATGGTGGAGCCATGATTCAAAAGCCAGGTCCTCTGACTCCAGTCAGGTGCCCTGTCCACCTTATCATGCTGCCTGACTCAAGGACACAGCTAGTGATTGACAGAGTGAGGATGTGAACAGAGATCTTCAGCACTAAGTCCATTGTTCTTTCAAGTCTGTCCCTGAGGCCATAGTTCCTGCCTTCATGGTAGAGGGATAAGGCATCCAAACAGCTGCTACAAAGTAGGGCATGAAAATCACAAAAGTGACCTATGAGATCTGAGAAAAATGGAAAATGAAAGATAGGTCCTAACAGGAGATAGCAGAGGCTGCCTCATGGAGGAAACCACAGTAGAACTGATTCCTGAAGGACAAGAAGGATTTCCATGGGCATAGGTGCAAAAAATGGTACTTGTAGTGGCATAGCTTGGGCCTTTTGTGTTCTGTATACAGTCTGGAAAATAGTATCTAAGGTAGTGGCATCATGCAAGTTAGCTGTGGCACCTTAACTTTTTCTGTCTCTCCCATCTCTCCTCTACCCACCCCCCTTCCTTGCTGTTTCTCTCCTTCCTAATGATTAGTCTGCTCTATTATATAAACCTTTGGCACAGGATCTAGTATCCCAGGCAGTTGTATCCTATGGCATACTAATCTTTCCTGTTGGAGCACTTTTCCAACAAAAAGATATTTTCTGTTCTTTTTGATATAGAGATGGTGGTTAAGGTTAGTGAGGAGTTGTGCGTTTCCGAGGGAGGGACTAACTAGATCATGGGAACTTATTTGAGAGTGGCTGCTAGCACAGGTGCTTAGATCTCCTTTACTAGGAAAGATAGCTCTGTAAGGGGTCAACAGTCTTACCTTAATTAAACATATATATCATTCACTTAGTTCAGGGGAGAAGTCAGCACCCTGAACTTCAGAGGAAATAAAAACAGAGAAAATACAAGCAGAGAAATAAACACCAAAAGACAAGACTCTGTTGCCTGAATCAAAGCAATATTGCTATACACTTTACATACATCACTGGGTCGAGAGAGCCTTTGCCTCTGAGCAATCAGAGAGCTCTGAACATATGACCACTCAGAGTCTTGACCAGGGAATTACAAGATCCTTGTCATAAGCAAGCCCCGAAAGCAAAACAGTATACATACACCGTGCCAGAGCCAGAGGGCACCAAATCCTCATAATTCAGTGCCTTATTAGAAATTAGCAAAAGGTGTGAGCTTTCTTACAAACAAGCAAGCTTCCCTTAATGGGCTCCACCTGAGGCCTATTAATGGGTAAGAAGGATCTTCCCATTACATTACCATTACCTTAGAGGATCATAGTATTTAGAGTTGGAAAGAGAACTTATTGATCATCTAGTTCCTTCAAGTCCTTATTTTACAGATGAGGAAACTAAGGTCCTTGGTGTCTGGGCTAACATCAGCATATAGCTAAGTGGCAGAGCTGGGATTTGAACTGACGTTCCAGGAATCTGTGCTTTTGATTGAATATCATATGTTTCCTTGGAAGGGAAGTGAAACAAAGATCATTGAAGAGTCATCTTCCAAAAAAGGAAGGAGAGTAGGGGGTGGGTCGGCGGAGCCAAGATGGCGGCTGCAAAGCAGGGACCAGTGTGAGCTCCCAGCCGAGTCCCTCGAAAAACCTATAAAAAATGGCTCTGAACCAATTCTAGAACTGCAGAACCCACAAAACAGCAGAGGGAAGCAGGGCTCCAGCCCAGGACAGCCTGGATGGTCTCTGGGTAAGGTCTATCCCACACGGAGCTGGGAGCGGAGCTGAGCAGAGCCCAGTGAGTGGCGCGGACCAACCAGACCAGTAGCCGGGCGGAATGTGCCCTACCACCCTGAATCAGTGAGCTGCGACAGTTACCAGACTTCTCAACCCACAAACACCAAAGACAGCGGAGAAGGTTAGTGGGAAAAGCTGCGGGAGTTCGCTGTTTGTCTTTCAGCCCCGGGGGGCAGTGGAGGTGGGGCAGCTACAGCTGCTGTTGCTTCTGGCCCCAGGCTCACCTGGTGGGAGGAATTAAGTGGTGGATCAGAACAGGAGTACACAGCCTGCTGAAGATCTAAGCCCAGTCCAGGTTGGGGGTTCTTGGGGAAGGAGTAGTGCTAGTGTGACAGAGCTGGCACCCCCCCCCCCCCCCAAAACGTGGAACATAGAACTCTTTAGTCTACAAGCAGTCATACCCCACTGAAAAACTTAAGGGTCAAGTTGGTTGGTTGGGAATATGGCCAGGCAGCGAAAACGTACCCAGATTCAGTCTCAGACTTTGCATTCTTTCTTTGGTGACAAAGAAGACCAAAACATACAGACAGAAGTTAACAAAGTCAAAGAGCCTACAACAGAAACCTCCAAGAAAAACATGAACTGGTCCCAGGCCACGGAAGAACTCAAAAAGGATTTGGAAAAGCAAGTTAGAGAAGTAGAGGAAAAATTGGGAAGAGAAATGAGAAGAATGTGAGAAAACCGTGAAAAACAAGTCAATGACTTGCTAAAGGAGACCCAAAAAAATACTGAAAAATACACGGAAGAAAACAAAAAAGGAAGGAGAAAAAGAATATCTATACTACCACAGGATGACAAAACCAAGATATCATTTGGTGAAGAGAGTAGAAATGAGCTCAGAGTGAGACTGGACCCTTGCAGGGGGGCCAGGAAGGCCTATAACCAGCTTTGAGGTAAAGTAAGCTTTGAGGGAGGTCCTGGGCTTACAGTCAGAAGACTCAGGTCTGGAGGACGGTTCTGCATTCAGGAAGCTGGATGACCTTGGGCAAGTCCATTGTTTTTCTGGATCTCAGGATCCTCATTTTTCCAATGAGAGTATTGGAGTAGATGACCTCTTAACTTTGGAGCTCAGAGTGGGTACAGCTGTAAAACTCTGAGATCAGGGAAGTAAAGTCGACACGCCCAGCTTACACATTGCTTAGATCTCAACAGTGCTTCTCTGTAAGGAGCAGTCTGTCTTCCTTACCTGAAAAAGTTACTGTGGTTCTGAGAGTTTGGGATTCACCTTAGGCTTGGTGCTTTGACATGGAAAAGGGTGTGTGGGTTGGTAGGTGGTGGGGGATCTAGGGAGGCAGATCTAAACCAGCTTTTTTAAAATGTAAAAACTGTTCCATGTATGATGGAATAGGGACATGGATGGGAACCATCCTCTCTGAGACGTAGAGCAAACAGCAAGTGACTCATTTCAAGGAATAGGGTATCACAAAAGTTTTAACTTAACCATTTGTACAATAATTATGTTCCTGTACAAATTAGAGTATATGGAGTACTATGTAACTGGCATCTCATCTTTATTGGATTCCTTGATGCAGCAGGCAATGAAAAGTGCAAAGTTTTTTTAAAAGGGCACACTAACATAGGTTTTCAGTAGAGACTCCTTCAGTTTCAGCAAGTCTTCAGAGGCCTGCATTTTGCATTCAGCCCTTCTGACCCTTCTATCTCAGCCCTTTGGATAGTGTGGGGAAGGGGTGCCGGGCTGAGAGGAAGGAGTGTTTCGGTACCTCTAGACAAGGCAGTCTTACCTGATGCCCCTCCTTGAAAAAAAGTCATTTTCTCATCACGACCTTCTCGTTTCTTTATAAAACTGTATCATGTTGGGCCTGCACTGGCTATAAAAGACATTGGCATAAAGGGTTATGGCTAGGGCCTGAAGGTTTAAAGAATAGAAACAAAGTAACATGTAATCATACCCTATATTCCTTTGTATTCCTAATGCTTGATGACTTTTGGTACGTCTATCTTTTCAGTGTCTGGGCATATCAGTGTTAAGGAAGATGTGGTGATCCTGGTACCCGTCAAGAGCAAGAGCTTCAGAGATTTCCAGGGAAATTTTTAAAAAATGGAACACTTTGCTGCCGAGGTGTTTTAGAAATGACACAGTTCACTGTCTGTCTTCCTCTTGTTTGAAAAACTGTTAACTGGCTTGATTACTGACAGCCAGATTTCCTTCCCTTTGTGGGGTTTTTGTTTTTTGGAATGTTTAAATCGTCTCATGTTGAGAGCTCGGTTTCTGTCCTTGTTTTTCTTCACATCTTCCTATGAAGGGATTGTCAAGTATGATCAGAGGGTTTATAGGTGGACCAGAGCATAAAGATTGCCTAGTGCCATCCCTCCTTCTACAGAGTCCGTGGAGGGTAGTAGAGTCAGAAGACCTGGCTCAGGCACCAGTGACTGTATGACCCTGGGCAAGTCCCTTAAGGTCTCTGACCCTCAAGTTTCTTCATGTAAAATGGCAGTGGTGACATTTGTGCTACAGTGTCCAAGGGTTAGAGTGAGAAAAGCATTTGATAACCCATAAAACTCTCTTTAAGTGTGAGAAGTAGTAGTAATTACAATTACAAAGGATGCGATGGAGGCCAGAGAGGGGATGGGACTTTCACAGTGACCCAGGTGCTAATGGAGTTGGGCTTTGAACCCAAATCCAGTGCCCATTCCACTCTGCTAACCTGCCTTACAGGAATAAAAATTTGGGTCTTCATCATACTTTTGGGCTTAGTAGTGAGTGCCAATGGTGTTACTGCTTCAGGAGGAAATCCAGCTAGTGGGAGGAAGTTTGCTCACTTCCACTCAGAGTCATTATTCCTGAGTAAAGGCCTAGGGATGGCATCTTTCTGAGCATTTTTTCCTCTCCTCTATCCCCCCAAAATAGGCATATTTCAGGACCCTTCTTCTACAATGAGATCTTTCCGCTTCCCGGGCACTTTTGCCTCTTGGGGATCTCTATGTTACATCTGTCACTTTTCTGCCTTTGGAAAGTGTCTGGGACAGGAACAGTACTTGAAACCAAGCCTGGCATTCAAGCCATTCACTGCCAGGCTGCTGCCTGTTGCCCTTTGAGAATGTTACTCCAGAAATACAGTATTCTGACCTTTTTTTTTCTTTTAAGGATCTTTCATTGGTATAGGAAACTCTTCCTACTAATGTATGTTGACACCTGCTTTGCACCTTACAGTCTTAGAGAGTTGCCTGGGGCATAGAAAAGGGTTAAGTGACTTGGCAGTGGCCTATAACCAGCGTGTGTCAGAAGAAAAATGAGAGCCCATGTTTTCTCTTTCTACTATGCCAGGCTACTTCTCTTTTCTGAACTTAGTAGGAAGGTAATATTTTTCTTTCCTTTTTTTTTTGGTCTTTTTCTTTATGAAGTTACCAAATATTTTAAGAGTTTCCTAGATGAAAACTTTTTTTTTAACAAGCATTTATCAGGCAGCTAGGTGGCACAGTGGAATGAACGCTGGGCCTGGAGTCAGGAAGACTTGAGTTCAAATCCAGCCTCAGACACTTAATTAGATGTATGACCTGGGGCAAGTCACTTAACCTCTGCCTTTCTCAGTTTCCTCCTGTGTAAAATGAGTATAATAATAGCATCTCCTTCCCGGAGTTGTCATAAGGATCAAATGAGATAATATTTGTAAAACTCTTTGCAAATCTTAAAGTGCTATATATACACTAGCTATTATTATCATCTCTCCCTCCTTCCTCCCTCTAAAAAAAAAGGAAAAAAAAAACCTGTCATAACAAGTATGCATTGTCCTGCAAAACAAATTAATACACTGACCATTTCCAAAAATGTATGTCTTACTCTGTATTTTTAATCCATCACCTCTCTGTCCCGGAGGTAAGTGGTGTGTTTCATCTTCAGTTCCTTGGAATTGTGGTTTATCATTGCAGTGATTGGAGTTCTAAAATCTTTCAGAATTGTTTTTTGTTGTGTTGTCATCATATAAGCTCTCCTGGTTCTGCTCATTTCACTTGGCATCTGTTCATAGAATTCTTCCCTGTTTTCCTCTAAAACTGCCCATTTCATCATCTCTTATGGCACAATAATATTTCATTACATTCATGAACTGTAATTAGCCATTTATAGTAGAGTGGAAACTCCTAAGAAGTAAAATTCAGACGCTAAAAAGCTTTGAGGTTCATGAAGTTTTTTCCTTAGTGACAGCCCTGTGAAGTAGGCAGCATGAGTATTATTTCTATTTGATACATCAGGTTACTGAATCTCAGGAAGGTGAAGTGATCTGTCCAGTACCTAATTCCTAATGACCTTCCAAGCTGGGCCTTGGACCTATACCCTCCTAACATCCATGTTAGTGCTCTCTCCTCTCTACCAGGCTGTCTCCACAAAACTTAAAAGATGTCTTTGACTTTTTCTTGCTGTTAGCAAGACACATGTGGTTTCCCAGAGCAGATGTCTCACTCAAATGAAAGTGTTTTTTTTTTTTTTAAGCTCTGACATGCCTTCCTATTTCCAGGAAGGTTTGGTAACTTTGGCCTCTTGTGTGACCCATTTTGCAACACTGTGTGGCTCCGAGCCCACTGTTTTAGGGCCATTCATGGACTCTGAGACTCCCCCTCACAGATGTTATGCTGTCAGACCACTTCTAACACATTGATGGCAAACATGACAGAGCATGAAGGAGTTAAAGCAGCAACCTGTGTAGCAGCTGGCCAGACAGTACCAGCAATGCCTCAGAGCACTTGTTGAACGTGCCTGGTGCCTTTATTAGGTCCCATTGTCTAGAGGGCAGGCCAAACTCTCTTACTACTAAAGGATATCATAGTTGGAATGTTGTCAGAAACAGTTGTGGCGTATGTTTTGTATCTATGAACTGAGTGAGAGATCTGGATAGGCTTTTATAGGTGCTACTGCTGTTGAGTTTGTCTTTTCAAAATCTGAGGGATGCTAGGCTTCTTATTCTTTTTTTTTAATTATTTTTTTCTCTTTTTTTTTTTGGAGGAGGGAAGGCAGGGCAGTTGGGGTTACCAATGACTTGCCCAAGGTCACACAACTAGTGTGTCATGTGTCTGAGGCCGGATTTGTACTCAGGTCCTCCTGACTCCAGGGCTGGTGCTCTACTCACTGTGCCACCTAGCTGCCTCCAGGCTTCTTATTCTTAAAAGGCTTGGGTCAGGTACCTCAAAACCTTCCCTCATCCCCCCCAGGTGAAAGAGATCTCTCCCAGAATTGTCCTGGGACATTTTCTCTGATTCTCATCTTCCCCTTTCGCATTCTGCCTTGTATTCATTTGTATCTGTGCTGTTGTAAGCTCCTCAAAGGTCTGTTTTTTCCTTCTGTCCTTTGCACACAATAGACACTTAGTATATTGAATTGTGGGATGGAAAGCACAAGAGTCGACCATCTTCCTGACTTTGCTACTAGCCTCTCATAAAATGAATTGGTGCTTCATCTTCCCTGTCTTTAGGTCAGAGGTCCAAAGCTGAAATTCAAATTTGGTTCAAGTCATTAATCTGAGGCATTATCAGCAGACTTTTCTGATGCCACTTAAGTGGTATATCTTGCACTCATGTGCATGAGAGACACCACCAACAAGAAAGGTCTTTGGCACTGCTTCCTTCTGATCGGGCAGAATGGTGGTTGTCTCCCACTAGTTGATTTTGCCATCTCTTAGGAGGTTACTGAGGAGAAATTGGGTAACGCTGGTCAATCACCAAGAGTTCTTTGAAATCCAGTCCAGCTTGGGGTGATATTTAGACAGTGTAAATGATGAATGAACATGCCATTTGGGACCTTGGTCAGCCACTTCCTTTTGTGTTAGGCAATTAATAGTGTTCAAAGAGAGAGATGATGATCAGTAGTTAGGGCATATTATATTAGGAATTCACATTTCAGGCAAGGGCTGGGCTAGATGAAAGAACTTGAGATTGTCAGAGAACCTGGATCAGATCCCAGACTTCTTCCTTAACGGTATAATTTAGGCTTAGGAAGGAAGGAAATAGCTACCTATCAGGTGCCTACTGTGTGCCAAACACTATGCTAAGCATTTTACAAATACATCATTTGATTCTCACAATGACCCAGGAGGTAGGTGCTTTTACTATCTTCATTTTACAGTTGAAGAAATTGAGGAAGACAGAAGTTAAGTGATGTGCCCAGAGTTACACAGAATGCTTGAGGCCATATTTGAGCTTGGGTCTTCTTGTATCCATTGCACCACCTATCTGCCACTTTGGGTTTCAGTTTCTTTCTTTATAAAATAAGTGGTTTGGGCCAGGTGATCTCTTAAGGTCCTATCCAACCTTAAGCCTCTGAGGTCTTTGCCCACTGGGATTTTATAAATCAACCATTTCTAAAGGTAGGTTAGAATATTGCCCTCTGGTGGTGCCTGTGGGGCCAGCCTCATTCACTCCCTCACAGCATCTCCCACAGGCTCGAGGAACTAGTGACTCCTTTACCTTTAACACCAGAAATTGGCTCAGTGGTTTTTTCCCATTACATCACCACGCACTAATGTCATTATGCCTGTGCTGAGATTCTTTTAAATATTGGACACTTTCTCTTTCCCTAATCCTGAACTTTGGGTAAGTAAAAAAAAAAATTAAGGAATTTAAAGTCAGAACTCATTACTCCCCCTCTACACAGCATTCCCAGGATGACCCTAGGCAATACATGGATGGTTGGTAATTGTCCTTGTTCAATCCTGGCTTTGATCCCTGCCTTGCCCTCCCCCTTCCCCAAATGAGAAGGAATCTCCTCAGTATCTGTACCAGCACTTCCTGGGCCTGGAGAATAACAAGTTTGGTCATGTAGCATCCTGTTCTGCATATATACTCAACACCACACAAGCATAAGAACACACACCCCTTCTGAATTGAAGCAATTTCTACTTGCTTGCTGCCAGCAGCCTGTCAGTGGTGTGAAACCTTTCTAAATGATTCCCAAACACAGGAATTCTTAGGTTAATGGCTTGAATTTCTCTTCCCTTTATGTTTAATTAAGCTGTTTTTTTGCCATCTAAGTAAGCGTTTGCCAGGTAAGCACTTAAGCCACCTGGAGCTATTCACTTGTCTCTTAAATATTGCAAAACTTTAGTCATGCGTACAGAGTGTAACTAATCCATGGTTTCTTGTTAACTTTTCCCTCTTCCATACAAAAGCAGTTACCTGGAATGCTGTCTTTGGTCTTCTGCTACCACAACTCCCTATTGTTTCTTGGTGATCCAAACCTTGAGCTGCTTTGGGATTCTGATACCTCAGTTGTTAGTGTTGGCTCAGTGCCACACAGCAAGATTCAGGTTGGGAAGGAACTGGGAAGTGGTTATAGGTTAGTAACTTGGTACCCACTTTCTAATGGTAGCTCTCCATGAAAATCACCCCATGCCTTAAAAAACAAAAATCCTAAATGCTAAAAGAGATTAGCCATAAGGTCTTCAAACACCTGATGAGGTTCAGGTCCTCCTTTGAGACTCTTGGGTATGATTTTTATCGCAATTGGTTCTGACTAGAGAATGTCTAATGAATTCTCTTTGGTTCTCTGGATTCTATGGCCTGGTATGAGAAAAGCCCAGATTTCCTCAGGAAGGTGGATAAGATCAGGGCAGATTTTCAATGGGATCTTTTCCTTGTAGACCAGAAGCTAAAGACCCCAAATTGATGTTAAAACTGGGGTTTTGGGGTTTTCTAGCTGACATTTACATGATACTTTGTGGCTTACAAGATGCTTTACATATTTTCATTTGACCTTCAGCACAATCCTATAAAGTAAATTGTACAAGTATTAACAGCTTTTTTATATGTGAGGAAATTGAGACATAGAGAAGTTAAGTAACTTGCCTAAGAGGGATCTAGATTGAAACTCCAGTGTCCTGGAAACAGATAACTCTGTGAGACCACAGTTGCCTAGTTTGAGGTCCCCTAGAGTTTTTTTGTGGAAGCTGTTTCAGTTTGAGTTCCTTGGTAGTTAC
Source organism: Trichosurus vulpecula (assembly GCF_011100635.1). Classification (NCBI taxonomy): domain Eukaryota; kingdom Metazoa; phylum Chordata; class Mammalia; order Diprotodontia; family Phalangeridae; genus Trichosurus; species Trichosurus vulpecula. The sequence goes on along the minus strand of NC_050574.1, from coordinate 71,875,238 downwards.
TGTAATACAGACGGGGGAAGAGGGTAGATCTTGCTGGTGCTCTCCGTGTTACAGGGTTTATTTATCTAGTCTGGAAGCCTTGCTTCTTCTACACAGAAACATGTTTTCAACCTGAACATATGAGTTTAATAAATTAAAATTTCACAAAGAAAGAGGTGAATTGGGATCTTAAAGAATCTCTTAACAGCCTGATCTTTGTTGTACATCTCTCCTTATTTCTAATATTTTCAATGTATGTTTATTCCACAGTTACCAGAATGTCCACTGATGGAGGGTTTGGCAGTACCAGCAGCAGCGATGCTCAGCAGAGCCTACAGTCCTTTTGGCCTCGTGTCATGGAAGAAATCCGAAATTTGACAGTGGTAAGGAGGAAGAGCAACCTTGTTTACATCGACAGGCTTGAAAGATAGATACACTCCAGTATGATGAAATGTAATAAAGATAAACAAAATCCTTTACTTGGACTTTAAAACAATATTGTATAGGTAAAGGATGGGGCAGCAATTCACATGAAAAAGACTGGGAGAGATCTTAATGGACTTACATATGTCAACAATATGACACAGCAACCACAGAAAGCTGGTGTAATTTTATACTGTGTTTTTAGTGATGCAGTGTCCAGAAAAGCTCGTGATAGGGCCACTCTGCTCTGTCTTAATACGCAGAGCCTCTCTGGAACATTTTGCTGAGTTTGAGCACTATGTTTTAGGAATTGACTGATAACCTAAATGGGTCTAGAAGAGACTGTTCAGGATGGTGGTGGTGTCTTCCTGTTGTATGAAGATTGTTGGGAGGAACTGAAGATGTTTAAGCTTGGGGGCAAAGAAGATTTAGAGAAGAGACTTGATCTTTTTGCTTTTAAAAATTTGAAATGCTGCATCGTAGGGGAGGGATTAGATATGTTCTGTTAGGCAGAACTAGGAAAACCGCATAGAAGTTGCAAGAAGGTTGATTTTGACTTGACGTAAAGAAAAGCTGCTTAACACATGGCGTGGTTCTAAAATAGAACAAACTGATTTGACATAGTGAGCTTCCTATCACTGGTTGCTGTCACGTGGAAGTTAGGGAGTGCTGTGGAAGGGATTCCTGTTCAGATATACTGAGGCCTGAATAGCTTCTGAGCTTCCTCCAACTAAGATCCTGTGATAAAATTGCTAAAATGTATATAGTGAGTAGCCTGGAAAGGCATCTTTTATTTTAATTTCAAATTTGTTTCCAAAATAACACAAGATTAGAAAAAAACAAACCAAAAAATTGTTTTCATCTCTTACTTTTAGGTAGAAGCATAATAAGCTATTTAAAGTAGCAAAACCTTTCTTACAATAACCCTGTCAGGTAAGATACTACTAGTATTTTTATCCCTGTTTTACATATGAGGAAGTTGAGTTTCATAGAACTGAGAAAGGAAAAAGATGGAAAAGAGCAGTTTGTATAAGTTCAGGCTGGCCTTTTCACATTAGAGTCACATGACTCAAAACATCACAGTGAATGCTATGGTAAGATTACTGGCTTGGCAGGGCAGAGATTCTGGGCCTACATCCTGGTTAGGAAGACCTAGTTCAAGTCCAGCTTTAGACACTTACTGGTTGTGTGAACTCAGGCATATCATCTGGCCTGTGTGCCTCAGTTTCTTCAACTGTAAAATGGAGATGATAATATTATCTACCTCTGAGTTACTGTGAGGATCAAATGAGGTAATATTTGTAAAGCAACCTAGCATAGTGCCTGGTACATAGTAACTGCTATATAAATGTTAGGTGCTTATCATCTAAACTTTACCAGTTTTATGAATTTGGGCAAGTGTCTTTACCCCTGAGCATTAGTTTCCTCCTATATAAAAAAGAGGTAATAATACCTAGATCTCAGACAAGGGCAGAGACATGTATAAATGCTGACTTTGGCCTTCTTTCTCTCCTGCAGCTATGATTACCTTGCTCAGCCATGTTGTTCAATCTTTCCTGGGTTCACTGAAGACCCATTGAGCATGTGCAGAAAAACATGTAATTTGTAGAAAGCTCTATAAGCAGTGAGAGGCGGTGGTACTTACAGCATTTATTCCTTGTAGTACTTATAGTCTTTATTCTTCTTGCTCAGACCATCTTATCGTCGTGGCCACTGGAACTAGAGGAGGCCAATTATGTGGGAGCATTTTTCAGAAGACACATCTAGAGGTCTTTATTCTCCAGTGGCCATAGCCAGATCCATCGTAGACTTACCTAAAGGATTCTGGCTTCCTTTGTAATGATAATCGTGGCTTAGATTTTTAGAGAGCTTATTTCTTAACCTCAGGCTGTGTTTCTTCACTTGGTGAAAAAGATGGGGCAGTTAAGAGGAGTTGACTTCTCTAACTCTGGTTTTTGATCCTGTAACTCTGTAACTTCTGTAATAAACAGGATTTGCCTGTACTGAAGGTCCTGGGGACTTCAGGTGACCCTGAATTTTCAGGATATGTACCAACAGGGTATGAGCTCTAGCTGGTTCTCTCCAGTCAGAAAAACTTCCAGCCCAATAAGAGATGTCTAACCCTGCTGTCGAGGAATCAGCCTAACAAAGTTCAGAAAGGCTCATTCATTACCAGAGAGGTGGTGGCCACTGAGGGATGAATTTTTTTACCCAGCGGAACTTAAGATGATAATAACACTAATTGGCAAATTTGCCTCAGTGAAGGGAATAGCCATACCAAGAAAACTACACATGCTTAAAATACTGAAGTGTAATAGAATAACCAGTAAAAGAGAGCAAGTAGTAGAACACAGTCTTATTCCCTTAGCTTGGACCTCAGTTATTTAATCTGTAAAACAAAGTGGTGGGACTAGATGATACCCCTTCCTTCTCTCTATCTGTGATGCTGTGACCCTTTTTTGAAACTTGTGAAAAGATTTTTGTTGAAGAAAATATTCCATATTGAATATTGAACTTCACACTTTCCCTAAAAATCTACATAAAATATACACCTAAAAATGAGTATTTTTTAGCTTATTCCTATAGTTTTTCTTCCTTTCAACAGGATCACATTTTAGGAGATTGACTTCCATGTTCAGGTAGATTAACTAAAGTCCCTCAGGGTGTCAGATTTCAAGTCCATTGTGCTCTGTGTTATACCACTTATCTTCCCCAACTACCTGTAGCTGAAATAGAAAAGAGACTGAAGTGAAAGAAAGTGGGTTAGTCAGTTTTCTTTGGGATTGTGCTCCCAACAAACTGTGAAAATACCTTTGGGTTTATGAGTCACTCTCAAAGTTAAGTGTTGTGCTGGAGACCATCAAGTGTAAAAATTTTAATGCCAGACCCCCTCCATTCTTCTTGGTGCAGAGTCCTGTTCAGACCCTGATGTTGCATACTTTGACATTCAGGAATAGGAAAGTGACTAGAGGAACTTCATGATGTTCAAGCTCAGACCTTTGCTTTCTTCTCTTCCTTCTGTCAAGTTTTGATTATGTCACACTTTGTTTACTTTTGCAAACTTGTTTGCTGACAAAACATTTCAATGTTGACATAGGATTGAGACAGCCAATATATTTCAGAGAGGTTAAGACTACTTTGGGGCATCCTGTTTTGTTGGGGAGGGGGGAGAATGACAGCAGGAAAAAGAGAACGTTTGAGATAACATTTGAATATTAATTTATTGAAAAATGACTGAAATTTCCCTATAAAAGAGATTCCACCCTTAAGACACATTCTTCTTTTTCATCCCAGACTCTGTTGCATTTTTAAGTCCTTGGCATGCAACCTCAGTATGCTACATATGAAGTTGTTTCTCCAAATTAAAACTATCTTTTTTCCTATATTAAAAACAACAGTGGTTTTGACCTGAGGAACCCTTTACACTTTTGAGAACGGACCCACAAGAGCTTTTGTTATATAGGTTTTAACTATCCATATTGATTGCATTAGAAATGAAAACTGATAAATTTTGAAATATTTCTTCATGTAAATAATAATAAACCCCATTACATGTTAACATAAATAATACTGTTTATGAAAACTATTTTCCAGACCAACCAACATATAGTGAAGAAGCATGGCTGTGTTTCACACACTTGGGTAAATCTTTTGAGTGTCTGGCTGCATAGAGGACTGCTGGATTCTCGTACCTGCTTCTGCATGCAATCTCTTACAATATATATTTTAGTTGAACTATATGAAGAAAATCTGGCTTCACACAAATAGTTGAAAAAGAGAGAAGTATTTTAATGGCCTTTTCAAGTGATTATTAATATTCTTTGATACTACCCCAAAACTTGGTACTTGGCATGACCTTTAAGGTGAGTTGCAATGTGGCACCTTTTCCTGTTTTGTCACACTAAAATACATTGGTCTGTCATATACTTTGAATGGATTTTTTAATCCATGCATGATTTTGTAACATCATGTATTGATCATTTGGAAAATACTGATTTCACCAAGTTGTGTAATTCTACCAAATGTTGACCTATTTCGTTATACAATACCAAAAAATTACATTATTTAATATTACCTTTCTCATCAGAAAAGTCTTCCAGTTTTTGGAAGCTTTCAAGCTTACAATGGTTGATACAAGTTTTCCAGAATTCTAATTTTCACTTGAAAGCTGTAATTTTATCATTTGCAACAAAAACTCCCAGTTGTTTTCCTTCAGGTGACAGGCCCACTTCATTCATATTCTGGAAAATGTCTGCCAGGTAGCCAAGTATGAATAATGATAGCATTCTCTCAAGTAAAAATGGTGTTCAGTGAAAAAAGTGGCCAGTTCTGCTCACAACTCAGATCACCCACATATTTTCCCTCAAGGCTGCCTTCATATCTTGGTATGCTCAAAAATGCATCCTTTACGTTTTGCCATGCAGAATATTAAAAAGACATCCATTTGAGGGTCAGAATTCAATAAAATTAATAATTTTTGTTGCTTCAGCAAGGACATTCTTAAATGGACCTCACATTTTTTTTCCCCTTCAGGTGGGTGGCAGTAAAGATACGGTGATTACCAGTGGAGTTTGGTGCACAGCTTTGATTTGTGCTAAGATGGCAGCAGATCTACTCACACTGTTAATGCAAATGTCAATATAGTAGTTCCAGGATAAACCATGAGATTCAAAAAAGTTATTCAGTACTTTGAATGTTTCAGCACTGCTTGTTCTTGTTGCCGAGCATTCACACAAAAAACCTTTCATGATAATTATTTGGTGATGACTCCAGAAGAATACAAGCACAACCATGTCTCTAGATTCATCTATTTGTAAGTCAAAAGTACAGTTCTGCAGATGGAGCTATTAACTCAGTCTTCATGTTTGCAGCCAGATCTTTAATTCACAGGTCATGTAGCCTCTGGAAGACGTCAATGTACACTTGTGAGAAAGGTAAATGATATCTTAGTATTCTTATGACCTTGAAGATCCTCTGACAGGGTCTTGAGGACCCTCAGGGACCCTTGGGTCATGCTTTGAGCACCAGTGACTTAGAAGGTCTACAGTGCAGGGCTCTGCTCTTGGCCCTGTGTTGTTTGATATAATCATTAATGGCTTGGGGAAAAGCAGAGATGAGACCTTCTAGGGTGGATGGCTAACCTGGAATGTCTGAATCAGAACCCAGAAGGATGAGCATTGGCCATATGTAATGAGATGAAATTTAATAGGAATTAATTAATAAAGGATTATAGCCTCACTTCTGGGTTCAGAAAATCCATTTTTCAAATACAAAATTGGAGAGGGAATGGTTAGCCAGCAATTCATCTGAAAAATAACTGGAAATGTTGGTGAACCTCAAACTTTGCACAAGTCAGCAGTGTGATGGGATTGAAGAGAGCTGACAGGATCTTTGACTGCATAAAGAAAAGTTTCCTATCCCCTTCTTGGAAGGAGGCAGCAATACTGTACTGTTCCCTGGGCAGGCGCCACATAGGATAGTCAGAGAACATTGGCAATCAGGAGAGCATCCAGAGGACTCTTAGAATGGTGACGGGCCCTTGAGATTATGCCAGATGAGGGGGCATCGAAGAAAACGGGTGTGGTGAGCATGGAAAAGAGAAGGTTCACGTAGTATTTAAGGGCTGTTGCGTGGAGGAGGAATTAGATGTGTTCTGTTTGACCTCAGAGGGCAGAAGTAGCAGTGGGTGGATGGAAGTTGTAAAGGGGCACTTTTCTAAAAGAAGAAGGGGCTACTTCAGGCATCACTTACTTTCCCCTCATTAGGCATCTTCAAGTAAAGGCTGGCTGACCACTCTTTGAATCTGTGATGGGGAATTCTTACTCAGATACAAGTTAAACTAGGTGGCTGCTGGAGTCTCTTTGACTTCTGAGAGACAATAAATCCCTATTCCTCCTGCTTTCAAAGTGCTTGCCTTGTCACAGCCCTATGAAATAGGGAGCACAGAGATCACTATCCCTATTTTATAGATGAGGAAATAGGCTTAGAGGAAAAGTAGGTTAGAATCATAGGAAGACATCTTTAGAACAGGAAAGGACCTATCTCTCCAGAATCCAGGCATTTTCTCTGGCACCCCCTCTGTGCCTGGGCTTCTCTCCCTCTTCATTTCTGCTTCTTGGCTTCCCTAGCTTCAAGTCACAGCTAAAATACCACTTTATCCAGGAAACCTTTCCCGAGCCCCATTAATGCTGGTACCTTCCCCCTGCTGGCAGTCTCCAGTTCATCCTGTCTGTATAGCTTGTTTGTACATGATTGTATGCTTGTTGTCTCTTCCATTAGACTGAGCTCGCAGAGAGCTGGGACTGTCTTCTCTTTTCATCCCCAGCACTTAGCACAATGCTGGACACATAATAGGTGCTTAATAAATGCTTATTGACTGACTTTAGAGATCGTTTAGTCCAAACTCTGCAATTTTATAGATTCAGGAACCGAGAGCCAGGGAAATGCTAACTTTCATAGGATCCTATAGCTAATAATAAGGAACGGGTTGGGATTAGGATCCAGGCCTGCTATAGCCAAGTTTGTTCTTTTCTGTTGCATCTCTGTGCTCAATTCTAGGCAAATGAGTGAAGTTGAATATCTGCCTTTGACCTAGACCTTTCTAAAAGTAGAGAACTGCAGTTAATGACATTTCCTCTTCCAAAGCATTTGAAATGAACAACAGGAAATGCTGTTCTGATCACTAGGGCCAGAGTGCCCTACAGAAGAGATTCAGCCTTAGTTCCAGCTTGGCCATCACTCTCCCTTCCCTCCTAACAGCTTTGTAATTGTCTTTAAATCCAGATGGCTTCTCATTTGAGTGGAAATTAGTTAAAAGCCACAGCACTCAAAGATTGTGAAGCACTGTCCAGAGATAAGATACTGTATTCCTACTTGGTTACTGAGAAGAATAATCAAGGGACCTCTTTTTGGAATGGGGCATTCAGCTTCCTGGACCTCCTGGGAGATAGTAGAGAAAAAAGGCCAGCTTTGCCCTCCTGTGATTACTGCTAAAAGCTGAGTCGCAGAAAGAAAGCATTTCAGAATCTCATTCTCTTGCAGTCTCTCTCTCTCTCTCTCTCTCTCTCTCTCTCTCTCTCTCTCTCTCTCTCTCGCACACGCACACACACACAGAGTGATGTTATGTCCTCAGCTCCTCTTAATCACTGTGCTAAGTTAGTCAACTTCTCCAGAATAGACAGTGACTCTTCTAATGTTGCTCAGCCAGATTGCCGTGCTATTGCCGGAGTGACAGAGAGGGGGACCAGTTACCAAACCTTCTTTGTAGTCCAAACCCTTATCTTAGAATCCTCTTAGAATCGTGAATCCTCAGTCTCTGGAGAGAATGGGTAGCAGTGTTGGAGTAGGGAGCTCTTGAGGAGAAGCGTACGTGTCTCATCACAATTTATACTTCAGAGGTACATGAGCACAACTGGGACTAATTGACTTTTCTTTGGCTCACAACTCCCATTTGGTTTCATCCAAAGGTAGTGTCGAGTATTCACTTTGTGAAACTCAGCACTTCGGCATGTCAGGAGTGCCACGGCAGCTGTTTAGTAGGGGTGGTCAGATAAGAGAGATTAACCCTTCCTTCACTCCGCTTCGGGGCCTGGTGCCTTCCCTGCCCCCCCGCTCCCCCCCATCAGATATAGGGTAATACTGTGTTGTAATAGCGTTAGGCTTTATAGACCATGGTTACAGAGATTGGGTATACTAGATAGGGAGTAGATTGACTACTTAAGATTTGAATCATATGGATTAATTTGGCCTAAGTTAGAAGTCCCCAAATTTCAGGATTTAACCATGAACTCTTTTGTTTTTTAATGTTTTGCTGATGTCTTTTTGGTTTTTTTTACACCACAGTGATTTTCCAATATTCTCCCCCTGCCCCCACCCTATTCCAACACACTGAACATTGAGAAGAGTGCAGGACTTTTTTTTTACTTTTTATTTTTTCTCATACTTGTAAACAAAAGTGTTTAACATTAATTTTTAAAAATTTTGAATTTCTAAATTCCCTCCCTTCCCTCTCCCCTCATTGAAAGGGTAAGCAGTTTGATATAGTTATACATGCGCAGTCATGAAAAACATTTCCTTATTAGTTACATGGTGAAAAAAAAAATTACAGATTGCCCCCCCGCCCCCCCCCCCCCAAAAAAAACCCCAAAATAAAGTTTTTAAAAGTTGTGACAATCATGCTGCTTGCCGCTACTGTGGGTGTATAAGGCCAATAACACCAGCACACAGGAGGGCTGCTAGCGCAGGTTCTTTGATCTGCTTTTCTAACAAAAGTAACTTTAATGGGGTTTACAATCTCACTTTAATTAAACATACATATATCATTCACTTAGTTCAGGGGAAAGAGTCAGCGCCTTGAACTTCAGAGCAAATAACAAACAAATTACAAGCAGAAATTATATAAACACAGCAAATATCACAGATCAACAGACAGGCCTCTAGGTGTCTGACCAAAACTGTATATGCATAGTTACCAGAGAGAGGCACTAACATCTGCATTTTCAGAGGTGGGGGAGGCTCCTTAATGGTACCCAGAGTCTCCACACCAACACTCTTCCAATGGGTGAGCCCCCAACAAAATGCTAACTTCAAAGTATGTATACAATTCTTCAGGGTCAGAGTGCTTCACACCTCTTGGGCTTTACACCTCTTGTGACCTAATTACCAAAAGGGTGTGGGTCTTCCTACAAACAAAGGCAAGACTCACTCAAAGGTACTTGTTTGCCTTAGTGCTGAGAAGCTCTCCAAAAGAAAAAAGAGTAAAAATTCCCACTTTTCTTGCCTTTACAAAAGTATGCTTTAATCTGCATTCAGACTCCATCAGTTCTTTTTCTGGGGATGGATAGAATTTTCCATCATAAGTCCTTCAGAATTGTTTTGGATCATTATATTGCTGAGAATAGCTAAGCCATTCACAGTTGATCATCTTTAAAATATTGCTGTTACTGTGTACGATATTCTCCTGGTTCTGCTCATTTCACTTTGCATTAGATGTTCATTTAAGTCTTTCCGGGTTTTTTGAAATCATCCTGCTTGTCTCTTCTTTTGGTACAATAGTATTCCATCACAATCACATACAACTTGTTTAGCCATTCCTCAGTTGATGGGCATCTCCTCGATTTCCAATTCTTTGCCACCAGAAAAGTGGTGCTTTAAATATTTTTGTACTTAGAGGTCCTTTTCTTTTTTGTTTTTTATCTCTTGGGGATACAGAGCTAGTAGATTAATGTATTAATTGCTGGTTCAAAGGGTATGCATCATTTTATAGCCCTTTTAAGCATGGTTCCAAATTGTTTTCCAGAATGATTGAATCAGTTCATAATTCCACCAGCAGTTACATTAGTGTCCCAATTTTTTCATATCCCCTCCAACATCCAACATTTTTCTTTTTTGTCATATTAGCCACTCTGGTAGGTGTGAGCTGGTATCTGAGAGTTTTAATTTGCATTTCTCTCATCAGTAGTAATTTAGAGCATTTTTTCATGACTGTAGATAGCTTTGACTTTGTCTTCTGAAAACTACTTGTTCATATGACTTGTATTCTTATAAATTTGACTCCATTCACTGTATATTTGAGAAATGAGGCCTTTATGACACTTAGTGTAAAAATTTTCCCCTGTTTTCTACTTTTCTAGTTCTAATTTTGATTGCATTGATTTTGTTTGTGTAAAACCCTTTTAATTTAATATAATTAAAAATGATCCATTCTACATTTTGTAATGCCTCTATATCTTGTTTGTTCCTAAATTCTTCCCAGGTAAACTATTCCATGCTTTCCTAACTTGCTTATGGTGTCACCCTTTATGTGTGAATCTTGTACCTGTTTTGGCTTTATCTTGGTATGCATTGGGAGATGTTGGTCTATACCTACTTTTTGCTGTACTGTTTTCTAGCTTTCTAGTTTTCCTAGCATTTTTGTCCTAAAAGCTTGGGTCTTTGGTTTTATCAAACACTAGGTTTCTGTGGTCGTTTACTACTATGTCTTGTGTCCCTAATCTGTTCCGCTGATCCACCCATTCTATTTCTTAGTGGATTGTTTTGATGATTACTGCTTTGTAATACAGTTTGAGATCCAATATGGCTAAGCCACCTTCCTTCACATTTTTTTCTTTGATTCTCTTGATATTCTTGACCTTTTGTTCTTCCAGATGAATTTTGTTATTATTTTTTCTAGCTCTATAAATAATTTTTGGTACTCTGGTATGGCCACTGAATAAATTAATTTAGGTATAATTGTCATTGTTATTATATTGACTTGGCCTACCATGAGCAATTGATATATTTCCAGTTTTTTAGATCTGATTTTATTTGCGTGAATAGTGTTTTGTAATTGTGTTCATAAACTTCCTGAGTTTTTCTTGGCATGTAGACTCCCAAGTATTTTATATTATCTCCAGTTAATTTTAAGTGGAATTTCTCTTTTCTGTCAAGTGCAGGATTTAGAATCTGAGGACTTAGGTTTAAATTCTTGTTCTATTGAGATGACTTTGGGCAAGTCATTTAACATCTCTGGGACTCAGTTTTCTCATCTGTAAAATGAGGGGGTTGTGATCCTTAAAAAAATCAGTTAAGCAAAAGCAGCCAACACAATGACAGTGTATACCAGCAGCAATGTCTGACAGTGTGAACAGCAGTGCTCCTTGCTTGTAGTCTTCTATCTTTTTAACCAAGAGGCAGAAAGTGTGTTTTATTTTTATTTGGTCTCCAGGACCATAATTATGTACAATCATATCTTTTTTAACAATAGATTTTTATTGATATTTTGTTTTTCCATCACCTAGGTTTCTCCTATACCTCTCCTTCCCAGAGATGGAAACCTTATAACACAGAATTTTTTAAAATTCAACAAAGGCAGTCATCACATTGGGAAAAAAAATTGGCATCATATGCAGTGTACCATACTTGCAGAATGAGCTCCCATTTGCAAAGAGGGGGAAGTTTCTTATCATAACTCTTCAAGACTAAGTTTACTCTTTTTTGTTTTTGTAACATCCAGTTTTGATTGTTTTATCTACTATCTAGTCTTGAAGAGAGTTAGCCAGTGTGGCAAAGGGCCAGAAGTTCAGGAACCTGTGTTTTATTTCTCACTCTTTCATTAATAATAACTAATGTTTATTTAGCATTTTGAGATTTTCGGTGCCCTTTACTGCAGTTTTGTGAAGTAACTAGTCTGGTATCACCTCATTTTATAAATGAGGAATCAGGTTCAGGAACATAAATCACACCTGGGTCATATGACTGACAGGTTCTGTAGGTGGGATTCAAACCAAGAGCTTTCACCTCCAAGCCTAGCACTCTTCCATTTGCTACTTAGCTAATTGTGTGACTGTGGGTAAACCCTTTTCCCATTTGTGGATCGTTTTCCACTAACATGGGACTAGATGGCTTCTATGGTTCTTTCTTCCTCTGAGATATCCAGACCAGTTGTGGATACAAGGAAGGAAAAGAATATATCCATCAGTAGTGCCCTCTTCTCTATCCCAGCCAAACCCCCCCCCCCTCAATGTCCTACTCCCTATTTTAATTCAGGAAATTGATTCGTTATCTATCTATGAAGTACATTGAATTCAGTGGAAAAATAACACTACTATGAAATGATATTTTATGGTTATTAATTAGGTTTGGCTTGCTATTAGTAACCAGATTTAGGGCATTATAGCATTACAGTTTTTAGAGCTGGAAATGAGCTTAAAGATCACCTAAGTCTAACCCTGTCCACCCCTCACCCGTATCTCCCCCATTTTACAGATGGTGAATTGAGTCCTAGAGGAGGAGGAAGCAAGTGACAGAGCCAGGATTCAAATTCAGGTCCTTTGACTCCAAATCCAGGGCTCTTTCTAGGACTAAGCTTTAGGACTTACAAAGTCTTTAAAAAGCTTTGTTGTGGAAGTTTGACCACAGCACCTGAGGCAAAGGAAATAACCTTTCTAGAGCAGCACTTCTATCCATACTCATGTGTGGTTCCAGTTTTCTTTGTGAAATTACTTTGCTGCATTACCAGGAAATGCCACAGAAGTGGAAAGACTAATTACACTTTATTTCCAAGATAGGTACTTGTTCCTTCTCCCCCATCTTCCCTGCCAGATTGTCAAAAACCAGACTTGAATCTGACAAAGTTTGAGGACTAGTTAAAGAAGTCTTCATAGAAAATGTTAATGCCTAAGTTCAGAACAGAAAAGATGAGGAATTGCTATTTACATTTTGTCAGCTGAGTGGTCACCAGACATCACACCAGTCCCAGTGTTACACACAGGATACAGCAAAATCAGATGTCAGGGGTTCTGGTATTGTGCTATTAGATGTTCTTTGTTCTGGAGTCAAAAGGATGAAATTGGATAACAATGTCTCAATGTGTTTCTTTTACCTAAGTTCTATTTGGGGGGGGGGGGGTGTGAAAATATACTTCACTTATGCTTGTTAATTATGCTGAGTTTTCGGCATTGGTACTCCCCTTATGGGCTTGTGACAAGAATCCCCAAGCTAGCATATTGTACTTTAATGAGTCACGTTTTTAGCCACTTATAGAACCAATCATTTGACACCTATCCTCTGTGGAGATTCTGCTGATATTCACTAATCTGTAGTCTTGCTGCTCTTTCTCCCTTGCTGCTCTAAAATTCACAATTGATTTTCTTATTTCTAGAATTGTATCCGTCATCAGGCATGTGTGCAGATGTCTATAATTTTTTTTTAATGCTATAATGTTAAATATTTGAATGATGCTAGTCAGAAAAGACCTGCTCACAAGAATGCGGGTACCTCCATACACTCTCAGACTCATGCTTATACACACAGGCACACACAAGCACCCCTCTGAGTCCTTTTCATAAAGCATAGTGTGCCTTCATCTTCTTCATCTTTCTCAGTGGTTTACGCACATGGTTCTATATATTGTCCTTCCTAATCTATTGATCTGTCATTTATTGTATCAGTAGCTCCCCCATTCTTTCTCCTAGGGGGCATAGTTTTATGAGTTGCCATAGTATCCCTGCCTCCCCCAACTCATTCATTAGTGATCCGCTCTTTGGCATTAAGGCTCCTCTCACTTAGCTCTGCAGGTCTACAAAACCCAGACCCATAGCCCATTGCTAGGTGCTTTCCTGAAGTTTTTCTGACTTTGGTGGAGGCTCTGCCAGAACTGTTGCTTTCATGGTAGGGCCTCCAAGAACCCAGGCTTACCTTCATATCTTGAGGGGTCAAAGCAGGCCTTAGGGGCTAGTCCACACTTCAGTACTTAAAGAATATTTCAGATAGACTGGCTATATAGCATCTGCACCTACTGAAGAGGGACTTAACATGTGTTTGGATTTGTTTATGTCCTGGCCTAGAAGCCCAGACTAGCATGGTGTGTCAGATGGCATGTTTAACTTGAAGGTTAAGTGGCAGAGCCTCCTGATTGGCAGGTGGACTTGCCCCGCAGCAAGGAAGCTGCAGAGGTGAAAGCTTTTATTGGGGTTGCTGCACTGCTTGTTTTGTGATGGATGAGGCAATCAGGAGCTCCTATAGAACCTGGGCAAACAGCCACCGGCCTATTGTAGATGGGCATCGACACAGGAACCATGCCATCCCGCTGGTCCCAAAGGTCATGGCTATAAAGAGGGGTTAGTGTGGCACAATGGTTACCTCCATCTGTTAGGTAAGCTATCTTTGAAAGCTGGGAGTCTGAGGGGAAGAATGCAGAAAACTACATCCCTTGGATGGGCACAGGGGAAGAAAACTTACCACTTCCACACATATACAACTAAATACTTTCATTAGGAGACTGATGAAAGTTTGTCATGCATTATATGAAATGTAAATGTATTTCCAAGGCTTTAGGGGTGAGGGGTCAGGGTGGAATCCCAAAGACCAACTTGTCATTTCTTTTTATTCTAATTCCTTTTTCCACAATCTGCTCCCCCTCCCCCCAATAGTTTGAACATGTTTCTGATACCTTCCCTTGTCCATAGTTTTGATAATGGTGAGTATACGTATGTCTCTCTGCTTGTTTCAGAAAGATTTCCGCGTGCAGGAACTTCCACTAGCTCGTATTAAGAAGATCATGAAACTGGATGAAGATGTAAAGGTAAACTTATATAACTTATTTTGCAGTGTGAAGCTAATAGTCATGGTCCTGAACATTTCCCATGGGAGATGAACTGTTCCTTTCCCCAGAGTACAAGTTTTAATTAATAACAGGCACAGATACATTTTCCTTGGCACAGTTTGCATTTGCAGTCAGAGAACGTGAGTTTGGCTTTGGTTTATCCTGGCTCCACTCTCAGGTTCTTTAACTTCATTGGACTTCACTTAATGAGAGGGTTGGTCTAGATGACTTGTACGATCTTTTCTTGCCCTTAGTATCGGGGCTAGTTCACAAATAGAAATGTTATATGCCCTGAATTGGAATGGTTTTTAGCCTAGGGCTAGTCTGGCCCATCCAAGTGCGCTTAAAAAGATGATGGTGAATTACTTGTATTTGGTAAGATCACTGAGACCCTCACAATTTGGAGTCCGAATCATTTCCTTTCAAGCCAGGGGGGTGTGACCAGCATTGGCTATCATTTGATCACCTGTTTATCATCTCCAAGGGACTGGGCTTGAGAATGACCAATCATTGGGCATTACACACTCCTTATGGGATTGTCCAGTCTGTGTTCTTGGAATAGATGCCCTGCAGTTGGGTGCAGTTGAAGGTAGCTTTTCCAGGACTCCTTCCTGACCTAAAGGCCTCCTCTCTTCAGAGGTGGAGGGGAGGTAGTGGGCAGAGCACTGCATTGGAGGGGAGAACCAGGCTCAGGGGCCTGGCTTCCCACCCCCTTAGCAGCCATGTCACCTCAAGTATGTTTTTCCCCATCTCTGAACATCAGTTTCTTCATCTATAAAATGAGGTCATTGGAGTAAATGATCTCTGTGGTCCCCTTTTCTCCTCACATATGCTACAACTTTATCACCCTGTTTTAGACAGAAAGCTCTTTCCACAGTAGCAGCAAAAGAAGTAAATCTCAGGATAAATCTTAGGAATATTATTAGCTACTTCATTCCACTTTTTTTTACAATTAATATTTTATAAAGTTTTATTGCTGCCCTTCATTATTTTGTTGTTTTTTTTTTTTTTTATAACACAGGCATTTCCCAATATATCCCCCTATCCTTTGTAACAGAAAAAGAAAACAGTCGAGCAAAATTGACTGACAGTGGTACCACATCTGGCAGGGTATGTAACATTTCATACCTGTTGCCCTCTGCTGCCCTACCCAGAAGGATGTGTGTGTGTTTCATCCTCTGTTCTCTGAGACCAAGATAGATCATTGCGTTTAATTCGAGTTGTTTTTTATTTGCAATGTTGTAGACACTACGACACTGATCTCTTGATTCTGCTTTTTCATTATGCATCAGTTCATATAAGTCTTCCCAAATTTTTGTAAATTCCTTTATCCGTTATTTCGTATAGTCCAACAATAATACATTACATTCATATACTAAAATTTTGCTCAGTCAGTCCCTAATAAATGAACACCTACTTTGTTTCATTTCATTTTTTAAAATGTAATTTAATGTTATTTTTTCATAGAAAAAAGAAAAATTTCATAGAAATGTCAGAGCTGGAATCCCTTCATCCCTTCATGAAGACTTAAGGGTTAGAGAAATTGATTTGTTCGAGGTCACACTGCTAGGATAAAAATTTTTGCGCCATTTTGGCTTGGTCTATCCTGGCCTTCATACACTGTGAGCTCTAGAAGGCTTTATAGTAGTGACAGCATATTAATTCTTACTATTTGTCTAGGAAGATCACACTCCTGATCTACCTGTAAAAGAGCTTTGCTTTTAGGTTGTGGTTTCTAAGAGACTCACTTTTTCTTTTCTTTTTTTTTCTTTTTTTGCTGTTGCAGAAAGTACTGCTATTAATATTTTTATTATCATCACATTTTATCTCATTTCTTATAGCCTCCTTATGAGATTGGTAGGACAAAGACTTTGTCCTCCTCTTACAGAGGGGGAAATGGACCCAGAAAGATGAAGTGTGACTAATTGGTTAAGAGCTGACCCAAAATTCCAACCCAGTTCTTCTGACTCATGCCTGTGCTTCTTTCTGAGTACCTCCTCTTTAACCCTTTTCTTAAAGAAAAGATAACAGTGTCATTTTCTCACACTCATTCCTCCACTGTTTGCTTCCCAGTCACCTTTGTCTGGTTCTACTCCCTGTCCCCTAGGCCCTAAATTTCTTCCCTAGGGGTAAGAGAGGAGGTAAATGGAGCATTAGTGGTCAGGGGTATGAGAGCTGCAGACAACCCTGATTTCTCTTCCAGATGATAAGTGCTGAAGCCCCTGTGCTTTTTGCCAAGGCTGCTCAGATATTCATCACTGAGTTGACATTACGGGCCTGGATCCACACAGAAGACAATAAACGCCGGACTCTCCAGGTAATTGGCAGCAACTTCTCCAGGCCAGGGGAAATCTGGTGTCTTCCCTCCTCTAGTCTGCTTAGCTTGTGTGGTTTTGGTTCGGAGGCAGGACATCATCTCTTCTTCAAATCCGTCTGTTGCCTTCTTCCCAGGGAGAACAATGTAATGCTGTCAGTTCTCTTGGAATAATGTTAATTTTCCCCCTTCTCATGCTTGTCACCACGTAATGACTACAGCACCTCACCCTTTTTGCCCTTTAGGCCAAACACGGGCTCATAGGATAATAGGAATTCTGGGGAGTCATCATTTTGGTGAGCTGTCAGGTCTATGTGGGTGAATATCATACATGGCAGCCAGTGCCACCAAATGTAATTCACATTTACATAGCACTTTAAGGTTTGCAGAGCCAGAAAAACTGATGATCTTAGTCTGTATTTTTAAAAAAAAAAGGCATAGTATCCAGAACAAATGGAGTGAGAGTCCTGGTCTCCACTCTGGTCAGACTCCACCTGGAGCGTCCAACTCTGTTCTAGGCACCACACTTTAGAGAGTTGACAGGCTGAAGCAGATCCAGAGGAGGGAGGGCCCTGGAGACTCCATCATAGGAAGAATCCTTGGAGGAACTGGGAATTCTTAGCCCAGAGGAAAGAAGATTGAAGGAACTAGAACTAAGTATATGGAGGATTACCCTGAGGAAGAGGTAATTAGGCTTGTTCTCCTTGGCTTCAGAAGGCACAACTAGAAGTAATGGACAGAATTTGTAGCAAGATAGATGCCTGATTGTTGTAAAGAAAAGCTTCCTAAGAGTTAAGAGTTAATTGGCTGCCTGGCGAGGTGAGTCTTCACTGGACGCTTGATGGCTATCCCTTATTAGGGGTGTGGCAGGAAAGATTCCAGTTCAAATGCAGTATTCTTTTCTAATTCTCTGATTCTGGTTGGAGCTCTGATTTCCTCTGATTTCTATTATCCTCTTCAATAAGGGTGAAGACTTATTTCCCCCTCACCCCCAGGAACTAACAATCAACACCAGTAATTAGTGCTGCTTCTTTTTTAGAAAGCTTCAGTCTGGATGTGGGTATCCCAATTTAAGCTACTGTTAGGCTAATTCAAGAACACCTTCATTTCCCAAGTGATCTAGAATATTTTGTTCTATGTGTAGAGATGGTGCCTCTTCTCTGCCACTGCCCCCCTTTTCCTTTTCCCTCCACAAATTATATTTAGGGAATCAGCATCACTAAGGATATGGCACAGCACCTTTGTTTTATTGAACTCTGGTGAATACTATCTGATGTGGTTTGCCTCGGGTTTGGAGAATTTGTAGCCCACATTTTAGCAAACTACTATCTTATCAAAGTCACTGTTGGCAAGAATGTTGGACTGGAGTTTTGCATTTCAGTGGCTTGGGGCCATCACAGTCAAGAGAAGGAAAAAAAAACCCAGAAATTTTCCATTCCCTCCCATCTTGTTAGGAGAGTCACTGCACCATTATAGTGCCGAGCTTGGGGTCAGATGAGGTTTAGGATTTTGTTTTGCTTTTTAATAAGGATGCCCAGAAAATGGGCACTTAACAACATGTCTCCAGACAGACAGAGCTTTAATCTACTTTCCAATTTGATGACCCCCTGAGTGTCCCATACTCAACATCTATCGCTGACACTTTCAGCAGCCTCAGGCTTACGTATTGCACTCACCAAAAACACACTGCACGTTTAAAGAATTTTCATCCAGGTTGGTTGAAATTGTCGCCTTGCTTTAAGGAATAGTATATAGAAAACAGAGGGGCAGAGTGTGTAGTGGTTAGAGTGCTGGATTTCCAGCCAAGCAGGACAAGTCACTGTGACCTCTCTCAGCCTCAGGCAGCACTCTGAGAAGGTGATGCATAGATAAGTTGGCATCTACATTGGTGGCAGGAGTTCTCTGCCTGTGAAATCTTGGGTCCTGCAAGCTTTGATATATATAGACTCCAGAGAAGACTGAACCCTTGCCCTGTGCCTCCCATAGGATTGTAGCTCTGGTAGAAGGGTTTTCATGCTTTTGTATTCCAAGATATGCTATTATTTTTTTTTGTTATTTTTTTATGGAGGGGGGAAGGCAGGGCAATTGGGATTAAGTGACTTGCCCAGGGTCACACAGCTAGTAAGTGTGTCAAGTGTCTGGGATATTTGAACTCAGGTCCTCCCAACTCCAGGGCCAGTGCTCTACTCACTGCGCCACCTAACGGCCCCAAGATATGCTATCTTTAGTTAGTTCTTGAAAACACATGCCAGCTTCTATGACCCATTTGAGGGGACTGCTTGGCCAGAGGGTATCTGCCTGATCAAAATGTTTTCGATCTGTAGAGATTTAGTCTTCGGAAATGGTTTGGAAATCATGGGTACCATATGATTCCATTCCCACCTCACCACTATATGTGACTGATTACTTGAGGCTTTGAGTCTTCACAGGTTAGGGAGAGTAGAATAGCATAAAAACTTTGGGTGCACCTATGAAAAATCACTAACCCATAACCTGGGATTGTACCCTTAGCAGTCACCTGCTCTCCCAGGATTCTGGCTCTGGGTATATAAGGCAGGTCAGTCCGCTTGTTCTTAGACCCATGTTTCATTCTTTTTCCTTTCTCTTTCCTCCTTCCTTCACTGTTGCAGAGAAATGACATTGCCATGGCGATTACAAAATTTGACCAGTTCGACTTTCTCATCGATATTGTTCCAAGAGATGAACTAAAACCTCCCAAGCGTCAGGTGAGCTGAAATAGAATTATGTCTTCATGGCTAGGGGGGAGTAGGGGAGTCCAAAGCATTTTGAACATTCTTACCAGGTAAACTTATTTTCTTCCAAGACCAATGTAGGTAATTATATTTTTGCTTCTCTTTTCCTAAACTGAAATCACCCTGGAAGTTTCTGCCGGTTCTTACTTTGTCCAGGGCCTTGGGTTATAACTCTGCAGGGCAGAGGGGGAGGGGAGGAATAAGAGAAATCCAAAAGAAGAATCAGTGGGAGGACATTTTACAAATAGAATGTTACTGGTACTAGCTCATTATAACAACTAGCTTGATATTTTACAATTTGCAAAGCACTCTTCTTACAACAATTCTAGAAGGTAAGTAGGACAAGTCATATGGTGATCCCCATTTGACAGATGAGAAAATTGAGGCTCAGAGAGAGATGAAGTGACTTTCCCAGAGTCACATGTCTTACAGCAACAACTCATGTTTCTGTAGTGCTCTGGGGTTTACAAATGTTTTCCTTACGACAGTCCTTGTGAGAAGATAGTATTGCAAATATTATTATCCCCATTTTATAGATAAGGGAGCTAAGACCCAGAGAATTTAAGTGACTTGCCGAGGGTTGCACAGTTAGTAAGTGTCATAGTCTTAAGACTCAAACCCTTCTAAGGGTTTCCGAACAACACCATTTCCAAAACCATTCTGCTTCTCTTCAGTGACAGGTAAAGGCTGTTAGAGCTGCCAAGAACCTCAGAGATCTAGTCAGACCCAGATGGAGCAGCTGAGGCCCAGAGGGCAGAACCGACCTCTCCCTTGTACCACTCAACTACAGACTAGTAGAGCCCAGCCTCAGACTCAAACCTTCTGACCCCATGTGGGGTCCTTCTCAGTCCCTACATCCTGGCTGCTGAGGACAGCTTGTCCACACTGTGACCTTGAGATGAGGGAACATGTTCCACAGATTACATCCAAGTGTTCATTTATTGACCCGCCTTCCCCAAGTACAGGCACTCGTGTTTGTGGCAAACAGGAGGATCTGGTGTTTTTGCCCCAGGAAGAGCTAGTTCCCTAAACAATATCAAGGACAAATGGCCTGTTTTCACGCCCCACTCCTTCCTCTGCCCCTCACTGCCTTTTACTCAGAGGACAAGCATCATGCATCGCCTGCAAATCATTCCTCAACATAATTGGAAAGACACTCTCTTCCTTTTGGTTTTAGGGACTTAGGTTGAAATGTACAGAAAAACAGCATGGTGTGATGGAAAGTGGTAGATTTGGAGTCTTAGGACATGGGTTCAAATCCTGTCTGTACATTATCTCTGTGATTTTGGGTAAATCATTACTCTCTCTGACCTCAATTCCCCCCTCAGTAAAATGAGGAGATTGGACTGGTTGTCCTCTAAGTTCCTATTAGGCTTTAAATCTCTGATGGATAGTGGAAAGAAACCTGGTGTAAAGAGAACCCGAGTTCTAGGCTTGTCGCCAACACTTTACTTGCTCTGTGACCTTGGGCAATTTTCTTCCCCTTCCTCTTGAAGACTCATTCTTCTCGTCTGTGAAAGAAGAGGGCTTGAGTCAGGCAAACTCCAAGGCCCCTGGGCTGTGGGTCTAAGCCTTGGTTCTTCCTGTATTTTTAATGTAAATTGTAAAGTGTTTGTAATGAGTGACGTGATGGTCAGTGATTTCTGGCCACAGTCACACTGAATCTGTGTACTCTGCCCGTCTGTCTTGGTCAGTGAGAATAGCAGGCCCTGGGAAGGCCCAAGTTGGGGGAGGTGGAGTGCAGAACCCTTCTGGCTCTGATGCACCACACCATTGGAACTGAAGGGGCTCTGTTACCCTCCAAGAGCGGCACTGCTGTGTCCCAGCTCTCTCTGGGCAGTCTTTGCCGCTGTAAACATCCTTGACTGGAAGCTGTAAGGTGCTTGGAGGAGCTTTCAGTCGGATGTTTACAGCGGCAGGCTGCCACAGGCATCCCAGCCACAAGAAGGGTGGGAAGCAGTGCTGCCTCAAGGGGCGTGGGCATGGGCTTCTCTGGCCCTGCTCCCAGGGGACACCTGAAGTAGGTGAAAAACCTGTAGGAAGGGCTCAGTCCAGCTTTCCCCTCCTGAGCAAATTAAGCCACAAATAGATCTTGCTTTGTTAGAATTTTTTCACCCCTTTATATAATAAATGCTTTCTCTTCCAGGGAGGTGTGTGAGGACTTCTGTTCCCATGTTCCTCCTTGCTCTTGTTGGAGTTAGCAGACTATTTCTTAGACCTCCACGGAGGTTGTGTCATTCCCTCTTCATATTTTTGTCCCCTTCCAGGCTGTAGTCAGTGCCTCCTCCCAAGCACGAAGGCCCTGGAGAAGCCCTGGCTCAGGTTCTTTTTAGAGTGCATAGAGCTGAAACAGCTTCTTCCTGCTCAGGTCTAGCTCTTTGTACCTACTGGAGCAGTTGATTGACTTCCCATTCAGGACAGCTGCTGTCTGGCCTTTGAAGGGTTGAGATTGCCCAAAGCTGGCCTGAAATTCCAAGATAGCACTTTTAATCCTCTGTGGGCACGAAGCTCTCCCTTGCTCCAAATAGGCTGGCACCTCTTGAGCTACTTTAAAACAGCCAACTCTCCAAATCTGTCTTTCTGAAAGAAGCAGCAGTTTGTTCTCCCCAGCAGTCCAGGAACTGGCCACAGACTGCTCCAGCCTGGGCTATGGCGTGAGGCTGTTGGTGGACTGGCCTCCATTGGGGTCTCTTGGCTCCTGGGAATTCACAAAGGGAGGTCTAGGGAAAACAAAAGTTCCCTGGCCTGTGATCTTTTATCTGGCCCATATTTAAAGTTGAGTTGGAGGATGTGCTGTCAGCTGAAATCCCTGTTCTTCCAGGCAGTGATTTCTGGGGAGCAGTTACTTCATCTCATTATGTATAGTCCTTTAAACCACACACATTCACTCTGGCATTCCCCCCACCCCACCCCCACTATGTTCCAAGTCTTTCCGATGGAAAGGAACCTCCCAAGAATAATGGGTTCTCATTTCTGATGCTTCACAACTACTTGGCCCGGGTAATCATTTCAGGTAAGGGCTACATCTTAAACTGATAGCAGTCTCATCCTCATGATCCTGTTATAACATCTGTGCTATCCTGCAGTCATAAAAGTGAGCGCTGGTGACTTGGACAAGCTCCTTCTCTGGTTGCTTCTTTGGGCAGTGCCACATCAGAGGAAGCAGACCCACAAGCCACTGCTTATAGAAAGAGTTGGATGGGCTGTTGGGGGTTTTGTCTTTTAAAAGGATCATGTTTCCTTTCACATTGGTGGGTGGTGCATTTGCCCAGTGGTGATGAGAGCATTCAGAGGAAGAGCAGGGTGTGGAAGGATAGAGAAGCCCCCTTGGCACAGCTCCATCTCTCCCACGGTACCCCAAAATAAGCCGTGGGATACCTTCTCAATGCAGTCCTCAGTTTTAGTGATCAATGATATGATATAGTTTTTCTTGGTGGAAAAGATAAGTGAAGCCTGTTTCAGCAACTCTGCAAAAATATACAGATCACATGGCTGTCTTTTGGCCAAAGCGAGACTTGGTATTTTATCTCTGCCGCCACACAGGCCCAGCTGACAGGTTAACGTCTATTATTCTGGGGAGAAGGGGCCAGAGGTGTCACTGTTATGTTGCTTTGGCAACAGAGGCTACAGAATGGAAATAAAAGACTGCAGGCCTCTCTCTCTGTGCCCCAGTTTAAACAGGTTCAGGTTTAAAGTTGTTTCTGCCTGGCGCACTATGATACATTAACCTCGAAAGCCCACTTTATGAAGGCAGAAAGCTGGTTTCCTTCGTGTACCAGGGTTCACTTTGGGATCAAGAACATTGTGATGCTCCCAGCAGGTTCTTTAGCTGTCAGCGCACCTCCTGGTTCAGGAGAGAGCAGCCCAGTCTGGGATTTGGGGCCTTCAGTATTCATAAGGCTGCAGTAGATTTTGTTGCCATGGATCTCCACATATGAAAGACAAAGTGGGACAGAGCTCCCCTTTCCATCAGAAAACACTGCCCTCTTCACCCAACTTCAGATGTTTCAGTATGCCCTTACTGGGAAAGCCAACCCTAGAGAGAGGAGAGGGCCAGCTTGGGGGTCACACATTAATAACCAGGCCATCACGTCAGGGTCAAAAGGTTTGTGGCCTACCTCAAAATGGACATTAACCTTGGTATTTAGAGAAAGTTGTGACTTTTCCCAGATCATATCTTTTCCTTGTTGTCCCCTTGGGGCTTGTGCCTGGGTAGCAGGCACATAGTCCATTGCTGAGAGGTATACAAAGCCTTTCTTCTTTATAACTTCACCATCATTTACCAGCATGGGTCCTCACCCTTGCATCTCCTCATATGACAAAGACCACCAGTTAAACATATTTGCAAGCATGTGCTTCATTCCACACTGTTGACTCCCAGCTCTGTATCAGTTCTTTGGAGGCAGGATTTCCCAAAGCTTTTCCCAATTGGTAGGAGAGACAGTATGGGTCAGCAGAAACAACACTGGTTTTGCCCACAGGTGACCCACCTCTGTCCCTTTACACCTTATGTGACCTTGTGCAAATCACTTTGTTTCTCTGGGCCTCCATTTCTACCCTGTACAATGAAGAGGTTGGGTTGGACTAGATGGTCTCTGAGTTGTTGGATCTTCTGGGTTGTTAGAGCTTGCACTTCATTGGCATCATGCTTGTGATCCCAGTGAACCCTCCGTTGCATAGTAAAGCATGGGAACTCAGAAATGCTTGGGGAAGTGGGGCAGGGTGGGAGATGGGGACTGTGAAGCAGGCTAGGAATGTCTCTTCTACCTTGAAGAAGGTCAGGAACATGATTTTTTTATTGCAGTGTCCATTAGTCTAGAACAGGGATTCTTAACCTTTTTTTGTCATCATGGTAGTCTGGTGAAGCTTATGGACCCCTTCTCAGAATGATGTTTTTCAGTGCATAAAATAAAATGCATAGGATTACAAAGGAAACCAATTAATTTGAAATATAGTCATCACATTTTTTTTTTTTTGCTTAAATCACAGACCCCAGGTTAAGAACTCCTGGTCTAGATTAAGCTAATGAATTAATGAAGTAATAATGTCTTTATTTGACAGATTTCGGGTAATAATTTTTTGATTTCTGTATCTCTGTGAAGCATTTATTGTTGTTCTTGTAGGGTCCAGCACAGGGCCCCACCTTCCCAGAAGTGGTGGTGGTGGGCTCTGGGCTATCTTTTGTTTTCTCAGTGGCAAGGGCGGCCCAGGACACTTCGGGAGACAACCATGTTGTAGTGTGTGTAAACATCCTACACTCTCAGCTGTGAGCTCAAGGTGGCTGGGAGAGGGCTGTTTACTCCTTCTGCCATGGAGAACTCCAGATGAACGTCGTGAGAAGACAGCTCTCCCTGTGGGAGGGGGCAGAAGGGCCTGATCAGAGGTACTGCACGCCAGCAAGGGTGGGTCAGGCCCAGGCTGGAAGGAAAGCCATTCAGCAGGTCCCTGGGCAGTGCTTTCATGGTTCAATACAGTCAATTTAGTAAACATTTATTAAGTGCTTGCTTGTGCAAGCCCCTCTGTTGGAATCTGGAAAGAAATGTGGGTTGTGACTGCCTACAATAAAAAAAAGTAGTCCCAGAGAGCGCACTGCCCTGGGCTTGACCCTGACATTGGACTTGCAGAGCTGAAATGGCCATATGATGATGACATTGGAGCAGTGGGTCGCTGAATCCCACCAGATGAGTGGGGACTTTGTCCCTTTTTTGCTGCATCAGATTGAGTCAACCCTCTTCTTTGGATGGGGGTAATGTGGGAGAAAAGGCATCAGGGCCATGGTGCTTCCAGTTAGCACTCTGATCAGATAACAGGCTTCGAGGATGCTTACTGACAAGTCCTCCTAGTGCTTGAGGTTTAGCTGCAGTAATTATTTGCAACTCATCGTGAAATGGGTGATTATGCTGTACTTCAGAAATTTGGCTGGATGTTTTGTGGGGCCTTTGAAATCAGTTATTTTTAGTTTGATTTAGCACAGCCAGGCTCTTGGAATTCCACTCTCCCTTGGCTTTAGATGTGGAGAGATCAGCATCAGGCAGGGGAATGTGCCGAGCTGTTGGAGAAAGAGTGGAAATTCACTGAGGTGGCGGCTGCTGCTCTGGCTCTTGCAATTGCTATTTGCTGAGTGTGTCCTTTTTCCGCTCTTACCTGGATCTGCTTCCACCCCACAGGAGGAGGTGCGCCAATCTGTGACTCCTGCGGAGCCCGTCCAGTACTACTTCACATTGGCCCAGCAGCCCGCAGCGGCCGTCCAGGTCCAGGGCCAGCAGACTGGCCAGCAGACCACCACCTCCACCACCACCATCCAGTCAGGACAGATCATCATTGCCCAGCCTCAGCAAGGCCAGGTCAGTGAGCGAGCCATGTTTGTGCTGTCCAAAAATCCTTTTCCCTGGACGTACAAATCATTAGTTATTATGTTGTCGCAGGGGGAGGGGGACAGAAATAGAGAGGAAAGATTAGTTGCCCAGATACAAGAGGCAGTCATAGAAAACACCGAATCTCAAGTGCAGGAGGGGTCCTCAGAGGGCATTTAGTCCAGCCTGTTACTGTGCAGGAATCCCCTCTTAGAATGTCCCTGATCACCCAGAGCTGGAGAAGCCATCGCTTCCTGAGGCAGCCTGTTTTAATTCTGATAGGAAGTTTTATGCTGAGCCAAAATGGGCCTCTCTGCCTTTTCCACCCATTATTCCTGGTTCTGCTTTCTGGGGCCAAGCAGAACCAGTCTGATCCATCTTCCACATGACAACCTTTCAGATACCTGAAAACAGCAATCATATCCCATGGGTTGCTCCCAATCCCCACCTACTCAGCTCCCCTCTGCCCCCACAGTCTTCTCTTCAGGTTAAAATCTACAATTCCTTTAACTAATTATTATTATGGGATTGCCCTGCCCCCTCACTATTCTGGAGCCCTCCTCTGGATTGGCTCCAATTTACCTAATGGCCCTCCTAGTGTGGTGTCCAGAACTGAGCATAGTGCCCCAAATGGGATCAGACAAGAGCAGAAGATGAGTCCTTCTAACTGAGTTCCATTCTCAGCTCTGCCACTAACTCCTTGCCCAGGGAGCCTGCATTTTTCCATCTGTCAAATGAAGGAGCCAGGTTAGAGGATCAGAGCTTCTCAAAATATTATGGGGATCAACATGTAGAGCTGTCCTGGCTCTGTAAAAAAAGTTAAATAGGGACCAGGCTTGTTCTCTGGGATCTTTCATTCCAGAACTGAAACTCAGACCCTTTAAAGGAACAACACCCAGTGCCAGCTTCCCTCCATTGCCCAACCCTATTGGTGTCAAGCAGCTGGCACCTGGCATCCTGAGGGGTGGTGAGAGGCAGTAGAGGAAACCACCTCAGCCCCCAGAAGGTGCACTGTTCTTCTTGCAGGGAGGGGTTTCCTGGGGCTTGGGATCTAAATGCTGATGATGTATTTATTCATTTTAATCCCTGATCCTTTTTATCCCAGAAAGCCTCAGTTCTAATACCTGAGACTCTGCAGTGGTTGGAGCCACATTTGCCTCCATCCTTTTCCAAAAATAATTTTTAAGGGTCTTCTAAAAGGTGACCTGGATTGGATGGTCATCCCAAGTAGCTTTCTCAGTAGCCAGTTTACCCAGGCAGCAGCACATACTACATATTAATTCATAGTAGCAGAATTTACATGAGACCTCATTTTCCCACAATGATTTAGAAATCTCTCCCAAGGCTCCTGAAGAAACTCTCTGATAACAGCCAGGCAGGGAGTGGTCAATGGACCACCCATGGCCTCTGCTCCCTCTGCATAAGTGGCTTAGTTTATTGGCTGCCAAGGCCAAGAAGGCAGTCAAATGTCCCTCCCCAGCCTCTCTCAGTGCTGTCTCTACCCCTCCAAAAAAAATTTGAGCACCTCTGGAATTGTGGAAGTTTAACTGTAGGTCTTCTTAATGAGCAAAATAAGTGTATTTCTATAGAATTAGAGGCAAATCATAATTAACCCACGTTATATAGAACTTTCAAGTTTACAAAGTATTTTCCTATAACAGTTTTGTGATGTAATTTGTGTGAGTTTCTTACCAGTTTTATATAGGAAGAAACGGAGTCTCAGGGAAGCTGAATGACTTTTCCAGGGTCGCATGACAAGTCAGCACCACAGACAGGGTTTGAACTTGGCTCTCCAAGACCAGTAGCCTTCCCACTACACTACATCTACCACCCTAAAATTTCAATAAAGCAAATCCAGTTTTCCTACAATAAAATTGGAAACTATTGTATCTAATGGAAAACGATCACAATGAATTTTCCCCATGCCTGGAGAGCCCTTGATGCTGGCTTTGAGATCTAGAACTTCCCTGCCCATCTCCCTTTAAGTGCGTGATTAAAGGATCTAACTGCCCTCCAGGGAGAAGGTTAGCACTGACCTACAGAGGGGAGTGAAGGGACCTTTTGGGCTTGTGATGATATTAGTGGAGGGAATTCCTGATAAGGAAAGTCCCCCTACCCAATGCAGATAGATTCCTTCCTCTGCCATTAGAATTTGAATAGTTAGTATTGACTGAATCACTCTCCTAGGGTCTCAGAGGTGGGACTGGAACCCTAGTCTTCTTGTCTCCTAAGCTTGCTCTCTATGCACTTAAACTGTGCTGCCTCCCAAAGCACTAATACCTTAAAGAACTGTTTTGTTTTCCTCATTGTCATCGTCATCATCTTAGCGTGGTTACTCTGGATTATCTTTTGACATCATAATACTCCCAACACCTTAAGTTTCCATTGATAATATTGTGGACCCATATATCAAAACCCTTCTTACACCTTATAGCCTTCTGAGTCTATGCCTCCTCTCAGGAACAAGGGCAGTAGGTTGTGACATCCAGCATACCGTATGTATTCATCTGAGAACTCCTAATGCTTCATGAAAGCTAGCATGGTACAGGGGACAGTGCCCTGGGGGACATGCCCTGGGTCACTTTGGGTAGGCCAGTTAACTTCTCACACTGTAGTTTCTTTACCTGTGGAATGAGGGAATCACAGTTTCTAAGGTTCCTGTGTTAGTTCTAAATCTAACATCCTGTGTCAAGTCGGTCAGTAAATCTAAATCAGAAATTCTTAAACACTTGTTTAGTTAGGGCAAAGATGCTTTGAGTTGGAAGGGGCTTTAGAAGTCATTGTTCCTTCTCCCTCATTTTGTAGAGAAGGAAAAACATCTTCTTAAGCTATCTCCTGTTCATGTCTTACGTCATCAGCTCTCCCATGAAGATCCAGAGGGAGGGGCTGGTCAAGGATCTGGTCTCCTCTTGCCTTCTACCACATGTCCAAGCTAGAGAAAGCACATGTGGTAGACTTAGGGAAGGGCGAGATTTGGAATCTTTTCCAAGCTGAAACAACTCTTTCACCCTCTTGGATGAAGTTATTCTCGCATTCATAGAATCTGAAATTGACAGAGCTAAATGGGCCCGAGAGAGAGTTTAGTCCAGTCTCCTAGTTTTATAGAGAAGGAAACCTTGACCCAGAGACAAGAGGGGACTTGTTTAAGGACATCAGAGCTCAGCAAACACAATCCAGTTGATTTCCACTGCGCCTGCCATATGTTCATTCAACAGCCCAATGGATTCCTCCCATGTCCAGTGTTTGAACAAGGGTGAGAGTTCATGGAGTCTCAGCAGCTCCTCCTCATCCCTGGGCATGGGTGGGCCCTGATGTGATTGGGTTTGTCCCTTGATTTGGCCACTTGAATATTTAAGAAAGACCAAAGGAAAGCCCTGTGAGATCAGGGCTCTGCACAAAATAACAGTGGTGATAGTAACAGCAGACATTAATGTAGACCTTTATGGTTCAGAAATTATTATTCATTATTTCCCTTTATCATCCTCTCAGCTCAGTAAATTAAAGGCACTTTGCAACTTAAGTTTTGCTTCCTTTCTTTACCTTCCCTAAGTCTCATGTGTCCAGTAGCATCTGTAACTTCTTTTGCATTTTGCCTAGGTGAACACTGAGCTGGGACAGGAAAGGCTGCTGCATTTGGATGACAAGATCCATTTAGAGATTAAAATGACTTTCTTAGAATTCCATGTTTGAGAGCTAGAATAGACCTAGGATATCATCTTCTCTGCCTTCAAGCAGGTATCACTTTTTACCGGTGGGACAGCTAAATCCCAGAAGAGAAATGCCTTTCCTATGACTTCTCAGCTTTGAAGGGGGCAGAGCTATGGGCTAGATCCTGCATCTTCTGACTCTTGATTCATTGGTTTCATGTTAGGCTGACTCTTCGTTTGTGCCTGAGGAGTGGGCCTGTAAGGTTTAGCCCGGCCTGGAGAGGAGCAGCACAGGCTAGCTAGTGGTGAGAGTTGATTTTCTCTGGGGTTCAGGAGCCCTTGGATTGACCCAAGAATCAGACTAACCTTCCTCTTTTGGCTCTGACTCCTGAGGATTTGGCTCTTTATTTTTGACCCTTACTGGCAAATACACTAACCAGGAGAAATGCACTTGAGCAGAGAGTCTCTCTTGCTGTTGTTATCAGCCTTTAGGCCCCTCCAATTTGTTGCCCTGCCCCAATTCAGGTGTTTTCCTGTCCTTCGCCACCAGACCACCCCAGTGACGATGCAGGTTGGAGAAGGCCAGCAGGTGCAGATCGTCCAGGCCCAGCCCCAGGGTCAGACACAGCAGGCACCAAGCAGCACAGGACAGACCATGCAGGTGATGCAACAGATCATCACTAACACGGGGGAAATCCAGCAAATTCCGGTAAGCCCATTGTCCCAGAGGCTTTGAGAGGACCAGCCTCCCAGCCACTGAGCTGGGGAGACATCCAGCCCACGGCCTGAGGCCGCACAGCCGGCCCTTTGCATTAGTCCTCTTGGACTAGGGGAGAGGTGTCTATGGAAGGCCATAAATACACTGGTTGCATATTCATGAGTCAGTTCCCAGTGGAGCCCGCAGTAAAGTGTATTTTTGGCTTTCATTTAACTGATCCATTCCTTCAATGTGGACTGATTTTTTCCCTCCCTTGTGCCATGAGTATCTTATTTCTGAGGAGGATTGGCTTTTTGATTTGTCCTCTCTCTGCTCTTTTCCTTTCTTCTTGCCCTCCCTCTGTCCTTTCTCCCCATTCTCCCTCCTCTTTCTTTCTTCTCTCTTATTATTCTTTTCTTTATCTCTCTTCTCTTCTGCCCATCTTTCATACTTTTTCCTTCCCAGCTCCGCCTTCTCTCTCCCTTTCTCCCTTTACCTCTTTCCTGGGTTATCCTGTGACTTAACAGTTCATTGCATTGGTCACTTTACTACTAAAGGAATCTCTCATATGCAGCAAGTGCCCTGTAGGGGCCCTTCCATTCCTTGCCCCTCCAGGAGGAAATGTAGTAATTTCAACCCATTTACATTGTGTTGTCCAGACCTTTCTGGTTCCTTGTGACCATCTGAGGGTACAGAGATTGAAGACAGTTGAGGGAGGGAGAAGACCATGGTGAGCCTCTGGATTCTGAGTGAATGGCCACCTTTCTCCTCTTTGCATGCATACGACATCACTCTCAATCCTATCCTGGGCACACACAAAGACAAGGACGTGCAAATGGGAGTGTTAGCAATTGGCCGCTTTGCAGTGACTCTGGCCCCAAAGTGGCATAACCCCATAGAGAGAGAGGTCTTCCATGGAAGAAGAGGCAGTGGATTGAAACAGGTCTCACAAGGCATCCGATCTGAGTGGTCACCCATCCTCCACCAAGAAACTTTCATTAATGGAAGAGCTTGAGTCTCCCAAGGCAACCCATTCCGCTGTTGTACAACTCTAGAAACAGGCATCTCTGCTGCTTCTCCCTATTGCTGCTAATCCTGCTCTGGGTGAAGCAGAACCAGTCTCATTCTTCTTTCCTATGACAGCTCTTCAGAGACTTGTTGACTTGAGCCCCTCAGGCTGTGGTGTCGGAGGAGCCCTTCCAAAGCCTGCTTGCGTAAGCCTGTAGGGGTCAGAGACACTGCCACCGAGGTGGCAGACATTCAGGGCCCAAAGGACGCTTCAGAGAAAATGAGGCAGAAAGGAAAGCCATCCCACTTGTAGGGCCAAGAGGATTGCATCATTTTGGAGTGGCAGAAGGAGACTTTGCCCTGAAGGGGATATAGGCAAGGGTCCTGAAGATCTGGGTGGAGAAGATGAGGCGGTTTGGGCTTCACTGACACAAGCCTTCAAAGTAGAAATCAAGGAGAAACTTGTGGCTTTCCTCCAAAGTTTGCAGTTAGGACTTTGTTACACCTGTAGTTTCTAAGATCGCATTCGTTGTAAATCTCAATCTCAGCTGAAAGGAATGTCAGGGCATCTCTAGTCTCCTAATGAGCAAGGTGCCTTCTTTAGGAGCACTCAGCATGATGCCTGGCACATGGTAGGTGCTTACTCAGTGTCTGTTGACCGATTCGACTTGAAGACCTTCAATGAAGGGGAAGTCTCTCTCCCTCAGAAACCCATTCCACTTTGTGATAGCTCTAATGGTTTTGGAAATTCTTCCTCTTATCAAATTGGCCCTGACACTCCACACTCGTTACTCCCACTTCTTTCACAAAGGTCCTGCACCCATGGCACTCTTCACATCTTTTAAGGCAGCTAATGTTTCTCTGCTCTTCCCTCCTCCTTTCTTCAAAGGTCTCCTCCCCTCCTTGAGAATCAAAATCCCCTTTGGAGATCTGTCCAGCTCTCTTCTCAGTTCTATGTCCAGACTTTGAGACAGTGACCATATCAATCTTTTCTAATTGGCTTTTCATCCCTTGTTGTATGACCATTCATCCAGAGCCTGGGATACCACCCTCACCAGCTATGTTGCAGGAGATGAGATTTGCTAAGCCTTCTCCCACTTTTCCCAAGACTGCAGGAAACATTGCCTAGTCATACTAGCATGATGAGATTAGGACTAGGATTTTAGCCTAGTCAGACT
Source organism: Trichosurus vulpecula (assembly GCF_011100635.1). Classification (NCBI taxonomy): domain Eukaryota; kingdom Metazoa; phylum Chordata; class Mammalia; order Diprotodontia; family Phalangeridae; genus Trichosurus; species Trichosurus vulpecula. Next base: position 71,842,803 of record NC_050574.1, on the reverse strand, counting down.
GCTAACCCACAGAAAGCCTCTCCTCCTTCTTAACCCCCGAGGCACACCAACTCTTTGTGGCCACTGTCTGGCTCCCTCTGTTCTTTGGACCAAATGAATAAAGGCTAGTGGGCCCATGGAGGGCCCCTGGCGTGGACTTAAAATAGCTGTGCAGATCAGAGGCCTCCAAGAAGTTGCCTATTTCTTTTGCAGCCCTTCACACTGCCCTCCTCCCTAGCTTTGTTGCTTCTTCCCCTTCTCTCCCTCATCTGGGGCTCACAACCTCACCTTTCTTGGGGGAGAGCCTCTTATTTTTTTTAACCCCACAGAGGGCAGAGTACAGTGGTGCATCAGCACTTTTCCTGCTGAAACTCAGCATTATGTGGAGACCTTTGGAAAAATGACATTCCCTGCAGGGGAGTTTGATCCTGTAGGGAATTTAGGAAAGCTGCACCACAATGTAGAATGCTCTTACATAACATCCCTAGGAACCTCCCCTGTGCAGGTGAGTGGAGAGCCTAGGAGTGAAGGCAAACCTAATATGAACCAGAAACCGAGCAGTGTTGGTTTCAATTGTAATCCAACTGCTTTTCTAAAATTTCCTGGTTTATTTTGTGTTTCTGTTACTGGGTGCACTCATTTGTATTTGTAGGTGAATATTTAGAGCTGTAGGATTAACTTCAAGTAAGAGTTAGAGATCAGGGCCTCAGGGTCTGTTCCCTCACTCCCTGACCTCTCTGTCCCCCCCCCCCCCCCCATTCATCTGCAGCCTGTAGGGAATAATGCTTCCATGGTTCACTGTAGCATTAAGAGGTTCAGTTAAGGGGCAGCATATACTCAGATCTCATTGTTGCACCCAGTTATTATTTTATCATCTGAAACTGAATCATGAGCATGTGTGAGTCTCAAGTATTTTTCAAAGCTTACTTGCCCAGGCCAGTATGAATGTTCTATGAAAGTCAGTTCATTTTTCTTTTTAATATTCATCTCCAGCTGCTGTTGCCCCTGTCCCTCTGTGGAGGGAGGGTGGCAGCCCACAGCACCCACTTTCTGTCTGGAGAGATATGGGTTTACTTAGCACTAAGGTTACCGAGCAGGGTGATGGCCATCTTTGATTGGGTCCCTGGCAGACATTGGAGCTCTTCACAGCATCAGATCAGTTGGCCCCCACCCTCAGCCTGCTTTCCCCGCCCAGCAAGCAGCCTCCCTTAGGCTGAGGCAGAAAGGGAAAGGAGAGGAGGAGAAAGCTGCTGGACTCACGCTGGTGGTAGTGGTGGGTCTTCTGCCCTGGAAAGGGTAACCAGGTAGTGCAATGTTTCTGGCAGCTTAGGAGATTCTCTAGTTTCATTGAAATTACAAGAATAGCAGTTGTGTTGGGGCCATTTGATTTTTTCTAAAGTCAGTGAAACCCTCCCCATCTTGCCCAGTCACGGTCCTTCTGCCTACTTCGACAGCTCTGCCTAGGAAAAGACTGTCTGTGTTCCTGGGCTGAGTTTTCCTTGGCGCTAGTTATGGAAATAATCACCTTCACATGTTTCAGGTTAACCAAGGTCTCTGTTTGTTTGTTTGTCTGTCTGCCCCATCTAGGTGCAGTTAAACGCCGGCCAGCTGCAGTATATCCGCTTAGCACAGCCTGTATCAGGCACCCAGGTTGTTCAGGGACAGATCCAGACTCTTGCGGCTAGTGCTCAGCAGGTTAGTACTGACGCTGCCACAGGCCACTGGAGTGATTCAGGCTTGGGATCCAGAGAGCCCAGCCTGCTCATAGCACCCACTCTTGTAGTTGTTAGTGTGGGCAGCTTAGAACTCATAGAACATGAGGAGCTGTAGAGTCAGAGTCAGAACGTGTGTCTGATGGGTTCTCAAAGAGTTACAAAATGGAAAGAGGGAGTTTCACTGGGCTGCTTGAGAGACACAGACCAGTGATGTGAGTCCATGCCCCAGGTTGGCAGAGTTGTGCCAGGCTGCCCTAGCAGCTCAGTCCCAGAACTGTCTTCAGCTATCAGCAAGCCTGCTCAGATTGAATCTTCCCACTTGGTTTTTTCCCTTATGGTAGGCAGATACCCCTCCACTGGGGAAACTGTTCTCCTTTCCTCTTCTGCTTTGTTTTGGGATTTCTAAGCCCCTTGTTCGTGGAGTCATGGGAACCATGTCATGACTGGGGGGAGAATCAGGGCCATGAAGAGTGGTGGCTTCCATTGACTTTGGGTTTATCATCTGGGACAAGAGAGGAGCAAGGCTGTGAAAGGACATGGCTTCCACGGATTGTGACAATGAAGGGAGGTGGCTGCCATGGGCTGTGGGCCCATTGCTTGAGGGAGAAAGGGGACATCGTTAATGGATCCTTTTCCCTTGAACCCAAAAAAAGCAGCGATCGTTTAAGAACTGGACCTGTCTGGTACAATTGCATCTTTGGTGATGCATCTATTGACAGTGGTGACAGGCTTAGGTTTCTAGAGCAGGTCTCCAAAGATCTCATTTGGGGAAATGTAAGGAAGGAGCCAAAAACGAAGCTTCCAGGTTCTGAACAGCCTCTGGGATGTTTAAAGAGCCCTTATCTCAACCTAAGGCCCTAGCTTAACTTTATGTCATGTTCTCCCAATTTTCTGAATTCAGACTCCATTAGATGCCTGGTCCTGCTTTTGTGTGAGCCTGTCCCTGAGTTGTTATTGTGTTCCGGGGTGTTTGTGTGTGCGCGCATGCATGCCTTTGCTCCCTAGGGCTCAGCTTTGGAGAGCAGGGAACAAGAGTGAAGGAAAATTGGGGACAGAGTGTTTGAACACATGTATGTGAGTTGCAGCGAAGGCTGGGAGGAGCTGGAGTGGGGGTCATTCACCACCACCCCGAACCATTCAAGTTTCCCACAGAATTCTGGGTAGTGCCAACACTTTCCAGAAATTAAAGGCAAATTACATTTTCTTAGTGTCAAAGGATACCAGAGATGGAAGGGACTTTAAGCATTTTCTGGTCCCACTTTCTCATTTACAAATAGAAAGGCAGAAGTCCAGAGAGTAGACATGGCTTATCTAATGAGTGTAGGACCTTCTCCCTCTCATACCAGCCATGGGACACCATCTGCCTCCTTATGGACTGGAACTGTTCTTTCCTTGTCACAGCATCTCACATAGGCATAGGAGGCTACTCAAGTCAATAGATTGGCTTTTAAATTCTGTTCACAGATTGTTTCTCTTAAACCCACAACCTGATTTATTAATGTTAGTCCATGGGTGAGGATGGGGGTGAGGGGGGTGGTTTTTGTGTGTGTGTAAGTAGTACATCCTCACCTCCATGCCACCCTCCCTGCCTTCCTCTGACCCTTGTGGGAAAAGAGCAACTCTAGGTTTGCTGTGGGGCCTCTCAACCAACGCCAGCCAGCCCTGCCCTGGAATCAGACAGAGAGAAAAGCGGCTGTGCCTGTGTTAGCCACCTCTGAGGAAGGAAGCACTGCTGTCTCCTTCCCCAGCTACGTTATCCCACAGTCCTGCTTTAGCTTTGCCCATAGCCATAAGAGCTAGTCCCCTACCTTCTCTAGCATTGAGCCCATCCCCTGTGAAAGTCTTGTCCTCCACCATCCCATCAGGTTGTTCAGGTCGCAGTGGGGTGGGAGGGGGGTGTGGGGATGATCGATGGGAAGGCCCTCCCTCAGGTGGTACTTATATAATGTGACCTTGGGGGTTCCTCATAGAGAGCTCCCCAGAGTCTGAGGTTGGGGGTGGGCCTTTGGTAGGCTCACATGACTGAGTCTCTGCTTGCAGTTTAGTGCATACACACCCCCCCCCCCTTTTATTTCCCACAGATCACACAGACAGAGGTCCAGCAAGGACAGCAGCAGTTTAGCCAGTTCACAGATGGACAGGTAGGGTCCTGGGTCTCGGAGAAGGGAGGGAATGGGGGGGCATGGGAGAGAGGTTCCTTGGTAGGCAGTCGTCAGTCTGAACAGGCAGCTTCAGACCTGCCTGGGGAATGGAGTGATTACAGCAGCTGGCCTTTCTTTCTGTTAGAAACAAATGGTGGACAGAAATTGCTAAAATGAGGAGAATGTTCCCTGAGGATCTTTAAGAACAGGACACGCATCAGAATAATAGCTGGCAGGACTTAAGAGATCATCGGGTTCCATTATCTCATTGTTGAGAGGAGGAAACTGAGACCCTGAAAAGGGAAGGGAGGACCTTGCCTTTTTGCCCTAGAGCAGAGCCAGACCCTCCAAGCACATGTGTCCCCAGGCCTCGGAGGAGCCCTGGTCACACTTTCTAAAGCCAAGAGTGAGGTGATGCGGGCTGCCTGAGAGGGGAGCCCTTAGGCCAGGCTGCTGCCTGCAGGACCATCCCCTCTTCTCCCTTCACGGCAAGGCCGGCTAACTGGGCCAGGCAGGAGGGCAGAGGTGAGCAGGAGCCCCATAGAATAGCTGGCATTGATGGGTTTTGTTATTGGAGGAACCATTCAAAGCAAGGTGCTCACAGGTCCATCTAAGTGTTGTGATCCCATTTCTTTAGTGCTCTGAGGTTGATGAAGTATTTTTGTCACAACAGGCACTGTGAGGGGATATAGAGATTATTACCCCCATTTTATGGGTGAGAAAACAGGCTCAGGAAGGTCAAGTGCCTTGCACATGGTCATGTGTTAGCATCCGAAACCAGGCCTCCTGACCCTTTGGTGCAGTGCCTTTCCACCCAGGCTGGGCTCCATAACTGTCTGGCCTGGCAGGTAACATACCTGCCTTTTAGGATTCGCCTGAGGCAGCTATATGGGGGCAGTACCCAGAGTACAGAAGCTTACCAGGATGTGACCAAGGATAGATTTCAAGGTGGAGCCTTTGGCCTTTGTAGAAAAGAGGAGTGGTCCTTGGTTCTGGGAACTAGTGTCTTCCCTTGTCCATGTCTCCTGTCCCTCCCCTCGCCAAGGGCCTGTGGTGGGTCCTGTATTTGGATTTGGGAGGGCAAGGGGGAGGATGAAAGGAAGGGTCCATGCCAAGCAGTGTGTACAGAGGGGGCTTCTGTTGGCTTCTGCCACTTCATGGGGACCAGGGGCATGACTCTCCTGTGCCTTACCTTCCTTCTAAGCAAAGGGAAGAAGTTTGAGCTTTAGTGCTGCTCTCAGGGGGCACAGAGGGAGGCCAAGCTGTAAGGTGGGAAGGAAGAGGATGGCATTCTGACCTAGACTGACGTTCCTCTGGGGTCTCTGCTTTCCTTCCCTTCCTTGCAGCAGCTGTACCAGATCCAGCAGGTCACCATGCCAGCGGGCCAGGACCTTGCGCAGCCCATGTTCATCCAGTCAGCTAACCAGGCCTCCGACGGGCAGACCCCTCAGGTGACGGGTGACTGAGGCCAGCTGGGGCCTCGCCCAGCACAGCCAGTGCACGGGGCCATACAGACTCCATTTCTGCCACTGTGGCCTGGCTTGAGTGTCCCACCACCCCAAGAGCCTCCTGAGGGCAAAGACACTGGTGCACACAGCCTATACTGCGGGCTAGGAAATCGCCAACTGAAAGATGCAATATTTTTTCATTTCCTTTTTGTCTTTTTTTGTTTTTTGTTTTTTAAAGGAATCAGTATTTCAGTATGTTGAGCTGTATGTCCAATGCTATTGAAATGGGAAATATTCAACAGTAACATATTTATGGCATTTTCTTGAGGTGTGGCTACAAAAGTCTACCCTCCTCATGTCCCTTCTTCTCAAAAGCAGCTCTCCAGGTGTGGGAGTAGCTCCCACAACAGCTGCCTTAACCTTACTTGCCACTTGTGGCAAATGCACCCGCTCTCCTAGGGCATTGGGTGGTCGGTTGGTCGGTTCTCCTGCCCCTGTCCAGAGTGAAGCATCTGCCTCTGGAAGCTGCAGAAGCAGTCTTGGTGTTCAAAGATGAACTTGCCTCCAGGCTCAGTGTCTCATTTGTTCTGGACCCCCTCTGGCCCAGGGAAACTGGGGCTTTCCTCTTCCCTCCCTCCCTCTACCTGCCCAGCCTCCATTTTTTCCCCTCAAGAAGCAAACTAATAATTGTGCTCGTCTCCTCCGCTGCATGGACTTCAAAATGCATGAATTGAAATGCAACGAATAAAGCTCCTTTTTAGAGAACTTGGAGTCTGGGTTTCTGGGATGGGGGTGGGGGTGCTGACAAGGCATTCACGCAGGGCTTCATCCAGGGAGGGAAGAGGTGCTTGGGGATCTTCCTGCTGCAGATTTGGTTTGAACCAGGCTAGAACAGTCAGAAGCCACCCACGCTGCCCTGTTCTCTGGACAGAGGGACAAAGGGCAGGGACCAGCTAGAGCTGACGAGAGGGCTCCTCTGGACAAATCCAGGCCCATTCACCTTGCTGAATTCTCATTGAAATGAGGCGGTGGAATGTAGTAGAAATTCTAGAGCCATGGCTTGTGAGTTTAGAATACCTGGTTTCTAGTCCTGACTGTTGTACATAGTAAAATGTGACCTTGAACAAAGTCCTTTCCACTCTCTGGGCCTCAGTTTATTCATGTGGAAAATGGGAAGAGGACTCTGCTAAATTGAATGGTCTTTGTGCAAAGCAGAAGCCACCTCTCTATCTTTAATAGAATTTTCTTTAAATTTTTATTCTAAAGTTAGTAATAATAATAAAATGTTTACCCAAATAATCCTTTCCCCCTGATTTGCCTTACTCTCACAAGTATTGGTTTCTTGAAAAAGGCTTATCAAAATCCCTAGAAGCCACATCCCTTCGTCCCTCGTCCATGGACTATAGACTTACTTCGTAAACCACAAAGCGCTGTGCAGGGGATCAGGGAATGGACTTCAACAGACACTCCAGGAACGCTGGTGGAATGAAGGAAAGACACAAAATGAGACTGCTACCGGTTTGAGGAGGGCAAAGGGTGCTGGATGCCAGGACAGATGGCTCCCTGTGAGCGGGGGCAGATGGGCACTGGGGGGCTCTCCTAGGCATTGAGAAGGCAGGCTTCAGGAGGAGGAGCTGAGAACTGTTACTTGGCAGAGAGAGGATAGGGCTGCCTCAAAAACACGGTGAGGCCAAGATCACCAGGAGGCCTCACTTCGAGCAAGGCTCACCCAAAAACCAAGGAACCTGCACTTGTCAGGGCTCTATGGAAAAGGTCATTTCCTCCTTCCCTCTGCCTCCAAACTAGGTCTCTTCTCAGCCTGAGAGGTAGCTTTCCCACCAACTATTAAGTCTTAAGCGTTCTGTCCTGTGTGCCCAGTCCTGTGTCTGACTGCAGGAAATGAGGAGAAGTTTTCATACCTGTTTCTGAGAAACTGCTGATTAGACCACACCTGGATGGTGTCTGTGTATGGTGGGTGTACTGTGAGAACACTGGTCTCGGAGCCCATGAAACGTGGGTCCTGTTACTATACCAGCAGGGTCGTATATGATGTGTGTGTGTGTGTGTGTGTGTACATGTGCGTGTGTGTAAAATGATTTCCCCTCCCTGGTCTCCAGTTTCTTCGTCTGTTAAATGAGGGAGGCTGGGTACAAGGGGGGGAGGAGACAGAATCCTAAGACCATGGGATTCCAAGCCAGAAGGTCCCTTTTAGACTCTTGTTCTTGTCCTTGAGAAAGTTCTCTTAGGGGAAGACACGCGTAAATGAAATAGTAGATAGGGAGGGAGGGTTTGGAGTCTGGATTGACAAGTTATCCTTTCCCCAGTGGGTACAGCTGCTTTGATTATTGTTTCCAGAAGCAAGAGGTAGAAAGCCACGGGCAGGAAGGGGCTGGGGAGCCATGGTTCTGGGTTGGACTAGAAGTGGTTACGATTCTTATCCTAGGATGAGAGAGAGACTGGAGCCTAGCTTAGCTGGAAAACTACATTGCACTATGACAACAGGGAGGTAAATAAAAAGCCCTGAATGATATGGACATAATGAGCCAAGTGAGCCCCAAGAATGATTTAGCAAACGACCCCCTCCTTGGCAAAAGTGGGGGACTTTGTATGCGGAACATTACATACCACATTCAGCTGATGTGTTTTATTTGTTCCTTGTTAACAAGGAATAATTTGCTAGGTTGAGGGATGAAGAAACTGTCAATAAAATATTAAGTTGGTTTGAAGGCCTTTCCTGCTGCTTGCCCTGGGCATGTCTTGAGGTTTGCACAAGGTGCCAGGGTTTCTAGTTAGTTCACTGGAACCATTGAGAGACAGTGTGAGGTAGAGGGGGTGAGCCTGGACCCAGAAGACCTGAATTCAATTTAGACTCTGACATGAGCTATGTGCTTCTGGACAAGTATAAAATTGACCCGATAGTCCCCTTCTGAGACTGTTGGAAGGAAAATGCTTCAAAAACCTTAGAAGTTTATAGAAATAGGAACCAGTGATATAATCACCCATCTCATCTCTCCAATCCCTCTTCCACTGTCTAGTAATCTTCTTGATAACCTAAATCTAACCATATCACTCTCCAGTTCAGAAATCTTCAATGGCTTTCCATTTTTTATATGGAGGGAGGAAGGGAGGGAAATAGGAAGAAGAAGGAAGGAAGGGAAGGAAGAAGGAAAGAAGGATGAAAAGAAAGGAGGAAGGAAGAAAGAGAAAGAATTAATAAGGATTTACTAAGTTGTATAGCTAGGACCTGGCAAGATAAGGTAAAAACTACTTTCAGAACTAGGGGACCCAGGGTTGAGTTCAAGGTGATGGTCAGAGTGTAGGGCAGCATGGTGAGGAGATATGCTTGGGAAAGGACAGGATAAGCTTTAAACCTGGTTTGTCATTCAAGGCTGGTCCCACTCTACCTTTCCTATCTACTTCCCCAATACGTCGTCGTACATTGTATACTCCAGCCACACCAGACTACTTACCCTCCTCCCCTAGGACAATACCTATGAGGACCATTTCCTGTCCCCAGAATGGCCTCAACCCAATAGCTCTGTAGGCTGAACAAGCTCCAGCCCAAATGATCCCTCCTGCCCTGATTGCCACCCCACCCTTCCTCCAGCTGGAAGAGGATCCTCCTCTGAACAATTATAACTCTATGTTAAAGGATTCCTGAAGTACTTTCCTTACAATAGCCATGTGGGGTAGGTAGTGCGAAAATTATCACCCCCATTTTGCAGTTGAGAAAACAGCCTCAGAAGGGTCATAGTACCATAGGTCTAGAGATGAAATGAACCTTAGAGGTCATTGAATCCAACCCCTAGAAAGTGAACTCACATCTCCCAAATCCGGGGCTTTAACAGAGGTAGCTCTAATTTCATCCTCAACCCTTCCCTCTCCCTGGATTCCTTGAAACACTTCACTCATCTCTTCCTTACTGTTGGAATTACAATGAACAAAGTGCTCTGTAGACCTGCGGAAATAGGAGATGCTTATTATTTTTAAATTGGAGGGTTCAAAGAGCACTGGCCTTAGAAGCAGGAGACCTGGGTCTGAAGGTGGGTCTAGTTCTTCACGAGCCGTGTGATCTCAGACAAGTCACTTCGGACTCAGTTTCCTCTTCTGTGAAAGAGGGACAAGTTGAGCGCTTGGGTCGTCAGGACTAAAGCTCTCGGTCCACCTTAAAACCACAAGAGGGACCACGTCCTGTTGTGTGCTGTACTTCCAAGTCCCTGGGAGCTTCCTGAAGGTCGGGACTATGCCTCATCAGCCTCCCCAGCGCCCGGCAGGAGGCACAGGTCCCTAGAGAGAGGAGCCACCTGGAAATATGTATTGGAAGACCTAGGATATAACCTACCGTCCTTGAGATGCCCCCTACAACTTCCCATTTGGAGGCATAACCCCATTGGCTGTACCGGGTGGAGGGTCCTAAGTCCCTCCAACTGCTCTGTGAGGCTCCCTCCTTGAAATGCCACATGTCCTGAGGAAAGTGGGAGGGGAGGGAATAAGCATTTATTTTATTAAGCACCTTATATGTGCCAGCGATTTACAAATCGCTCATTTGGTTCTCACAACAACCCTGGGTGGGCAGTGTAACTGCTGTGTGTGTTAAAATCCCCATTCTACAGATACGGAAACTTGCCCAGGGTCATACAGATATCAAACCACAGAGGAGAGACTTGAAGGCCTCCAAATGAGGGGGAATCCCCTACACTACACCTCCTGAGGCAACCCATTCCACTTTGGGACGGCTCCAGTTGTGCATCCGATCTTGCAACTTCCACCCACTGGGAGGCAGCATGGCATAAGGAACTGAGAGGGAAGCAAGACCTGAGTTCAAATCCTGCCTTTGGGTACTTACTATGTGGCTTTGGTCAAGTTGTTCCCCCTTCCATTGCCTCAGTTTCCCCATCTGTGAAATGAGGGAGTGTGACCACAGGGACCCGGAGATCCTTTCTAGCTGGAAATCTGTGACCCCTGTGATCCTAATTTTGCCTTCTAGGGCCAACTGAAAAAGTCTAATAATTCTTCCACATTGGGGATAGTTCTTAAAATATCTGCATACAACTAGATGCCACATCCTCCCTAAACCTTCTATTCCCCAGACCAAACAGTCCCAGTTATTTCCAGCTGTTCTCAAGTGGGACTTTCATCATCCTGGTTATTACCTTTGCAGAGGCTGTCCCATCCCCTGAAGCACTCCCTCCTTAGCTGGCCCATCCCTCTGACCCCCTCAAATCAACTTGTAGCTACTGTGCACAGTTTCCTGTAACCCGGGCTTCAAGCCTGGAGCATTGGCATGAGGCTCTTCTCACTGGTGGAGAGAATGATGACCAGCCCATGTGAGCAGTAGACTTGATCTGAGAACATTGGAGACACATTCTTCATTCTTCCCTCCAGAGAGGGAGAGAATAAGCATTTATACATCACCTCCTATTTACCAGGCACCCCGCTTTATAACAAATGTTTTTTCATTTGATAATCCTCAAAACAAGCCTGTGAGGTAGGTGCTGTTACAATCTCCATTTTACAGCTGAGGAAACTGGAGCAAACAGAGCTTAAGTAACTTGTCCAGGATTACACAGCTAGTGTCTGAGGCAGAATTTGAACTTATGTCTTCAAGACTCCAGATCCAGCGCTCTATCCACTGTGCCATCTAGCAGCCTCAGTTCCAGATTTTCTTTAAGGAAAGATCTATGGAAAGAGACATATTGGAAAGCAGACATCTAGGAGAAAGCTGCCTACTCAACATTTTCCTGATTTCCAGCTTGCCTCCTAGATACTTTTTTTTTTTAAGGCAATCGGGATTAAGTGACTTGCCCAGGGTCACACAGCTAGTAAGTGTCTGAGGCCAGATTTGAATTCAGGTATCCTGATTCCAGAGCCAGTTTCAATCCACTGCGCCCTACCATAGACAGTTTGGGGAATTTCCCCTTGGATGAGATTGGGGCCTTTGTCATGACTGAACCAAAGACGTTTCTCTCCCAAGGAAAGAATTCATTCACTCCGTGTATTTTCTGGCATATTCAGCTCCATAGAATTTCACTGATTTCCCTTTCCCTTACATAAAAAGGTTTACTACACAATCTTTACTACTTGTGATAGTCTTTTGTGTTACTAGCATGTAGTGGGAAGGAGTCAAGCCTATGAGTTGTAAGCCTGGGATTATCCCAAGCTTATTTCCTTTTTACATCCCATTATATCCCATTATGTTTCCCTTTGAAGGGATAGAGACCAAGAAAACAGCTTCAGCTTTGAAAGCTCAGGCCCCTAAACTGGGTTTGGGGCAGGGGAGTAAGAAATATAATGCTAGTCCAATACCCCCTCTCCGAGGAGAGCAGAGTGGCCAGCCTCATGGCAGCCTGCTGCAGGAATTGGCATCTTCCTTGGAGAGAGGGGGCCTTGATTCCCGAGATCACTATCACTTTCTCCCCAGGAGCTACATCCAGACAACCTGCGCAGACATACCTGCGCTGGTGGCACACACCTTACATTCTGTATCTACACATGTATGTGTGTTTTTTCCTCTGACAGAATGTCCTTGAAGGCGAGGGATTATTGTGGTTTTTGCTCTTGTGATCCCACCATGTAGCACGGTGCTTGGTATGTATCAGGTGATGGATAAATGCTTTCTCATTGGTTAATTAATCATGACTCATCTGGATGTTCCCCAGCTTACCCGTGTCTTTCCTAACATGAAGGGCCCAGAACTGAACTAAATAATCCAGATATTGTCTGATGAGGACCATCATCTTCCTCCTCCTGGATCCTGAGCCTCTCTTTATGCCACCTAAAATGTAATCCTATTTCCACCATGGATTCAGAGTTGGAAGGAACCTTTGAGGTCTTCTGGTCCAACCCATTCATTTTACAGATAAGAAATCTGAGGCAGGGAAATGACTACCTCAAGGTTACACAGGGTATAAACAACAGAGGCAGGATTTGAACCTAGGTCCTTTGGACTTCAAAAACTGTCACTCCTTCCATTTCCCTAGTGCTTTTTGGCTACTGTTTCATACTGTTGTTGGCTCACACTGAGCTTGGAGTCCATTGAAACCCACGTATCATTTTCAGGTGAATTACTCTCTAGCCAAAGGGGTCCCATTTTCTACCTTTTTTTTTTTTTTTTGGCTGGGGGAAGGCAGGGCAATTGGGTTTAAGTGACTTGCCCAAAGTCACACAGCTAGTAAGTGTGTCAAGTGTCTGAGACCAGATTTGAATTCAGGTCCTCCTGACTCCAGGGCCGGTGCTCTACTCACTGCACCATCTAGCTGCCCCCCATTTTCTACCTAGAAGTTGAATTTTTGAACCCAAGTATAAGACTTTACATTTTTTCCCTAGTATGTTTCATTTCATTAAATTCAGCTCCATGTTCTGGCCTTTCAAAGCAGTTACTGAAGGTAAGCCTGACTTGGAATTCTGAGACGACAATTACTCATTTTTAACTTGAGCAGGCATAAAATACCGGCATGAATGGAGAACATAGTATGCCTCTGTGATTTCTCTATGAAGAACTGAAGAATTGGAGTGAACTATTAGGTTAATAACTGGGGAAAAATGGATAACGGAACTGTTTTTATGTATGACTATGGGATAAGTGTAATTTACCTGGTCATAGAAGATGGTAATTTGCTTACTAATCATAAGCCAAGGTGTGATCGTCATCTATAGAGATGAGCCAGAGTCCAAACCCAAAAAGAAAATGGAGAATTAGGAAAAGGGAGGGTGGAGAAAAGGAATCCTTCAAGGAGCAAAGTTGGAGAGGTTTTTGCCAGAAACAAAATAAAGCTTGTCACCTTTTCCTAAAAGAGTCTAAGGATATTGCCGTGGAAGGTGTTAGCTATACCTGACATGACGGATAATGTAGTTATCGCTGAAGACTGTTCAGTTCATCAGAGAACAGCCGGGAAACGGAATCAATGAGCAACAACACATTCCTTGCCTTCGAGGGACCTACCGAGAGGAGGTGTGTGAATGAGCATGCTACAAAGGAAACAGTGACAGAGGCCAAAAGAGAAGCAGGCAAAGTGTTGTGCAAAATTTGAGTATGAAAATATCCCTTTCAGCTGTGGGGCAGAGGCATCAGGAAGACATCCCTGACAAGGCCAAGCCAAGCCAGATGGGGGAGGGCATGGGCCCAGGATGGCATTATAGGCACTCGGGAAACACTGCTGGCCTTGGAGTTAGAAGACTTGGCATTGCTTACTGGCTGGATGACCCTGGGCAGCTTGCTCGCTCCTCTCTGAGTTTCAATTTCCTCAGCTGAAAAATGCTTGTCCTACCTACCTCACAACGTACAGGGAGGGGGCAGCTAGATGGTGTAGTGGGTAGAGCACTGGCCCTGGAGTCAGGAGGACCTGAGTTCAAATCCTGCCTCAGATACTTACTAGCTGTATTATCCTGGGCAAGTCACTTAACCCCACTTGCCTCAGGAGGGAAAAAAAAAAAAAACCAAGGTACGGAAAAGGAAAGTACTTTGTGAGAATGAAAGTACTGGAGAAATGAGAAATGAGTCTTACGCACACACCTAGCCAGCCTCATGATCACGTATCTCCCTCCCCATCCAATCTGTTGCCAATTCCTGTTGATTTTCTTTGACCAACGCCCCTCATCCGTGTCCCTGCTCCCAGGGCCACCACCCTAGTTCCTCCCAGCCCTCATTGGTGCATCTCCCACCCAGCTGCCAAAATCATCTTCCTAAGATACAGTCCTTTGCTCAAAGACCTTCAGTGATTCTCTGTTGCGTATGGTATAACATATATACTCCTGAGTTTGGCATTTAAGGGATGGCCACAATGTGGCACAGTAGATAGATCTCGCGGACCTGGAGTCAGAAAGATCTGAGTTCAAATCCAGCCTCATATACTTACTAGCTGCATGACAGTGGGCAAGTTGTTTCAGCTCTGTCTGCCTTAGTTCCCTCAACTTTAAAACAGGAATAATATATATTATATTAATTAATAACTATTGTACCTTCCTCCCTGGGTTTTTGTGAGGATCGAGTCTTAGAGCAGTTCTAAAGCTTTTGTACCTTAAATCAGTTTAGAATCAAGTTTAAGCTTTAATCGCTTAGAAACTGACTTCAGACTTTGAGGACGCTCTGTATCTATAAACCTTAAAATGTTAAATTTTAATTGATTAATTAATTTAATTATATATATATATATACATATATATATATAATTAATTAATTAAAATTTAATTTAATTAAATGTTAAATAAAATGTTAGCCGTCGTCATTTCGTATTACTTTTCTTTTGTATACACCACGTTCCAGCCGGGCTAAATTCCTGACTGTTTTTTAATTTCATCCTGCTGTCTCTGGCCTTTGTGCAATCATGAAAGCTGTCTCCCGCTGTGAGGGATGCTCTCTCTCTTCACCACTGCCTCTCAGCATCCTCCTCCACCAAGGTTCAGCTAAGGTGCCCCCTCCTTCAAGAAGCCTTCCCAGATTCCCCACCCCCACCCCAGCTGAAAGTCTTCTCTTCCTCCTTAGATTTTCCTGGAGGGCATTGTCTGGATCTTTCCTTTAACCTCATCAAAGCCAACCTCATACTATATTTATTTATATGCTGTATCTCATATCTCTGCCTCCCATTAGGTCACAAGTTCCTCGAGGGCAGGGACCAGGTCACTTTTCATCTTTCTAGTCCCAGAACTCGGAAGTGTCTGTTGAATGATGACAAAGATGATGAGGAAGTACAGGCAAATATCTAACAGCTCCTGTGACACATTTTTAAAAGTTAATCTGCGTTATTCACATTTTCCATCACTTTCTTAAGTTTAAAAAAATCAATAAAGCAATAAGCCAAGCCCTAATTTGTAGCATTTGCTGATTCCGAGGTATAAATGCTTACTCTAAAAATGTATCAGGCGTTTGAGCTGGCACTAGACATCTCTGAGAAAAAATGATAATTCTAGCCTCAAAGGACCTGAGTTCAAATCTCACCTCTGATGCTCATGTGATCTTGGGCAAGTCACATAACGTCCATGGACTTCAGTTTCCTCATTCGTAAAATGATGTGCTTGGACTGCATAGCCTCTGGCTAGCAAGGATTCAGTCATGATCACCTGGGACAAGGCTGTTTGTGACAGATCCAGGACCCAGGCCTTCAGACCCTCGGCCCAGCCCTCTTTCCTTCGTATGCAATTCTGTTTCCTCAAAATTAGCTCTAACTTCAGTGAAATCATCTTGTTTGGGGGAGGGGGGTGGAAACAGAGGTAGAAGATGGAACGTGGTCGAAGAGATACCTGGACTTATGCCGTAGCTCATTTCTCTTGACCGGGGAATAGGAAAGAAACACTAACAGTGGCCTAGACAGGGCCGAGGGGGCTGCTGGGCCTCCGTGGGTCCTGGCTACTCCTCTGCTCAGAGGAAGCCAACGAGCCAAGGAGAAGAACTCTGGACCAGATAGGCTCCTCAGCATTCCATCTACAAAAGAGGGTCCCAGGCTGCTGCATGGGCATTGAGGTTAGACAATATGAGGGAGCGCATTCTCTAGGAAGTCTCCCAGAGTCCACCTCTCCTTCAGGTACCCTCCACTCCAGCCAGATCAGTCCCCTCCAGGGCTTCTGAACACTTCTGTCTCCCAACCTCTGTCTTCATATTGGGTTTCCCAGCCTGGAATGACCCCTCCCTCAAGGGACTTTTAGAGATCATCACCTTCATTTGACATGTGGGGAAACTGAGACCCGTGGAAAGAAAGAGATTTACCCGAGGTCACACATTTAGCAGAGCTAGAAACAAAGTAGGCACCTATGAATTGGGAAATGGCTGGACAAATTGCTGTACATGTCTGCAATACACGTTCCTATATGTGAATATTATTGCCATTAAGAAATGATGACTATGTGGAACTCCAAGAAGCCTGGGAAGACTTACTTGTGTGAACTGATGCAGAGCAAAGTAAGTAGAATCATACAATATACAAATATACAAAAAGACTGCAACAATTTAATCAAAAGGGGCAGTAGAACAGGGTGCTTTTATAATTTGCAATTACAAGGACCAACCCTGACCTCGCCCCTCTCTTGTTGGAGAAGTGGGGGACTATGGGTGTCGAATGTTGAATAAGTTGTCGGATCCAGTCCAGGGTTTAATAGCTTTTGCTTAACTTTTCTTTGTTATTTGGGAAGAATCATTGTCGGAGAGGGGAGGATGAGTGCAGGGGGTTCATATCCAGAAATGATATGGATGTGAAGACTATAAAATAACCACTTTCCTCCCTCCTACCTCCCCCCGACAAAGCCCCCAAATCTCAGTTCAGGCCTTTCTCTCTCACACTAAAGCTGTTCCCGGAGAAGGCGTGAGTCCTCTCCTTGCTGGGAGGGAGCCAGGCCTGGGCCCAGAGTCTGACCTGCAGCTCCCTCTCCCATCCCCGTCCCCAACCTCTGGAATCAATGAGGGTTTGCTTTCACGGTCAGTCTGGGCTGCTGATCTCAGCGGGCTGGGGGTGTCACTGACGCTCCCCAGGCAAGGCTGCATCAGCAGCTCCACCTCCTCAGAGGCATTTCTCTGCTCCTGTCTGCCCTTGGTAGACTTTGGGGTGGGGGGGGGGAGGTATCTCTCTAGGTGGCCCATGGAGTCATCTGCTCGAAGGCCAGAGCTATATTGTCTGATCCCTGGACTTCCTTCTCCTCACCCTCCTTCAGGGTTGAGCTGGCCCAGGGACCACAGCTGGGGTAGGACGGTTTGACTGCCATGATGACAGAATCACCCTTTTCCCTGAGTGAGCAGACTAGAGTCTCTGTAACAGAGCTGTAACTAGGCCTGGGCAGCTGGGGCTTTGTCTCGGAGAGAGCAGAGACCTCTCTAGCAGGAACCCTAAGTATTAAAAGGACAGAGCTAGTATCTGAACTCAGATCCCTCTGCCTCCAAATTTCTTTCCCCTCTCAACACACTACCGTGATCCCTTCATTTCACAGAGAGGGAAATCAAGACCCACTTAGCCAAGGTCACACAGGGCAATAGAGATAGAGCCTGGATCATGGTCTTCTAAACAGTGCTGTCAATGTCCTTCATGTTCCCTGAGCATCCTGTACGTAAGGGCAGCTAGGTGGCGCCATTGTGCATAGAGTGCTGGGGTTGGATTCAGGAAGACTCATCTTCCTGAGTTCAAATCTAGCCTCAGACACTAGTTGTGTGACCCTGGGCAAGTCGCTTCACCCTCTTTGCCTCAGTTTCCTTATCTGTAAAAAGAGCTTGAGAAAGAAATGGCAAACCGCTCCAGTGTCTTTGCCTCTCTTTTCCTGATCACTCCAGCTCATTCACATCTCTCCATCCCTTATCTTTGATAGGCTCTCTGCACATGATGGAGAGAGAAATCCTCAGAGACCAGGTTTTTTCCTCCTACCTCTCCGTCATCCAGGATGGTCCACACCTAGACGCGTGGCAGTTAGGGGAGTATGAAGAGAGGATCACAGATGAGGAAACCTTGGCCCAGAAAGGTTAAGTTACTTGCTCAAGGTCACACAGCTAATAAGTGGAAGCATCAGGATTTGAATGCAAGTCTCTGACTCCAAACCCAGCAGGAGGATGTTAGAACCACATAAACCATCATCTTGCCCCTTGCCAGATGCTCCCTGGAATCCATCCACAAAAAGTCTTTTGCCTTGAGCCGAAGGACTTTTCGCCTCCTCTGGTCCCTGAACCTCAGAGGGAGGTCCCCAGCCTTGCTGACCTCTTGGGCCCCTGGGCCTGTTTAGCTTCCTGCGTTCAAGGGCCTGCCAACCCAATTCTTAATTACTTTCCCAGCAGTGTGAAGCAGGGGAAAGAGCGTTGCATTTGCAGATGGGGAATCTGGGACCAAATCCTCCCGCTGTGATTGGGTGAGCTCGGGAAAGAGGAGCTTGTCCTTTCTGGGCCTCAGGCCCTTCATCTGCAAAATGGGACTGTGGCCTGGACGACCTCCCATTTCCTGTCTAAGATTAAAGCGCTGTGCCCCAGTTACGGTAGGCCCCGGTCTTGCCCTGATTTCCTCCGTCCCTTCTCTCCCCCGTCCCCCTGCACATTCCAGACTACATCGATGTGCCTCTAGGGTTGCTTGGCAAGAGATTCATGAGATTAACCATTGGAAGGATAAAAAGACACCCCACCCACCTGCCTCGGGTGGGGGGGTTGCAATTTGCTTTGATTCTCTCTGGTCACTGCACTTCACTTCCCCAACCACTTTGACCCAATCCATCCTATTCTCCGGGTCCCATTACCCCACTTCTTTCTTTTGGGGTCCCCAGCCCAAGTTCATTGGTCCATTCTACCATCCCAGGCTCTCTCTCAGTCAACCAGGAGACCTCAGGGTGACCGGGCTTGTGGGTCACTTTGCTATTTGTTTATTTTGGGAAGGAAGATAACTCACCCCCTATTATCACATAATCATGGCTTATCTCACACTTTCTCCACTTTCCATTCCATTCTCTTTCACAAAAAACAAACAAAGAATATTGTTGGGACAGACAGTTTACCTATCACCTCAAAATGGAATAATTCTACTCAATCAAATTAGACTCAACAAACATTTATTAGGCACCTATTATTATATGCTAGGTGCTGTGGACTGTTAGGCACCAGGGATACGAGGACAAAAAAAAAAAAAAAGCCCTGCCCTCAAGGACTCTATAGTCTTGTTGGGGGAGGTGAGGAGAGAGGCGGGTACGACATGGGAACAGTGCAGAGATCCTAGATCTAGATCTGACAGTGTCCTTGGAGGCATAGTCCAAACCCTTGATATCTATAGTTACAAAATCTATAATTTTATAGTTGATGAAACTGAAGCTCAGGGGGCTTGACCCCAGATCACTGGTCCAACATTACCCAGATGATAAATGCCAAATAAGGTGCTGAGTATTTCAGGGATGGGGTGAGATGGGGAAGCCCTTAAAACTGGGGTGGGGGCAAGGAGCAGAAAGGCTTCATTTAGGAGATGGTAGCTGAACTAAAACCCTGAAGCCAAGTAGAAGTTCCAGGTCAAAGCATCTGCACACGCTGCCTTCCCAGTTTACTTGCTCTGTGACCTTGGACAAGTCTCTTCCCTCCTCTGGACCTCAGTTTTCCCATTTGTAAAATGAGGCGATTGGACTTCCAGCTTTGATGGTCTGTGATCCCGTGGGATTTCCTTTCCCCCATGCAATACCCTCCACCGTCAGCCTGACTTTCTCTCCTGTTTTGACCCCCACGCACCCACCCAACACAGTCTCAGGTTCCCTTGCCAACCTCCCACCTAAACCAGTTAGACTGTGGCCACACCAGCCGCTCCCAGTGGCATTGAGGCAGAGGAAGGGCCAGGGGAGGAGAGAAAGCATTGCATGAATAGGGACGGCCTGAGTAAAGGGATGGAGGTAAGAGAACATTGTGTACAGAGAATAAGGGGTAAGCCAAGGATAGTAGCTGACCTCTGAGGGTTGAGGAGCCCACCCTCCTTCCTTAACAGAGCTCCTCAGCAAAGACTTCTGTGATGTCTAAAGAATAAGAAAAAAAAAGGACAGATGATGCTGACAGGATCCTGAGTTGGGTGGGATCTCAGAGCTTTTTCTGACCTGCCCATGCCCCACCTCCACCTCATCTTTCTCAAGTGGTCACCAGCCTCTCATTGGAGACCCCCAGTGAGGGAGAGGCTCTGGAGACAGCCCAATCCACTCTGGGTCAGTTTTCCCCTTTTCCCCTTTCCTGGTCCCTGTAGTCTGGTTCCTGGGGAAGGGAGAGGCTGCAGGCAGGGAGGCGATTATGATAGAAAGGGTGAGAACTGAAGGCTTGTCCTTTGGGTGTCCCTGGGAATGAAGAGGAAGGGGCCTCTTCCACAAGATGCTGGGGAGGTAAAAATAGATAAGACTCGGCAACTGACAGAATATAAGGAATGATGGAGAGAGGGGAACTGAGGATGATGTTGAGGTGAACCTGGGTGACTGTAAGGATGGTGGGGCCCTCAACATCCTCAGCCTTCAGATCATTCTCTCAAAAAGCCTTCTTAAAGACCCGTATTCATCACCCCCTCGTTCCATTCCCGCCTGGTGCCCTCTGGTCTGGAATAGACACAAGCCTTAACCCTTAGGGAGTCCCTTGTCAAAGAAGAGAGACATAGCTTCAGCCCCTGGTCTGAGGGGGCTGTCAGGCCTCCAGCAGGACAAATGAGTGGGTGAGTGCTGAGGGGAGCCCCACCCCTGCTCCAGGACAACAGGGTGCTCTGAGGGAGGAGGCATCAATCAGGGAACTGGCAGTTATAGGTCTCCCTCTCCCCTTCTGGCATGGGAAGTGGGGGCTGCCATACCTGGGAGCCAGGATCTCACTTCCTCCCTGCTGAGGTTTCACTGAGACCCTGAATTAGTGTTCCTGACAGTCAAGAGATTCCAGGGAGGCAGTCTCTATATAAAGGCCCCCTGGCAAGGATTCAGACAAGTCCAAGACAAAGACTGAGGGGTTTAAGGCCTGACGCATAGCAGTAAGGATGGAGTTTAGACCTCTGCAAACTACTTCCCTTTTGAAGGGCCCCAGAGGCAGGGAGGAGGCTGGGATGAAAGAGATGACCTCCTCCAGCCTGAGGGCCCAACCCCCAGCCCCTTCCTGGGTCTGTAGACTCAGCAGATCAATGCTAGGCCTGCTGACTCGAAGAAACTCTCCCCCCCCACCCCCCCACCCCCAGCTCCCCAGGGAGGGCCTCCTGAAGGATCCACTCAGGCCCTGACTTGGCTGTGTTTGCTCCTGGCCCTCTCACTGCCTCCTCAATCCCACCAGACTGGGCAGAGGGAGTGCCTGGTATGGCCACAGTCTGGTTTAGGTGGGAAGCTGGCAAGGGAACCTCAGGGTGTGTTGGGGTGGGAGGGGATAGGCAAAGGTGGGGAAAACAGGAGAGAAGGCCAGATTGATGGAGGGGAGCATCAGATGGGGGGCAGGGTGGAACGGAAATCCCGCAGAATCACAAACCATTAGATCTGGAAGTCCAATTGCCTCATTTTACAGATGAGGAAACTGAGTAGAGAAGGAACTTGTTTGAGGTCACAGAGCAAGCAGGCTGGGAGGGCAGCACACGAAGAGCAGGGGGCTTGGCTTCAAGTTCCACCTCTTCCAGCTGCTGCCTTGGGCAGCTCACTGCCCCTTCCCTGGGTCTTAGCTCCCTCCAGTAAAATAAGGAGGTTAGACCACAACAGCGGTTCTTAACCCTTTTTGTGTTGATGGACCCTTACAATAATGCTATACACATTTATAATTGAAGAAGATACTGCATTTCAATTAGAGGTTAGTGAAAATAGACTTTCCCCCCTCTGATAAGTTCAGACTTATCCACGAACCGCCTGGGACTGTGCAGACCCCAGGTCAAGAAGCCCACAGACTGGAGGATCTCTGAGTACTCTTCCAGCGCTGATCCAACATCAGGTGTTCAAGGTCTAGCTTTCTCTACTCTCGCCCCCCTTGTCTTGCTCTGTCCTCAATGGGCACACACAAAGCCAACTTCGAGTTTTGACGAGGCTGGGAGAGAGGCTGCTGTTCCATACAGGAGCCAGAAATGGGGTGAGGCAGCCTTTAGCAGCTCCCCTTGTACACTGAGTTCAGTCTAAATTGCTGGTCCAGGCACTATAGACCTTCCTCAACCTAGTTCCAACCTACCTCTCTAACCAGACTCTGCACCGCACACACTCTGACTTCCCTAGTCTTGTCCATCCTTCCAGCCTCTCTCTGGCCTTGCTCTGTACTCCGTCCCCCCATCTCTATCCCTGGAGTCCTTTACCTCTCTTCAAGGAAGCCACCTCTCCCAAGAAGCCTTCTTAGATGCCACACCCATCCTGCCCCTAAGGTGAAAGTGATCTCTCCCTCATCAAATTTCTTCTCACTTCTTCGTTGTCCTGATCTACCTTTTCCTTATGTCTCCTACCTTTCTATTTAATTGTAAAATACTGGAAAACAGGATCTGGAACATCCATCTCCACATTTCCCCCTCCCACCCCAGCTAAGGAATGGCCCCTGAATGCCATAAGCAATTAAAAAATGCTGGCTGCATGGTGGTGACTAGAGGTAGGGGTGCTGAATTTCTGTTCTCTGTAGGATGGAGAGCTGCTGAAGGAAATCTTTTTCTCTACCAGTCTCAAGTGAGAGGTACACTGCTCAGACTCCAGGTGCACTTCTAAGTGTGTGTACTGAGAGGACCCATAGGTAGCAAACTTCGGAATCTCCTCTGAAAGTGAGAGCTACACACCTGCACTGGATTCTGACAGGAATGGTGGCCAGGCCTCAGCTTCCTCTGTTAAATGAAAATTCTCTTCAGTTGTTTCTAGCTCTTCCTGACCCCATTTGGGGTTTTCTTGACAAAGATACTAGAGTGGTTTGCCATTTCCATCTCCAGCTTATTTTACAGATGAGGAAACTGAGGCAAATAGGGTTAAGTGACTTGCCCAAGATCACACAGCTAATAAGTGAGGCCAGATTTGAACTCAGGAAGATTAAGTCTTCCTGTTTCCCAGCCCAGTGCTCTATATACTGCATCACCCAGATGACCCCTAAAAAATGAAAATTATACTCCTTCATCCCCACCCCCTTCTCCCATCTAAGATGTTGGAAGGAATGGTGAAGCACTGTTTCCCCAGCCCTCAGGCACATCCTTCTCATCCTCTCTCTTGATTCCCAGGACTTCTCTTTCTCTCTCAAATTTTCCCCTCCCCTCACATAATCTGAGGAGGTTAGAAACCTCAGAAAAGGGTAGGTGGGGTTCTGGTAGGCTGGATGGGGGTGGAGACGGTCAAGTCTCCTTCCAGGAAAACACATGAATCTGCACAGTGTACAGGGGGTAGACATGTGCACAAAGGCACCTCTGTCTGGGCTCTGGAGTTCATCCCTTACCCTTCTTGCCTCAGTCCGGGGACTGGAGAATTGGGAGGCGGCGGGGTGAAGGGACTTGGGGCAAACTCCTTCTCCCCACCCCCAGCCATTTCTGGAGACACACATCCACAACACCACCACTCCTAGCAATGGGACCTCCTACACAGCCTGGCATGCAGTCACACAAACACACATTAGATACCACTTTGCCCAAGGATGGCCAATGCTGGACCCAAACTTCCATGTAAGCAGCGTACTCCACATTTATTAGGTGTATGTTGTGTTCAGATCCCAGGGTTAGGTGCTGGGAGAGATACCAAGTATGGATAAGATAGTATCCCTGTGGAGGTCGCCATGGAGGAGGAGGAAAAGCCACAGATACAAAAAAACTATAATTTACAAAATTGTGGGAAATGGGCAGTGTGTGTCAAAGTCAGTGTTGCAGTGTTTTTATGATACACAGAAACAACCAGACAAACAGGGACACCAGGCCTTAGACACAAACACTCAGACACACAACTACCACACAATTTTAGACCCAACCACACAGACACACAACTATAACACTGCCTTAAATACAACCACATTTAAACACACAGTTATAACACTGCGTTAGACACAACTACACTCGGACACACAATTATAATACAACTTTAGACACAACCACACTCGGACACACAACGGCAACACGCAGCTTTAGACAACCATACACGGACACACAATTTCAACACCGTAATCATCCTCAGACACACAACTAACTACAGCACACAGCCTTTAACGATCACACAGGGACACACAATGCCAGCAGGCTGACCCAGAGGTCCCAGTAGAGGCGCCCACAACTTTACACGTGCTCTCGAATATCCGCACACTCGGCAGACACTGCCATTCACACACACACACACCCTCACACCCCTCGGTCCTTCCCCGAGCGTCTCCTCCCTCTTCTCCCGGGGCTCCGGCTCGGGCTAGCTCCAGATTTGGGCAGGCGGGGGAGGAGACGGGGGCGGGGGAGGGGAGAGGAGGGGAGGGGGAGGAGACGGAGGCGGAGGGGGAGGGGGCGGGGCGGGCGGGGAGGGGGGCCGGGGTGACATGTGAGCGGGAGCGCAGGCAGGTGGAAAGCCGAGCGCCATGGAGCGAGTAATAAGAGAGTTGGAGTCGGAAAGTGCTGCCCCAGTAGCGGGCGAAGCGGCCGGTCAGCGAGCGGGCTCCGCCGGCCCCCAGCCTGCCCGCCCCCGGCCCCGGCCCCGGCCCCGGCTCCGGCCACAGCCTGGCCCTTAGCGCCCCCTCCTCGGCTCTGCTCCGCTCTCCCTCGGCGCCTGCCCGCAGGGCGCCCACCCGCCCTCCCTGCGGCCAGCCGTCCCTCCTCGGTCCGCGCCTCTCTCTTCGCTGTCAGCCAGTCTCTGCCGGGCCGGCGCTCCCAGGACCCGGAGAGGAGCCGGAGCCGGAGCCGAACCCGAGCCGGGCCGGGGCAGCTCGGTGGGGCGGGGCGGGGCGGGGGCCGGGGCCATGCCCGGCTGAGCCGGGCTGAGCGCGCCTGCCGTCCGCCCGGGAGCCCAACCCGGGCTGGCCCCCGCCCATGGCCCGGGGCGAGGCCCCCCCGCTTCGCCTGAGCCTGGCCCCGCCGCCCGGCCCCGGGCCGGGGGATGCCCCCCAGCCCGAGCTGGTGGCGCTCACGGCGGTGCAGAGCGAGCAGGGCGAGGCGGGGGCGGGATCCCCGCGCCGCCTGGGGCTCCTAGGCAGCCCCCTGCCTCCGCAGCCGGGGCCCGGCTCCGGCTCCGGCTCCGCCTCGGGCTGCGGCCAGCGCTCCACCGCTGCCCAAAAGCGCTATCGCCGTCTGCAGAACTGGGTCTACAACGTGCTCGAACGACCCCGCGGCTGGGCCTTCACCTACCACGTCTTCATGTGAGTCACACCCCCGGGACCCCCGGCTTTGGGCGCCCCGCCTCGGACCTTTCCTCCACGCCCCCTGCCTCTGTGTCCTCCCGGTCTCCTCACTCCTTCCCCGCTCCTAGCTTGTCCTGCCCCGTCTCCCACTCCACCCCGCTTCGGGACTCAGCCTAACCCCTATCCTGCTTCGGGGCACCGTGCTTAGCCTGGACTGCCTGCTTTTCCTACTTCGCTTTCTGATCTCTCAGTGAACCCTGGCCCCCTACCTGTTCCTTTCCCGACTCTCAGCCTTACCCCTTGTCCTCCTTTTGGGTTCAGCCTAACTCCCTCACTGTCCTTTTCCTAGCTCTATCCAGACTCAGTGCCCCTTCACGGGTTCTCATCCGAACTCTGGCCCTGTTCTTGTCCCCCTTCTCTAGCTGCTGGCCTCTATGTCCTGGTCTCCTTGTCCTCTCACCACCCTCCTCCTCCCCCAGTCGTCTCCCTCTTAGCGAGTACACCTGTCCCCCCACCCCCACCCCCACCCTTACTCCTTCACGCCCAGATCTTCTCCAGCCCTTTCTGTTTCCAGTTCCCCAAGAGCCCTCCTCCTTCTCCCAAGCTGTATACAGGATACCGGCCCCCCAAAACACATGTACACACACAGCCCACCTTGATCTTAGGTCCCTCTGCTGTACCGTGTTTCCACCTCAGCCCCAGCCCATGCCCAGTTGTGAGCCTTCTTTCTCTCCTCTCCTCTTTTCTCTTCTCATCTCCTCTTCTCCTCTCCTCTCCTTTCTTCTCCTCTCCTCTCCTCTCCTCTGCTCTCCTCTCCTCTCCTCTCCTCTCCTCTCCTCTCCTCTCCTCTCCTTTCGTCTCCTCTCTCTCATACACACATACACATACACTTCTCTTTCCTTTAGAGCTTATAAATTCTTATATATTTTAACTTTTCTACAGTTGAGACCCTTCCCTGGAGGCTCCACCCTGCCCCCCCACCCCCCACATTGAGACATAACTCCTGGTGGATCTCTCTCCTCTTGCCTTCCCTACCCTCAGTGGAGATCCCCATCATGGCCCCATTGACCTCTACTATCTTCTCTACTACTCCCTGCTTCCCTCCCCCAGCCTAGAATCTTTCTCCTTTAATGCCTGGGCTGGCTGGCCAGCCAACAGTGGGTCACCGGGGCCTGGTCACTCTCTTGCTCTGGCCCATGCCCTGTGTGGGACAGTTTACTGCAGACTCCAGGGCTGGGCCCTCTCTGGTTCCCCGGCCCTCGCCAGGCCTGGCTCCCAGCAGAGGGAAAAAGAGAAAGAGGAGAGGCACTCATTTGGAAACACTGACGCTATGCCCTCCCCCTCCCTTAGCCCCCCTCTCTGGCTTCTACAACTTTCAAAAACAACAAACCGGCTTCTTCGAGGTAAAGAATGAATTTTGGCAGCTCGCAACCTTGTGAGCACGGAGTCTGAGGGGATGGAACAGGCCCAGGAAGGAACCTGAGAGGCCCCGCGGGTATCAGTTGAAGGGTTCGGCCTGGCACTGGGGCGGCTGGAGGTGCCCGCTCGGCCTCAGCTCCCTGGAAAATGTGCATCTATTAATAATCCCCCCTCCCCCGCAGAGAACTGTCTAGGCTCAGCCCCCAGGCTTGAGAGAGCTCATAGCCTTGGAGGTGGGTCTTCCTTCCATTGTCCTGTCTAACTTGGGCTGGTGAATCCCCGTGGCAAAGAGGGGAGAGGGGCCTGAAGATGGAGGAGCCCTGTGGGGCCCTGCCCCCTGAGGAGGCAGGGAAGGAGGCAGGCATCTTAGAGCTTAGGGAGGGGTGGGCAGTGGGCAAAGGCCCTTCCCATGCTCCAATCTATTCTGTGGATCTGACCAAGTCAGAAGACCTTAGGTAGATCAGGGGAGCTTTTGTGAAGGCTTAAGTCAAAGAGTCAAGGTCAGGGTCAGGGCAGGTCGTTTAGGGCCAGACAAGGGTAGGGCTGATTGTCTGGATCATTAGTTGGGCTGGGGGCCCAAGGGTTGTGTTTGTACAGAGAGCCTTGACTCTGAGGAACTTGGGAAAGGGCGTGAGGAAGGCCTGGGTGCAGGGGCCATGACAGTCCACTAATTGGAGACCGGCTTAATAACAAGCCGAAATTCTGCCTATTCCTTCCCCCCAACGGATGCTTACACTCATGGTCTTGGTTCTTAGGAGGGCAGCTCAGAGAGCTTGTTCCCACTAACACTCCATCTCAGCTGGCGGGGCTCTGCTGGATGGGCCTTTAGAGAGTTGTGTTAGGAGCCCCAGATCTGGACACAAGAGGATCTAGGTTCAAATCCCATGTCCGTTACTTGCTGTCTGTGTGACCTTGAAGAAGCTACTTCTTTCCCTTCTCTGGGCCTGTTTCCTCTTCTAGACAATAAAGAGGTATGATTCGAAGGCTCCTTTTGATTTTAGGGTTCTGAGATGCTAGGTGCTTGCTTCTAAGCTATGACTTCCCTAGGAGGGGCAGGAGGGTCTCTGAGACCTGTATCTCTACTGCTGGTCACTGCAGGTAAAGGACCCACCATATCCTTCCTGACCCTAACTCCATCTCCGGAAAGGCCTCCCCCACCTCTTTCCGGGACTAGATCATCAGATAACTTTGCTCCACATCCGCTGTTCCAGGAGATGCCAGGCATGTCTTGGAAAGATGAACAGGTGCTTGGCCTTGGGAAATCCCCTCTACCCTCTGAGGCTGCAGGACTGGAAACTGGGCTGACCCTGCCTGTCACCCTGCCTTTCATCCAATCTAGACAGAGGGAGGGGTCTTAAAGATATTCCTTTGGCTGCCCCTTGTGGTATCTCACCCCTCTTCCTGACAACTGACCTTGGTCCATCCCATTGGCAATCTTGTTCTAATCCTCTGTAGTTCTCTCTGTCCTCTGGTCTTTCGAGTGTCCTGTGAAGGAGCTGCCCAGAGAGGGAGAGACTCCTGTCCTCAGTCTGCTGGGGTCTTGCCTTCCCAGATCTCAACTTTTTTTTCTCAATCCTAGGTAGAGAGAGTAGAGCTCAGGCATGGACAAGAGGCAGTCAGGAAGGATGCAATCAACCCCAATTGGAGACATGAACTCCATTCGTACCTGGGGCCTCCATCATCCCCTTCCCTCCCCAGAGCCAAATACCTCCCTCTCTCTATCTTCCCACTCTCCTGTCCGTGACACTATCCCAGCCATGGGCAGTACTGCCTGGCCATGCTCAGAGACTGGAGTGTGTCTGAAGCTTCCCAGTGTTTGGGTAAGTTCATAACTGTTCCCATAGCACTGTGGGAGTCAGAGTGATGCTTCCCAATGAAGTTCCCCACCCTCTTCCTAGGGCCAGGGGGTTCTAGGAGAATCCTATTCAGCTCACATCTTCTACTGGGCTCTGGTCCTGGCCAAGGGATTCCTGAGCCCCCAACCCTAAGTTAGTTGGCATTTGGACACTTTTCCAGGGCACCATAGTCTGGAGCCCCCATGGAACTGACACACCCTCCCACCATACTAACCACATCCACTGCAGAGACCTGCAGACCATTCCTTTTCCAAGCCAGTGGGCCTCCAAGTCCTCCCCCTTCCTCTCTCTGTTTCAAGGCAAGCTCCCTGTTCCCACAAAGAATTTGCTCTGTGTGAAGGTTCAAACTGCTTCCTCCTCCCTCCCCTCCTGCCCCTCAGGAGACCCTCTTAGAGTATATCTTCATCTTTGCTGACAGCCAGGACAGCAGGAAATAGGGCCAGAGAGGAGATAACGAGACCTACTAGGGCCTAACAACACAGAGAGGTCGCTCTAGGCCACCTACAGAGCAGGCCTACAAAGTGCCTGGAGATCTTACCCAAGAACTTCCAGTACCATGGTGGGCTTTTAAAAAGACAGACGGAATCTTCCAGAATCATCATCTATCAGAGGCAAGGCAGGCTCCTAGAGCATAGAACATAGAATGTCAGAGCTGGAAGGGTCTTAGAATATGGAGTGTTGGACCTGGGAGGGACCTCAGAACACAGAATGTCAGAGCTGGGGAGCCCTTAGAACACAGAATGTCAGGCCCAGGAGAGCTGAGATCATCCATGCCTACCTCCTTCATTTTACAAAGGAAGAAGGTCTAGAGAGGCCTAGGGAAAGGAGTTTCCCTAGGTCACACAGCAAATCAGTGATATATCCAGAGCCCTGATTCCCAGGAGAAGGTGGGGCTCTTTTCCCCCATAAAGCTAGGCCTTCCTCTGAAGTTTCTTGGTTTTCCTTGGTTTCTTCTGATTTACACCAACTACAGGTTATCTGCTGTTCCATTTTCCCCACACCACCCCCCTCTCTCAGCCTTCCTTAGACCCTGTATTTTGGGCTCATGAGCTCTTCTGTATGATCACACAAGCTGATAAATACAAATATATGAATGGCCAAAAGCACCTCTCTCCTCCCCTCCCACCCCTGCACACCCATGCTCACACAAACTGCGCAATCATAGACATACACCCATTTTCAAAGACATATTTAATGGTCCCGATCCACAGCCCTCTCCTTTCCTCACTCCCCTCTCCCCAGCCTTGAACTCCCAGCCAGCCCTCAGAATCAAACATACATAGGCAAAGGGAGTAGGTAGGTAGGTCCTGGGCACCGGGGCTGGACTTACTCCCTGGTGGCTTCTCTTTGGAGACGCACGTGAAGCCACAGGGCTGCTGTGATGGGTCTGTGTGGTACATATATGTCTGCCTTCAGCAAGTTCCTTGGCAGTCAGAGGCATAGCTAGCTTAGGTCTTCCTGGCAGCTTGGGACAAGGAAATCGGGTGTTCACCCTGAACTTGACCCTTTCTACCTCCTTGCTGTGGGAAAGATCTTGTAGTCTAATCTGAATTCTTTACTTCCATTTTAACCTCTGTCCTCGGGGAAGCAGTAAATCCCACAGCCCTTGATTCTGCTCCTCACTACTTTCAGCCTTCTTTAAGTCCTTCCTGGCACCTTCACTTAACCCTCGTCCCTCCCTTCTGCCTCTGGTCACCTTCCAGAATTGAATCTGGGCTGCCTTGGGTCACCTCTGCAACTTCTATGGGCCATGCTTTGGGGAGATCTGGTAGAACTTCCCTCAAGCCAGGTCAGGAATTGTGTGGGGGCGGAACTCAGGGGACCATTCTCTAACCGTCCCAGCCAAGGAGGGGGTGGACCATTGCAGGTCAATTTCTCTGGGCCCTGCCTGTAGGTCCCATTGCCCCTTTCATTCTCCTCTAGGTGAAGTGAGATACTTCAAGGTTTCTAAGGTCAGATGTCCCCGCGGGTCAGTACCACAGAGGAATGTATGTGGATGCCCACCTCTTTCTGAGGAGAGCCCTTAATTTCCAAGATTTAGATCCAGAAGGAACCTTAGTGGTCATCAACCCCAACATTTTACAGATGAAGAAACTGAGGCCCAGATAGGTTTAGTGACATAGTCACTCAGATATTAAGTAATAGAGCTGAAATTTGAACTCAGGACTTTCAAGGCACTGCTTTTTTTTTTAAACAATGCTGTGCTGCTTCTGGGTGTCTAATCTCCATCCCTCCTGCTATTGTGGAAGTCAGCCACTTCCTCAGGCTGGCTGGCTGTGGAGTATGCCCAGACTTGATTATTCTTGCCCTTCTCTCTTGTGTATTGAGCCAGTTATGTATTTAAGACTCCCCCTGGGAGCTAGGCTGCTGAGGCTGGGGATGCAGCATTTATGTAGAAGCCTAGAGCAAGAAGAAGTATTGGGCCAAGCCCTGCTTCCTCCAGAGAGGGCAGACAACCCCAGAGAAAGTAGTTCTGCACTGACCCCCCACCCAGTTCTTCTTACCTTTCCCTCCACTTCCATCTTGCCTTATGCTAAGAAGGCCTCCCTGACCACCTTTTACCTCTAAGCCACTTTATCTCATCAATCCAATCACCCCTTCCATCCCCACCCCCTTGGAGTGGAATAAGAGCTTCTTCAGCCCTTGCCTCAGATCTCCCAGTTACGCACAGGCCACCCACTGACCCCTCCCAATATAGTCTTCCTCACTGTAATAGCACTGAACCTGGGCTGACATCCCTGTGAACTGGTGGAAGATAGTATGGCATAGCAAAAAGCAGCTGGGTTTTGGTAGTCATGAACCCCGGCTTTTAGCCCCAACTCTGCCATTGGTGTGCTGTGTGACCCTGGGCATGTCACTTCCTCTCTGTGGGCCTGTTTCCCCATCTGTGAAATGGGGAGAGGGGTAATAATACCTGCCCTGCCTGCCTCACAGGGTTGTTGTGGTCTCGAATCCTGACTGTGCAGTGGTCTTGCTGTAGGATTAATTCTGAGGCCTGGAGATGACTTCAGAGAACATCTAGGTTAGGATACATAATCCAGAATCCCCTCTTTGATGTCCTTGCTGAGTGTCCATGCAAACCTCCAGTGGCTGTATCTCAAAATATCTTTGGACAGCTCTGATAGGGAGTTTTTCCCTCTATAGAGATAAAATCCTCCTTCCTGGGACTTCTCTACGCCCTTCGCCCAATTGCTTCTAGTTCTCCCTTTTTAGGGCCAAGCAGAACAAGCCTGGTTTCTCTTCCTCATGATATGTGAAGGCAGTGGCCATGCTTTCCCATGTCTTCTCTTTTTCACATGGCTACCCCCAGTTCCTTCGATGGTTCCTCATGTGGTTTGGTCTCCAGTTTCCTCTCTAACTTGGTTGCCTTTCACAGTACTGCTCTGTTGTTCAATTGTTTTCAGTCATGTCTGACTCTTCAGGACCCCATTTAGGGTTTTCTTGGCAAGGATACTGGAGCAGTTTGCCATTTCCTTCTCCAGCTCATTTTGCAGATGGGGAAATTGAGACAAATAGGGTGAAGTGACTTGCCCAGGGTCACACAGCTAATAAGTGTCTGAGGCTGGATTTGAATTCATGAAGACGAGTCTTCCTGACTCCAGGCCTGGCATGCTATCCACTGAGACACTTAGCTGCCCACCTCATATTGCTCTAGCTTATCAATATCCATCCCTGATCATGGTGCTCCTAAACGTGGGCTGACCAGGGCAGAGAACAATTGTTACCTCTCTTGATCTGGACACTTCTTCTGTTAATGCAGGCTAAGATCACATTAGCTTTTTGGGCTGCCCTAGACCCCCAGGTCTTCATATGAACCTCTCACATCATGTACTAATATATTTAATCTTCTGAGCCCAAGTATGAGGAATCCTTCTGATTCTTGAGATTTCCATTAATTCACACTTGCCTGCATTAAATGGATCTTCTTCAGTTCTTCCCATTGTCCCAGACTGTTTAGGATTCCACTCTTGCTAGCCTGTACATTAGCTATCCTGGCCAGCTCCTTGTCACCATCAGTAGATAATCAGGCCATCTATGTCTTCAAGCCCAGCACCAAGGACAGAGCCATGGTGTGTTCCACTGGCGTCCTCCTTCCAGGTGGAATCAATTCACTGCTTCATCCACTTTTACTGTGCTGTCATCTGGTTCATAGCTCTCTGTCTTATCCACTGGGCCGTACTAGGTCACGTCCCTTCCCCTGGCTTGGCCTCAGTTTCTCTATCTTCAAATGAGCAAATTGGACTAGATGACCTTTAAGGTTCCTACTAGATCTGTAGGAATTCTGTATCAGTGGTAATCACAAAAGGTAACACTGATGTAGCATGTTAAGGTATGCAAAAAAACTTTAAAAAACTGAATTAATATCTTTTGCTTTTATGCCACCAAGATTTCCCCTGTATCCCTCTTCCTCTGGCTCCCAGAGGTCATCCCATGTACCAAGTGATTTTTTTCTTGGAGGGGGGAAGGCAGGACAGTTGGGGTTAAGTGACTTGCCCAAGGTCACACAGCTAGTAAGTGTATCAAGTGTCTGAGGCCGGATTTGAACTCAGATCCTCCTGACTTTAGGGCCAGTGCCTTACTCATTGCACCACCAAGCTGCCCCCTCCCCAAGTGATATTTTTAAAAAGAAAAAATCATCCAAGGATACTAACACGTTGCAAACACTTGCTGGCGTATGCAATGTTCCACTCCTGTGGACACCCCACATCCCCCTATGTTTTCTCTGTGGGGGCCAAGCCTGTTCTTTGTGTTCAGTTCAGTTCTGATTGTTTTGTGGTGGTTTTCCTTTCTGTTTACATTGTTACGGTCATTGTGTCTATTGTTCTCCTAGTTGTGCTTACTTTGCTATCTGTGAAATACTTTACATCGTTATCTCATTTCTTTTCATTTCTGCCCTTATTATAATCCCCATTTGTAGTGAAGGGAAATGAAACTCAGGGAGTTCAGTGACTTGCTCAGTGTAATGAAGCTAGTAGACAGTCAGAGGCTACATTTGAACTTGGGTCTCTGCTGACTCAATGGCCAGCCTTCTTCCTGTTACTCTGGTTCCTGAGCTCTGGACTAGTCACTATGACAGAATAATTAACACCTATTGCTGGTGCTGAAGACCTTGACCCTGGAAAATGAACAGGGCTGTGATTTGCAACAATGTTGTAACATGGGGAACAGTGTTGCAACGTGGCCAGCTGTTCTTCCCTTGGAAACTAATTTTGGGCCAGAAGTCCAACTGCCCTTGGCCTGAACAGGGCAACCCTTACTGCCCATTTCTGATTTGGGGTGTCTTGGATTCTCATATCTGAGTGTTACTGTTATCAAGGTTCTCTGGGAGTCAGCCCCACCCTGTATGCCTTGGGGAGGGTCTGGACAGATTCTTTTCTTTAAATTTCATTTTGGATAGATTCTTGTGGGCTAATTGTGTGGCCCTGGGCCTCACACAACTGGGCACCTGACCTAGGAATGGTGCCTTGGGTTTGGGGCCAGGGAGGGGAGGAAGAAATCTGAAGGGCTAGAGAAAGGGCCTTTTCTAGTTCAAATTTTGGGGAAGTCCCGTGGCTGTAGCCTCAGGACCAGAGGGGGTAGGCTGACAGGCTGAATTCTGCCTGCTCTACCCCTCCTGACCACAGAGCTTCCCTACCAACTCCTGTTCAGTATCCCTGCTGTGGTGCTGTATCCCTGGGGAGGGGGAGGGAACTGGAGCCTGACTCATTATGAAATGTTGAGAGGGGGGTGGGGTGGGGTAGGAAAGGAGGGAAAAAGCTAGCTCAGCACAGTCCCCTCTAGCAGGAGGTGGGGAGTGGAAGAGGCGAGACTTCTGGGCTCTTCCAGTCCTTCTTCAGGTCCCTTCTTCAGATGGATGTTAGCTCTGCTGG
Source organism: Trichosurus vulpecula (assembly GCF_011100635.1). Taxonomy (NCBI): domain Eukaryota; kingdom Metazoa; phylum Chordata; class Mammalia; order Diprotodontia; family Phalangeridae; genus Trichosurus; species Trichosurus vulpecula. The sequence continues at coordinate 71,808,703 of NC_050574.1, read as the reverse complement.
GAGGCCTGGGAACATAGCTGGTTCGCACTTTTCTAGAATCTTAAAGAGTCATCCTGTGAGAGAATGCCTCTGTGGGCTGCAAAGAAGCAGTTTTAGGCTCTGTGTCAGGAACACTTCCTAACAATTCGAGCTGTCCAAAAGTCCAGTTGGTTGTCTCCAGAGGTAGTGAGTTCCCATCCCTGAAAGGATGATCCTCATCAAATAGAGGCTGGGGGTGTGTTCTGGGGGACTTTTGTTGGAAGACTTTAGTGGCTCTTCCAGCTCTGGGATTCTGTTATGAGTGTTGGTGTATGTGTGTTTGCACCTATATAGAACATACATCTTGTTGTCTAAAACAGATGATAAGGTCATCAGGAGTCCTATTGGGAGAGTAGGGGGTGGATTCTGGGCTGGGGGGAGAAAGAAATATTGGAGCAGATCAAAGATTCAATGACATTTTTAGCTCGTTCTGGAGACCTGTCTGTGCCCGTGTGTGTGTGTGTGTGTGTGTGTGTGTGTGTGTGTGTGTGTGTGTATCTTCATGGCAGGGACTCTTTGCAAGTGCTTTGGGGTGTCAGGAGAAGGGGGGAGTTTATCTCCTGGGGTTTTGGTTTCTCTCTCTGTAGCATGGGTGTGACTCAGCTCCTCAGGAGCCTGGGGAGCCCAAATGAGGCCTGGAGATCTGTGGATGACTTCTCACATCACTTCAGGCTTTCCTAGCCCTAGGATTGGGGGAAGTGGCTTCTTTAGGGACTAAAGTTTGGGGAGGGGCAGGCAGAGGGTACTATGTATGTGTGTGTGAACCCCAGAGCTTCACACTTTCCATTTACATTTCTCTGGGCAAGGGGTGGAGTGAGACAGAGACAGAGACACAGAGAAAAAGAGACAGAGACACATAGAGATAGAAATAAAGAATACACGAATGGGACCCAAGAGTCCAAATTCCCAGCCAGAAGAAGGAAAGGTGCCATCTAACGGGTGAGAAAGAGCCTAGCTGATACCCCTCCTTCCCTCCTGTGGGGGCAGCCTCTCAGAGTCTTACTTGTCTTGTCTTTTCACTGGGTAGGGGCCCCCTGGGCTGCGCCCCTCCCCCTGGGGGGCTGGCTTAGGGCCCTGGGTGAGGAGGAAAACTGGCCCCAGGCATTGTATTAATTGGGCTGGAAATCCGTGGGTGGAAACTCTGGGAGGGAAAGTGGAAGAAAAACTCAGCTTCTTAAGTGAAAACTGGGCATAGCCAACAAGGGGCATTCTGGGTCTGCCCCACTGATGGATGGTCGGAAGGGCAGAGACTCCCTGACGTCCAGAACCATGGATAGCAAATGGAATTGGGAATGGGTGAATCCCCAGCTGACTCTAGTGGAGACCACAGGGGAAGAGAGCACACTGGCGAGTGGAGAATGCATAAGGAGATAGAAAGAGTGCTACATTTTTAATCCAAGAGGACCTGAGTTTGAATCCTAGCTCTTCTGCATAATGTCTGGGTGACCTTGGGCAAGTCATTTCTTTCTTGGCTCTAGTTTCCTCCTCTGGAATGAAGGAGTTGGATGGGATTATCTCTCAGGCCCCTTCCACATTTAAATTCTATGATCCAGCATGTTCTAACTACATTGAGAGGGGCTGAGGTCAGTACAAGGAAGGAACTCCTGACAGTCCCTTGGGGAAGGGGAGCGAAAGGGGTAAGTAATGCTATTTTCCTGGGAAAATCTGCCAGAATGAGGGAGAGCCTTGTGAAGCTGGGAGGCAGGGGAATGGATGAGATGACCTTTGCTAACCTTGCCACTTTGAACTCTGGAAGAATTTTCCTTTGTTCTCCCCATCCATGACTATATCTGAGGGATATTGGGGTTGAGGAATGGGGGGAAGGACAGTGGGGAGGGATGTGACTCATCCTCTCTCTTCCACCCCCTTCAATGGCTATGCAACAAAGCCCATTTTCAGTCTCTGGTAACACAGCCCATTTTCAGTCTCTGGTTTCAGCTCTTGCTAGGCTCCCCCAGGGAAGGTAAGCCCAAATAGCTAAGTCAGCACAATGGGCCTTCTTCTTCCTGCCAGCCTGAGGCTGTACCCTGGCCCTGTGAGAGCCCAGAGGAGGCCCAGGACAGAGGATGCTGGCTCCGGCCAGGTGTAGCTGCCCTTAGCCTGGCACTGAGCAGGTATGAGCAGGCCTTTGGTCCTGCCACCATACATCCTGGCTTCTCTGAAGTATGATCCTTTACTCTCCCCATCTGCCCCAGTATCTCTCTGAGACTGTGTCTTTCAGCCTCAGAAGCTGTCTCAGGGTAGAGGAAAAGTCCTGGACTGTACTGAGAGCCAAGAGTCCTAGGCTGGAGCCTCAGTTCTACCAATAACACCATGGCTCCATGTGAAAGTCCTTAGTCCTCAGTCCTCTCAGCTTCCCAGGACTCCAACTTGTCCTTGGAGCTTCCCGGGGACCTTTGCCTTCCACCCTTTGGTGTGACAAAAAGGACATTGCATTTAGAGATGAAAGGTGAGGCTTTGAGTCCCGGCTACAAATAGTGACTGGCTGTGAGACCTGGCAGGTGGCTATGAGTCTCTCTGTCTCCATAAAGTGGGGATAACAATGCCTGCAGTGCTGACCTCATGAGGTTCTTTTTCATGCCTGCCCCGATTCTTCCTGGCTCCAGAATTTGGCTCCCTGGACTCAGATCTTGGTGCCCCATCCCCATCCCCACCCCCTCGAATTGCCTTATAACTTATCATCATCGTAGCAAACAGTATCATTTCTCTGGTGCATGCCAATTTGCCAGCTGCTTTAACACATCATTTGGTCCTTGCAGAAGCTTCAGGAAGTGTGATACAGTGGAAGGTGTGTTGGCTTTGGAGTCAGAGGACCAGGGTTTGAAGTCCAGCTCTTGCCCCTGTAACCTTGGGCAAGTCACTTAAACTCTCTGGGCCTCAGTTTCCTCATCTGTTAAATGAGGGGGCCAGATAAGATGACCTCTGAAGTCCTTTCCAGCTCTAAATCTAGATCCTGTGGTGCCATGGGTATTACCACTCCCATTATCATCCCCATTCCCAAGGCCCAGAGAGGGTAAATGATTTGTCTAGCTGGGTGGTGATGGAGAGAGAGCCCTGGACCTGACGTCAGGAAGACCTGAGTTCAAGTATGGCCCCAGAAATGCACTCACTATGTGACCCTGGGTAAGTCACTTAACCTCTGTCTGCCTCAGTTTCCTTATCTGGAAAATGGGAATGATACTAGCACCTCCCAGGGCTGTTGTGAGTATAAAATGAGACAGGATCTGTAAAGCACTTTGCAAACCTTAAAGCCCCATAGAAATGCTATTTAGTAGTAGTGGTAGGGGGTAGTAGTGATAGTGGTAGTGGTGGTGGTGGTTGTCCTTTGTTCTCAAAGAAGACCCAAAGGACATCACTATGCTAGAGTCAAGGTACAATGTGTCCAACTGTGGCTGATCAGACCAATATGAGCTTAGAAGGCTCTACCACAGGTTGGGCACAAATAATGCATATGAACATTTGAAGCAGAGTAGAAGTAGAAGAGACAGAAGTAGTAGTAGTAGTAGTAGTAGTAGTAGTAGTAGTAGTAGTAGTAGTAGTGGTAGTAGTTGTCGTCATTGTAGTAGTAGTAGTAGTAATACCCCAGGCTTTCAGACAATCTGGAGGGCTTTAGTGCTTCCCACATATTCCCATACTGTGGAAAAAATTCCTATGTTCTTCGTGTGAGAGCTCACTTCACCCAAACCATATTGCTGCCAGAGGCAAAGAGAGGTTAAATGTCTTACTGAGGGTTCCCTAGTCAGTAAATGTCAGAGGAGAGATTGGAACCCAACCCTTTGTCCTCCAAAGGACTAGGAAAACTTTAGCTGACTAGATCCCTCCATCAAACATGGCAGAGGGAATAGAGAGAACTCCCACCCACAAGGATAATTTATTGTGTCACCTCCATAACAGTACACCCTAAGGTTCAAATGTCAGCTCTGGCCTTTGGCACAACTGTTTTCCCATTTCTGGGCCTCAGTCTCTCCATCTGACTTGACAACCTCTGAGGTCGCTTCCAGCTCTGACTTTCTTTGAATGTAGGTCACTTAAGAATCCAAGAATCTTGGAACTAGAAGGGATGCTTAGAAGGCATCTAGTCTCATAGCCTCCCAAGCCAGAATCCCCTCTACTACCTCATTGACAAGAGCTCACCCACCCTCCACATGAAGACCTCCTCTTTCTCACCCTTAATTTTATTTTTTTTAGATATCATCCCAATATGAAATTAATATCCCCCTCTCTATATATAATATATATGTATACACCTTCTAATTACCCTAATAATGAGAAAGTTCTTGTGAGTTATAAGTATCATTTTCCCATGTAGGAATTTAGACAGTTTAACCTTATGATTTCCCTTTCCTGTTTACCTTTTTTTAAAGCTTCTCTTGAGTCTTGTATTTGCAAGTCAAATTTTCTATTGAGCTCTGGTCTTTTCATCAAGAATGCTTGAAAATCCTCTATTTCACTGAATGTCCATTTTTTTCTCCTGGAGGATTATACCCAGTTTTGCTGGGTAGGGATTCTTGCTTGTAATCCTAACTTTTTGCCCTCTGGAATATCATCTTCTAAGCCCTCTGAACTTTTAATGTAAAAGCTGCTAAATCTTTTGTTATCCTGACTGTGGTTCCATGATACTTGAATTGTTTCTTTCTGGCTGCTTGCAATATTTTCTCCTTGACCTGGGAGCTATAGAATTCAGCTATAACATTCCTAGGAGTTTTCATTTTGGGATCTCTTTCAGGAGGTGATTGGTAGATTCTTTCAAATTCTATTTTACCCTCTGATTCTAGAATACCAGGGCATTTTCCCCTGATAATTTCTTGAAAGATGATGTCTAGGCTCTTTTTTAAATCATGGCTTTCAGGTAGTCCAATAATTTTTAAATTATCTCTGCTGGATCTATTTTCTAGGTCAGTTATCTTTCCAATGAGATATTTCACATTATCTTTTTCATTCCTTTGGTTTTGTGTTATTGTTTCTTGATTTCTTATAAAGTCATTAGCTTCCCTTTGCTCAATTCTAATTTTTAAAGAATTATTTTCTTCAATGACCTTTTGTATCTTATTTTCCATTTGGTCAGTTCTACTTTTTAAGGAGTTTTTTTTTCTCAGTGAACTTTTATATATCTTTTTCCATTTGGCCAATTCTGTTTTTCAGGGATTTCTTCTTCTCCTTGGCTTTTTGTGCCTCTTTTACCATTTGGCCTAGTCTGTTTTTTAAGGTGTTATTTTCTTCAGGCGTGTGTGTGTGTGTGTGTCCTTTATCAAGTTGTTGAGTCTTTTTCATGATTTTCTTGCATCATTCTCATTTCTATTCCCAATTTTTGCTCTACCTCTCTTACATGATTTTCAAAATCCTTTTTGAACTCTTCCACGGCCTTAGACCAATTCATATTTTTCTTGGAAGTTTTGGATATTGGAGCTTTGACTTTGTTATCTTCTTCTGAGTGTGTGTTCTGATCTTCCTTATCACCATAATAGCTTTCTGTGGTGACAACTTTTTTCTGTTGTTTGCTCATTTTTCCAGTCTATTTCTTGACTTTTAACTCTTTGTTAAAGTGAGGCTCTGCTTTCAGGGTGGAGGGCACACTGTCCCAAGCTTCAGAGATTTTGTGCAGCTGTTTTCAGAGATATTTCTAGGGACATGTAAGTTTTCAGTTCTTCCAAGGTGGTATGATCTAAAGAGAGGTGGGTTGCTACTCCGTATTCTGGTCTGACCGCAAGCACTCTTTTCTGTTCTGGAACTGTGATGAGGGTCCCTGCTCCACTGCAGCTACAAGCTCTGGTGCGCTAGTGCTCCTCCTCACACTGGGACTGCCACCCAGGTCTGGGACTTGGATCCAAGTATGCACAAAGCAACAGAGTCCTGCCCTGGTGTTAGCAAAGACCCCCATAATCTCTTTCTGACCAATTGTTTGAACCCCATTACCATCTGTGAACTGAGAGCTCTGGAAGCAGCTGCCACTGCCACTGATTCAGTCACTCCCAAGGCCTGTTCCTGGTTTGCTGGGGCTGGGGCTGTGCTGGACTGTGCTCCACTCTCACCCAGGTATGACAGACCTTTCCTACTGACCTTCTAAGTTGTCTTTGGCTGGAAAATCATTTCACCCCATCCTTTTGTGGGTTCTGCTGCTCCAGGAACTGTTTTATGGCATTATTTAAAGGTGTTTGGAAGGGTTTGGGGGAGTGCTCAGTCAAGTTGCTGCCATTTATCCACCATCTTGGCTCTACCCTCCAAGGCTATCCAACATGCCAACCTTCAATGTACCCACTGAACAACTTTAACTGTTGAGGTTTTTCCTCATGCCACCTGCCTCTCTGTAACTCCTTTCCATTATTTAAATTTTTGTTCTCCAGGGCCAAACAGAAGCCCAATCCCTCTTCTCAGTGACACCCCTTTAAATATCTAGACAGAGCTACCATGTCCCCACTACAGCTTCTGTTCTCCCAGTTCCTTCAAATAATTCTCAGATGGCCTGATCTCCAGTCCCCTGATCAATCATCTTGGTCAATCTCTTCCACTCCAGCTTGTCAATATCGTTCCTAAAATGTGATGCTCAGAACTGAATGGCATCCTCCAGATGTCTGATTGGGGGAGGGAGCAGCAGCACCATTGCCTGTCCATCTTATTTCTCTTAATGCAGACTACAGTCACATTAGCTATTTTGGGTATCGTGTCACACTGTTGGCTCGTTGAGCTCACGATAATAGAGCATAGGTCAGAGATTTAGAGTGAAAAGTGATGTAATAAGCAATTATCTAATCCCACTTCTGCAAGTTAGAGAGGACAAAACTGAGGATCTTACTCTGTGCCGGGCACTGCTGGGTGTTAGGGAAACAAAGAGAAAAAACAAATTGCCCCTGCCCTCAGGGAGCTTATGTTCCATTGGTGGTGGGGCAAAAGCAACCTATTCATTCCCCAGTAAGTAAATACAAAAATATATGAAAAGTAATTTCATGGTAGGGAGGAGGCATGGAGAAAGTACTAACAACTGGGTGAAGTGGAAATGGATTTGAACTGGAGGTAGCATTTGAGCTTAACTTTGAATTGGGCTAAGAATTCCAAGAGACAAGAGTCCATTCCAGCTTGTACAAAGGCATAGAGAGCTGGGAGATAGAGGGTCAAGTATGGGGAACAGCAAGTCAGCCCATTTGGCTGGAACATCCATGACCTCCCATAGATCTCCTCCAAAAGGTTCAGCCAATGTCCTAGAGGCAGGGGAATAATATATAGATGCAAATCACTATAATACATGGTACTTTGTGTATTCTGGTTGCTGCTCTATCCTGGTTGCTCTCCTTTAGACACTTCTCAATGCCCTTCCTAAAAGGCAGTGCCTAGAATCACAGAATAGAGTAGGTCCATCAACTCTTTATTTCTGCTAAGATCTCAATGTTGACTGCCATATCACAGGGCTGGTTCACTAAGCTTGTGGTCTAATCAGATCTTTTTCAGAAGGACTATTGTACAGCTATGCCTTCTCCACCTTATACATATGAAATTAACTTTTTCAACCCAAGCATAAGACTTTGCATTTACCCCTGCTGAATTCCAGATTCTTAGAGTCATCCCAAGTTCTAGTCTGTGAAAATCTTTTTGGATCCGGACTCAGACATCTATCTTAGCCATCCTTCCTAGTATTGTGCTAGCCACGAACTAGATGCTTATGCCATCTTTGACTTTATCCAAGTCATTGGTAGAAATATTGAACAGTGTAGATCATTGGAGCTGTCCAAGAATTACCTCCTCTAATTTGGTATTGAGCCATAAATGACTACTTTTCAGGTCTAATCATTCAGCCAACTAATCCAATTAACTGTCTTTCTCTCCCTCTCTCCATTGTCTCCACAAGGGAAGTGTAACAGACTTTGACAAATACTTTACTAGAATATAGGTAAACTATATTCTTGATGCCTTAGTCTAATAACCCTCTCAAAAAAGGAAGTAAGATGACCTGCTCTTAGTGATTCTCTATGGTCACTGCTTCCTTTTCTTGGCATGCATTAACCATCTCTTTAATAATATGGTCTAGAATTTTGGCAGGAACCTAAGTCAAGGTCACTGGCCTAGTTCTCTGTAAAGTCCTGAGAATGATCATGCTTTTGTGATGAGGATAATACCTGCCTTCTCTACCACATGAGGCAGCTTTGAGAAAGCTGTTGTTGTTATAATCTACATCATGGGATCCTGGACCTAGAGTTCGAATATCTGTTTTAACCCCTTTATTTCTCAGATGAGAAAACAGAGAGAAAAAATAGAAAGAACGTAAATGAGGAAGAAATGAAAGAAAGAAAAAAGGAGGAAGGAAAAAAGAGAGAGGGAGGGAGGGAAGAAGGAAGGATGGAAAGAAAGAAGGAAGGAAGGAAGAATGAGAAAAGGAAAGAAAGATAGAAAGGAAAGAAGAAAGAAAGAAAAAAGAAAAGAAAAGAAAAGAAAAGAAAAGAAAAGAAAAGAAAAGAAAAGAAAAGAAAAGAAAAGAAAAGAAATCGAGGCCTAGGGAGAAGTCACTTGTGGAAGGCCACACAGCTGATAAGTTACAGAAGCCAGTTTCAAACCTGGGTCCAAACCTGGTATGTTTTTTTCTAAGCCTCGTGACTTGTTTTTGGTATCTAAACTTTTTCCCAATATTTCCTTTTCCCCCATACCCCACATCGTTGAACACTTTCTTGTAACAAAGAAAACATTTTATGCAAAAGTAACTGTGTCTTATAGCAAATGCAGCATTCTAAAACTAATACACTCCCCACCCCATGCAGAGAGGAGCGGAAATGCGCTACAATGTCTGTTTTCTGGGACTGAGCTTTCTCTTTGCGTTTAATCAGCTTGGTCTCTTTTTAGGGTTCTTTCCCCTTCCATCAGAGGAGTCAACCTGCTTGAGGTTCTCCTGATTCCTTTTCCTTCACTCTGCATTGTACATGTCTTCCCATATTTCTTGGAATTTCTCATATCTGTCATTCCTTAAAGTGCAACAATATGACATTACATTCATGTACTAAAATTTGTTCACCCATTCCCTGGTGGGTGCCTGCTCATTCCCAGGTGGGTGCCCACCCACTTTGTTTTCAGTCTTGTGCTGCCATAAAAAGTGATGCTCTGCATATATCAGTGTATATTGAGCCCTTCCCTCTGCCTTTGACCTTCTTTGGGGTACGTGGTCAGTAGTAGGCTTAGTGTTTTTTTCCCCACAGTCTTTTTCCAAATGACATTTGAAGTACCTTCCAAATATGAGGTTTTATGATTTTACAGATAAGGAAACTGAAGCATGTATTAGGGGGAGGACTTGGGATCATGGCCTTAAAGGTCCTTTCCTTAGTTATGGAAGAGGACATTGAGAGAAGGGACTTAGGCGTAGTCACACAGCCAGGCAGTCAGGATTCCAATGACAGTCATCTGCTTCCCTGGCTGGGGTGCTTCCCACTGCATTGCATGACATCCTCTCATGGACACCACTGTTTTTGTCCACAATCTGTAGCTGGTTTGTACATCTCTAAGGGTTCCCCACCAGCAGGGCCATGTCATTTCCATTTTTCTCTCCCCAGTTCCATGCCAAGGGCTCAGTCTTATCTCCAGAAGGGGAAATGGAGAAAAGGAACCTCCAGATATCTCCAGACCCAAGGAGGCTCCTTGTTTCTGCCTCAGTATCTCATGTGGCAGAGAAGGTTGGCCCAAATTCTGTCCCTAACCCATAACATTGTCATAGAAAGATGTTAGAAATCGGAAAAATTAGGCCTGAAGTAATCGGGTCCAACCCTGAGGTAGGCAGAATATGGGTCAACTATCCCACCATCTCCTTCCCTTCTTTCTCCTCATTTAAGAAGTTCTTTCTGACCCTGGGCAGTCTCCCTGGCAATTAATTCTCTAAGGCTATGAATCAAAGAGAAGATACTAATTTACATTGGTAGAGAGAACTTCCTTACTTGGGAGTTCCCTGAGACAATGAAATCATACCCTATCCCAATCCCCAACAGGGATAGCCCTGTTCCAGCCCTAATCTCTGGCCCAATCCCTTCCCTCTCTATCTCTGTCTTTCCTAACCGCTAACCCCTCTTAAGCAACATGAGGGCAAGATTAGTTCATTTCTATCTTTGTATCCCCAGAATTTAGCCTAGGACCTGATGCGCAGTAGAGCAGGTGCTTAATAAATGCTTATTTATCAGTGGAGTTCCTCCTATGTCCAGTTATCTAGGTACAAAATGACACCCCTCCTCCCTTCCTTAGCTGTGGCCAGGACCTACCTCTGGGCTGAGTCTCCAGCAGTGGGTATGGGCTGCACTACTGTGTCCCTGAGGCTTACAAGCTGCCACATCCCCTGGGTACTTCTCATACTGACTTGTCCTGGTGTGCCTTTGGTCCATTGGTCTTTATCCTTTCAAATCTATCCTCTCCCCTCTCCCCAAACTTCCCAGCACAGACTTCTCACAGACCAAGCATGTCAGAAATGTTGACTGAATAAAGTTTCGTGGCCTGGGACCTAAGGGGTGGAGAAGATCTGGCGGTGGATCTAGTCCTGTATCTGTAGCTTTCATAGGATTTAGTGATCATATTCTAGTCCACACTCCTCATTATACAGAGGAGGAAACTGAGGAGGGCCAGAGAGAGGAAGGGACTTGGAAGTGGTGGAGTCTGTTAGCATATGAACTCCTTGAGAGCAGGGTTTTTACTTGCCTTTGTATCCCCAACACTCTGTACAGTGATTGACACATAGTAATATGACACAATTGACACACAATAAATGCTTATTTATTGATCTATTGTCTGGAAAAAAGATTTGAACTCTGCTATTTTGAATCCAGGGCAGCTGGGTGGTGCAGTGGTTAGAGCCCTGGTCAGGATGATCTGAATTCAAATCTGGCCTCAGACACTTACTAGCTGGGTGACTGCAGGCAAGTCACTTAACCTTGTTTGCCTCAGTTTCCTTGTCTATATGATGAGCTGGAGAAGGAAATGGCAAACCACTCCAGTATCTCTGCCAAGAGAACCCCAGCTGGGGTCACAGAGAGTCGGACATGACTGAAAACTATTAAACAACAAGTTGTGAGTCCAAATCCAGTGTGCCTCCCACTGTACTACTCTGCTCTCCCACTCTGTGTGTGGGGGTGGGCAGTGTGGTGCAGTGGAAAGAGCCCTGGACTCTTTCTACTGTCAAGAAACCATGCTTAGCCACTTCAAAAAAACACCATTTCCTTCTCTGAACTTCATTTTCCTCCTCTGACAAATGAGAACGATACTTTCTTCCCAGAAAAGAAGAGAGGAAAGCACTTTAAAAACCATACAAAGCTACAGATTTGTGAGCAGTCATCCAATATTGTGACTCTGCGTGTGGCTCTGAGGGTCTGGTTGAAGGGGTGTATGTGTGTGTGTGTGTGTGTGTTCTCCTTTGCGATCACAATTAGGATAGAACACTTGGACAGAGGGTCTAATGGGATTGGAGTCAGGAAGATCTGGTTTCACATCCCACCCCAGACACTAGCTATGGGACCCTTCTGTGTCTCAGTTTCCTCTTCTGTAAAGTGAGGGGGTTGGACTTGGAGACCTCCAAGATCCCTTCTCTTCACTGACCCCCCGGTCAACACTCAGGTGTGTGGCTTGGGTGCCTCCTTTTCCTAGTCTGCTTTGCAGGGAGAATAGGGGCAGATGTGAGCCCTGGGCTCCCCCACCACTCCCATCCCAAGACTCTTAGCTGCTTATCTCCTGGATTTGCATAGTCACTTTCCCTATAAGCAAAGTCCTCAAAGGTCAGTGTCAGGGGTTGTCCCTTCTCACTGCTCCCCTACTTAGGGAGGGGAGGATGGGACTTAGGTCAGAGGAAGGGGTCTCAGTGAAGAGGAGGAAGGAAAGCTTAATGAAGAGGATGGGGGAGTCAGAGAAGGAATGAAGAGCTCAATGATGGAGATATGGGGCCAAGTGAAGGGGATGCTGCCTCAGTGGGAGGAGGAGGGGCTTAGCAAGGGAGATGGGAGCTCATTGGTGGGACAGGGCTCAGTGAAGAGGATGAGGACTCAGTGATGGTCCAGAGGCTCAGTGGGAAGGGGCTCAATTCAGGGTACAGAATCTTTGGCTGTTAGGAAGTCCTGAGGTGATAAGCTTGGGGGAAAGCCCCTGTTACATTTTGGTTCTTCTTTGCCTCTCTCTGACCTTCTCACTGGTAAGGAGACATTAATGTTCTCTGACCTTCTCACTGATGGGAGACTTTAATGTTCTTTGACCCTAATTGGGGCCACATGATGGGGCTAGGCTGGGCTAGGGATTTGCTTCCTTCTAATCCTTTAGAGAAGGGCCTCCCTCCTTCCCTCCTTCCTGGCTCCAGTTGGGGGCCCAGGGCTATAGTCTAGAGGCCCCCAGTCTCACATGGCTTTGCCTCTGGCCCTGTGCCCACGTCCGTCATGCCTGTTTTCCCAAGCTAATGGTGTATCTAGGTTGGGTCTGGGGGCCACAAGGGCTGGGCTTGGGACATGTTTGGTGTGTGCCTGAGGGCTGATGGAGGCTGTACCCATGATGTATCTAGGAGATATTGGGGGCAATGAGGGGAGACTGGGCCCAAAATGTGTTTAGGAGTGATGAGGACCAGGACCGGGGTATGTCTGGGATGTATGTGGGGATTTGGGAGGGATTAGGCCCTGGATGTTTGGGGGAGGGAGTGAGCAGCTCTAGTCTGCAGTGCGTTTATAGTGTTTTGATGAAGGGCAGTGTTCAGGACATTTGGAGTATTATTAGGAATTGGGGGGACAAGACAAAGAGATTTGAAATGTGTTTGGGGGTAATAGGGGCTGGGCCTAAGGCTTCCCTTCCTGGAAAAATTTGGCTGCAAATCAGGCAGGCAAATGTACTGGTGACCTCCCCTGTGCTTGGCCGCTTGGCGGTACACAAGGCCCTCACCATGGAGACTGGCCCAAACAGGGCCTGCTGCTCCTCGTGGTTATTTATACCCCAGCCCCTGCCTTCTCCTCCTCTCCCTCCCCCTCCCCCTCCCTCTCCTCCTCCTCCTTCTCCTTGTCTTCTCTCTTGTCCTCCCGACCCTCACCTCATCTCACCTTTGCTCTCTTCTCCTCCCCTGCCTTCATCTTGTCTCAAAGCTGGAAGGGACGTGGGAAGTCTCTAGATCAGCCTCTAACCCATGCAAGGATTCCTTGTACATCACCCCTGACAAGAGGTAATCCTCTCCTTGGATAGCCCCAATAACAGAGAGCTCACTCTCACAAGGCAGCTCATTAAATTGCTTATTAGCTCTGGTTGGTCGAAAGTTCTTTCTTGTGTTGTGTCTTCTCTAGCGAGGCAAGGGCCTGGGCTTAAGGGTCCTGAGAACAATGGGGTCATTAGCCTTGAGTACCAGACTGCCCCCTAACCCTGTGGGACATTCCTGTCCTCTGCTGTGGGTCCTAGAGGTGGCCCACAGAATGGATGTCAGTGACCCTTGGGTCCTAACAGCTAAAGCCATCAACCTGGGATTCCTCTACCCCTAGCCTCTGCCCTACAAAGCCTGGGACTCCCTCTGACTATGGGATGTCCCATTCCAAGCTGGTGAAGCTAAGTGTTTCCCTCCCTTCCGGACAGGGGCCTCCGTACTAGGGCTGCAGGGACCTGAGGACTTTCTCAATACAAGTCAACAACATTTATCAAGCATCTAAGTGCCGAGCAGGTTCCTAAGTGCTGAGGATGCCGGCAAACTTGAAACAGTGTGGGGGAGGGGGTTAAATGCAACCATCCCGGCCGAAAAGTAAACAGAAAGTGTATACACAAGAATACAAAGTAATTGCCAGAGGCAGTAAGTAGGTACTTAGTAGCTTGGATCATCAGGAAAAGTTTCTTATGGAGGAAGCATCTGAGCTAGATTCTGGAGAAAGCTAGGGAGGGATTCTAAGAGGCCGAGTGAGGAAGAACTGCTTTCTAGGCATAGGGCACAGCCAGTGCAAAGACGTGGAGGTGGGAGATGGGGTTGTGGTATTAATAACTGTAGGGTTTTCAGAGCCACCTTATAAGGTGGGTGGTTCAAATGTCATTGTCCCCATTTTACAGGTGAGGGAATTAAGACTCTGAAGGGAGAATTACCTCACTCAAGGTTAATGTAGTCAGCATATCAGATCAGCGACTTAAACCTAGGTCCGCTGGATCCAGATGACTCTGGAGGAGAAAGTGAAGCTGGTGACCTTGCACAGCCCTCCCTCACTCAAATCAAAGTCAACTGCAAGTCATGTCATCATTTGCCTGATGTCATGGTCTTCTCTGAAAAGGAAGGACAGGGGCAGCAGCTAGGTGGTGCAGTGAGTAGAGCACCAGCCCTAGAGTCAGGAGGACCTGAGTTCAAATCCGGCCTCAGACACTTGACACGTGTACTAGCTGTGTGACCTTGGGCAAGTCACTTAACCCCAATTGCCCTGTCCAAAAAAAAAAAAAAAAAGAAAAGGAAGGACAAAGACAATTTATACCTTATAACTGAGGTTCCTATAGTATTTACTATGTGCCAGGCACTGTGCTAAGCTGTGTTATCTAATTTGATCCTCACCACAGCCCTGGGAGGTAGGTGCTATTATAACAGGGTATGGGTAAAGTAAGCCAGGCCCCTGAGGATCCTCTTCCTTCTCCCCGGAGGCCAATAGATGACCTGGGATCATAGCATTTGGGGCCTGAAGGAGGACATTAGAGGTTATCTAGTCTAACTGCTACATTTTACAGATGAGGAAACTGACGCCCATAGAGGGAAGTGACTTGCCCAAGGTCACACAACTTATAAGGTGAAAATGAGTGAGCTGGGATTCATAGACTTCTGGTACCATTTACAAGCTGTGTTCCTCCACCCCAGCCTGGAGGAAGATGCAGCAGGGGAGCAGCTGTGTAGGGGGACCTGCCAACCCCAAGCTCAGCCCCTCCAGGTCTGAGACTTGATCCCTGGTCTTCACACTTTCCACCTGGCCCCACACTAGTCCTTTTTCAATTGTTAATTTGGAAACGGAAAAAGAGCCCGAGGGGAGGTAACTGGAGCCCCTGTGCCCTACCCCCTACCCCTGCCAGGGAAACTGGGTGTCTCTGCCAGCCTCCCCCCCATCATCAAGGACATTGCCTTACCCACTCTGTCCCTGCCCAGAGCTGGGGTTGGTGGGCCATAGATGGAAAGCAGGAAGGGACCAAAGCGATCACATTAAATCTGTCTTCTTCGTTTTACAGCATGAGAAACTGAGGCCCAGAGAGGGAACCACACATCAAGGTCACACAGGTAGGAACAGAGCTGGGATTCGGACCCAAGGCTTCTGTTTCCAAATCCTGTGATCTTCATTCTACACACCATTGTTTCCCTTGCCGTTGCCAGGACACCCTCAATGATAGCACCCCCTTACTCTTCAAAGAGCCCACTGTGGGGTGGGCAGCTGAGGTAGAGGGCACCCTTGTCCTGATATAATCTTGCTAGGTCTCCCTGCCAACTTTCTCCCTGCCTCCTGCCCCCATCTGCCTTCCTGGAGCCAGCAGGCTCCCCTTAATTGGATTAGCCCCTCTCTGGCCCTGGGAATGCAAGGGATGGGGAGTGGACGGGGCGGTATTGGGTTCAGAGTAGAATCAGGTGACTTGTCTATCTGTTTGTCCACTAAGGAGAAGGTTTCTCAAGGGCCAGAGCCAGAAGGGAGGGTGGGTGATAGAGGTGGCAGAGGAGGAGGAAAGAGCAAGGAAGGGAGGCTAGTTCCCGTGACCCCAGCTTCATCTTGACTCAGTTTCTTTGTATACTCCTGTCTCCTAGATCTAGATATGGGACCCATCTCCTACAGGATTGGATGCAAGGAGAGTCCTTCCCCCTTCCTCCCCGCCCCCATCTAGAGTGTGGATTTTGGAGGCAGAGGACCTAGGTTCAAAACTCAACTCTACCATTGACTCAATATATACTTAATGACCCACAAGTCACTACCTGCTCTGGGACTCAGTTCCCTCATCTGTAAGAGGGCATTGGATTAGCTGACCTCTAATGACCTATCATTCTATGGTCTTATGCCTTCCCTTTGCCCTCCTGCTGCCAGCTTACGTGACATAAACTGGGGCCAAGGCCCCAGAAGTCACTCCATCCTGCCCCTGCCTCTTCAGGGGGCAATAGGAGTCCCTTTCCTCAGGCTCCTGCAGCAGCTTCTGAATCCTCAGGCACGCAAAGTTGGGACTCCCATTCCCATCTTCTAAATAAAGACCCCAAGGCCCAGAAAGAGAAGGGATCTTACCAAAGTCACACTGGTTTAGTGGTAGACCTAGTTCCCTTGCCTCATAATTCAGGGCTCCTGGAAGCTAAGGAGGGTCTGGGATGTCCCCTTCTGTCTCTCCTCCTACCTCCAGCCCCCTGCCTTCCTTTTCCAAAGCTTTCTCTCATTTATCTCCATTTCTTCCCCATATTTTTTGCCAGAGAATTGCTAGGCAGAGACTCAGATGGTTCTCTCCTAGGAGGGTCGACCTCCTCCCCCAAACCTCTGCCCCTGCCCCAGAGAGGAGTCCTCATGAGACAAGCCGGGCTATTCCTTCAGACCCTCCTTAGACCCCTGGCTGGAGCCCAGGTACCTGGGGCTCAGGAGCTGGCAGTGCCCTCTCCACTTTGTGCCAGCCTTACATGTAACCTCACCCTCTCCCCACCCTGGCACCTCCTAGAACTAAGACCAGATGTGTCTTCCCAGGCCACTGTCCAATCTGTGGACAACTCAAGGAAGCCTGATTCTGTGTATTCTAGGAGTCCAGCTGGACCTTTTGGCACAGGTTTCTAGAAGCAAGAAGAAGCCAGGGGAGACTCTAGACACACCATGTGCTCATAGACTGTTAGAGCAAGAATAGATCTTAGAACAGAGAATGTCAGAGCTAGGAGGGTCCTTAGAACCTAGAATGTCAGAGCTGAGAGGGAACTTAGAACATAGAATGTCAGAGCTGGGAGGGGCCTCAGAACACAGAATGTCAGAGCTGAGAGTGGCCTTAGGACAGAGTGTCAGAGCTAGGAGGGACCTTAGAACAGTGTCAGAGCTGGAAAATTCCTTATAGCATAGAATGTCAGAGCTGGAAAGGACCTTAGGACAGAGAATGTCAGATTTGGAAAGGGTCTTAGAACAGAGAATATCAGATCTGGAAAGGACCTTTGGATATATAGACTGTCAGATCTGGAAGGGACCTTGGGATGGAGAAGTCAGAGTTGGAAGGGGTCTTAGAATGGAGAATATCAGATCTGGAAGGGGACTTAGAATATAGACTATCAGAGATGGAACGGACATTGGAATAGAGAGTGTCAGAGCTGGGAGGGTCCTTGGAACACATTGCCAGAGCTGGAAAGCTCCTTTGAACATAGAATGTCAGGGTTGGAAGGAACCCTAGAACAGACTATCAGAACTGAACAGACCTTGGTAAAGATTTCAGAGCTAGAATAGACCATTTAGTCCAATTCCCTCATTTTATAATAGGGAAACTGAGCCCCAGAGAGGAAAAGTGACTTGCCTAAAGTCACATCGGCAAGTTAGTGGCTGACATGAGACCAGAAACCAGGTTTTCTTCCCAGCCTCAGGCTCTTTCCCCTGCATGGAGCTGCCTCCTATTTCCTTGCCCAGCCCCCAGAGGCTCCCAGCATCCCCTGTTCAACCTCTGTCTTGCCCCCAAACACTGCTGTTGAAAAGACTCTCTCCTGCATGAATTATTAATTGAGCCCCAAGCCTTCCCTGATCAACACTTAGTCCATTAACCCCTTCCAGGGCAGCTGGGCCAACCCCAGCCCTATACCCCTCTTCTTACCCCCAACCAGGTGGCCAGGGCCTGGGGTCTGGGTCAGATATAATGGGGAGCTGGGATCGCCTTACTAAGCTTCTTCTTCCAAGGCAATTGGTGTCCGGGAATGAACCTTGGACCGGGAGTCTGAAGATTTGGGTTCTGGAACTAGCTATGCCACTGACTCAGTTTTCCTTTCCTGCACAATGAGGATAATTCTCCAAATCAGTGGCCCTTTCCCAGCACAGGTAGAGTGGGTCAGGCATAGAGAGATTGAGGACCTAGGTGGCACAGTGGATAGAGCACGGGCTTAGAGTCAGGGACATCTGGGTTCAAATCCAGCCTCAGATACTTACTAGCTCTGTGACCCTGGGCAAGTCAGTTAAACCAGTCTGCCTCAGTTTCTGCAATTATAAAATGGGGATAGTAACAGCACCCATCTCGCAGGTTGTTGTGAGAATCAAATGAAGTGATAAAGTGCTTAGCATAATGTCTGACCCATGATATCCTTATTAATAGTGGAGGTAGTAGTAGTAGTACTTCACAGTCACACAGCATGCCACCCCAGCACAAGTGTGCAGACACTCCATCGCCAGGCTCCTATGGGACCAGAAGCACAGATCCCCATCTCTAAGCCCATCATCCCCACCCCCAACAGGGAATACTCCCCAACTGCCTTCCTAAGGGTTTTGCATGTCATGTTCATGCAAATCTACATTTTGAAGCCAAATAAAGATACCCTCCATTTCCAATAAGCTTTAAGATTTAAAAAAATTGCCTTTCTCCCAACTGTAGTAGGTGTTTTAGGTATTATTATTCACATTTACACAGAAGAAAACAGGCCCCCAAAGGGGAAGTGACTTGTACAAGGTCATATAGTAAGTTTCTGAGCCCATGTCTTCTGATTCCAAGGATGATGTCCTTTCTGTCACTTCCCCTGCCTGCCCCGAGGTGATCTAACTTCCCAGGACCTTGCTCCCTGTTTCCTGTTCCTGGCCTGTCCCTGTCCTCTGTTGTTCCTCAGCATGCACAAGCACCGCCCCCCCCCCCATACACACACTATCTCCCTGGCCAGCATCAGCTCCTCAGCCTCAGCACCCCTGATCACTTTCCTGCCTGTCAGCACTAGCTGCTATCCTCTTCGATCCCTGTGGGAGACAGAACAAGGCTGAAATGTCCCATACTTGGGGTGGTTTCACAATCTGTCCCCCTCCAGGTCCCCCCTATCCAGTCTCAGGCTCTGTAGGCTCAAGTTCCGCTGACAGGCAGGATCTGAGCTCCTTGGAGGTGACCTCAACCTCTGTTGGTCCTCAAGGTGGAATCCAGGGGAAGTGGGGTAGGAGGGAGGGAGGGAGATCTCTCACCCAGAACCTGAGGGTGACAGAAAACAGACCACCCTGTCAGATATAGGGAGGAAAGAGGGCAAGTAGCAGGGCAAATTCTGGGAATCTAGACGCTCGGGTCCTCCTCAGTGAATGAGGGCAGGTAGGATGGGGAAATGAGTGAAGTCTCAACCCAAGAGGCAAGAGAACCAGGTCTTAAGAGACTATGTGGCCTTGGATAAGTTACCTGTCCTCTCTGGGTCTCAGTTTCCTGCCCTCTACAGTGACGGGTTAGATTGAGTGACCTTTCCAACTTGAACTGTCCTATGCACTGAATGAGCTCTGGGGAATTTCTGCTTTTCTCTGGGACAGTTTGGAGCTCCTCTGTCAAAACCACTGTGGAAATCAAAGTAGGGGGAGTTGAATTTCCCAGCAATCTCCCAGGCAGTGCCAAGGTCAGAGTGGGGCCCATGTCCACCAAGACTGGGAGAGATCAAAGGCAGCGCCAGCATAAGGTGAGAGAGGTTGGAGTAGCAAGAGTATCAGGACCAAACAGATTTTATCGGTGAGTGGATGGAGGGCAGGGGGACCATCAGCATGGACATCGGCTAAAGTTATTTGAAGGGTGGTGCAATAGAAAGGGAATCAGGAGATCTGAGTTTGAGTTCCAGCTCTGATATGCTGTGGGACCTCTGAGAAGTCACTTCCCCTCTCTGACACTCAGTTTTCTTAGATGTGAAATGGGGATAATGATTCCTTCACTACTTGTGTCACAAGATGGCTGTGAGGATCACATGATTTGGGGTTAGTGGGATAATGATCATTATTGTGATTTTAGAGATGGCAAAGGGCCATCCATACTCCCAACCAGGAGGAGGTGATAAGCCCAGAGCTGATGGTTGCCAGGGAGCCCTCAGGGCTGAGTGTGTGCTGCAGAAAATAAGGATGGGCGAAGGGAGCATGGGGTAAACCTGGGAACACTTCCCACGGAAGGTAGTATTTGAACTAGGACCTGGAATGAGGAGGAACTAGATATGCAGAGAACAGAAGGAAAGTGCCTGGCCCATACACCTGTCTGGCTTCCCCATGACAGCCTTTCAAATACTTGAAGACAGTGAAAAAGCCCCATTTCTCTTCTCCAGTGCAGCCCACTGACATGGGAGTCTAGATATGACACTGTGACCTTCAGTTTCTCCATGGCAAAGTCTAAATAGAAGCTCCTGAGTCCTTCAAACAATCCTACAGGATAAAAATTTACCAAGATCCCCCCCATACAAGAGAGCAGAAAGTGCAGAGATATCAGAGTCCCAGGTATCACATAGGCAGTCTTGAGGCTTAGAGTATAGGCTGAGTTTTGCTTATCTGTACTGTGCTATCTAGAGCTCCTAACTCTGGTTCCACTTGTAGCATTAATTCTCTTTATCATGTTAGTGGTAAGATTCTGGGTTTTGGTTCTAGGTCTTTGCTAAGTTTGGGCTCTAAGTCTTTCCTGGGTTTGGATTTTGGGTCTTTGTTGGCTTTGGATTCTGGGTCTTTGCTGGATTTGTTTCTGTATTTTTGTCGGGTTTAGATTCTGTGTCTGTGATGGACTTCGGTTCTAGGTCTTTGTTGGCTTCTAACAAAATCTTTGCATGAATAGTCTATGCATCTAATAAATCTATGCATGAATTTTAGTTCTTTGTTGGAGTTTTAATTTTAATTCTAGGTCTTTGAAGGTTTTAGGAATTTTGCTGGCCTTGGATTCTGGGATTATTCCAGAATTTTAGGATCTAGGTCTTTGTTTTAGTTTAAGTTCTAAGTCTTTCCTTGCTTATGGGGATCAAGTTTTGCTTTGTTGTTGGGTCTTGGTTGTTTGCTGGGGTTTGGTTCCAGATTGTCACTAGGATTTGGCTCCAGGTTTTTGCTGGGCTTGGATTCTAAATGTTTGCTGAGGTTCGGTTCTAGTTGTTTGTGGGAGATCTCTCCAAGATTCCAAAGTGTTGGTGTTTCCCCATCACCCTGCTTAGTTAGTGTCTAGGTTTCTAACTCTGACCCACACCCCAAACCTCTGTTCACTCAATGTTCCCAGACTCTTTGACAACACCAGCCTGCATCCTGTCATATGCATGCCCCAGAGCATGCTTTTTTACATTCAGGCTATACCAGACCACACTCTGTATTCTTGGGGTCCATGACAACAGGAAAGTATTTTCCCTCTGAGCCCCAAGAAGGCTTCACCTGTGGCTTCAGCCTGCTGGTCACTGCCTTTGCCCTGTCTATGGGGCTTTTCTGCCTCTGGACCCCAGGACATCAATTCCAGAGGTGGGAGGGACTTCTGCAGGCACATGGTTCAACCCATACCTGAGCAGGAAGTCCTTCAGCAGCATTCCCAAAGTGGTCATCACGCCCGAAGTGATGGAGAACTCACTACTTCCCAAGGCAGTTCATTTATTTCACTTGTGCACAGCTCTTCTTATTAGGAAGGTCCTGGGCCTGAAGGCAAGAGGACTTATCTTCCCAAGTTCAGATCTGGCCTCAGATGCTTACTAGCTGTGTGACCCTGAGCAAGTCACATCACCCTGTTTGCCTCAGTTTCCTTATCTGTAAAATGAACTAGAAAAGGAAATGGCAAACCACTCCTGTACCTTTGCCAAGAAAACTCCAAATGACAAAGAGTTGGACGTGACTGAAACAACTGAACAACAACAAATCTTATTAGGAAATTTGCCTTTTTGTCGACTCTAAATCTGCCTCCCTATACCTTTGACTCATTGTTCAAAACTCTGACATCTAGGGCAAAGCTGAAGCCAACCTCCTTCCCCACACCAGCCTTTCAAATGCTCAAAGACAGTGAAAATGCCCCTCTTCTCTTCTCCAGGCTAAATATCTAGTCTGTGGCTGCAGTTCTCATGCAGTATGGCCTGCAGTCCCATAATGACTCTGGCTATCCTTCTCTCTGTCTGCTCAGCTCATCAATGTCCTTAAAATGTGGCAAATCTCTTAACCTCTCTGGGTCTGTTTCCTCATCCTTACAATGGGGGTGGGTAATTGATGGCTTCTGAGGTCCCTTTTAACTCTAAACCTTTGTGCCTGTGGTCCCACCAACTGTGTGTGGTTGTCCTTCCTGGACCAATGATGTCACGAGGGTGACATCTTGACTTTTGAGTGAATTGGATTTAAGAGAGGCCGCGCTGTGCAAAATCATCAGCCTCACTCTCTGACATAACTGTACAGTCTTCTCATTGGGACATTCTTTGGGCTCTTGGATCCATGAGGCCCACCTAGTTCCTCTCAGAAGAAAGCCAGGCTCTTTCCTCCATTGCCTCTAGGCCATGCCTCACCCAGTGTGGTTCTTGGTCCCTGCCTGGGTGTATTACATAAAGAGCTTACTGACAGGCCCTGACCCAGTGAGTGGCCACCACTCTTTCCTTGTCCACACCCCTTGGGCCAGACTAAAACCACTGACCATTTGTCTAGAATACTCCCTATTGTACTGGGTACCTCCTACAAAGTGCTACAGTCATAGGATTTTTAGATCATAGAGTCTCAGAGCTGGGAGGGACCTCAGATGGTATCTAATCCATTCTTCTACCCAGTGTGGAAATTTCCTCTATAGCTTCCCTTCCTCCTCTGATTGAATACCTCTCCCAATGGGGAACTCACTACCTCTATTGGCAGCCCATTCTAATGTAAGGTAACTCTAATTATTAGAAAGTTTTCTCTTACATGGAGCTGAAATCTGACCTTCCATAATCCCCTGCACCCCCCATTGGGCCTGGTTCATAGGATCATTTGTTCTTAGAATGTTAGCGCTAGAATAGACACCCTCCTCTCCTCTCTCTGCTAAAATCACTGGCTTCTTCCAAAGCACAGCTTCTGGGTGCTGTACCAAACACGAGGCTTTTCCTGACCCGGCCCCTCCCCAGGAACTCTTCCTCTTAAAATGACTTTGCCTCTACTTAATTTCTTTGTGTTGTGTTTCTTTCAATAGAATGGAAGCTCATTGGGGGCAGGAACTGTTATATTTTTGTCTTTGGATCCCCAGCTCTGAGTATGATGCCTGGCATATGCTAGGTGCTTAAAACAAATTTGTGGGATTGAATTAAACCCTAACTCCTCATTTTGCAGAGGAAAAAAAAATGAGGACAAGGGAGGGGG
Source organism: Trichosurus vulpecula (assembly GCF_011100635.1). Taxonomy (NCBI): domain Eukaryota; kingdom Metazoa; phylum Chordata; class Mammalia; order Diprotodontia; family Phalangeridae; genus Trichosurus; species Trichosurus vulpecula. Next base: position 71,785,541 of record NC_050574.1, on the reverse strand, counting down.
AAGGGATTTGCCCAAAGTTCTACTGTCTGAGGCAAATCCGAGACTGTCTGATGTCTTTTTCCTGTGGCAACTCATCAGATCGTAGAAGACAGTGACTATGTTCCCCTTGAATCATCTTCAGGCTGAACCATCTTACTCTGGTTGTTAATGCACTGTGGGTGGGGGGAGAGGAAAAGAGACAGGAATGGATGCTTTCTCTCACTGAGATCTCCCACCTTGGGTGAAGGAGTAGAGAAGGAACAACATGCTTCCTGTGGGAAAAAAGGCGTCTGGGAGGGCCTTGTGGTCAGGGAATGTGTTTAGGGGAGGAGGGGGAGATTAAGGGTAGGACTGAGAAGGCCTCAGATGCCAGGTTAAGGAGATTGGACTTTGACTTGTGGGTAATAGGGAGCCATGGGAGGTGTCAGAACAGGGAATGACATTGTCAGAGCTGGGCCTTAGGGCCCATTACTAGGACTTTGTGGTTAGGATGGATGGGAAAGAGTGTGACTGGAAGCAGGGGGACCTGTTAGGAGGTGGATAAAGGAGTCCAAGGGAGAGATAATGAGGGCCTGAACTAGGTTGGGAAGAGGAAGATGTTGGGATTTAGTAACTGGAGGTTGGGGCAGGGCAGGGACAACAGAGAACTCAGAGGCTGGGTTCTGTGGGTAGGTCCAGCCAGGCTCTCCTCTCCTGGGAGCAGTGAAGGGGCATGGTAGGGGGTGGGGTGTGTGTGTGTGTGTGTGTGTGTGTGTATGTTGGGGGGGTACACTGACCCAGTGATGCCCTCATGGCTCCTCCTCTTTCCTTCTCTCAGGAAGGAGCCCCCCAGGGGCCAGACTCTGCAGTGCCCGTCAGTGACGCTGACAAATGCCCCGCCAGGGGGGAAGGGAGAGGGTTGGTCACGTGCTGCATCTCCGTTTGCCATATTTAGAATCGCTGGATCAGGGGAAACGTCTCCTCCTGGCCCCAGCAGCCAGGATTCTTGGAGAGAGAGACGCACACAGACACATACGGTCAGAGAGGAGCAGAAGATAGAGAGACAGAGACAGGAAGAGATGCCCCCAGGGAGAGACGGGGCTTCCCGAGGCCTGGGTTACCCCCCAGCCCAGCTCTGTGTCTAAGCGGAGCCCGCCTTCTGCAGCAGGACCCCCGGTCAGTGGCGTGGCAAGCCGCCGGTCCAGACACAGAGCCAAAGTGGACAGCCAGAGAAGGGGCCGGAGCTGGCACACACTCAGAGGGGACCAGTCTAGGTAGAGGAGGGGTCTGAGAGCCCAATGAGGCAGGAGCTCGGGCTTAGCCACTAATTGGATGTGCAGCTTCACTCAAGCCCCTGCCCCTTTCTAGGTCAGTTTACCCATCTGTAAAATAGGAATGATGGCAATGTTTGCCCACCCTAACTCCTAGGGCTCTCAAAAGGAAAGTGCTTTGTGAATCCGAAAGCACCATAGGGACAGAAGTTGCTATTTTAACTATTATCATCTGACCCAATAAATAGAGTCAAATAAATTAAACCAGCCTGTGGTATGAAGCATCATAGAACAACCCTGGAGTTGGAAGAGATCTCAGAGGCTGTCTACTCCATCTCTCTCATTTTACAGAAGAGGAAACCGAGACCCAGGAAGATTAAATGGTTTGCCCAAGGTCAGTCAGTCAATAAACATTTGTCAAGTGCTGAGCACCGGGCTAAGCACTGGAGATTCAAAAAAAAGGGGGACCCTGCCCTCAAGGGGCCTACAATCTAATGGGGGAAGCAACATGCCAGCAACTACGTACAAACAAGATATAGAGGGATAATGGGGGGTAATCGGTAGAGGGAAGGCACTAGCATTGTGGGGGGTGGGGTGGGAAAGGCTTGTATAAGGCGGGACTTCAAGGAAGCCCGGACAGCCAATACACAGATGAGGTGGGAGGGCATTCCAAGCGTGGGGCACAGCCGGAGAAAACACCCAGAGGCAGAAGATGGAGGGTCTTGTTCAAGGAACAGCCAGGAGGCCAGTGTCACTGGATCACAGAACAAGGGGAGGGGGAGTAAGATATTAGGAGCCTGGACAATTGAGCCTTGAATACCGAATGGAGGATTTTGTATCTGGTCCTGGAAGGGATTGGGTAGATACTGGAATTTATTGACTTAGAGGGTGCTGTGTTCAGATCTGTGCTTCAGGGAGATCACTTTGGGGGCTGAGTGGGGGATGGCCCAGAGTGGGGAGAGACCTGTGGCAGCAAGCCCGCCAGCAGCTTGGGCAATGCTCTGGGTGGGACATAATGAGGGTCTGGCCCCGGGTGGTGGCAGCAGAGAAGGGGGCATATATGAAAGATGTTATGAAGGTAAAATTCAACAGACTTGGCAACAGCTTAGAAGGGGCAGGCTGAGAGGAGATTGGGTCCCACAAAGGAGTGAGCATCTGAGGGAAGATTTGAACCCAGGTCCTCTGATGGATGTAGAATGGAAGGCATGGGTTATGCTAGTCCCTCAGGCTTGAGTTGTTCCCCACCCACCCAGGCCTCCTACGTGAGTTAGACTGCCTGATCTCTGAGGTCATGAAATTCTGTGATTGTTTCAAATTCCCCCTTCTTGACTGGGCAGTAACTTAAGGAGGCAGCTGGGAGGGGAGAGGAAAGGCCTTCTGCCACCCTCCAAAGGATGGATGACACCTTCCTATGGGCACTTGGTCTCAACCTTTTTGCCTTCCTTTGCTGGACCCTTGCTGGACCCCAAGCATATCCAGATGGGGCAGGCCCAGCTCCTCCAGATGACCATCCCCTGCTCCCTCCCACACCCCTGACCTGTTATTCCAGCCAGTTCTTGCTGCTGGCCAGCTGCCCAGGCACAGGGTCATGGTCACCCCCAGCAACCACCAGCTGTAGGGAGCAAGCATCCTACATGCATGGTGCCCCCTGTGGGGTGGCAGGAGGAGTCAGGAGTCAGGCTAAGAACCTGTGGCTGAAGAGACATCAGAGACTATTCATTTTATGGATAAGAAACTGAGGCCCAGAGAGGGGGTTAATGACTGGTCTAAGGGAGCAGGGCCAGAATTAGAACCCTTGAAAATTATCATAGAAAATAGAACATGGAAATTGGAAGGGACCTTGGACCAACATAAAGTCCCTCATCTTACAGATGAGGAAGCTGAGGCCCATAAAAATGAAGTCATTTTAGTTGGGGAAAAATACATTTTTAAAAATATTTTTTAAAAAATGAAGGCATTTAACCAAGATCACATGGTCAGAGTCAGCAGCCTATGAAGGAAGTAGAGGTTGGAACAAGTAGTCATGACTTGTGTCTCTACACAACCAATGCTGACTAAGGAAACTACTGTGTGCTATAGTGGATAGAGAAACGGACCTAGAGTCAGGAGAGACCCGGGTTTAAGTCCTACCTCTCACCCTTCCTAGCTCTGTGCCTACTTCTATTTCCTCATCTGTAAAATGAAGATAATAATTCCTACAATATGTACCTCATATACAAGGGTGTGCTAATAAATGTTTAACAACCAGCCTACATTTATTATTAACATTTTTCTGATTACTCTCTTAAGTCTAGACAATCAACAACAAATTATTCAATTCATAGCATTTTCTGGCCTCCAAGGTACAAATGTTCACACTGAAAATTTAACAACTGGCTCTCTAAAAAATGGGGCTCAAACAAGATAACGTGCATAGAGCATTTTGCAAATTGCTACACAAGGTATCCCGAAAGTCTCAGTACAGTCTAGTGTTGTCCAAGATTTTTGGGACCTCCCCCCAATCTAACCCGAATACCAGGTGCCATCCTCATTATCACTACTTTTATTTATTCATTTCACAATTTCCACAGAGTTAACTGATGGACACATTCTTAGTATCATAGTGTCACGGGCTTAGAACTGGTTGTCGTTGAGTCATTTCAGTCTTTCTGATTCTTTGTGACCCCATTTGGGGTTTTCTTGGCAAAGGTCCTGGAGCGGTTCGCCATTTCCTTCTCCAGCTCATTTTACAGATGAGGAAACTGAGGCAAACAGGGTGAAGTGACTTGCCCAGGGTCACTCAGCTAATAAGTGTCTGAGGCTGGATTTGAACTCAGAAAGATGAGTCCTTGTAATTCCAAGCCCAGTGCTCTATCCACTTCGCTACCAAAACCAACTCCCTTATTTTGCGGATGAGGAAAGTAAGGCCTGATTAGGGGAAGTGTCTTGCCCAAGTTCACACACGCAGAGTCCAGATTTCAGCATACACCCTCTGACTCCAAATCCAGCCCTCTCCTTAGGCTGGTGTCTTGCATTGCCATAATCCTCTGTAATCACAAGGGCCCTCAGAGGCCCTGTCATCTAGACTCTTCCTTTGCCCAATGAGGAAAATGAAATCCTAAGTGTTGGAGGGATTTGCCCAAGCTCACAGAGGGAGTTAACTCAGGCCCTCCAACTTCAGATCCTATGCTGTCTTCTAGAAAAGGAAATGGAATTTCTCCCCTTGCCCTTCCTCCCACTCTGGGGTGAAGCTAAGGGGGCATACACTTACATGTCCGAAGGGGATTGCAGGTCAGGTTGTAGAAGAATGGGGATCTAGCTGGAGTCTGGGGAGTTTAGGGGATGTGGGGAAATACCTCACCTAGATTGGAAAGTGACCAGACCCAGATATATAAGGTGGTGGAAGGGTCAGGGGATGGGGTCAATCTGGGATGGGCATCTGGGGGTCTGGGTGTTCCTCTGTGGGTGAAAGGAGATGGCATGAAGCAAGGAGAAGAACCTGGGGATAAGAGGCAAGAGACCTGGATCTTGGTCCCAACTCTTCCACTGAATCACTGTGTGACCTTGGCTAAACCCCTACCCCTCTCTGGGCCTCAGTTTCCTTCTTTGTTAGATGGATCACATCGAAGATCCCTGCCAACTCTTTTTGTTCCAGTACTTCCAGGAGTGCATCTGGAGGCAGCTTTGCACTTAGGGTTGGCTATCTGGATCCTGGGTGGGGGGGAGCTCCTGTATTCCCACATGTGCCCAGTCTCTTCCCTTCCTGTCCTGGGAATGAGCTGAGCCGAGCTGCAGGACAGCTGGTTAATTATTGAAGGACCAGCTTAGCTGAGCCGGCTCCTGCTCCTGCTCCACTTTTCTCTGTGTCAGCACTGGTGAGGACAGGCTAGGAAGAACTCTGGGTGGGGGGGAGGGGACCCAGCCTCATACATTCACTCATTCATTCATAGCAAGCCTATGTCACTTGTAAGATGACTGGCTGACCACCAGGATCTGTTCCAGACATGTGGGCACAAGGGGAAATACGACCCAGGCACAGACCTTATATCCTACCTGCCCTGTACCCCCGACTTACTAGCCGTGTGACCTTAGGTAACTCACTTCTCACTGGACCTACTGTTCCACCTAGAAATGCCAGTCATTATTATTATTTTAGCTCTGACATTCAGTGTCCTAAGGTCCCTTCTCAATTCTGACACGTTCTGTTCTAAGGTCACTCCAGCAATGCCATTCTCTGTTCTAAGGTCCCTCCCAGCTCCGATAGTCTGTGATCTAAGTTCTGACATCCAATATTCTAAAGTTCCTCCTGGATTCCAAATTCTGCGTTCTAAAGCCCCTCTCATCCTTGACATTCTCCGTTCTAAGGTCCTTTCTAGCTCTGAATTCTATGTTCCAAAGGTGCTCTTAGCTCTGATATCCGTTGTTCTGTGACAGATACCAATTTGATTTAAAGAGAAGCTTCCTGACAATGAAAGATATCTCCAAGTAGGATAAGCTGCCTCTGGAGGAGTGGGCTTCTCTTCTCTTTGGATGCCCACTTTGGAGGGATATCATAGAGCATTCTGGTTCAGGTACAGGTAGAACTAGGCAGCCTGGGGATCTGTGCCAGCTCTGAGTTAATGATTCTGCGTCACTTTCAGGTCTGAATCCTATGAATAGACAAAGTTCTCGGACATCAGAGGAGGGATGATGAGGACAGACTTTCTGGAAGACGTGGTGTTTGAACAAGTTCTTGAAGGCTAGGAAGGCTTTACTCAGATAGCTGTGGAGTAGGAAATACACAAAGTATAGGGTGCATTCAGGACACAAAAGACTATCCCAAAATAACAACCACTTTTGGTGATCCTCAGGGTTAAACTCAACCTTCACATACCCTGGGAAGTCATTCTTGGAGTCTTGCTTCCTTCCAAGGGAGACAACATGGTACAAGGGGCAGCAGGCTGGTTCTAATTCAGAGGACTCGGGTTCAAATCCCACTTCTGATACTACCTGTGTGACCTTAGGCAAGTCACTTCACTGGGCCTCAGTTTCTTCATACAAAATGGAGAGGTTAGCCTCAATGGTCTCTGGTGTGCCTTCCACAACTAGGTCTATGAGCCTATGAACCTTAGATTACATTGGAAGTTTAATTTCTCTTGGAGAACAGCTTTAGGTGATTCAGAGGGGTGGGATTTGACCTCAACCTGCTCTTCTCTATTCTATTCAACAAGCATTTATTAAGCACCTACTGTGTGCTAGGGCATTATGCTTCTCCCACTTTAGATGGTGAGCTCCTTGAGGGCAGGGATTGTTTTTTGCCTTTCTTTGTATCTCCAGGGACTGATGCAGTTCCTGACACATAGTAGGTTCCTAACAAATGCTCATTGACTTGACTGTGCTAGGCATTGGGGATACAAAGACAGAAAGGGACTTCCATTCTACTGGGGAGTGGCGAGGGGCACATCTACACAGATAAGTAAGGCTACAAATACAAGTACAAAGCAGACAGTCTCTGCTTTCCAGGCCTGGCACTCCATCCACTGTGCTACCTAGCTGCCCCAACAATGTGCAGAGCATTGGGGCTACAGATACAAAAGCAGATAGACAGTCCTGTGATGAAGAAAAAGTTCGAGAGATGGAATTTCTGGGTAATTAATTCTTTTTATTAATTATCATTCTTCTCATTAATTGTTAGCCAATCAGAGTTGATTGCCATCTGTCGGGAACACCCATTCTTCCAAGGGCACATACACATTAATAGGCAGCCATGATCTGTGCTTCATTCATGAGAGACAGCCAAATGACCATCCTTTTATTTTACTCACTAGCCATAATTAATAAACTAATTAATTACCCAGAAATTATGTCTCTTAAACTTTTTACACATCACATTAGGGGAGACAACACATAGCAGAGAGTTCATCTTTATGGCAGGTGGAAAGGCCAGCTGATACTAAAGACCTTGTATAGGCAATGACATTTGAAGTGAGGCTGGAAGAGAGCTGGGAGTTCTAAGGGGTAGAAGCCAGGGGGTAGAACATTCCATAGTATGGATGACAGGGGAGATGGAATGTCATGCCCAGTGAAAAAGCAAGTAGCCCAGTTGAGCTGGAACAAAGAACTTTGTGAGGGGGCATAATATGAAATCAGTCCAGTAAGGAAGGGTCCAGATAGTGAAAGACTTTAAATGCCAAAGAAAGGAATTTGTATTTGGTCCTAGAGGCTCTTGAGCAGAAGAGTGTCATGGTCAGATACGTGCTTTAGAAATATCAATTTGTCAGCTGTGTGAAGGATGGGTCAGAGAAGGAGAAAGATCTTTTAGGGGGCTAACGGTCATAGCCTAGTTAAGAGATCATGAGGGTCCAATCTTGGTGGTTGCCATGTGAGTGAATGGGAAAAAGCAAATGTGAGGGATTTTTTTTATAGTGAATAAAAACTATTTACAGTGAATAAAAACTATTTTCTCTCTCTCCCAACTCCCCCCTATTCCCTTTGGGGGGAAAAAGGGAAAAAACAGCTCATAAAAAATTTGATTATGCAAAAATGCATAGTCAAACACAACAAATCCCTGAGTAAGTCAAATCCCAAATGCCTACTTCACTCTCACTTAGAGTGCACCAGCCCTCACCTGTCAGGAATGGGCGGCACATGCCATCATTGATCCTCTGGAATCATGGCCGGCCATTAAAGCATGAGAGATGGGGTCAGTCAGGCTGGACAGCTCACTGGACAGAGGGGCATGGCGGAGGGCGAAGACTGGAGGGTGACTCCCAAGTTGCAAACCTAAAATGCCCCAGACAGAAGTGGGGGCATTAGGAGGAGGGGTATTTCCACCAGGGAATTGGTGAAGGGAGACTGCAGCTCAGGAGAGAGATTGAGCCAACTGCTTAGAGAATCCGCAGAAAAAAATGTAGAGAGGGGATAGTAGATGTCCCAGGGCTCACTCACATATAGGGCACAGGATGAAGCTGCAAAGGAAACGGGGTAGGAGGAGAAGTAGGAGGGAGTGGGGTCAGAGAGTGTACAGGAGGAGGAGGCAATCAGTTAAGTGGGTGCAAGGGACCAAGTGACTGGGAAGTGAGAAAATGGGAGCCTGGAGTACAGATGCCTTTTTTTGGAGATTGATTTTTTTGCAGATTTGGAGCCTGATACGAGAACAGGAAGTTCAGTAAAGGATGATGGCATGAGGGAATGGTCTGGCCAAGTGAAGGATTTTTTCTGGGAAGGGGAAGATCTGGGCATGTTGGTAGGTTGCAGGGAAGGACTTGATGGATGAGGAGGGATTGAAGATAAGAGGGGCGGGGAGTTCTTTGATGCTCTGGGTCTCCCTCCCCAAATTTCCCTAGCAAGGGCTCACTTTTATCTTTGTCCTTTCATCTTTAGAATTTGGAGACCCTTCAGATCATTCTGGAATGTTATTGTATACATTCACTGATATAAGCTATGACTCCATTTGGAATTTTATTTTGAAAGTATCTATACAGATAAAATACACCTACTATTTGATTTTATTGGCCTGTTCCAAAATGGCGGCACTTTTTTTTGTTGGTTGACCATATTAAAAAAAAAATTAAGGTAGGGGTTCATTCTTTTTTTGTCATCATTGTTACTATCTTATTTTAATGTAAGCTTCTCGAGGACAGGCACTACTTTGGTATTGTCTCCCCAGTGTTTAGAACAGGGCCTGGCACATGGTAATAGTTGTCGAGTCATTTTCAGTTGTCTGACTCTTTGTTACCCCATTTGGGTAAAGATACTGGAGTGTTTGCCATTTCCTTCTCTAGGTCATTTTACAGATGAGGAAACTGAGGCAAACAGGGTTAAGTGATTTGCCTAGGGTCACATGGTTAGTATCTAAGGCTGGATTTGAACTCAGGAAGATGAGTCTTCCTGACTCCAGAACCGGCACTCTATCCGCCATGTTACCTAGCTGCCCCCGGCACGTGGTAAGCACTTAATAAATATTTTTCATTCATTCTTTCGATAGTCTTGAGATTTTAAGGCTTGTTTCATGAGGAAATAAATATTTCATAGGAAAAAAGAGAAAAAGAAAGGTGAATGGTTGAAGTGGAATAAGTTTCAGAGAATACAGAAGGGGATGGAATCCAGGCTATGTAGTAGGGCTGGCCTTAGCAAGGGGAAAGGCTGCCTCTTAACTGAAGATGGAAGGAAAGGAGGTGAGGATGGAGACCTTCTCTAGTTGTTTTCCCCACTTTACTATGGCAAGATCTTGAGCCAGACCCCTCTGAGGTCCTGTATGTTTCCCCAGCTGCAGGAAGAAGGGTTAGGTAGAAGGGAGTGAGAGCAGGGAGCCCCCGGCAGACGAGCCACCTGTGCCTGGAGTCAGGGGGCTGGTCGTTACGCCTGGAGCAGTAGGGATAGGGTGCTCAGATGCCTCAGCCATCCAAGGCCTTTTGGTTACCATGGGGTTTATAGGATTTAGTCTTCCAGCTCTAAGGGGCTTTAGAGATGACCACCCAGCCCAGTGGTTCCCAACCTTGCTGAGTGTGAGGGCCCCTTTCTAAGGTCAGAACAATTTTCAGAGGCCCATTCTTTGAGAAAATACAAGATGACCAGAAAGAATCCATGTGGCCCCCAATGCCTGCCCACCATCTACTTTGCTAATCTTATTTCACCAAGTCCTTTTCACTTGCCTTGCATGCCAGTCAAACAGGCTGCTCTCTATGCCTGATGTTCCATTTCCTACCTCCCTGCTGGAAGTCACTTGTCCCTCCCCTGTCCCTCCTAGCTTCCCTTGAAGCACAGCTCAGGAGATCCCTCCTACAGAAGGTCTTTCTTCATCCCTCCTTCTACCTGGGTTGTTAGAGCCCTCTGTCTCTGGAAATTACTCTGCCTAGAGCTAGATGTGTATTACGTGTTTATTCATCACTGGGCCTTTCTTTCCCCCTCCTAGTAGAATGGAAGCTCCTGGAGGGCAGGGCTTATTTTTCTTTTGTCTTTGTTGTCTAGCATGGTGCCTTATACACAAGTGCTTTCTAACTGCTGGATCACATTGGACTGAGTTACAGAAACACAAGGCTGATCAGGCCGTTTGGGGGCAGTCGGGTGCATCCTTCACTTTCCTCTGCTGAAGACCCTCAGGGGCTCCCCATTGCTGACAGGGTCTGGGCTGCCCTCCCTCCTTAGCCTTCCGTGAGCTGCCCCCACTTTCTTAGCCTCATTTGCTGCTCCTCCCCTTCCCAGCCCCTTCTCCCCGCCCTGGCTGGCCCTTCAGCACTCTCTGGACATCCAGTGGACCGACCTTGCTGCTGTTCTTTCAGATTCTTGCTGGTCTTTAGCTGTCTGGTACTGTCAGTGTTGTCCACCATTCAGGAGCACCAGGAGCTTGCCAATGAATGTCTCCTAATCTTGGTGAGTATTTTGGGCCCAATAGTAAGGGGCAGGATCATGGTTCATGGGACACCCAGGAGGGAGGACCAGCTGATGGCATCAGCTAGTGGTGGGAGATGGTTCTATCCCTGGGAATTGGATTCCGTGGAAAATTCCTCACAAGCTGGCCAAGTCTCCAGCCAGGGGTGTGAGTTGTGATAAATGTAGCTGGAGTAGGGTGGCTATCATTGGCACTCACTCTCCATGAGCTTGCCAGGTCCTGTTAGGAGGTGCTCTATCCCTCTCTCTTTCCCTGACTTTACATTGGGACATAAGAGATATGGTGTGGTGGTTGAATTCACACTCGCAAGATGTGAGTTTTAATTTGAGCTTAACTCCTTTAGGCCTCAGTTTTCTCACCTGTAAAATGAGAGAGTTAGGCTAGTTGACCTCTAAGGACCCTTCTGGCCCTAGGTACTATGATCTCCTCCAAAGGGAGCTTGGCTTGCTCTGATTTGCTGATGATCCCAGAGCCCACTGCAGACCCTGACTTGTCTCTCCAGGAAATAGGAAGGGGGAAGTGGTCCTTGGTCCATCATGTCCTCCTCCCCTTAAGACAGTTCTCCACAGTGTGCCCCTGTGCCTAGAGAGAGGTTATGTGTCTATTGGAGGGTGGTGGGGGAGATGCGAGAGGGGATGATAGTGTAAAGAAAAGCTCCATGGATGTGAAGTCAGAGGACCTGGGTTCATATCCTGACTCACCAGCTGTGTAACCTTAGACAAGTCACTTAACCCCTCTGGGCCTCAGGTTCCTCATCTCCATAATAACTATGGCTTAGCATTTCTAGAGCACCTCACAGATATCTCATCTGATCCTCACAACAACGCTGGGAGATAGATGCTATTATAATCCCCTTTTTAGAGCGAGGAAACTGGGCACAAAGGGAGAATCAGTTGACAGAGGAGATTCATGGGAGGTTTGTCTGACAAGGCAGAATTTTGATGTGGGGGCTGGGCCCCTGCAGGGCAGAAGCTATGGAGCAGTGAGGGAGGGGACCGGGAAGGGGCTGAACAAGAATGAAAAGACCAAGAGGTCCAGATGGGGAGCCAAAGAAGGCACATCCAACAGAGCCAGTCGGAGCCAGTCTGAATTCAGTCTCCTGGGGTGGGAGGTGATCAATCCTTTTTAAGCTATAGTTTGAGTCTTTCTCAGATTTCTGGACAAAGAGCACTCAGACTGAGAGGAAGACATAGCTGCGTCTCCAGGGACCACCGCCCCTCCAGGCTGGGGAGACTAGGGAGATGCAGCTAGGATCTTTAAGAAGCCCTTGGTTGGAGAGCCAGCCTGCCCTCAAGGAACTCCCAGACTATGAGGAAAACTGGGGAGCCCTTCTGTCCCCAGGGACCCTGTCACTCCAGGCTGGGGTCAGGGAGTGTAACCAGCAACTTCAGGGAGCCCCTAAGCTGAAGAAGAAATACATCTCTGTCCTCAGGGAGACTCTAGACTGTAAGAAAGATTAGGGGACCCCTTAGCGTGAGGCAAGGAAACATGGACCTGCCCTCAGTGATTCCTTGTCTAGAAGTCAGGGCAGAGACAGAGCCCCTGCCCTCAGGGATCCCCCACTCTGTGAGGGAGACAGAGGCCCAGCTCTTGATGTGAAATGGGCCAATTCACCACTCCTCCTCAGAAAAGGTCAGCCCTGATGGGGCAGCTAGGTGGCTCAGTGAGTAGAGCACCAGCCCTGGAGGACCTGAGTTCAAACCTGGCCTCAAACACTTGACACACACTTACTAGCTGTGTGACCTTGGGCAAGTTACTTAATCCCAATTGCCCTGCCAAAAAAAAGCAAAAAAAAAAAAAAAAAGAAAAGGTCAGCCCTTGGCCCCAAGGTTGGGTAGGGCAGAGATCAGAGGTCAAGAGCTGGGCACGAGAAAGATGCTTGGGGCTCCTCTCCTCAACTAGACCCAGCCCTTTCCTCCCCACAGGAGTTTGTGATGATTGTGGTGTTTGGCATGGAGTACATCATTCGTGTCTGGTCTGCCGGCTGCTGCTGCCGCTACAGGGGCTGGCAGGGGCGCTTCCGATTCGCCCGGAAACCGTTCTGCGTCATCGGTAATGGGTGACTCTAGTCTCTGACCCTTGGCCGAATCTTGACTCTTGATCTTAACCATGATTCTGACCCCTGGCCCTAGTGTTAGACAATCCTTACTTTGGCCCCCAACCCTTTCCCTGATCCTCACCCCGACTAGCAGTAACTGGGAGCATTGGGGTGTCTGGTAGGATTCTGATTCTCCCTGTAAGCCTCCTCTCTCCCTTTCCCTGCAAACTCAGTCCTAATTTGTGATAAATGACCTCTGACCCCAATCATGAGCACAAGGAGCATAGGAGCTGTGTTCAGAGGCTGTGCTGGAGGCCTCAGGCCCTACAAGGGCCTACTCTGTGCCCCCGAATATCCTTGTGACCCCCCACATTCCTCACCTTCTTCCCTTCTCCTCAGACTTCATCGTGTTTGTGGCCTCGCTGGCGGTCATTGCGGCTGGTACCCAGGGGAACATCTTTGCCACATCTGCCCTGCGGAGCATGCGCTTCCTGCAGATTCTGCGCATGGTGCGCATGGACCGCCGTGGAGGGACCTGGAAGCTGCTGGGCTCTGTGGTCTATGCGCACAGCAAGGTGCTTGGTGGGCCCCACCCAAAAGGGCCTTGAGGAAGGGGGTCAAGCCCTACAAGACAAGGAGATAATGGAAAGAGCTTTGGTGGGAAATTGGGGCCTGGTATTCCAGCCTCAGCTCTGACACTTATTGCCTTAAAGCTAACCCTCCCCTCCTTCATTCCCTTCCCTTCCCTTCCCTCATAGATTTAAGTAGCATAGCCTGGATTTGAACCCATGCCCTCTAACTCCATCTGATATTCTTTCCATTAAACCTTGCTATGGAATTCTGGACAAGTCAATTCCCTCTATGGGCCTCAGGTTCCCCATCTATAAAAAGATGGGAATAGGACTAGTTGATTTCTGAGGTTCCTTCCAGTCTATGAATCTAAAACTCATTCCAGAGTCAACAGGCTTGGTTTTGAGGACTTAGTATTTCCTTCTTTACAGTGGGGAAAGTGAACCTTGGTTCTTCCAGTGAGCTCCAAGTAGAGAACAAAAGGGGAAGCCTTGGAGCTCTTTGAAGGAGGAGTACCACCTGACTCCAGGGGTAGTGGTGGCTGTGGAGGAAAGGAATGGGGACCTCCCTGAGTAGGAGGACACCATACCCTCTCCCTGCCTTCTGGAGCAGTCTTCTCTGTAGGCTAACCGTCCTGATTCCTCCTCCCCAGGAGCTGATCACCGCCTGGTACATTGGTTTCCTGGTCCTCATCTTCGCCTCCTTCCTTGTCTACCTGGCGGAGAAGGACGCCAACTCTGACTTCTCCTCCTATGCAGATTCCCTATGGTGGGGCACGGTATGTCCTACTCCCACCCCTGCCCTGGCTCTTCCCACTACCTGCCCCCAAGGGCCTCCATGACTGCACCATAAGCAAATAGACCCCCTATGCCTCCATGCCTCCAAGGGACCATATCTCCCATGTGGCCATTCCCTCCAAGTGACCAGACCCCTCCAAGTAGCCAGATCCATGAGGAGATAGATACCCAACCTGACCCCCAGTGATCCAGACCCCTGAGCACTCCTGGCCTCTCTCCTCACAGATCACACTGACCACCATTGGCTATGGGGACAAGACCCCCCATACATGGCTGGGCCGGGTCCTGGCAGCCGGCTTTGCCTTACTGGGCATTTCCTTCTTCGCCTTGCCTGCTGTGAGTATCCCCGAGCATCATCAGCTCTGAGTAGGGTAGGAAGGTGTGAGAACCCTGGGATATCTCCATCACGAGAACAGGGCCAACCTCAAGCTGTCTTGAACAGGGCAGAACCGCGGGTTGTCATTGCATGGAGACTAGCCACAAATACCCTTCCTCTGATTCCTGGGACAACCTAAGAGAGCTCCCTTCCTCTGGATTGAAAACAGCTGGAGCCTTGGTTCCTGAAGACCCTTCAGGGCTCTTAGGAAGGTGTGACCTAGCTTGGGGTCACCTGGCCCACCTTGACCCTGACATGGTGTCCTCACTCCTCAGGGCATTCTGGGTTCTGGCTTTGCTCTAAAGGTTCAGGAACAGCATCGCCAGAAGCACTTTGAGAAGCGCAGGATGCCAGCAGCCAACCTCATCCAGGTAAGTCCATTCAATTCAAACCAGCAAGCATTAATTAAGCACCTGGTATACAGCAGACACTTTACTAGGTGTTGGGGATATAGAGGAAAGAAAGAAGGAATGAAAGAGGGAGGGAGAGGAGGAAAGAAAGGGAGGAAAAAAGAAGAAAGGAAGAAGAGAGAAAAATAGACGAAAGAAAGAAAAAGGAAGGAAGAAATAGAAAGGAAGGCGAAGGAAGGATGAAATAAAGAAATAAGGAAAAAGAAATAGGAAAGAAAGGGAAGAAAGGAGGAAAAAGAGAGAGAAAGGAAGGAAGGAGGGAAAGAGGAAAGGAGGAAAGAAAAGAAGGGAGGAAGGAGGGAGGGAAGGAAGGGAAGGAAGGAGGAAAGGAAAGGAAGAAGAAAAAAAGGAAGAAAGGAGGGAAGAAAAAAAAAGTCCTTGCTTTCAAAAAATTTGTGTTTCCTGAAGGAAGCAGCATGCACACAAACCGGGAAATACAAAATAAACAAAAATAAACATAATTTAGGGAGGGGAGCATTGACAACTGGAAGACTTCGGAATGGCCTCCTCTAGGAGGGGGCATTTGGAGGGAGCCCTGAAGGGAGCCAGGGTTTGTGAAAAGGGAAGGGGAGGAGGGAGAGCATTTCAAGGATGGGTCAGGCTTGGGGTACGGCCCATACAAGGGCACAGAGGTAGTAAATGAGTTGGTGCAGTTGATAGAGTTCTAGACCTGGAGTCAGGAGTCAGGAATTCAAGACCTGAAATCAAATTCAGTCTCAGACACCTACTAGCTGTGTGACTTTATGCAAGTTACTTGACCTCTCTGGACCTCTGTTTTTTCATGTGTAAAACGAAGGGATTAGACTTGATGGCCTCAAAGGCTCCTTTCAGCTGTAAATCTATAATCCTATGAAATGGAATGTCATGTTCAGGGAACGGTAATTAGGTCAATTTGACTGGAACATAGAGTATATAAGTTTAATTAGTCTGGAAAGATGGATGAAAGGCAGATTATGAAGTGCTTTAAATGCCAAACAAAGAAGTTTTATATTTTATCCTAGAGGCAATAGGGAGCCATGGAAGCTTCTTGAGCAAGGGAGCAACATGGTCAAACATGAGTTTAAGGAATGCTAATTTGAATGAATTGGAGTGGGGAGAGGCTCGAGTCAGGGAGACCAATTAGGAGGCTATTGCGATAATCCAGATGAAAGATGAGGTCCTGAACTAAGGTGGTGGTCATGAGGGTGGAGAGGAGAAATGGGAAATGTAGGAAGTGGTGAAGAAGCTGACGTTACAAGTCTTGGCAGCTAGTCGAGTGGGGCGGTGGTCAGGTGCAGAGGTGGCTCCTAGGCTGTGAACCTAACAGGAAAAATGATGGTGCCCTAGACAGATATCAGGGAGTTTGGCAGGAAAGCTAATGAGTCCTGCTTTTGATATGGTGAGTTTGAGGTGCCTGAGGGGGAGATATCCAGTGGTGTTGGGAGATGCGGCTGAATATGTAAATTTGGAACTCATCAGCATGGAGAGGCTAGCAGTATTCATGGGAGTGGATGAGGTCACTGAGAGAAGGAATGTGGAGAAGGAAGAGAAAAGGGCCCAGAGCAGAGCCCTGGTAAATAAACATCCACATGGAGGGAGTGGGAGATGCAGAGGAGGCTGAGAAGGAGAGGTCAGATAGGTAGGAGGAGAACCAGGAGGCCGCAGTGTCACAAAAACCCAATGTGGAGAGCGTTTGTGAGGAGGGGGGTGGTCACCAGGATTTAATGCTGCAGTCAGAGGACTTAAGAATGTAGGTAGGGGGTAGGGAGCAGTGCTGGCTTTCTGGTCCAGTTGGTACCTCCCTATCCAGTGCCCATCTGCTGCCCACCCCAGGTGGCCTGTTTGAGAAGTTCCAGGCCTAAGGGCACAAACTGAGGATAAGGAGAGAGGAATTACATTAAACATTATTTTATTGCTATCTTTTGTTTTTACATCATCTTCATTTCTAAATATATCCCTCCTCCCTCCCCTCCCAATCAAGCCATCCCTTGTAATAATGAATAAAAAAAGAAAGAAAGGGGAAAAAGAACAGGAGCTGCATTTCAGTCCAAGGGCCTCTTGGAGGCCAAGAGCTGTGTGAAGAGAGGAAAACTGGAACACACATGTCAGCCAGCCCCCTGCCTCTGGCCTGGGACCCCTGGCGCAACAACCACTGGGGAGGGGTGTTGTGTATGTGGTGGAGTAGGGAGATAACCCAGATTTGGAGTTAGAGATCTTGGGTTTGAATGCTATCTCACTTGCCATCTCATGTGTCCTTGGCCAAGTTCCTTTCCCTCTCGTGGCCTCAGTTTCCCCATCTGTATAATGAGAAGGTTGGGCTAGATGATCTCTGAGGTCCCCTTTGGCTCTCAGTTCCATGGAGTTGGATGCTGGGCTGCCTTAAGCTCAGCCCTGTGGCCGTCTCTTTCTCCTCCCTGAACCCCCCTGCTCTGCCAGCTTGGGCTCTCTGCCCAGAAGGAGCCACTGGGGTGACTACCTCCTCCACCTGATCCCCTGTTATGGCCATCCTTCACCCCAGAGCACACATCCTGGACATCCTTGGCAAGGCCTTCGGCTGACCACCCCCCCTCTACTTAGCACTTCCTTATCTCCCTTCCTCAGAGTCCCCTCCCCTCCTCCCACACACAATGGCCTCCTCATCCCTGTCCCCATCCCTGTGGGGACATTGATTTAGGCTGCTGGTATGAGCTCTGGCTGAGACAGCTGGCATTGTGGTTCCCTTGTAATTAATGAGTGGCTTCCAAGGCCTCTGCCCGCCATAGAAATATACCCATCCTGGGAGGCAGGCCCAGGCGAGGTGGGTGAGCTCTCAAGGATGTGAGAGGCAAGGCAGCTGTGAGGGGAGGTTTTTGGGTGGGTGCGTCTATTCCCCAGCCCCCCATCAACCCCCATGGCCATCCTTTGGGGTGGTCCCTCCTTTCTCATTCCTCCCTTCCCCCACTTTGGCCTCCTACACCATTTTCACATAGATCCTTCCTTTAGTCTAAGCTCCAGCATGGTATAAGTAGAAATAATAAGAGTGTGTGTGTGTGTGTGTGTGTGTGTGTGTGTGTGTGTGTTTCACAAAGCATGTTACATACAAGAGTGCTCAGTTGGGAATCTGGTTCAGAATCCTGGCTTTGCTACTTACTCCCCATATGGACTTAAGCAAGCGACTTACCCTGTTGGGGCCTCACTGTCCTCTGTGAAACAAAGGTGTTGGATTAGACAGCTTTGACATCTTATGTTCCTTCTCTTCTGCCCTTCCTAACCTCCCCTTCCCCAATTCCTTCAGCCTCCCCAACCTCATACCCTTCTGGATTCAGACCCAAGGAAGGGATGCTAACTCCTTCTATCTTTTCTCATCCAGTTCAGGGCCTCCTCTCAATTTGGGACTTTTGGTCTAGCGCCCTCTGGTGGCAATGCCTGACCACTGCAAGAAGCATACGATGGTTTGGCTAGACTCAGATTGGATTTAGAGCAAGAATTTAGAGATTAGAAGACAGTAGATTTAGAGTTGAAAGAGATTTTAGAGGTCATATAGTCCATCCTTCCCCCATTTTGCAGATTAAGAAACAAGGCCGATAGAGGTTAGATTAATTCCCCAAAGTCGCCCAAGAAGTAAGTGGCAGAGTCAAGTTTTGAACTAAGGTCCAGATCTAGCATTCTTCCACTATACCATCTCACCTCCTTTATTCAAGCCCCACCATTTTACAAAGGAGGAAACTGAGGCCCAGAGAAAGGAAGTCATTGTCCCAAGGTTCCTTTGCCTAGGTGCTGGAAGTGGGACTTGACCCCAGGTCTCCTGACTTCAGGTCCGATGCTTCAATTCGAATCAAGGGACTGAAGTGAGCAAGGTGGGTAGGGAGGAGGTGTGATGAATGCCTTGTTCCCATCAGGCTGCCTGGCGTCTCTACTCCACTGACACGAGCCGAGCCTACCTGACAGCCACCTGGTACTACTATGACAGTATCCTACCATCTTTCAGGTAGGTGCCTCTGGGGCACACCTTGGCGGGAAGGGGAGGTGTTGGGTTAGTGGGAGATGGGCATCTACCAGGTTCTGGGCACCAGCTGCCTAAAAGATGCTTGGGTCTTAGTCTAGGATTATGAGGTGTGGGGTGGTGGGGCAGGGACCAGGGATCTCAGAATGGGGTGGGGGGAGGGGCAGTCAGGGACCAGACCTACTAGGGAGTGGAGGAAAATACACAGTGGCCAGTGGGTTGTGGGGTCAGGCTACCAAGTGGTGGATTGTGAGATGTGAGCCTCGATTTCCCCATCTATAAGATGAGGATAATTGATAGTTTTTATACTCTCTTCACAGTGTTGTTGCAAGGATAGTCAGGTTTTGTAAACCTTAAAATGCCTTAGAAGAGAAATTTATTATTGTTGATAAAATTATTAATATTAGTGTTATTCAGCAGGAATCTATAATCCCCTGCTCCCGAGTGTCTCCTTGACCATACCTGGCTGCTTTCTGAGTCAGGGACCCCCCCGGGGGAATGAGAGAACACTGGCACTGGGCCGGGTAGATCCAGAGCCCCCCTCTGCCTGAGTGTTGCCCACATCGGCAGCTCTGGGATGCCTAGCAATTCTGGATCTGTCGCTTAAGCAAATCAGCTCTCATCTGTCATGGCAAGTGAAAGGGGCAGTGCCAGAGGCTCTCTCTAGCCTAGTCATGGGGGGGGGGAGGAGAGGCCAAGGGGCATGTGCCAGTCTAAGCTGGTTCCAGGGGACTCGAGAACAGGAAACCTGCATGTTAATAGAAGTCCGTGTCAGTTTGGTACCCTGGGCGAGAGAGACTCAGAGATTGTCTGGGCTGCTACCGGCGACCAGCCCACATCTACATTTGGTGGGCAGCATTGGGGGGAGGGGATGCCTCCAGCTGCTGAGGGGTTAACCTGTGTCCACTATGGTGGACAGTTTGGAGGGGGTGGTTATTAATAGCACAGCCAAGGTGGCAGGAAGTGCCCCGGGGTGGGGGGGAGCTGCCCATCCCAGGGGCCCCAGGATGGAGCCTGTGCCCCCGGGGCATCACTCAGTCCCATGGGTACAGAGCTATTAGGGGGAGGATGCTGAGCTCAGCGATCCCCCCCCCTTCCCTCACCCCCATCCTGCTCACCGCTTTTCCGCCTACTTAGCTCCTCAGCTCCTTGGTGGATGACCAGCTGCTGAGTCCCCGCCTCCTCCACACCTGGTTTCCCCCTCCCTTCCTGCTTCCCTGAAGCCTCCCTAGTGGGGCCGCTCTGAAAGGAAGCAAGAGAAAAGATAAGAGGAGAGAAGAAAGGCTGGAGGGGGCGTTCTCTCTGTCTGCTGCCATGTTCCTCCCCTCTCTCCTGAGAGGCTACCCCTTTATCCCCTGCCTGCCCCTAAGTGGGACAGGTTTTTTGGGGCCAGTGAGGGACACTTCCCCAGGCTAGGGGCTCACTGGGGGCTAGTGAGGGGGAGGCTTTAATGGGAAATTCAGCATTTGGGGGGGCCTGGGGTCAGTGGTCACTATTGGGTGGGATGGTAAGAAAAAGCTATGACCTTAGCTTGTGTGACCTTGGGTGAACCACTTCACTCGACCGCAGAGCTCCTGCTAGGATGATCTCTTAGCCTGGCCAGGGTGGGAGTGGGATGGGGGGAAGAGGGGGCGTGGCCCAGCAAGGACAGAACCACCCCTTAGCTCCTACCTGAACAGAGGACCCCTGGACACCTCAGTATCTGAGGAGTTAACCCGTTAGCTCCTGGAGTGATGATAAACCTTTAGTTTCTAGGGGACAACTCCCTAGTTCTGGAGGGATCACCCCTTAATTCCTGGAGGGATTAGCTCTTAGCCCATGCAGTGATCACCCCTTAGTTCCTTTAGAATTGCCCTTAGCTTCTGGAAAGATTTAACCTTAATCAACCAGTCCAATCATTCAGTCTGTTAGCCAGCATTTATTAAGAGCTCACTACGTGTCAGGCATTATGCTGGGGATACAAATATAAAAGTGAGGAATTCCCAAACAAACCAGACCAAGAGGACTTACAAAGGAGGTGGGGGCCAGAGCTGGAGAGCTCCCTTATTCTAGTCTCTTGTGGGGCCCAGGATCCTGGAGCTTGTCAGGATGGTGGGCAGATGGGCCTCCCAGAGACTGTGCTGGTAGCCAGGGCCACAAGTGAGTCAACCCAACTCTAGAGAGTGGGGAGGAGGGAGAAATGGCCCTTTTGCTCCAGGCTCCTGGAAGAGAGAAAAGGCCAGAATCTGCCTCTGCCTCCTCCCACTCCAGTAACTTCTCCCGTTTTGTATCTGCCTCCCCCTTGCCCCACAGAGAACTGGTAATATTATTTGAGCACGTGCGGCGGGCCCGTAATGGGGGCCTGTGGCCCGTGGAGGTGCGGAGGCCACCCGCGCCCACTGGAGCACCTTCCCGCTATCAGACCTTCGCCACCTGCCACCGGCCGGGCAGTGCTTCCTATTGCCCTGGGGAAAGGTAGGGGCCCCTTGACAGGGCCGGCTCCTCCTCTTCTCCTCTCCTCCTTGTCCTCTCTCACTCTCCTTCTCTTCCTCTGGCTTGCTCTCCTTGCTGGGCATAGGTTCTCTCTGGCCATGCTCCCAGCAGCGCCTCTTCTCCAGCAGGCATGTGCCAGCCTCCCCGTCAGGTAAGGTGGATGGGCATCAGAGGGGGTGGCACAGGACCCAGGTCCCTGGCACCTCCTGGGGTGTGCCTGGTGATGAAGGAGTAGGATCCAGCCTCGGTGAAGGGAGAGCTGGGTGCCCAGGATCAGGGTGGGAGGCGGGTGGTGACTGGGGTTCCGGCTTGGCCAGGGGCAGGGTGCCTTGACAAAAGTGATAGAATTGGAGTCAGAGGACTCACAGGGTCTCAGAGCTGGGAGAGGTCCCCCTAGTCCAGCCCCAACCTGAGCCTCTGTTTGAATATCAGGTAGGAGCTCCCCCTAGTCTATCCTCTAGCAGCTGGTCTTGCAGACATAATGATAATAATTTACACTTATCTAGTGTTATGAGGTTTGCAAAGCACTAGGTACCTGCAAGAGGGCCAGTCTTGGTTGGAGTCGGGTGAGGGAAGGTCTGGCTCTGAATCCTGGTCAGCTGGGTAATAACTGGGTCTTGGGCAAACCACTTCAAGTCTACACATCTCATTTTCCTCCTTCGTGAAACAAGGAGTTTCCTCCAGTGACGGAGAGCCCTCAAGTGCCCAGCCCTCCTTCTCGGTAATGGCCACTTTAGGCAAATGATTTCCCCCTCTCTGGGCCTGCTTCCTCTCTCTATGGGCATCTGTATGGGTTAGGGGCTATCTAAGAGCCCTTCCAGTCTGTGTTTCTGTGGCAGGACGTTGTACCAGGTGGGAGTGCTTAATGACCAAGAAGGGCTCACCCACTTGGGGCCTGTCCTGGAGAAAACCCCTGACATTGTCTCCTCGTCCCCCATGACTCTTCCACCACCTGCCTCACCACTCACGCCATTGTCATCTCTCTCTCTCTCTCTCTCTCTCTCTCTCTCTCTCTCTCTCTCTCTCTCTTTCTCTCTCTCCCCACCTCTGACCCCTTCTCTCGCTCCCTCCCTGAATCCCCCCTCCCATTCCTCCTGGGAAGTTGGAGAGAGGAGGAGGCCGCTGGCCACAGGTGCTTACGGCTCAGGTAATCTTCATTTGACAGATGAGGGATGGCGCTGCTCATGATGCCCGCCAAGCCCTCATCCTCTAGGGTGTGTGGGGGGAGGAAGGGGGACGTGCTCTGCTATACCTGTGGTGCTGTTGATGGAATAGATATTGAAGAATGAACTCTGACCTACTGACCTGGAGAACTGGGTTCGAGTTTTGAAAAGTGGTACTGGAGGGGGCAAAGTGGATAGAGAACTGGCCCTGAAGTCAGGAGGACCTGAGTTCAAATTCAGCCTCGGACATGAACTAGCTCTATGACCCTGGGCAAGTCATTTAACCCTGATTGCCTCAGCAACAAAAAAAAAAAAAAAAAGAAAGAAAGAAAGAAAAAAAAAAGAAAAATGGTACAGGAGAAAGGGCACTGAATGCTAGAGCCAGAGGACCTGGGTGCAAATCCTGCCTCTGATGGTTTTTTTAAAATCTTGTTACCACTTAACTTCCATGGGTCTGACTTTCATTTTCTGTAAAATGGCAGGGGGTGGACTATATGGCTTCTGGGTTCCCTTCTAGCTCTAGATCCAGGACCCTGATGTCCCTTCTCTTCTCTGAATTCCAATTTGCCCTTCTGCAAAGTGAAGGGCAGACGGTGGAGTAGAGAGAGCCGTGGCCTGGGAGTCAGGAGCCCTGGCTTTGCTCAGTCCTCACCTCAGACCACTAGATCTCCCCCTCTCTGAGCCTCAGACTTCTGTAAAATGAGAGAATTGAGCTAATTATTCACTAAGTTCCTTTCAAGCTTTAGGTCATGTGCTCTCTGATAAGCTTTCAAAGCTTAGGTTCTCTAATCTTTGATGGAGGCATTTGAAGGCTTGGGACAGCACCCCTCTTCCTCACTCCCACTAGCCCCTCCCCATAGAGCACCTGTGACCTTGACCCCCTCAGCTGTGTCCTTGAGGGGTGAGTATGAGGCTGTATGGATGCGGGGTGAGCCTTTGCCTCCCAGAACTGAGATCTGGGGCCAAGAAATCCCCTTTTTCTGTGTTTGTGTTCAGGACTTACTGCAGTCCCATGGAGGGTTTGGTTTGGAAGCTGTCCCCCTTCCTTTCCCCCTCTGCCCTCAGCCCCAGGTGCAGGATTTTCCCATCTGAGCCAGAGGTCTCTGTCGGGGCTGGAGTAGGAGTGGCCCCTCCTTCCTCCCTCGTCCCCCCACTATATCTTTGGGGCCCTGAGCCAAAGGGATGTTTGTCTTCCCTTCAACATTTTTTTTTTTTGCATCTTCAAAGAGGCAAAACTTCTGCTACAGATACATAGGGAACGAATGTTAGCCGGGAGGAGGGCACGTGTAGGGGAGGGGAACCTTGCCTCTGTGCTTCCCCATCACAGACTCCATGAAACCAAACATCATCTCATACATTACCTTCACCCCCTCCTCCATTTCTCTTTCGTCTCTGTCTTACTGTTTCTTCTTAACACTCATCCTCACTTCCTGAACCCCCTTGCAAATGTCCATCAGGATCCGCCTCCCAGAGGCCCGGAGCTTCCTGGTTTTAAACCTGATAGGGGACAAAGGGACACTGGTGTGAGGCAGGAAGGAGAGGAGTCATGGGGGGTACTCTGGATAGTCTTTTTCCATCAGCTGCTGTGTGTCCTTGAGGAAATTGCTTACCCTCCCTGGGCCTTTCCCTCCCGAGGGGTTGGCAGAATGCTGCAGGGTTGGGTATGCTGGGGGTTGGAGGCAGGACTAGGTAGGGAGGGAGTACCTCTGCTGTCCCTTCCCTGGGTAGGCACCAGTGGGGCAGAGAATGGGGGGAAAGAAGGAGGGAATGGTGGGGCTCACCCCTTTTGAATGAATAAAATGGATTGTTCCAGGCTTGGTTTTCTGCTTCTATGTAGGACACCGGGAGCTCAGCTAGTCCCCTGGGAATCACCAGGAGTAGTTAACCCTTCTCTCTTCTTACCTAAGAAGCTCCCTTCTATGGCGGCAAGGATGACTCAGGGGAACCCAGGATGGGGAAATGGGTGGTACCTAAAATGAAACTACGAGGAACCCTGGATGGGGAGTGGGGATTAGGGATTTGGAGGAACCAGGAGCGGAGGATTCAGGCAGGCTTATGATGTGGTTATTGGAACAGACTATGTGAGGAATCTGGGATTTGGGTACATGAGAGCCCCCAGATATGGAAGGGCTGGGACCTGAGCTGAGGATTATGGATCTGAAGGGTATCCCCTCCCACCTCTTGGCCACTCTTCAGTTTCTGCTCAGTCTGGAGGAAAGAACTGGGCCATGGGAACAAGAGCTGCAGTGGGGAAAACCCATGTCCATCTCTGGGGAAGTTTCTGCCCATCTGTCCCCATAGCTGCTATGTGGGCGTATTGGGCCTGACATATACCTGGCAGAATTCCACTTCCCCTCCCTTGGCCCCAGCCCCTCAACCTTACCCCTGGAAGAAAGGCTCCTCAAGCCTGGGCCCTCTTGGGGAACTATCAGGGCCTGCCTCACTTCCCTGCCCCAGGGTCAAACAGGTCTGGCTCAGGCTGAGTTGTGCATAGCCAGACACCTTTGAAGGGCTGCAGGGCTGGAAACTGGTTAGGAGAAGCAGAATAGGAAATAGGCGATATTGTTAGGGTCAAAGGGAGAGTTGAGAAATTATTCCAGGACCTCCTAGCAGAGGATACCACAGGCACCTCTCCCCCAATTCCTATCTCCACAGCTATGTCTTTCCCACAGCTTAAGAATGGCCACACCAGAGCCAGGCCTCTGCCTGGGGACCCAGGGACCAGATAGGTAGCACTGGCCAGCTGGAGTGCCATGAAGCAAGGCCTGGAGGCACCTGGAGTCCTCTTGGCCATCCCAAGGGATCTTGGCTTCCCAACCTGGATTCCAAAGTCACTTAGAAACAACCCCCTACTGGCAGAAAGGGTAATTAAGCCCCGGTGCCCATCCCAAGCTGGAAGCACTGAGAGGGGGCCCTTGGATGTGGCTCCCATAAGATCCTATGCCCATCTGTGTGTCTGTGTCTCTGTGTGTGTCTGTCCACCCTTCTGGAGTTGAGAAGGAGGCATGGCGCTGTAATGGGGCTAGGTGAGAACAGTCCGGGGCAGCCTAGCGCCCGTGGGCATTGGAAAGCACTTAGCATAGTGCCTGGCACATAGTAGGTGCTTTATAAATGGTAACTATTATTATTTGGTGATCACCGGTCTGAGAGTTCAGTGAAAAGGACCCATCCATCTACCTCCCCCTACCATCAGAACAGAAGGTGACATTTGGGCCTGGCTCTGAGCTCCTGACATTTAATTTATCAATACATCAACAAACTTTCATGTGCCGGGCTCTAGGCTAGACAATGGGGGCAGGGGTATAAGAGCGTCTGTCTGCAGGTGCCAACCTTCCACATGCCACTGTGGGCATGGAAGTAAGGGCCCTTCCAAAGGAGAGTTTCTGGCTTCTTCAGGATGGATCAGGGAAGCAGAGGTCCCAGGGCTTGGTCCAGGGGAGGAGAGCCCAGATCAGCTTCCTGGCCCTTTGCTCCTCTAAGGGCTGATCAGATCCTGCCTGGTGGCTGGGCATAGGCTGCACATGTGGATCTTCCCTTGCACCTGGCAGCCTGTGGGTCCATCCCTTCTTTGGCCAGAGTGGCAGACACTTAGGCCCCCGGACATTAAGGCTCCTCCTTCAGGGATCACCAACTCCAGGCTGGGGCCGTGCCCACACATGACCTTTGCTTGCCCACCCCCACTAACCTCTCTCTACTCCTGTCTCATTCTCAACTTTCCAGCCAAATGTTTAGTAATAAACGGAGTTTCTTTCGGATCCACGCCAGCTGGAGACCGAGGTACCGGCGCCTGGCCTGCCTCCTGTCCCCGGCCTCCTGCCCAGATGGGAGCATGGGAGCCGGGGAGCCTATGAACAGGGCATGGGGTGCATGCCGCCTGCCCCTCTTTCCCTGGCCCGGCATGCCTGGTGGCACCATGGGGAACAGCCTGTATTGTGGCTCCTGGAGCAGGGGCAGGGGCCGGTGGGCACGTTTCCACTCTGCATCGTGATGGCACATCTGTAGCTGGATATTCCATGGCTTCAGAAACAGGAGTGCACAGGGACCCCCCCCCCAAAGCCTCCTGCTAGCCCTATAGGATTTCTCCCAGGCATAATGACCTACTGGAAAGAACATGACAGTAAGATCCAAAGGACCTGGGTTCTAGTACTGGCACTACCACTGACTTCAATGTGTGACTCTGAACAAATTAACATCTCTGAGACTCATTTTCTTCTTCTGTCAAAGAGGTTGTGGTAGCTGGTCTCCAAGGCCTCTTCCAGTTCTAAAGCCTATGATCTTATGATATTCATAATGGGAAAGAGCCCTGAATGGGAAGCCCAGAGGTGTGGGTTCAAGGCCAGTTCTGCCCCTGACCTACTGAGCAAGGTCCTTCCACTCTCTTGGACCCATTGTTCTGCTCTGCAAATTGAGGTTTGAAGGGGCTGATCTCTAAGGGTCCTTCTAGTTCTGATGTTCTTGGAGACTAGGATTCCTAGATTTGTTCCCACTGTAAATGGGGCTGAATCAGTGATTGGGGAGGGAGTGCTCAGCAGAGCCCAGAGCTGGGCCTCAGCTTCACTTAGAAACTAAAAGACCTCAGTCTGGAATCACCTGGACCCACATGAAGGAGAGGGAATCCTATCCCTTTTTTTGCCTTCCTCGATTCTAATGGACCAAGGCTTCATCTTGGACCAGTCTAGAGACGCTAATACCTGACCTCCCAACACTGTGGTGCACCAGGAAGGCTGCAGCAAACTTTCTACGTACCAAGAGAATTACTTCCCTTGAGCAAACACTCCTTTCTGCTGCTGCTCCTCTCCCAATCCTTCCCCCTTCCCTCCCCCTCCCTTTCCCCACCATTTTCCCTTTGCAGACAGACCTTGCTCTAAGCAAATCATAATCCTGGTGAAACAAACCTAGGTGGACAAGGACCATCCCCTAGCTGAAGGAAGTGCATCTGTCCCATAATGCTTTTTGGAGAATGGGGCTAAGGTCTAAGAGGGAGAGTCTGGTAGGTAGAGCCAGAAATGACCTTTGAAATCACTCCAAATAGGGAAATGAAGGCCTTCCAACAAGGGCACATGTAAAATAATTTAGGGGTTAGCCCCAAGTTAGTCAGGTGGGCTGTCCATTTTCTCTTACAGTATTTCTCTTTCCCCCCATTTTTACAACCTGTATGTTTTCTGAAAAGTGAGAGACACCCATACTAAATGCTTGGAGGGTGGAATCCTCCTGCGTTAGGCCTCTGTCCCGTGCCCTGTACCTCTCCAAGGGTGATGGCTAGGCTGGCACCTCAGAATCAAGCAGAAACAGCAGCCCAAGAATGAAGCATGGCATCTAAGGTTCTAGATTCTGAAGTTTTGAGGTCCCTATATTCTCTTAATCTCAGCATGATTCACAAAGTTCTAAGCTCTTGGACTTTGTTTTAGTGGGTTTTAGGTTCTCCCTATGGCAACATTACCTATAGGGTTCCAGGCTTTGGGACTTTGACATCCTGGCTCTCCTAATATCAGCATGGCCCATTATGGGTTTCTAGGTTTTGAGATTTTGAGAACCTGGGTTCTAGATTCTCCTAATCTCTGCTTAGAACTCCACCTCCCAGCTCTGGGAGAAGCTAAGCTCCAACATCCCCTGTGCCCTTCAGCCCAAGTGAGGAGATGAGTCTCCTCTGTCCCTAGAGCATGGGTGGTCGGGCAGGAGGGGAGGGGGCTGCTTGTCAGCATGTGGCAGACCTTATAAGACTAGCAGAACTAATAGAAGTTTGAGGCATGCACCAGCTCCCAAACTTTCCCCCCAGGCTCAGGGGATGTTCTGGAGTAATTTGGGGGACCTGGCTGAGCATGCTGGTTGGGATGAGTTAGATGCCCCCATGTGTCTCCTTCCCTCTGCCTGTTCCCTGGAGTCCCTTTTAAAAGGTCCACAAGTCCAGGGACCCCTACCTGCTCCTGGCTCCAGGGATGTCCCTGCTCATCCCGGCTGCCTTTTCGAAGGTGCCCCTGGTTTCAGTCTTTGCCTCTCATACCCCATCTAGCCCTCTGTACCATGGCTCCAGGCATGGGATTTAGAAGATGGGGGAACCTCTTTCTTCTCCCGACCCCTGCCCCTGAAACCAGTGCCTTTCCCTGCCCTCCCACATGCCCAGGAATGGCCCAGAGGGGAGCCTAATTAGCCCCACCCCTCAGGTCTACTTCCCAGAGTCCCTGCTGTTTGACCCTAATCCTCCAACTGACCTTGACCTTGGCGTGACATCAGGCCAGCTTTCACAGTACACTTGGTGCAGGGCGCCCTGGAAGTATGCGTGTGTGGAGGGGGTGCCTTGGGGCTGTGTTCGGAAGGGCACGGGATGAGGTGTCTGGTGCGGGGCTCTGCCACTTCCTACCAGCCTCAGTTTCCTCATCTGTAAAATAAGACACCGGATTAGAAGATGACTTCAAGCGTCCCTTCCAACTCTAAATGTTATAGCCCGTCTTCTTCCCTCCTAAGCCATGGGGCAGCTTTCTGGGAGAAGGAGGAACAAGCTCGTTGTGGGAGCTGGGACGTGCTTGTGTAGACCAGACCTACAAAAACAGCCAGGTGGTGGCAGCCAGGCATCCGGTTTTTTGGACACTGAGTTTTTTATTCCAACAAGTCACAGAGCAGCCAATGCCTAGAAAATAGGTTTTGTGCAGTGGGGTTACTTCAAGTGTTCCAGACAAGATAGTTGTTGTTCTCTTGGTCCTTTGGGGGGAACACAGAAAACCCAGCAGAGGGAACCCCAGTATTTTTGCTCCCTCTTCCTGACACCAAAGCACCTTAGGGGATTCAGGGGGTGTGGTCCATATCTCTGGAGCCAGGAGAATGCAAAGGCACTCACCCTCCCTCATGCGCTAGGTGCCCTGGAAGTAGATTCTGCCTGACTCAAGACAGATACCTTCTTTGGAAAGCTCCAAACCCCACACTATTCAGGGGTCCTCAGAGAAAATGCTGCTCCCAATTTGCCTGAGGTCCAAGATGGGTCCCCTCCCAATGCCTACCTTTGATTGAAGCACCAAATACATAATAAAGTTAATTTTCTTTTCTTTAATGATGAAGCAAAGAAGGAAAATCTAGAAATTCCATCTTAAGAATAGTTCACATGTATGTCCCAGATCAATTGGTCAACAAACATTTATTATGTGCCTTCTGTGTGCCAGGCAGTGCCAAGCACTGGGGATGCAAAGACAAAATGAAATGGTTCCTGCCTTCCCAGAGCTTCCAGTCTGTCAATGTCTTTAACATTCTCTCTGTGTTATAAGTTCTGTGTCTGTGCCCCATTCTCCAGGCCTTCCTCCAGGACAGGAGACTGGGAGGCAGACAGCTCTCCTCTTGGCCTCCCACCTCCTCCTGCTAAGGTTTGTCTGCTCTGGCACTGTAGCCTCCACCCATCCAGGTCTGGGCAGCCTGAATGAGGCTATTGAGGTGTCTTTAAAATCCACAGGTCAGGGTCAGAATCATGGGGTCTTGGAGCTGGAAGGGACCTCGATGACCATCTAATACCTGTACTTGACAAGTGGTCATCTATCTTTTGCTTGAGTTCATCCTGAGATGGAGACTCACTGGTGCCCGAGGCAGCTAGGGCTACTTTGGGACAACTCTGTCTGTCGAGATGTTTTCCCTAAATCTTCCTTTCTGTCATGTCCATCTCGTTCTGCTTCTGCCCTCTGGGGCCACGCAGAATCTTTGATCTCCATTCCGTTATGGAGTAGTTTAATAAAAAGACAGAATGGAGGTCCCGAAGTACAAGCTATATATCACACACATACATTTGCATAATTTAGACACACACATACTCACCTATACATAGAAACAGATATTTGAACATCCAGGTATACACAAGTGCATATATATATATATATATATATATATAATGTGTGTGTGTGTATTATGTATATACACACCCATAAGCATCATACATACTCACACAGGTGAACACATACATGTGCATGATGGGCAGTATACCAGAGACCTTGGCCATACCCAACAGGAAACACTATATATTTTCTTTTTTTTTCAGTAGGGGGAGAACTCCACACATACACATGCCCCTCCCTCCTGTTCCTTTCCCCCCCCTTATTTCATATTTTACTTTTTCCAATTACATGTAGAAACAATTTTAACATTCTTTTTTTTCAAATTTTGAGTTCCAAATTCTCTCCCTTCCTTCCCTCCCACCCCCTTACTGAGAAAGCAAGCAATTTGACATAGATTATATAGTCATGCAAAACACATTTCCATATAAGTCATTCTCTGAAAGAAAACACAGACCAAAAAACCCCATAAAAATTAAGGAAGTAAAGAAAAAATATCTTTGATCTGAATTCAGGCTCTGAATAGCACCATTCATCACAAGTCCTACAGAATTGTCTTAGATCATTGTATTACTGAGAATAGCTAAGCCATTCATAGTAGGTCATCTTACAATATTGCTGTTACTGTGTACAATGTTCTCCTGGTTCTGTTCATTTCACTTTGCATCAGTTCATGTAAGTCTTTCCATGTTTTTTTTTTTTCTGAGAGTATCCTTCTCATAATAATTTCTTAAAGCACAATAGTATTCCATCACAATCATGTGCAATAACTTGTTCAGCCATTCCCCAATTGAGAGACATCCCCTCAATTTCCAATTCTTTGCCACCACTGAAAGAGCTACTATAAATATTTTTGTACATTAAAAGGCCCTTTTCCTGTTTGTTTGTTTTTTATCTCTTTGGGTTTTATAGCCCTTTAGACATAGTTCCAAATTGCTCTCCAGAATGGTTGAATCAGTATACAACTTCACCAATAGTATATTCGGGTTTTAATTTTCCCTCACCTCCTCCAACATTTGTCATTTTCCTATTCCTTATTATTAGCCAATCTGACAGGTGAAATAGTAGCTCAGAGTTGTTTTAATGTTCATTTCTTTCATCAGCAGTGATTAAGAGCATTTTTGTATGACTATAGATAGCTTTGATTACTTTGTCTGAAAACTGCCTGTTCAAGGGAGGTGGTAGTCAGAAGCAAAACACTGGTGAGGAGGGAAAGGGTGAAAGGAGAGAAAAAAGTATAAACAGGGGGAAATAGGCTAGAGAGAAAGACACAGTAATCATAACTGTGAATGTGAATGGGATGAACTCTCCTATAAAATGGAAGTGGATAACAGAGTGGATTAAAAACTATAATCCTACAACATGTTGTTTACAAGAAACACATTTGAAGCAGATAGACACGGTGTAAAGGTAAAAGATTGGAGCAGAATATATTATCCTTCAGCTGAACTAAAAAAAAAAAAGCAGGAGTAGCAATCTCAATCTCAGACAAAGCAAAAGAAAAAATAGATCTTATTAAAAGAGATAAGGAAGAAAACTACATCTTGCTAAAAGGTACCATAGACAATGAAGTATTATCAATACTAAACATATATTCACCAAGTGGTATAGCATCCAGATTCTTAGAGGAGAAGTCAAGTGAGTTACAGTAAGAAATAGACAGTAAAACTATACTAGTGGGGGACTTCAACCTCCCCCTCTCAGAACTAGATAAATCTAACTACAAAATAAACAAGAAAGAAGTTAAGGAGGTGAATAAAATTTTAGAAAAGATAGATGTGGTAGACCTCTGGTGAAAATTGAATGGAGATAGAAATGAATATACCTTTTCTCAGCAGTACATAGCACCTACACAAAAACTGATCGTGTGCTAGGACACAAAAACCTGACAATCCAATTCAGAAAGGCAGAACTGTTAAGTGCATCATTTTCAGATCATGATGCAATAAAAAGTACATGCAATAAAGGACTATGGAAATATAGACTAAAAATTAATTGGAAATGAAATAATCTAATTCTAAAGAATGAGTGGGTCAAACAAGAAATCATAGAAACAATCAATAACTTCATCAAAGAGAATGACAACAATGAGACAACATAGCAAAACTAATGGGATACAGCCAAAGCAGTTGTTAGGGGGTATTTTATATCTCTAAATGCTTACATGAATAAAATGGAAAAAGAGGAGATTAATGAACTGGGCATGCAACTAAAAAAGCTTAAAAATCCCCAATTAAATATCAAGTTAGAAATTCTGAAAAATCAAAGGAGAGATTAATAAAATTGAAATTAAGAAAACTAAGAGCTGGTTTTATGAAAAAAACAATAAAGTAGATAAACCTTTGGTTAATTTGAATTAAAAAAAAGAAAGAAGAAAGCCAAATTACCAGTATCAAAAATGGAAAGGGTGAATTCATCACTGAAGAAGAGGAAATTAAAGCAATAATTAGGAGCTATTTTGCCCAACTGTATGACAATAAATCTGACAATCTAAGTGAAATGAATGAATATTTACAAAAATGCAAATTGCTCAGATTAACAGAAGAGGAAATAATATACTTAAATAACCCCATTTCAGAAAAAGAAATCGAACAAGACATCAGTGAATTCCCTAAGAAAAAATTGCCAGGGCCAGATGGATTTACAAGTGAATTCTGCCAAACTTTTAAAGAACAATTAATTCCAACACTATATAAATTATTTGGAAAAATAAGCAAAGGAATCCTACCAAATTCTTTTTATGATACAAATATGATGCTGCTACCTAAACCAGGAACAGCCAAAACAGAGAAAGAAAATTATATACCAATTTCCCTAATGAATATTGATGCAAAAATTTTAAATAAAATATATGCAAAGAGATTAAAGCAACTTATCACAAGCATAATATACTATCACCAGGTGGGATTTATACCAGGAATGCAGGGCTGGTTCAATATTAGGAAAACTATCAGCATAATTGACTATATCAATAAAAAATTAACAGAAATAATATGATCATCTGAAAACTGCCTGTTCACATCCTTTGACCATTTTTCAACTGAGGAATGGCTCTTGTTTCTATAAATTTGACTCCATTTTCTGTATGTTTGAGAAATAAAGTCTATCAAGAGAAACTCACTGCAAAATTTTTTTCACAGTAATGATTACCAACTATATTATTTCCCTCCATCCTATTTTCCCCCTGTTTATCCTACTCTCTCTCTCTCATTTTACCCTGCCCATTCTCAAAAGAGTTTTGCTTCTGGCTTTTACCTCCCCAAACTGCCCTCCCTTCTATCAGTTCCCCCCTCCCCTTATCTCTTTCCCTTCCTACTTTCCTGTATGGTAAGATAGATGTCTATACCCAACTGAGTGTGTATATTCTCCCTCCTATTCCTAAGAAAGACAAAGATCTCCCCCTAGTCTACTCTCACCAAAAATGGTTGGATGCCTGGTTCACAGCTTCACGATGGCCAATGAAAAACTCCATGTGGAGCCAGGCTGGGATTGGATCTCCCCTAGGTTTCCTGAGGTCTGAGCACATTCCTGCTGACCTTCTAATTCTGTCTTTGGAGCATATCTGCCTCCCTATCTTTCTTGCCTGGGGCTCCACCAAGCCAATTTTCACTGTGCCCACCTGTCTCCACGTTTTCCACTCTTGTCTGTCTGGGCAAAGGCAGGGGAGGGTAATCAAATCAGATGGAGCCCTGACTTAGTTTCTTCCAGGTCCCCCCAATACCTTTAATTCCCCCTTCTGATAGCCCCCAATTCCTGCCTCTGGTCCCCATTGCCCACCTTGAGTACTCTTGGTTCTCACTTCTAATCTCCCTCATTCCCAGTGTCAATCCCCCCCAATTCCCTCTTTCACTTTCCCCGGTTCCTGACTCAAATCCCACGTCTAGTCTCCCCACTTTTCACTTCTAGTTAGTTCTCCACATTCCCCACCTCAAGTTTCCAGTTTCCACCTCTAGTCACCTTCAGTCTCCCTAATTCCTATTTCTAAACTCATCTAGTCTTTCCACCTCCAATCTCTGATTCTGGCCTATGATTTCCCCTGCTCTCACCTTAAATCTTCCTAGTTCCCACTACCAGGCTCTTCCAGTTCCTCATCCACTCTTCCCCATTTCCATCTTCCCACCAATCTCCTCTTGTTCCTATTTCCAAGCTTCGTAGGGCATAGATCAGAGTTTGACCCACCCCTGGCCTTTAGAGGCTACTTCCATGCCCTAACTAAAGCCCCACATTCCCCTCAGGTCTCTGTGACAGGCTAGGGAGGGTACCTGCTCTTTTTTCTCTTCCTAATCCTTTTATTTTTCTTCCTCCTTCCTTCCTTGGCTCCTGTGCCCTAGCACTAAGATGGGCATCAAGGACCGTATCCGAATGAACAGTGCCCAGCGCCAGTGCGGAAAGACTAAGCAGCACCTGGCCCCACCACCCCGAACCTCCCCAGGAAGCGAGAGTGAGAATGTGAGTGTTGGAGAGCCCACCAGCCCCACTAAAGTCCAGAAGAGCTGGAGCTTCAATGACCGGACCCGTTTCCGGGCATCACTGAGGCTCAAGACCCGGGCATCAGCAGAGGGTGAGTTCAAATGGCCAGCCAGTGCCCTCACTGGCTCCTAGAACTGTGGAAGTCTTAGCTGGCTCAGAGAGTTCCCAAGTAGAATGATTTGACAAGCCTTCCAAGCTATGGCTCCAGGAACCCAAATCTTCTCAGAACAAAAGAAGAACAAAGAATTTGGGAGAGGTCCTCTAGCAATATTTGGCTGTATGGCCTTGGGTGAGTCGTAACCTCTCCGAATCTCGGTTGCCATTTTAGAAAAAGGGGAGGGGGGTGGACTAGATTATCTCTAAGGTCATTTCCAGTTCAGATTATCTATGATTCTTTGATTCTTCCACTCAATTCTCCCATATCTGCATGTTTGGTAGAGAACAGTGGTTAATAATAAAAATTTTTAAAAAGCCCTAGAAATTTCCTAGGTTTGTCCTGGTTTGTGAATTTCCTCATTCTAGAAAATCACAATGTTTTGTGGCCTGAGTGTTCTTTACTGAAGTGAGAGGAGATGTATAGTGATTGGGCATCCCAATGTTGGCCTGTCCTGTCCTGGTGTAATGAGCTTGTTCCTCATTCCCTGCTCACAAATGGCACCAGTCTCTTCTCCACCAGGTTGCCTGCTATCTGTTTCAAACTTTCCATAAGGAACTACAAAGAAATGTTTTGTTTTGTTTTGTTTTTAAGGCCTTTCCTGGTAGTAGAACCTAAGGGTGGAGGATGGAAGCATTAACCTTTTTAAAAAATTTTTTTACTAGTAGCTTTTGTTTTTATCACCTGTTTTCCCCAATAAAACCCTCCCCCATAGTCATTTCTTATAATAATAAAAAAGAGGTTAGCAAAACTAACCAACATATCCACAAAAAGTCTGCAGATTTTCACAGCCCTAATAACCCACATCTATAAAGAAGTTGGGTGGGAGAACCTCCTTTCTTTCTGAAGGCTTCACTAAATTGTGATGATCCCATAGAACAGTAGCATTGAATGTCAAACTCAATCCCTTTTTCTCTCTCCCTAAAATGAGGTGGGGGTGGGGCTAGGGAAACCAGTTGATTGCCCAGACTCCCCAGCTGTTGCTTCCCGGAGAGATCAGCACCCCCCCCCAACTCCTACCCCCCAATATGGCTGTGGAAGACTCCAAGAGAGGAGGACTAATGGGCTGCTGCTGTCTCAACAGAGGGCCCCTCCGAAGATGTGACAGAGGAGAAGGGTTACCAGTGTGAGCTCACTGTGGATGATGTTATACCTGCCATCAAGACGGTGATCCGTTCTGTCCGGTCAGTGTCACTCTTCCCCTACCCCACCCCCCACCTGGTCCAGGCTCTGCCAGCCCAACACATGGCCAATTCTGCCTGCCTAGAAGCCCTAGAGGTGATAGACTGAACCTCCCCAGGAGTCCTAGCCAGGGTGGTGAGGAAGCATCTGGGCTCACAGCAGCCTTCTGATTCAGACTCTGGGGTATCTGTTTACCAGCAGTAACTTCTTGATAGTGGAAGGGAATGTTGCCACCTTACTCTTGAAACAAGAGGCCCCAATTTATGGTGAATCAGGGACCCAAAAGACTTTCTTTCTCCCTGTCATGGCTGCACTGTTATCTATGCCTCGCCTTTGCCTCAAGATGGGCCATTCTGCTTCCTGTCTGTCTTCTTTCCCCCTCCCCAGACATGTTTGTCTCTCTTCTTCCTCTTCCTCCTCCTCCTCCTCCTCCCCTTCTTCTTATTCTTTTTCTCCTCCTCCTCTTCTACCTCCTCTTCTCGTCCTCTGCCTCATCTTCTTCTCCTCCTCTTCTTCCTCCTCCCCTCCCTCTCCTCCTCCTCCTTCCCTCCTCCTCCTCCCCTTCTTCTTCCTCCTCCTCCTCGTCATCTTCTTTTTCTTCTTCTTTTCCTCCTCCTCCTCTTCTTTCTCTCTCTCTGATATTTTTTGTTCTCTATTTCTGTCTCTAACTCTTTCTATCCCTTTGTTTCTGTTTCTGCCTCTCTTTTCCAGTTTCTCTTTCTCTCTTCGCTGTTAGTCTTTGTCACTCTTTGTCCATCCATCTGCCTGCCTCAGTGTGTCTGATTGTCTGTTTCTCTATTCCTCTCTCCCCTTTTCTGTCTTTGTGCCTCTGGCTTTCCTGGGTCAGTGGCAGATCTCCGGATGAAGTCTACCTCGACTCCCAGAAAAGTCTTCATGTCTCCTTTCCATCCCCAGGCCCAAGCAAACTCCCTCTGCTCCCAAGACTCAGCTTCCTTCTCCTTTCTCACTTCCATCTTTACCTAAACCTCTGACCCTCTTTGTTCTTTTTGTTACCCGGCCCCAGACCCCCTGGTCCCTTC
This sequence comes from Trichosurus vulpecula, assembly GCF_011100635.1. Taxonomy (NCBI): domain Eukaryota; kingdom Metazoa; phylum Chordata; class Mammalia; order Diprotodontia; family Phalangeridae; genus Trichosurus; species Trichosurus vulpecula. Next base: position 71,748,525 of record NC_050574.1, on the reverse strand, counting down.
AGAGGAAGATGGAGGGGCCCCATCCCACCTACAGTTATCTGGGCCACATCCTCAATGGATGGAGAGAATTCCAGGGAGGGTTGCACATCCAAATGAGCCCTGGGCCCATCATTAACATACAAGACATGAGCTATAATTGTACCTGCCCCCAGATAACATTATACACTGTAGAATCCCTCTGTGTGTGGGACTTTGTACTAAGCTACTGTGGGGAAAGGGGAATGAGGTGAGGGAGGAGAAACATGGAGGGGAGAGGGAGTCTGTGATGGAAAAGAATGTAAAGAATTCTGGGTTTGGAGATAGAAGACCTGGGTTCAAATCCTGGCTTTGTACTTTACTCGCCATATGCCCTTAATCTAAGCATGTACTTTCTCTTTGCCTCAGTTTCCCCATATGTAAAAGGAGAGATCTATGATCTCAAAGGCCCCACCCAATTCTAAATCCTATGATCCTGTAAGATGGATGAGACAAAAGAAACCTGGTCCATGCCCTGAGGGGGCTCCCAATTTAGCAAAACAGACAGGTTATGAACATAAAGAAAACCACTTACAAATCCTTTGTGACCCTAGTCAAGTCACTTCCCCTTTCTCGTCATTTTCCTCATCTATGTGGTCTCTAAGATGCTTGCTGGCTCTAAATCCTAGGACCCTGTGCTCAGGGCCCAAAGAGGGCTAGGAATGCCATCTGGGCTAGGAGAGCATAGAGGTAGGAGGCTGTGGATTGGGAGGGATCAGAGCAGGCTTCCTGGAGGAGACAAGCTGTGAGTTAGGTCTGGGAGGATGAGAAGGCCTGAGACAAGCAGAGAGGAGTGGGAAGGACATCCCAGGCTCGTCCTGATATCTAAGTCTGGGCAAGAGATGTTGAAGGCCACCATGAGGTTGAAGGGGAGGGGCAGTTGAGAAGGTTGCTCTGCTCACTCGAACCCCTGAGTCCAGGGTTGCTGGAGGCTGGGGGAGCCCTGACGCTAAGGCCCTGTTCCTGCCCACCTCCACAGGATCCTGAAATTCTTGGTAGCCAAGAGGAAGTTCAAGGAGACTCTCAGGCCCTACGACGTGAAGGACGTTATCGAGCAGTACTCAGCTGGCCACCTTGACATGCTGGGCAGGATCAAGAGTCTGCAGGCCCGGTGGGTGCCCCGTACCCTCCTGGAGAATCTTCCTACTTGACCCCTATACTTAACTTGCTGGAAGCCCCTCCCCACCCCACCCCACCCCACCCCCCAGGAGCCCCCAGCTCAGCTTCACTTCCACCTGTCCCACCTGAAGCATCCAAGAAGCCTTCTCAGCATGATGGAGTGCTTAGCTTGGAGCCAGCCAGATCTGAATTCCATGTGACCCTGGACAAGTCATTTAACTTCTTCGCCTCGCTTTCCTCATCTATGAAAGGGGGGTAATACTACCCCTACTTCACTGGCTTGTAGTGTGGCTCGAACGAGATAATGTATGGAAAGTGCTTTGTAGAGTTTAAGGAGCTACGGAAACGTAATCTATTGTTGTTCAGCCTAAACCCACTCAGTTCTGACCCCGATCTTGTCTGGGCTCCAAGGTTAGGGCTATTCCTTCTGCTTTCACAGCGGAGGTCCCCCAGTTTAGGGCTGGGTCGGGTCTGGGAGTAGGGATGCTCAGGACACGGGGAGTCTCTGGGAAGGGAATCTCCAGGGGCGCCTCATTTTTCTCTCCTTTAACGGGCTTTTCTTCATCCGGTAGTGTGGACCAGATCGTGGGCCGGGGGAGTGGGGATCGTGCGGACCGAAGGTCCCGAGAGAAGGTAGAAAAGGTTCCTTCGGATGCCGGAGAAGCCGGGGACGAGGTCAGCATGCTGGGCCGAGTGGTCAAGGTGGAGAAGCAGGTGAGGAGTGAGAGGGCACGTCTAGATCACGGGGCTCTGACCCCCAGGTGGGGACCAATCTGAGGCTTGGGGGGAAGGGACTGACTGGTGGAGGGAAAAAGTCCAGGACCCCGGAACTCAGGAAGGCAGGGTCCTGGGCACCTTAAATCCGAGAGCACTGGTCCAGGTTTGGTAACCTGGCAAGGTGACCTGGGCAAGCCAAGCAGTCTCTCCGGGACTCAACGTTCTTCTCTTGAATGAACTCAACTCGTCGTCCTAAAGCCGCGAAACCTCTGGACCTTGGCTAAACCTCTTGGCTCTGGGTCCGACACCGGCCTAAGTCCCACCTTCAGCTAAATCCCACCCAATTAAGCCTCACCCTCAGCTAAGCCCCGCCTCCAACCAGGTTCCATCTCAAGTTTGCCTTAAACTCCCAGGCCACTCTTATCCGACTGAACCGCTCCCCTAGTTAGTAGGCACCCCCAGACCCCCCATTCCAACCAATGAAGACGCAGTCCTGTTAGACCCCGCCCCCAAGTAGGCTTCGATCGCAGCAGCTCCGGCTGAGTCCTTCCCCCGGCAGGTGCAGTCCATTGAGCACAAGCTGGACCTCCTCCTGGGTTTCTACTCCCGGTGCTTGCGGGCGGGAGCAGCTTCATCTGCCAGCTTGGGCACAGTACAGGTGCCCCTCTTCGATCCAGACATCACGTCGGACTACCACAGCCCCGCAGACGCCGAGGACATCTCTGTGTCCGCGCAGACACTCAGCATCTCTCGATCCGCCAGCGCCAATATGGACTGAGGGAGGCGCCCCACTCTCCCAGGGACCGGCCCTGGACTGGCCACCCAGCCTGGCACGGGCCCAGCAGGTCCCCAGGCCTCACCTGCCTGCCTGCCTGCCTGCCCTCCTGCCATCCGATCTTACTTGAACAGGCCTTCCTTCCTGAGACTCTCCTACCATGCACTATTGAGCTGCCAGGATGGGGGAGGCACCCACAGCAGGCATCTCGTGGGCATCAAAGTGTCCCAGGCTGGGCAACCTCCATCACCCTTTTGTCCCCGATTCCAGATGCTGGGCCCACCTCTGGTCATGTAGCCAGGCAGACAGGCCCTGTCAGCTTTGCCAAGGGGGCCCCTGAGACTATAGAGGGCCATCCCAGGACCTGTGACTCTAGTGCCCAATGGGAGGTATGAGGGGTGAGCCCTTCCCCTCCCCTCCCAACAGCCATGTGGCACCATGGGCTCCCCAGACACCTTGGTCCCAGAACAGGGATCGCTCTAACAGCTATGCAAGACTGGTTCTCTCTCATACCCCTCCCTGGAGGGGTGAGTTCTCCTGGGGAAGGCCCTGGCACTGTCAGGAATGCTGACACCCTCCCTTCCTACACCTCTGGGGTCCTCTTCAGGCCCCACCTCAAAGCACAGTGATCCCACCCCAGCAGGTGGGCACCATATATGCAAACCACATTAAATATGCAACTTTCCAGGCTGGACAGGGTCCCTTGGGGGCCGTGACCCACTCCCAGTCCAAGCTGGTCTCAGGCTGCCTCAGGCTCTGTGCAGCCCCACTGGGCTGGGGCCTTGGGTACCTGCTAGCATGGTCAGCACCTCTCCTTCCCCACTGGGGCACAAGAATGGGTGGGGGCCTTATGGGCTGAGCCCCAGCCCTTCACCTCTCCTCCAGGACTCTTTTCATGGGCAGTCAGCTCCCCAATTGTCAGGGGAAGGGCAGCCCCCTCCCAAAACAAAACAAAATCAAAAACACATATTGACTCCCTTCCCACCCACAGTTTCTCCCAGAAGCCCTGACCTTGGACAACTTTGAAACTGTAGGATGTTTGCTGTCCCAGGGAAGTAACCTCACTGAGCCCTGTAGGGGCCCAGGGAGGGTGCAGACTCTGAATGGAACCTACCTGATCCCCATATCCCTACACCTGGTCCCTGTTTGGTAGGTGTGAAGAAGAGCCACCTCCTTCCCAACCAGGATACTGTTTTCTTAAGGAATTGTCTCTGCTAGTATCCTCTGTACCCCTAGCCCCAGAGTAAAGAGGGGCAGCTTGGCCCAAGGACCCCAGCAAAAGGGTGGGCAGCACAGAGAGAGAAGCCTCAGGCCCCTACCCAGAGAACCACTCACAGCACACTCACACTCCCACTCTGAATGCAAGAAAGCCCCGCTCCACTGCCTAGGGTTCGCCCTCCAGCTATCACCGCCTCCCTGGCATGTGCACATTCTCTGACCCCTTGGAAACATAACTTCATAGATTTCCCCCATCACACACACACACACACACACACACACACACACACACCCTACAAAGTGGGGGGGGGAGGGAGACAGGGTCCCCCTACTTCTCCTAGGAGGGCAGTGCCTGGTGCCTGCTCTGTGCCAGGGAAGGACTTTGCATCTCACACTCAAGAGCCCTGCATGCACCCCTTCTTGGGATGGGGGGCATAGCTCCCCTCCCCCTGCTGCACTCCCTCCCACCCCCACCCCCTGCATGCCCTCTGCATGTGTTGCTGACCTTTGCACCAAGAGCCTGCCTACCTCTGGCCCCTCCATGCCCTCCTCTGCACTGACCCCCAGAAATCCTCCCTTGACCCAGAGATGGAGCTGGAGCTGAGACCCTCAGACCAAATGAGAGCCCAGAGTAGTCAGTCCCCTTCCTCCCATCCCCCACCGCGATCGAGGTTTCCCCCACTGACCTGGTTCTCAGACATGCAAGTACCTCACTTTGTTAACTTCATTAACTTATTGGTTTCATTAAAGTTTTCAGTAGAAGGTGGCTGGCCTTGGTTCATTAATTGGCTGAGGGATGGTGGTCCTGTACTCAGGCTCCTAGAGGGAGCAGAAGAAGGCACTGGGGCATGTTTAACCTGGACAATGAAGGCTAGGGGTGGGGGTGGGGGACATAGGGATCATCCAGCCCCTCCTCATTTTACAGATCAGGAAACTGAGGCCCAGGAAACATTGTTACCAAAGTTTATGCCACACGTGGAAAATCCAGAATGAGGAAAATAGGTCTGGGAAGGTCATGTGAGTGGGCAAGCCAGGATTCAAACCTTTTGAGTCTAAATCTTATGCCCTCTCCTTTACATAAAAGGAAAGAGCAGCTTCCCACATGTGTCCTGTACTTAAATCTCCAAAGGGCTGGTGTATGGTACAAAGATCAGACTTGTTTGGCCCCAACAACGGCAGGGTAGTCAGCGGGGAAGAGACTGATTTTTTATTTGATGCCATTAGATGCTGTGTGACCTTGAACAATCTCTCTCCCTCTCTGGTCCTCAGCTTTCTGAGGTTGGACCAGAAGATATTAGTTCCTTCCCAGTTCTACTCCTCAGAAAGCATTTATTAAGTGACTGCTTATTACACTCACTAGATTCAAGACACTGGGTGCTAGGGACACAAAAACGAACAAAGAAAACCATCCCTTTCCCTAAGAAGCTCACAAGGAGCATCCCCCTCATCCCAAATAGGGGCATATACTTGTCGTTCAGTCAGAATGACCACCTCTGCATGACCCCATTTGGGGTTTCTTGGCAGAGATACCGGAGTGGCTTGCCATTCCATTCTCCAGCTCATTTAACAGATGAGGAAACTGAGGCAAACAGGGTTAAATGATTTGCCCAGGGTCACACAGCTAATAAGTGTCTGAGGCTGGATTTGAACTCAGGAAGATGAGTCTCCCTGACTCCAGACCAGCACTGTATCCACTGTGCCACCAAGGAGCATCCCCCTCATCCCAAATACGGGCCAGGGGCATGACATGTGCACTCAAGAAGAGATCCAGGCCAGCTGTTCTAAGAAAACTTGAGGAAGAATGAATTCACCTTGGGGGAGGGATCTGGGAAGGCTTCATGGAGGAGGTGGTACCCAAGGTGAGCCTTGAACAAAGAGAAGGCTGCAGAAAGGCAGAGATGGGTAAGGCTAGGGTGTGTTACAGGAGGTTATTGGGGATATTTGTTCAAAGGTACAGGCAGGAGACGGAATGTCAGGATCAGGGAATAATTTTATTGTGATGGTCCTGGAATAAAGAGTTTGCAATGGGGAGTACTGGGAAATCAAGGCTGAGGAGATGGTATTTTATCCCATAGCAAAAGTGAGCCTTTGGTCCCCTTCTAGATCTTTCATTCTATGTTCTAAGGCCCCTCCCAGCTCTGACATCCTGTGTTCTAAGGCCCCTCCTAGCTCTAAATTCTGTGTTCTAAAGGTCCCCCAGCCCTGACATCCTGTGTTCTAAGGGCCCCCCAGCTCTGACATTCTCTGCTCTAAGGGCCCCCCCCAGCCCTGACATCCTGGGTTCTAATGCCTCCCCCTGCCCAGCCCTGACATCTTGTGTTCTAAGGGCCCTCCCAGTCTTGATCTATGAGTCTAAGGAGACCCCGCCTTCCCTCCATCCTCACCTCTCTTGGACATCGCCTCTCTGTTTCTCATTGTCCCTCTCAATCATTCATATCAGGAGTGTGATGATAAATGGCCACCAACCAATCCAGCCCTGGCTCGTGTTACTTGCTGATGTCCACGTGTCAAGATAACACTGAAGATCTAGTGAGTATCATGCAGCTTCTGATGCTCTCCTGACTCACATACGGTATACAGTAGGTGCTCACACAATAACCGTGGAGCGGGAATAAACCTGAGGCTCAGAGGCTTGCGCCCTAATCTGAGTGCTGCTGCCAGCTCCATAGCACAGCGTCCTGCAGCTCTCATTCATTAGCCTGGCCTGGGCAGCCCCCTGTAGCCCCTGTGGTGGTGCCGATGAACCGCCCAGGGATGGCCCCAAGAGGAGCCTGCCCCAGGCTGGAGGTGCCGCCCTGTCCTGTTGTCCTGGGAGGCTTCCTACTGCGGACTGTCCTGATGTCTGCCATCCAGAGCAGCCGGAACTTCCTCCTTCACCCACTGCTGGTGAAACCCTGGAAAGGCCTTGGTGCTCAGCCAGTTATGGGCCATGGGGGCTCTCTCTTCCACCTCCAGCACCTCTTTTCCATCCCTGTTCAAGGGCTCTCCTCCTGCCTCCAACTCCACATAAAAGTGCCCCTGGCTGCCCTGTACATCCACCCAGCCCTGCTCACCCTGGCCCCATCCAGCTCCTGCTCCGGCTGCTGGGTCTTAGGGGGCATCAGGGACACTGGTTTCGAAGGGGTCGCTGCTTAGTTTGGCAGCCCTCAAGTCTTCTGAGGGTCCTTCCAGCCTTGATGTTCTTTGTGGAGATATTCATCTTTGAGATGAATGAGGAAACACTTAGTCTGGAAAGGGAGGGGAGAGGAGGAGAGAGAAGGAGAGGAGATGGGAGAGGAGACAGAAGTGGAGATGGGTGGAGAGGAGGGGAGGGGAAGAGAGGAGGGGAGAAGAGTGGAGAGGAGAGAGAAGTGGAGGAGAAGGGTAGAGAGGAAGGGTGAGGAAGAGAGGAGAGGAGAAGAGTGGAGAGGAGGGGGAGGAGACAAGAAGAAAAGGGAGGGGAAGAGGAGAGGAGAAAGGAGGAGAAGAGAGGAGAGGGGAGGGAAGGGGAGTGAGAGGAAAAGGAGAAGAGAGGAGAGGAAGAGGGGAGAGGAGAGGAGGGGAGGACAGAAGAGGAAAAGGGAGGGGAGGAGAGGAGAAAGGAGGAGAAGGAAGACGAGGAGAGGGAGGAGAGGAGAGAAGACTTAAGGAGACATGATCACTATCTTCTAGTATTATAAGAAGGACTTAAGCCTAGGTGCTCCCGACCCCAAGGCTGCCCCTTTATCCCCTACACCATGCTGCCAGAGGTTACTATCATATAATGTTTATCACCTGCACCTGTAGGGGTGAGGCAGGGGAAGGAGTATCCTGGAGTGGGCTGGGTTTGCCCCAAAGGGCAGAATAGTAGCAAATGACTGGAAGCTGCAAAGAGGCAGATGTAGGCTCAATGTCAGAAAAGACCACCCAGTGTTACAGGCAGCCTCATTAGAGGTCTTTGGGCAGAGACTGGAAAACCACTTGTCAAATACTATGTATTGTAGTGGAGCTTCTTGGACAGGTATGAGGCGGATGAGATGGCTCTGAGATCTTTTCTAACTCTCAGATTCTATGATTCTGTCAGAGGTGACATTTGAACCCAGGACTTCTTTACTCAGCCTAGCTCTTTATCCTTTCATTTCCTCTCCCCTCCCCTCCTCTTCTTTCCTTTTTCCTTCTCTCTCTCCCTCCCCCTCTCTCCTCTTTTTCTCTCCATCTCCCCCCCTTTCGTCCCCCCCCCATTTGTTTTGCATGACTATACATATTTGTAATGGTTTGTGGGTTGTTTTTTTTTTTTTGCCTTTTCAGTGGGTGAGGGAAGGGGAGGTGGAAGGGAGAAAATTTGGAACTGAAAACAAAATAAAATTGAATTTAAAAAAAAAGCCCTTTACAACATGGCTTCAGCCTACCTTTCCAACCTTATTATATGCTATTCCCTCCATGCTCTATGGTCCAGCCAAACTGCTCGTGCTGTTCTTCACACATCAGCCTCCCATCTCCCATCTCCCATCTCTGGGCCTTTGTCCAGGCTGTCCCTTACACCTGGAAGGCCTTCCCTTCTTACTTCCACTTCATAGAAATTACTGTTTCTAAGAAATTACTAGTTTTCTTCAAAGCTTAGCTCAAATTCCATCTCCTACAGAAACCCTCCACTTGTATTTCTTTTTGCTTTTTACATGTAGTTCTCCCTTATTAGAATTAGAATTAAGTGCTTGAGGGCAGGCATGGTTTCATTTTTTTTTACCCCAGAACAGAATTTAACATTAATAAGCACCTCAGTTTACTAGTTTGTAAAAGAGGCATAATTTTAAAAGATTTATTAAGCACTTGCTAGATGCCAGACACTGAGTTAGGCATCGAGAATACAAGTACAAGGCAGCTCCTCAGGGAGCTTACACTCTAATAGAGAGAACATCATTTGACTCCTTAAGAGCTAGGATTGTCCTCTGCCTTTCTTTGTATCCTTCCACTTAATACAGTGCCTACTTCAAAAAGCTGACTGGCTGAAGGACAACACATACAGAGGAATCATGGCCGGGAAAGGAAGTAGATGAGAAGTTAGAGCAACGGAGAACTGATTCATAGGGTGAGATGATTTACTCCCCTCCCCTCTCCTCTCTCCTCTTCTACCTCCCCTTCCCTCCCTTCTTTTCCTTCCCCTCCCCCTTTTCCTCCCCTTCCTTGCCCTCTCCAAAACTCCCCTCCCCTCTCCTCCTCTCTCTTCTCCTCCCTTCCCCTCCCTTCCCCTCCCCTCCCTTCTCCTCTCCTTCCCTCCCCTCTCCTCTCCTCCCTTCCCCTACCTCCCTTCCCCTCCCCTCTCCTCCCCTCCTTTCCTCTTCCCTCCCCTTCTCTCCTCCCCTCCCCTCTCTTCCTCTCTCCTCTACTCCCCTCCCTTTCCTTCCCCTCCCCTCCACTCTCTTCTCCTCCCCTCCCCTCTCTTCCACTCCCTTCCTTTCTCTTCCCCTCCCCTCCTCTCTCCTCTTCTCTCCCTATGGCTTTCATTTGATTATTGTGCCTAGAACAAGAGGTAGAAAAGGAGGTAGAGGAAGATATATCCTGGCACTTACCGCAGGGTAGATGGCAAGATGTCGGGAGTGGATGGGATATGAAGACCGTGGTCTGATGGTCTGCTCCGGGGCCTGGAGCCAGCTAGGCACGGTGAGTTATACTCACACTTGTTTGAAGCCCTTGCAGCACTATGGAAATGGGTACTATTACTCTAGAAAGAGCCAGCAGGCTCTCAAACCCAGGTTTGACTTCAGATCTAATGTTCTTTTCACATGACCTCCCTTAATTAAAAAAAAGTCCCTTTGCTTCTCTTGGTCTCAGTTTCCCCATCTTTACAGTAAGGGTTGGGGCTGGAGCTAGATAGTCTCTAAGGGTCCTCTTGCTGTATCCAGTTTCGGGGTGTATGTGTGTGTGGGGGGGGTGGAAGTTTGTGCCAGGTGTCTAATTCTTATGCAACACTAGAGGGCAGCAGAGACCAGCCCTTCGAAACATAGCCTCCCCCCCCTCCATAGCCATCTGGGGGTGCTGAGTGCTTAACACATCTAGAGAGGAGAGTGGCTGCCTAGCTCAGGTCAGGGGGCAGAGATCCTGCCAGGAGGGTGGTCTGGGAACCTTGCCCGTGGGAATCCCGTGCCCGGCCCCGGCTGAGGCTGAGCAGCTGTCCCCCAGTCCTCTTGCTGGGTCCAGCCGCCCCCGTGGGTGCCAGGCAGGCAGGGGTCCATCCTGCTTCGGACGTCTTCCCCTGTTGGAGGGAGGGTAGTCACTGATGATGATTATGGGGAGCCCAGGTGACCCTGGGAAGGGGCAGGGAGAGAGGCCAAGGAACAGAGCCCGGCATGGTGCAGCTCCCCTAAGAAGTGGGATCCCACCGGGCCTTGGCAAGCTCACTGAACAGGACTGGTCTCAGGGCATTATAGGATTCAGCAGTGGAATGAACCTTAGAGACATCTAGTCTAAGGAGTCTTTAATGTTTTCTGTATCACAGACCCCTTGGTAGCTGGATAAAGCCTGTGGACCCCTTCCCCAAATCATGTTTTTCAATTCAGCAAGTAAAATACATAGGCTTAAAAAGGAAACCAACCAAACTGAAGTGATCAAAAAGCTTTTTTAAATCCAAGTTTGTATACACCAGGCTAGGGACACCTGATCTAGTCCAACCCCTTTATTTTATGGAAGGGAAACCAAGCACCAGAGATGGGAAGTGACTTGTCCAAGATCATACAACCAATCAATGGCAGAATCAGGATTTAAATCTAGGTCCTCTGATTCCAGACTCAGTATTTTTTCTTGAGCCAAAACCTCCTTCCACCCCTGGAGGATGGGAGGAGCAGAGGTGCGGCCACAGGCCACAGACATCCTAGCTTCTGGAGCTAACGTAGATGAGTGGCAGGGGTGGGATAAGGGACCACAAGGCCCAGATCACACTCTCAGAGAGAGTTGGAGGCCAGGGACTGTTGCCTGGAGACCTTCTCCCTGCCCTCCCTCCACCCCCACCCCCATCCCCCAAGAGGGAGTCCCAGTTGGTGCAGCTCTGGTCTCCCACCCAAGGCCTGGGCACAAAGGGGCCTTTGTCTCCCCAAGGGTCCCCTCTGGGCTTAGGAAGAGAATGGTCCATTCTGATGTCCCCTAGCAGCTGTGCCCTGGTTCACCCAGGGAGAGGATGGAGATTTCCTGGCTGAGCTAGTGTACAGGATATAGTGAGGCCACTGGCAGCACCCCGTGACTGAGAGTCAGGATTGCCTCAGTCATGGACTTTCTAGGAGACCTTGGGTGAGTCACTTCCCCTTTTCCAGCCCTCAGTTTCACTATCTATAAGACAGGCAAGATACTCCCTGCCCCAACCTGCTGCTCCAGAATGAAAGAATGGACAAGAAGGAACTTTGAGTGGGAGAGTGCTTTGTCTAGTGAAAGATGGTGTCATGCATGGGAAGGATGGTCCTAATAACAGCAACTCCCAAGTCAAGTCAAGTCAGGTCTCCAAGCATTAACACAGGTGCCAACAGCACTTTGAAGTTTATGAAGCACTTTCCTCACAGGAGCTCTGTAAGGGAGGAGAATACAATTTTACAGTGAAGGACATGATGGCCCAGAGCAGGGACCAACTTGATCACATGGTAAGTTGGCAGCAGAATCAGGACTTGGGTACCATGTCATTCAACGAATTGAAAAGCAGAAGAACGGGGTTCAAGTCCTAGCTTGATGACTTATGGTGCTGGTCTGGATCACTGGTGTCCTACAGGGCCATTAAACTACACATAAAGACTTAGAAAACCATACATTAACATTATCTGTGTTCTATTGTATTTTTATTTATTTTGTTAAATATTTATATATAGGTAAGAGGGGCAGTAGATAGAGCCCTGGGCCTGGAGTTAGGAAGAAGATCTGAGTTCAAATCTGGTCTTAGAGACGTATTAGCTGTGTGATTCTGGCCAAGTCACTTAACCTCAGAGGCTTGCCTCAGTTTCCTCATCTGTACGATGGGGATAATATAATAGTCCCTAACTCCCAGAGTTGTTGTAAAGATTGGATGAGATGATGATTAGAAAGGGCTCAGCACAGTGTCTGGCACGAAGTAAGTGCTACATAAAAATGTTAATTGTTATCTCCCATTTCCGCTTTAATCTAGTTTGAATTTCACTTGGGAGAATTGCAGGCTTGCAAGCCTGTGTTTGACCTTTGGTCTAGATGGTCTCTCAGGTTCCTGTGATCCCCAACTCTCCATCCTGTGTCAAAGTGTGGGACTCAGAAAATAGGATTTCAATGGTCCCATTAACTCCCACTTCCTCCAAGGACCATCCCTTCTCTCGGTGAGTGCAATCTCTCCCTTACTAGTGGCTCCTTCCTGTCTGCCTGCAAACATACTCGAGTGTCCCTAACCCTAAGAAGAGCCTTCTTTTGACCCTCCCCACCTCTACTCACTTCCCCTTTAAGTTGCCCGTATAATCTTTCTCAGATAGAGAACCATCTGGTTGTGTCTCTGTCGCTGTTGTTCAGTTGTTTCAGTCGTGCCTGACTCTTCATCACCCCATTTGGGGTTTTCTTGGCTAAGATACTGGAGTGGCTTACCATTTTCTTCTCCAACTCATTTTACAGATAAGGAAACTGAGACAAATAAGGGCAACTGACTTGCCCAGGATCATACAGCTAATAAATGTCTGAGATTGGATTTGAACTCAGGTCTTCCTGACTCCAGGCCTGATCCACCTAACTGCCCCAATTTATGTCCCTCTCCTGCCCCAAATCTTAAGTGGTTGCCCATCACCTACCCAGTAAGGTTCAGAATTCTTGACCTGGCATTCAAGGCTTTCCCCAGTCTGGTCCTGTCTCCCCTTTCCAGCCTCATCCCGTATCACTTCCTTCCAAGAACATTCTATACTACTGTCCCCCATGAGTGCCCTGGCTTCCCTCTCCCACCTCCGGGCCTTTGCTTACATTGCTCCATATGCCAGGCATGTCCTCCTTCCCTTCCTTCATTTTTCCTGCCCATTTTTTAAAAGCTGGGCTCAAATAGAAGCCATGAAGTCATCCCTGATCTCTGGGTTCAGTAGCTGCTTTGCCCTCTCAGACCTCATTTCTGCATGTTTCTGATGCCCAGACCATGTAATATTGCCAATATTGTCTTATCCCCACTAGACTGGGAGCCCCAGAAGTCTGTATCTTCCTCAGTGCCCACCACAGTGCTGCACACACAGAAGTGGCTTAGCAGGAACGAGTCGGATTATACTGTAGCTAGTCCAACCACCTCACTTTACAGATGAGAAAGATGAGAAATGACTCACCCAGAGTCACACAGTAAGACAGTGAAAGTCTGAGCCAGGGTGAGGGTCCAGGTGTTCCTAGTTCTTGGTGCTTTGGGCCCTGGGTGCTCCTGCCCTGGCTTCCTTCCATGCCTTCTACAGAGAGCGTCTGGGGTCAAGGGCTGTTGAGGTGGGGCAGGAAGGGTTAATCATGCCCCTGCTCAGGATACAAAGGCAGGAAGCAGAGGGGGCAGTGCCCAGGGCTCTCAGCCATTCTCTTCATCATCTTCAAAGGGTCCCAAACATCCTCATTGCACTCCCCCCTTCCCATCTCCATCTACCCCAGTGCCTCCTTAGGCCGGCAACTGACTAGGAGAGAGGTCAGGGTGGGGTGCTGGGAGAATGTGCTCTGACTAGGTTCTCCCAGGTATGGGGGAGTGCTGTTAGGTGGGATGGAGATCAGAGTATGAGTCACTCTGACCCTAGAGAAGGGAAGGGGTCACGTGGAAGAGGGAAATGTATGTGTTTAGGGGGGAGGGGTCTTCCGGTCTTCCCCTCCCTTTTCTCCAGCATCTGAGTAACCCATGAGTCACCGCAGATTCCAATGGGGCCAATTTGAGGCCAAACTCTGTCAGCAGAGACATTGATCCTCTGGTCCTACCCCTAATGAAGACTCAGGCAGACACGTACAGAGACAGACAGACAGGCAGGCAGGTGGCAGGTAGGTACCTATCAGCTGCCTGGGATGAGAGAAGGAGTCTAGGGAGGACTTGGGTAGATTGACTCCAGAAGGTCAGAAGTATATGTGCAAACAAGCATAGCAATGTTGTGTTCAGTCATTTTTCAATTGTGTCCAGACCCTTTTGGGGTTTTCTTGGGAGATGTACTGGAGTGGTTTGCCATTTCCTTCTCCAGCTTATTTTACAGATGAGGAAACTGAGGCAAACAGGGTTAAGTGAACTGCCCAGGGTCACATAGCTAGTAAGTGTCTGAGGCCAGATTTGAACTCAGGGAGATGAGTCTTCTGACCCTGGGTCCCAGTGATCTATTCACTGGGCCACTGAGCTACCTGCCGTTACTACCACATTGAAATGTATATCTATAAAACAAGCCGAATGTAACAGTTGGTTCATGGCACCATATATAATCCCAGTTTTCTGACCATCTTTGTATAGGAAGTATTTGTGTTTGTTGATGATTATCTAACTCACAATAAATATTTTTTAAGTGTGCACATGTGTGATGGGGCTGTCAGAAGATGAGAACTCTAGAAACCTTGCCATGGCCATTTGGTCTCGATTTGAGAGACAGAATGATGTAGGGGGAAGAAACTTGGCAAAAGACCTGGGTTCAAATCCTGACTCTGCCACTTATTAAGCCTGATTTGATCGATCGTAGTATCATAGAATGTCAGAGCCAGAAAGGAACCTCTGAAATCATCTGGTCCAAGCCCGTCATTTGACAGAGAAGGGAACTTCAGCTCAGGTTGGAGAGAGGCCTTGCATGGGTCAGCAAGCCAGTCAGTGGGTCTTCAGTCTCCAAGCTCAGGGCCCTGAGTTGGAGCAGGGCTCCCCTTTCCTCCATCCCCTCAGAAGATCTGTGACTCACAATTCCCAGCCCTTGGGGGTAACATAGCCCTCCAGACAGACACCCCATTGTCAGAGCCTTGAGGGAGGGTCAAGAGGCTCCTGCAGGCTGACAAGGGAGACCTCAGGGCCTTTGGGCTACAAAGAATGTCAGAACTGGGAGAGACCTTGGAACATGGGAAGTCAGAGCTTTGAGGGACTTTGTAGAATGGAACTCAGTAATGGCTAAAATAGACTGTGCACAGAACCGTAAGGTATGCAAAGCATTTCACAAACACGATCTCATTAGAATCTCACAGCGACCCTGAGGTAGGGGTTGTAACTACACACATTTTTCAAATGAGGAAACTGAAGCAGTAAGCACCTCAGGGTGACAGTTACTACTTGCTATGGGCCAGGTACTGCTCTAAGCCTGGGGATACAAAGAAAGGCAAAAATATTGTTCCTTACCTCAAAGAGCCCACATTCTGTTGGTAGAGATGACATTTAAATACTAGTGAACGGGCAAAGTATGTACTGAACAGACAAGCTAGTGAATTTGTATGTTAGGTTTTGAACTCGGTCCTCCTGACTTCCATCCTCTTGGCCAGGCCTAAGGGATACTGGCATAGCGAATGTCAGGACTGGCCGAGACTTAAGCCTAACCTTGCTGTCTGGCTGCCAACTTTCTGCCTGGCTTACTGCCCGCCCTCCCTGGGACACAGGGCTTGCAGCAGGCAGGGGCGGGGGTACAGAGCACCCATTGTCTCCTGCCCCCACCATGCACCCAGGCACAGGAAGACCTTGAGCTGAAAGCAGGAAGAGGAGGGAGAAAGCTGGCACGTGGTGGCCAGGTGTGAGGGCCCTGTGACCTCAGGCAAGAAGCCAAGGCTTAGGGAGGACCCAGGAGTCCTTGACTCTGCCAGCTCCCTGACAAGAGGTTGGGGGGGGAGGAGACCAGTCAGATCTAGAAAATGGCATGGAATGGTGGGCGGGCATTGCCCAGGCACAATGCCAATGCCCCAGGCACTTCAGGTGCCCACCCTCAGTCTCTCTCTATAGAAACCCAGCCAGCAAATGTCTGTCTGTCTCAGCTTGGCCCCTTGAAGGTTGAGGCCAAGGAGAGGGTGCCTAAGAAGAGCCTGCTCCCACCCCCCCACCCCTCCCCCGTTGATGCCCTGAGGGGATAGGGCAGCCAATACACCCAGTTCAGAGAATACTGCAATTTACACAGGCATTAGGCCTGGCCTGAATGCCAGGTATTATACGTCAGCCCTCCCTTCCAGGTCCTCAAGGTATATATTGCCTCCTCCAGCCTTGGGCCCCTCTCTCCTGGTCACAGCTCTGGGGTGGGATCCTCCCCTGGAAGGTATCCCCCAGGATCCCAAGTCTGAGCATTGAGTCTCCCCCCCCACCCCCTTCCTTCAGATTCCAAACATTCCCAGGAGCTGAGGCTGCTTCAGTCCCAGCCCCACCCCCTCCCCTGGCCCAGTCCAGCCCGTAGCCTATGCTGAGCCCTGGATCTGAACTTGGTGAACCGGACTCCTTAAGTGACTTTCCTTCTCGGGGCCTCAGTTTTTCCATCTGTAAAATGAGAGGTTCAGACCAAATGATCTCAAAGGTCCACTCTAGCTCTCATCCTGGAAGCCAGTTCAGAGTCACAGACACAGAGGGAGTCTCAGACCGAGTCAGAGTTCCGTGGCAGCGATGTCCGGGGCTGATCTCCTTCCCTAGAAGCAGCAGGTGGGACGAGAAGGCATTGCGGGGATTGGACTAGGTGACCTTCAAAGAACCCTTTCAGCTGGAAAGTTAGGAAAGCCTGTGATTCCTGATTGACAGGTAGATATTCTTGAGTCCTTCCACCACCCACCCACCCACCCCAATCCAACACGCTTCTGTTGTCCCAGAATGATGCTTGGAAGCAGTCCCCCACCCCTGAACCTAGACCCCCACTTCATTCTCTGGCTCATGACCTGGAACCGGGGAAAGCCAGGATGGAAGTCCCTTCTGGTGTCTAGCCCAAATCCCTCCTACTGCGGCAAAGGTTCGTTTGCTTATGGGTGTTGGGCTGGGGACATTGAGAATGGCAGCAGTCTCCCCTTGTGGGAGCTGGAATTGGGAGAATGAAGTGACCATTGCCTTGGCTCCCTCGTTCCCTGCCTCTCCACCATTCCCAGTCCCCTGCTTGCCTCCCCTCACTTAGCTGGGCTAGGAGGAAAGAGCCAATCCAGGTAGGAGCTCACCTCCCCGCCTTTCCCCTCCCTGGGTCCCTCCCTCTAGGGGCAGGGCTGGGCGGGGCCACTACTAAAGCCAGAGTCCACCCTTCAGTTCCACACTGCTGCCCAGCCCCAGCCCAGGGACCTTGCTGGGGAGAGAGGGAGGAAGGCGTCTGGAAGGCTGCCTGGGGCAATAGGGGAGAGGAGGAGGAGGAGGAAGGGAGGGGAGGTAAAGGAGGAGGAGGAAGAGGAAGAAGAAAAGAAGAAGAAGAAGAGGAGGAGGAGGAGGAGGAGGAACTTCAGGACGGGTGCCAGTCCTGAGCAGGAGCCAACACCCCTCACCCAGGTAGGGCCCCTCCCCAGCCGGATCTGGGCGGGAGCACAACAGGCAGACTAGCAGATAGATGGTGGCTTCCCCATGCTCTCCACACTCAAGCCCATGTTGGTGCAAATGAGCTTGTCTGGGGACAAGGGGGCTGGGGCAGAGAAGGGATGGCAGGAGGTAACTTAGAGAGAAATGGGCAGAGATGACCCTAGAGATAGAAGCAGACCAACAGAGGTGGGGGAACAGTGAGTGAGAGAGACTTGCTCAGGAATTACTAAATGAAACAACCACTTGGGTTCTTTTTAGCTCTGAGTCTCAGAGGGACAGCAATGGGGACAGATGGATTAGAGGAAAGAAGGACTGGGGATCTGATGGAGGGGAAGAGGAAGAAGGAGTGGACAGAGTGACAGGGGGTTGGAGAGAAAGACCACAAGTTAGGAATGGAATAGACTAGGGGGAGAGGGCAGGGGGACAGTACAGGGGGACTCATAGGAGACAGATGGACAGAAGATAGAGACAGACATGGGGGACAGAGGAGCTGGGAGGGGGGCTAGAGTACAGTTAGGGGGAAGAGGAAGGAAGGGGGTGAGATAGGGACAGAGGGGTTAGCAGCATAGACAAGGGAGAGATGACAGAAATGGGGGGCAAAGGATGGAAACAACAGAAACAGATGGTGGAACTGGGGACAGAGGGAAGTTTGATGGTTTGAGGTGGGGAGAAGAGAGATGGGGATTTGGAGATGGGAGAGTCTGGGACTGAAGGGGAGGTATTAGCAGAGGGAAAGATCTTGGGTCCTTACAGCCTGAATCCATAAGAGGAGCTATTTCTGGATGCTTGGTGGACTTTGGCTTTGTTGGACAAAGGGAGGGGGTTGTGGAAGCATTGGTCCAGCCATTCTTCCTTCACCCACCCCCTCTATATGCCTAACCTTGACCCCTAGGCAGGAGCAAGAGTCAGTGGCTTCCTCTGGTCTGGGGCTCCCCAACATCCTGGGGCATCTTTTCCCAGTCTCCCTAGATCTGTTGCTGGGCTTATAGCCCAGGATCAGTCCTAGTTTCCTAGTCCAGAGGCTGCTGTCCAAGAATCTCACCTTCAAAGCCTTGCCTCACCCCCTATCCAGACTGTATCACCTCCACACGCTGCTGGTCAGGGCTCGAGGGTCCTCTTGTTTGCTTTGGAAGCCAAGAATAGGAGGAAACCTAGGGGGATGGGAACAGAGGGCAGGGGTCTAGGTCTCTTATTCTTTTAACAAGGAGCCTTCCTCTCTTCCTCAGCCCACATACAGTGGCTTCGGGCACTATGTGGCTGAACTCCCTCTTGGCCGCCCTGCTGCTGGCAGGTCCAGGAACCTTCTGTGCCCGGAGTGGTCGGAGTCGCCGGGAGTTGGCACCGGGTTTACACTCTAGGGGCATCCGGGATGCAGGTGGTTCCTACTGCCAGGCACGAGACCTCTGCTGCACAGGTCGGGAGGATGACTGCACCTTGCCCTATCTGGGCACCCTCTGCTACTGTGACCTGTTCTGCAACCGGACGGTCTCTGACTGTTGCCCTGACTTTTGGGACTTCTGCCTGGGCATTCCACCCCCCTTCCCTGTTATCCAAGGTATGTAGGGACCTGCTTGCCCCCTCCCACACCAACCATGCCCTCTTGGATTGGTCTCCAGGCTTGAATCTAAGCTCAGGTGCTAATCTAGCTGTGTGACCTTGGGCAAGTCTCATCTCTAGGCCCCCTGTAAAATGAAGAGATTGGACTAGAGCAGGGGCTCTTAACTCTTTTTGAGGGGTCACAGACCCCTTTGGCAGTCTGGTGAAGCCTGTTGAAGCCTTCTCAGAATAATGTGGTGGTGTTTTTTAAGTTCATAAAAAAATGGAAGGAAATGGTAAATTTCAATTAGAGGTTAATGAAAATAAAAACACATACATACATATACATATAGACATGCATACATATACATATATACATACATACATATGTGTGTGTGTGTGTATTGCTGTCCAAGTTCCTTGCAACCCTGAAATCTATCCGTAAATCTTCTGGTTCTCACATTCTATGATTATGCCTTCTCCAACTGGGATCAGGGAGGAGAAAGAGGAAGAGGAAGATAGTCCTTAAAGGAGACCTTCAACCCCTTCCCCAGGCTCATTCCCCACTCCCTCCCCATGAGAGAACCATTCTATCTAATCTGGACTCCCCATGTTCTGAAGGGCCCCGGACACAGGCCCAAGCTCAGGCTTCCATGCTCTTCTAATGCCTATTCTGAGATCCAGGGCTAGGCACTGGCCTCCTCATGCCCTTTCTCCCTACCCCTGGCCCAGTGGCCCCGCCCGGCCCCACCTCCTGCCTCACCCACCTGCAGGAGGGTCCAGCTCCATGGAGGCCTAGATCTGGGAAGAGGGAAATAATACACCATATCCCTGGGGTAGAGCTGGAGTTTCACTGCCTGGTCTCTGGGGGACTCTGTGGTTTTTTCAGAGGGCAGGGCATCTATCTGCTTTCTTAGGGATGCCCTGACTTATTTTGCGGGGATCCTTGGCTAGTTTCTGGAGGCCCACTTCTGGACTGAGGGATGACCTACTGCTTGTTTTCTGGGGAGCATGGGTGCCTAGTCTCCATCAAGGATGGCCAGAGAGGGTCACTACTTGGTATCTGTCTAATCCTATTCTCTCCCACCTTGAAGATCCTGAGGGTGGGGATACTAAGAGCTCATTTACATGTTCCTGCCTCTGGTCATAAGGCCAGCTGGCTTCCTCCCCCAATGCTATGGGACTCCTGGGTTTTACTTCTAACAGCTCTATGGCCCTGGGGGAGTGACTTGCCCTCTCTGGCTTCTATCTCTCTTCTCATCCCAGTCTCCAGAATAGTTCAAGCCACAAGGGCCTAAATATGTGTTTTGGGAACTGAGAGATCTAGAAATCTTTACAGTAAAAGGCAAGGATGTTGAACTCTGGAGGGATTTTCAGAAATCTGTCTAGAAGCAAGAGGATGTGTGGGATTATATTGGGGGAGGGGGGAGGAGGGGTCTCTGCTATGGCTGAATTTTGGGGGAGGGACCCAGCCTGGTTCTCTTGACCCCAGTCCCTGACCCCTCCCCCATCCCCAGGGTGTATGTATCAGGGACGAGTATACCCAACCCTTGGGACCTACCAAGACAATTGTAACCGATGGTGAGTGATTGAGGCCTTTGGGGATGGGGTGAGGGCTGGGGGCCCCTGGAGTGGAAGGGCACAGTGGGGGACAGGACCCCCAGTACAACATCTTCAGAGGCTCCAGCTGGACAGCCGGGGGATCTTGGGGGGCCCTTCCCCCCATGTATATCTTTCTCCCATCTGTCCCTACCCTTCCTCTGGCTCTCCCTGATTTTCCCATGCCCTCTGCCGTCTATGTCTCTCTCTTTCTCCCACTGTGTCTGTCTCCACACCCCCTGGGGCTCCAATGGGCCTCAATCGATACCTTTTAAGGAGCCTGATGGAAGCCCAGGCCCAGTTTTGGCTGAGGCTGAGCCAGCTGGAGGCTGGGGGTGGGGTGGGGTGGAGTGGAGAGACGTTCTGAGGGAGGGGTTGTGCTGGAGAAGTGGGGGAGGGACAAGTATGCTAGAGACCGATGGACTGAAACTAAAATGGCCCTTTTTGAGTTGGGGGCTATCAGTCCCCCCCTCCCAACCCTGGGCTCCTGGAGCAAGTCTGAACAGGATAGAAATGGAATGGGACCTGGCCAAATGAGTGTAGGAGCAGGTCCCAAATTCCAGACGTGGGGCTGGGAGGAGAGGCTGGAGGGCTGGACATTAACCCTTCAGTGCCCAGAGAACCTTTGCCTTTCCCAGCGAGGCAGAGTACGGTTCTTTCATGTTGTCCTTCATTCCCTCCCTCTGTCCATAAGCTCAAAGTATATGCCCTTCCCAATTTCCCAAGGAACTGTTGCTCCCCTGCCTCCCCGCTCCCCAGGGTCTCTGGGAGGGCTAGTTGCCGAGGCTCTGCTTATGGGAAGTGGGCACTGAATGCAGAGTCCTCACAATCAGCCTCAGTTACCTCCCCTCCAAGTGTGGAGCCTCCCTCCTTCACAGCAGGGGCTGGGGTTCCTTCCCCTCCCCCACTATTCCCCAACCCTTTCCAGGAATCAAGGCCACCGGGGGAACATTCCTGGGAAGGCCCCACACACAAATTGGCTGCCGAGAGCAGTGACCACTCCCCCCCACCCCAGCTTCCTGACATGACACTCATGAGGATTTCCTTCCTGCCATCTCCCCCTCCAGGGATTGCTAGAAGCAGGCTTGAGCAGGGGAGGAGGGGACAGGAGCTCCTGGGGGTGTGGCTGTGTCCCCCACCTCCCAGGTTCTGCATTAACCCTATCCTCCCCTCTTTACCAGCACCTGCAAGGAGGACGGGGCATGGGAGTGTGACCAGGAGCCCTGCCTGGTGAACCCGGACCTGATCAATGCCATCAACCTTGGCAACTATGGGTAAGAAGAGCCTCTTGGGCCCTGGGCACTAATACCCTGGGATTGTGACATGTCTCCTGCGCTCTCTCAGAACCCCTGTGACTCCTGTACCTCCTGTACCCTTAGGTGGACAGCTGGGAACCACAGTGCCTTCTGGGGGATGACTCTTGATGATGGGATCCGGTACCGCCTGGGCACAGTCCGACCTACCTCCTCTGTGATGAACATGAATGAGATACAAGTGAGTTTGAGGGATGGGGGTCCTGAGGCGTAGCGAGCACCGGGGAAAGCGCTTTAAACAAGGAGGTTCTGCAGCCACCTCCTCCACAACTCCACAGTTACTGCCTGGAGATGCCCCACCCACCAGAAAAGGGAGCTTGGGACCCCAAGACCAGGTAGTTTTGCCCAGCATAGCTTCAAATTTGAATCAAAAATTAGGTCGTCTAGACTTGCCGTCTGGCCTTATTTATATATCCTCTATAAAGTCCTCATCTGTAAAGCCCTGGGATGATCTCGAGTCCTTTCCACGATCTGACATTCTATATTTATAGATTCCAAGTTCCCCCCTAATTCTGACATTCTGTCTTCTAACATGACCATCCCCTACCCTACAATCTATGTTCTAAGCTCTGACAATCTATGTTCTAAGCTCCTTCCCATCTCTGACATTCCATGTTCTGAGCTCCCTCCCAGCTCTGACATTCCATGTTCTAAGGCCCTTCCCATCTCTGACATTCCATGTTCTGAGCTCCCTCCCAGCTCTGACATTCCATGTTCTGAGGCCCTTCCCATCTCTGACATTCCATGTTCTGAGCTCCCTCCCAGCTCTGACATTCCATGTTCTGAGGCCCTTCCCATCTCTGACATTCCATGTTCTGAGCTCCCTCCCAGCTCTGACATTTCATGTTCTGAGCTCCCTCCCATCTCTGACATTCCATGTTCTGAGCTGCCTCCCATCTCTGACATTCCATGTTCCGAGCTCCCTCCCAGCTCTGACATTCCATGTTCTAAGGCCCTTCCCATCTCTGACATTCCATGTTCCGAGCTCCCTCCCAGCTCTGACATTCCATGTTCTGAGACCCTTCCCATCTCTGACATTCCATGTTCTGAGCTCCCTCCCAGTTCTGACATTCCATGTTCTGAGGCCCTTCCCATCTCTGACATTTCATGTTCTGAGCTCCCTCCCATCTCTGACATTCCATGTTCTGAGCTCCCTCCCAGCTCTGACATTCCATGTTCTAAGGCCCTTCCCATCTCTGACATTCCATGTTCTGAGCTCCCTCCCATCTCTGATATTCCATGTTCTGAGGCCCTTCCCATCTCTGACATTCCATGTTCTGAGCTCCCTCCCAGTTCTGACATTCCATGTTCTGAGGCCCTTCCCATCTCTGACATTTCATGTTCTGAGCTCCCTCCCATCTCTGACATTCCATGTTCTGAGCTCCCTCCCAGCTCTGACATTCCATGTTCTAAGGCCCTTCCCATCTCTGACATTCCATGTTCTGAGCTCCCTCCCAGCTCTGATATTCCATGTTCTGAGGCCCTTCCCATCTCTGACATTCCATGTTCTGAGCTCCCTCCCAGCTCTGACATTTCATGTTCTGAGCTCCCTCCCATCTCTGACATTCCATGTTCTGAGCTCCCTCCCAGCTCTGATATTCCATGTTCTGAGGCCCTTCCCATCTCTGACATTCCATGTTCTGAGCTCCCTCCCAGCTCTGACATTTCATGTTCTGAGCTCCCTCCCATCTCTGACATTCCATGTTCTGAGCTCCCTCCCAGCTCTGACATTCCATGTTCTAAGGCCCTTCCCATCTCTGACATTCCATGTTCTGAGCTCCCTCCCAGCTCTGACATTCCATGTTCTAAGGCCCTTCCCATCTCTGACATTCCATGTTCTGAGCTCCCTCCCAGCTCTGACATTTCATGTTCTGAGCTCCCTCCCAGCTCTGACATTCCATGTTCTAAGGCCCTTCCCATCTCTGACATTCCATGTTCTGAGCTCCCTCCCATCTCTGACATTCCATGTTCTGAGCTCCCTCCCAGCTCTGATATTCCATGTTCTGAGGCCCTTCCCATCTCTGACATTCCATGTTCTGAGCTCCCTCCCAGCTCTGACATTCCATGTTCTAAGGCCCTTCCCATCTCTGACATTCCATGTTCTGAGCTCCCTCCCAGCTCTGACATTTCATGTTCTGAGCTCCCTCCCATCTCTGACATTCCATGTTCTGAGCTCCCTCCCATCTCTGACATTCCATGTTCTGAGCTCCCTCCCATCTCTGACATTCCATGTTCTGAGCTCCCTCCCATCTCTGACATTCCATGTTCTGAGCTCCCTCCCAGCTCTGACATTCCATGTTCTGAGCTCCCTCCCATCTCTGACATTCCATGTTCTGAGCTCCCTCCCATCTCTGACATTCCATGTTCTGAGCTCCCTCCCAGCTCTGACATTCCATGTTCTGAGCTCCCTCCCAGCTCTGACATTCCATGTTCTGAGCTCCCTCCCAGCTCTGACATTCCATGTTCTGAGCTCCCTCCCAGCTCTGACATTCCATGTTCTGAGCTCCCTCCCAGCTCTGACATTCCATGTTCTGAGCTCCCTCCCATCTCTGACATTCCATGTTCTGAGCTCCCTCCCAGCTCTGACATTCCATGTTCTGAGCTCCCTCCCAGCTCTGACATTCCATGTTCTGAGCTCCCTCCCAGCTCTGACATTCCATGTTCTGAGCTCCCTCCCAGCTCTGACATTCCATGTTCTGAGCTCCCTCCCATCTCTGACATTCCATGTTCTGAGCTCCCTCCCAGCTCTGACATTCCATGTTCTGAGCTCCCTCCCAGCTCTGACATTCCATGTTCTGAGCTCCCTCCCATCTCTGACATTCCATGTTCTGAGCTCCCTCCCAGCTCTGACATTCCATGTTCTGAGCTCCCTCCCATCTCTGACATTCCATGTTCTGAGCTCCCTCCCATCTCTGACATTCCATGTTCTGAGGCCCTTCCCATCTCTGACATTCCATGTTCTGAGCTCCCTCCCAGCTCTGACATTCCATGTTCTGAGCTCCCTCCCATCTCTGACATTCCATGTTCTGAGCTCCCTCCCAGCTCTGACATTCCATGTTCTAAGGCCCTTCCCATCTCTGACATTCCATGTTCTGAGCTCCCTCTTATATCTGTATTCTGATAACAATAGCTTACATTTCTGTAGCACTTTCCGTTTTCAAACCTCTCTACATACATTGTCTCATTTGATCCTCACAACACCCCTTCAAGGTAAGCACCGTTATTATCACTATATTACAGATGAGAGAACTGGAGTGGAGAGAGGTGTGGTGACTTGCCCAGGGTCGTGCAGCAAGAAACTGTGTGAATCAGAATTCAGATTCAGGTCTTCTGGGTGCATGATTCCATGCCAATCACTCTAACCTCCTGCCCAACTCTCCCTCTGCACCCCTTTCTTCAATGATGCATTAGCATCGACAACATCTTCATTTGCATATCGCCAGGGGGCAGTTCATAGCCTTAGAGCTGGAAGGAACCTTAGATACTTAGATCAGATACTACCCAGTTTTGCAGATGGAGAAACTGAGGCCCAAGTCTAGCCTTCCCCCTCCCAAGCAAGCTGGTCTGTCCTGGGAAACCCTCCAGTTGCCTTGGGCTCTTGGCAGCTCCCAGGACAGGGAGGTTATTCTCAAGGCTGGGACCTTGGAGTTGGAGTTGGAGGCTGTGAGCCTGCATCCCCCCTTCCCTCCCCCCAACTTCTCCCTTCCCTTGCCTCCCCCACCCCAAGAGTCAAGAGGAGGTTCTGCATGGGAAACCTCTTCCATCTGTCTCATGGGCTAGGGGAGGGAAGCAGGACTTGGTGGAGATGGCCCTAGGGGCCTACTTGAGTGACCCCCGGTCTCCTGGGCTTCCTACCCCTGGCTATTTTCAGCCTCCCTTTGTTTTCACTTGGTAGCTGGCCAGGTCATGAGGCCCCCTTAGCGACCGCCCTTCCCTCCCAGCCAAAGGTCCCTGTGGCTTTGGACAGCCTGGGAAGGAGGATGTGCCAGGAAGGGGCAGAGAAAGAGGGAAGACAGAGGTCAGGGGCTGAAGGAAGACCCCAGGAACGATTGGTGCAGGAGAGGGACGTCAGGAGGCCCTGGCATCCCCTCTCCAGGCCTGAGTTTCCTCATCTGTAAAATTCTGGGGTCGGGCTAGGGGGCTTCTAGGCTCTAGGTCTCTAAGCCCATGAATGGTCTCTTTCTGGGCCTTCGTTTCTTGCTCTGTTCAATGTTGATAATGACCACTGCCCAGCCTCCCTCCCTCCCCAATGTTAGGAGGGCCCATGGGTCCCAGGAGGTGCTTCTAACACAAACAGGCTTATGTGGAAACTCTTATTTTTGCTGAAAGAGGCAACAAGAGCTAGGGGACACTATGGTGCCTCATGCGCTGGGCCTGGAGTCAGGAAGATTTGAGTTCAAATCTAGCCTCAGACACTTGCTAGCTGTAGGACCCTGGGCAAGTCACTTAAGCCTCAGTTTCTTCAACTATAAAAATGAGGGAGGCCAGACAACAAGTGGCGCAGTGGAGAGGGTACTGGAGCTGGAGTTGGGAAGACCCGAGTTCAAATCCAGTCTCACCCTAGTCATGTGACTCGAGTCACTTAATCTCTGCCTGCCTTGGTTTCCTCAACTGTAAAAAAAAGAATAACACCACCTACCTCCCAGGGTTGTTGTAAGGATCAAATGAGAGCATATTTGTAAAGTGCTTGGCACGGTGCCTGGCGCATAGTAGGTGCTTAATAAATGCTTATTCCTTTTCCTTCCCCCTTGAAAGAATCAAAATGGACAAAAAAAAAATCACAGACTGCCGGGCCATGGGATCAGATCATTTAGGGCTAATAAAAGGCTTAGATTGTCTAGTTCAAATGCCCATTACACAGACAGAGCCTATCCTGGGAGGGGCCCAGCCCCCTTACTCATCTCTCTTCCACTGACCTGGCCCCAGTTCTTGGGCCTCACCCCTAGAGCATGAGGCCTTCAAGTTAGCCTGAGGCCCAGGACTTCTGGGGAAGCTCAGGGGGCAATGGTTTGTTTATACCTTGTAGATGGTCATGTTACCAGATGAAACTCTTCCCTCAGCCTTCAATGCCTCCGATAAATGGCCTGGCCTGATCCACGAGCCCCTGGACCAGGGGAACTGTGCAGGTTCCTGGGCATTTTCCACAGCAGGTAGGGGCTGGGGCTGAGACCAGGCTGGAAGCTGGGACTGGGACTGGGTTTTGGATAAGGACCAGGGGGTTTGGGTTGGGCGTGGGCTTGGTACCAGCATGGGCTAGGCTAGAATCTGGGTTGGAGTCTCTTATCACCATCTCTACCCACTCTATTCCTCTCTCTAGCTGTGGCTTCAGACCGTATCTCTATCCACTCAATGGGTCATATGACCCCAGCCTTGTCCCCGCAGAACCTGCTGTCCTGTGACACTCACAATCAGCAGGGTTGCCGGGGTGGGCGGCTCGATGGGGCCTGGTGGTTCCTGCGTCGCCGTGGGTGAGCAGACTTGGGCCCAGAGGGAGTCCCTAGGTGCTGCAGAAAGGGAACACGGGAGGAGTCCATGGGCATAGGTACTGAGGGGTGGGGGATAAGAGGAGGAATTGGGTCAAGCACCCAAGGAGAGGATGCTGGCCAAGGGGACACTGAGGAAGTAGACAGGAGGGGGCAGAGGGCACTAGCAGGGCATGTACCCCCAAAGGCTGACCTGAGGGGACTGAGGGTGCAGGGGTCTCCTTCACCTTCTTTCCCCCTCCACTTCCCCACTGTCTCTTCACAGGCTGGTGTCCAACCACTGCTACCCATTCTCTGCAGGAGATCAGGATGGGGCAGTCCCTGCGGCCCCATGCATGATGCACAGTCGCCACATGGGTCGGGGCAAACGCCAGGCCACCGCCCACTGCCCCAACAGCCGGGCCCACGCTAACCACATCTACCAGGCCACACCTCCCTATCGCCTCTCCTCCTATGTGAGAGCCCAGGCTTGGGGGTAGATGGGGGAGGGGGGAGCTCAGGAGCCTATGGGGAGAGAGGGGGTGGGAGACACCATAGGGTAGGGTGGCCCAGGAAAGAGGGAGATGGGGGTCTGACCTCTAGAGCCCCCTCAGGTCAGCCTCACCCCCTTCCCTAGGAGAAAGACATCATGAAGGAGCTGCTGGAGAACGGGCCTGTCCAAGGTAAAGGCCTTTCCCCCTCTGCTCTCTGTCCATCTCTTCCTCTCCCTCCTTCCCTGGCCCTGGCTCTCACCCTCAGGAATTGGCAGAGACCTTGGAAATTCCACCTCATCCTGAGACCAACTCTCCCCCCTCATCCCTACCTGTTGTGAAAGACTCTGTGCCCCAGGCCTGTCAGGCAGAGGTCTCCTCCTCAGACACCTCCTCAACACACCCCATTTTGCTTTAACATTAAATACAGGCCCGGGGCCATGCCCATCCTGGGCTGACACAAATGAAGCAGTGTGGGCACCCTAAGGCCACCAACTCATCCAGCCCAGCCTAGGGCAGAGCCCCATCCCCACCTCTGGCCCTGACAGGGAGATGGTGCTTGTTGGGGAGAGGGTGGACAGGGCATTGATGGATTTCAGCCTCCCCCTGCCTTGGTGTAGGCAGCACTGAGGGGATGCCCTAAGCAGGTGCCCATCAGATACTCCTATGCCCACAGCCCTCATGGAAGTGCATGAAGATTTCTTCTTATACAAGAGTGGTATCTATAAGCACACGCCAATCAGTCTGGGGAAGCCTGAACGTTACCGCCAACATGGGACTCATTCTGTCAAAATCACGGGGTGAGAAGTGCCTTCTGGGAAGGGTGTCGGGGCCAGCATGGGCAAGGCCTGGTCTGGGGGGGTCCAAAGGGACATCCAAGTGAAGTGGGATGAGCACCATATTTGGAATCTGGCTACCTGGATTCAAATGCCAGCTCAGTTACTGACTGTCCGGACCTTGGTCAAGACCCTTCGCTTCTCTGAGGCTCAGTCTTCCCATCTGTAAAATTAGTCAGTTGGACCAGGCTGTGTCTGAGAGCTCCTGGAATTCCATGAGTTGCTTGGTCACTCTCCTCGTTGTGCCTCAGAGATGTCCCTGGTTGCTATAAGAGCAGTAAAACTGGGAGGGAGTAGCCGTCCTGGGCACCAAGGGCCCGACAGTGCCCTGCACACCTCCTCCTGCCAGACCCTGCCTTGTCCACACCTGGAGGGCACACAGAGAGGATCAAGTTGCAAGTTAAAAGTGAGCAGTCCTAATTTACCCCACTCAGTGGGCACAATAAGGAAGCTTAGATTCATGGAGCAGGGTCTTGCAAAGCTGAGGTTCAAACCCAGCTCCTCTGACTCCAAATCCAGGGTTCTTGGGCTCTGCCCCCTTCCGCTAGGCACTAGGAAGGAATGGTTTGTTCTCCTTCTTCCTTCCTGGTACTTTTTTCAGGGCATGAAGGGGAGGGGCAGAAGGGTGACCCCCGGGGCAGTAAATATTCCAGGAGGAAAGCCAGACTGGTAGTCAACAACCCCAGTCACCATGGCAATTGGGGATTGAGGAAAGGAAGGGGGGGGTGGCCCTAGGGAGGCCCAGCCGAGGACCTCTGAGGGTGGGGGAGGAGTCCCGGTCTCCACTGGGAAGGCCAGGGCAGTGTGTAGTGTGCCTCAGGGCCCCTGGCCTGGGAGCCACAAGACCTGGTTTCTAATCCTGGGTCTTACTAATGACCCTGGCTGAGTCCCTGCCGGTCTCTGGATCTCAGTTTTCTCCTTTTGATGATGTCTGGGCTCTTAACAGCTCTGACATTCTGTGAACTTGACTCTAACTCCCCTCCCCTGTCCTAAAGGTGGGGAGAGGAAATTCAGCCTGATGGACAGAAACTGAAATACTGGGTGAGTCCCAAAGTGTACTGGGGGGTGGGAGGGGAGGGATCCTCAGAGCTCCAAAGCCCCCATTCTGAGAGCCCCTGTATGGGAGAGGGAGAGGGGAGCTGTTCTTGGGGAGCCCCTAGCCGGAGGGGTAAACATGGCACTTGCACTCAGGGTGCTGATGATCTGAATGTAGAACCCAGGAATTTAAGGCCTGGTTGTTACCAGGGAGACCTCTCCCCTGCTCTCTTCATCCCCCTCTCTTTTCTCTAACAGACAGCAGCCAACTCGTGGGGCCCAACCTGGGGAGAGAATGGATATTTCCGAATTGTCCGAGGGGCCAATGAGTGTGATATCGAGAGCTTTGTGGTGGGCGTGTGGGGCAGGGTCGGCATGGAAGACATGAGCCCACACCACTGAGCCTCCAGCTTTGGCCTGCCTGGAGCCCTTTGGGCCTTCTCCTGGATGAGGATTTGGGCATCCTCCAAGAAATGCCCACCACCCATCCCCTGCTGCCCAGGTCTCGAGCCACAGCCTAGTGGTGCTAAGAAGTTTGCTTGGGTTGGGGCTCAGATCCCACAGACAACAGGGCTCCCGATCCCTGCCCCTTCCCTGGCCAAGGGGAGGGGTATCCAATCTGCTGAAACAGCAGTTCCCCTGAGGGCCCTCTACCCCCTGCCCTCCTCCTCAAATCCTGCCTTTCAACCTCAACGAAGCGTGAGCTGCCCCTAATCCCTGCCTGCTGATGTTGCAGTCCCAGGAGGATGGGAACACGGGGTAAGGAAGTCAGAGGGGGATGGGAGGGGTTCTCAGAGCCCCTAGGACCCCCCTCCCACTTCCTCTTTCCCAGGAATATAAAGAGGAAGCTGCAGACACCTGATCCCCCAGCCTCCTCTCTCAGGTCCCTTCACCCCTGTCACCAGCCCATCTCCACCTTATTTCTCCATGGCCCAGGGAGTCTGCTGAGCCAGGGAAAGCATCTGGGGTCCCCCCCAAACACTGATGGACGCCATGCTGGCCTTCACCCAGCAGGAGAGGAGCCTGGGTTCAGGCCTGTGATTCCTCCCCACCCTACTCCACTGCTTAGGCTGATACCACTTTCCCCTTTCTCTTTCCTGTACTTTCAGTCTTTGAGAATATTTATTTTGCTTATTACTGACTGTAAATAAATCTCATTCACACACAGCGAGCTGCCTCCTATGCTAGGCAGCACCCAGCTGGCCCTTTTTGCCTGTTGCCTGCAGGCCCTTGGGCTTAAGTCTGTGTGTGGAGGATAGGAAGTGGGGGGGACCCACAAAACCCAACCACCTTACAGGGGCTGGGTCAGACTGCAAGTCAGTTTCTTTCAGTAAACAAGCAGCTAGTATGTGCAGAGTAGAAGCTCCCCAAGCTTGAGGCAGAAGAGGAATACGCTGCCATGGTCTCCTCCCTTGGATGTCCCCAAGGCTCAAAGGATCTCAGAAAAGGCCATTTAGTCTAATGCGGACCTGGACAGAGCCTTCCTTGACGATGTGCTTGACACCCTCCGGGGAGGAGGAACTGCCTCTTAGCTCCATTCCTTTCTGGGCTTCCTCCTCTTGCTTGTCCTAGCTGTAGCTCACAACTCTGGCTCAGCCCAGCTGGCTGCTCTGGTTTCCAGAAGTTCCTGTTAACTCCTAGGCCCAGATCTATTCTCTCTGTCTCTCTCTGACTCTCTCTCCCTCCCTCCTTTCCCTCCTCTCCCTCTCTCTATATTTCCTCTGTATCTCTCCATCTCTCTGTCTCTGAATCTCTGTCTCTTTGTCTCTTTCTACATTTCTCTGTTTCTCCTCCCTCTGTCTCTGTGACTCTGTCTCTGCTTTCTCTCTCCCTCCCCCATCTCTGTGTTTCTGTTTAATCTCTTTGACTCTCTCTCTCTCTCTGACTCTTCTCTCTGTCTCTCTCTCTCTGAATCTCTGTCTCCATCTCTGTCTTCATTAGTTCCCATGACTTCAGTTTTTTATCTCTATAGCCAAGACTCCCAGATCTACAGTCCCGGCCCTAAGCTCTCTCTCTCAAGCTCCAGCTGCCTATTGGACATTTCAACCTGGATGTCCCATAGGCATTTCAAGCTCATGTCCAAAACAGAACTTATTCTCGGAGTCAGCAATCGAAGGATCTAGGTTCAGAACCTGCCTCTGATTCCTACTGCGTGGTTACTGTGTAACCATAAGTCCTTTAACCGCCGAGGTCTCAGTTTCCTCATTTGTAAAACAAGGGAGTTGGAGTCGATGGCTTTTGAGGTCCCTCAGCTTTAGATCTATCTCGCAAGCCCCTTCTTCTTCCAAGCTTCCCTGGTTCTGCTGAGAGTACCATCATTCTTCTAGTCACGGGGGTCACAACCAAGAAAATCATCCCTTGTTCAGTTTCACCTCCCTACTCCCATCCAAACAGCTGCCAAATCTTGTAAATTCTGCCTCAGCCTCTCTCCCAAGTGTCTCCCCCTCTCTGCATTCACCCCCTTAATTCAGAACCTCATTTTCTTTCACCTGGACCTATTGCTATGACCTCTAATTGGTTTCAAGTTTCTTCCCTCTTTAGACAATCTTCCAATCAGCTGCCAAATGGATATTCTTAAAGTACAAGTCTGATCATGGCATTCCCCTGCTCAAGAAACTCCAATGCCTCCCTATTACTTCTTCGATGTTGAGTCATTTCCGTTTTCTCAGCAGAGATACTGGACTGGTTTGCCATTTCCTTCTCCAACTCACTTTACAGATGAGGAAACAGAAGCAAACAGGGTTAAGTGACTTGCCCAGAGTCACACAGCTAGTAAGTGTCTGAGGCCACGTTTGAACTCAGAAGACGAATCTTGCTGACTCTAGTCTTGGCATTCTGTGCACTACGGCACCACCTAGCTTTCCATCCTTGTTATCTCTGTAGGATTAAAGAAAAGTTACTTTGACATCTAAGTCCTTCATAACCTCATCCCAACCTGTCTTTGCAGGCTCAATGCTTTATTATCATAACACACACACACACACACATGCACACATACACATACACATGACAACACACTCTATGGCCCAACTTAACTGGTAGTCTTGTTTCTCACACACAACATTCCATGTCTTACCTCCATGCTTTTGCACAAATCATCCCCCACACCTGGAATGCCCTCCCTCTCACATCCACCTCTCCTAGAGTTCCAAATTCTCTTTAAAATAGTCATGTTAAACTCAGAAACAGAAGCCACTAAACCTTAGAGAAGGATCTCTATGGGCCACATAACTACTTAGAATGCCACATATTAGTATTATCTATGTTTTATTGTATTTTTATTTATTTTTAAAAATTTCCCAACTATATTTTGACCTCGTTCAGGCTGCAGTTCAAATCCATTTCTTACATGAGGCCCCTCAGCTGTTAGCGCCTCCTTCCAAATCGTATTTCCTTGGTGTGTATCTTGTACCTACTTATATCTGTATGTATTTTTCTTCCTATAGAATGTAAGCTCCTTGGGGGCAGGGACTGTTTTATTCTCCGTGGTTGTATTCCCAGCACCTAGCACAGTACACACTTGGTGCTTAATAAATGCTTGTTTGATTGATTCATTGCTTGAACCCGTGCTTGGAGACTCAGATACAGCCCCCAGCCCAGAAGGTGCTGAGAGCAAAGATGACTAGCTGTGAGAACTCGAGCCTGGTGTTCTGAGATTCCTAAAGTTCCTTCCCCCTCAGGTGATCTTAGCAGCCTCCACAGAGTCCTGCTCTGATGCCTCCCCTGTCTTCGTGTGGAGAGGATCATCGGTGGCACAGTGCAATCTGGAGGACCCGAGTCCAATTCTGCCGCAGACACTTACTGGTTGTGTGACTTTGGGTGCCCCTGTCTCAGACTCAGTTTCCTCATCTGTAAAACAGGGATCATTATATCACTACCAGGTTGTTGTGAGGCTGAAATGAGGTAACGTATGTAGGGAGATGCTAGCAATTACAATTATTCCAAGGACATGCAAGCAGAGAGTAAACTCTCCATGGTGAAAAGACTTTGAGTATAGTCTCAACAGTGGACTGACTGTCTGCTTTCCAAAGACCAGCCTAAGAGATGAAGAGGTAGAGAATTTTACAAAGAGCTCCATGAAACTCTCTGAATTAAATCATATACGTCGATACGAGGGGCAACGTGGGTAACGGATGGAGAGCCGGTCTTGGAACCAGCAAGGCCTGGGTGTGAAAGTCCAGCCTCTGACTCATACTGAATGTGTGACATTCTGGGCAAGCGACTTCTCAGTGCTCCACGGGCATCTATTATAAATTGCAGCGAAGGAAGGAAACAAGTATTTATTAAGTGTGTACTATGTGCCAGGCACTATGCCAAGTGCTTTACAAATCTTATCTTGTTTGATCCTCAAAATCACCCTGGGAGATAGGCGCTGTTATTTTACAGTTTTACATTTTACGGTTGTGGACACTGAGGGAAACAAGTTAAGTTTTGCCCATGGTCACACAGTTAGTTAATGGCTGAGGCTAGATTTGAATTCAGGGCTTCCTGACTCCAGGCCCGGTGTTCAAGAAGAGGACAACCTGTGTTGATAGAGGGAATTTCTTCATGTAGGCTCCAGGATGGGGAACCTGCGGCCTCGAGGCCCCATGTGGCCCTCTAGGTTTCTAGAGGGCCACTAGGTTTCTAGAGGGCCACATGGGGCCTCGAGGCCGCAGGTTCCCCACCCCTGAAGGGGCTCTCTAGATCCATGAAATCAGGTGTCCAGTCCCTTCTCTTCTATCCAAGATTTTGGCACTCTGAGACTTCAGTGCAAAAGGGAAAAAGGGTGAAGAGGGTAGAACACCATGGAAAATATGGAGCAGCAAGGAGGAACGTGATAGGCTTGTGGCCTACACTGAAGTTTCAGGCTTCCACCACTAGAAAAGAATTATTTGACAGAGCAACAAATCATACACATCACAGAAAGTGAAACTGACTAGATTTTAAAGGACCCGAAATGACTGTTTGCTGATGTGAAAGGCATTTCTCATTTTGTTGTTGCTTTATATAGTCACACAACCAACTCATGAGAGCAAATGTCCAACTTAGTATAAAACTAGAAGAAAGTTAAAATGAGAAAAATCTATGACATATACTTAAAACAGCTCCAGCCCGACCCATTTAGACAGGTAATTAATGATGGAAAATGGTATCTGGATGGAATAAAGGATACAGACACCTCTGAGAATAATTTTATATAGAAGTTTAACTTATTTAAGTCAACTGTCCAAAAAGAGAAAGTTAAATAAACCTAAGTTTAAATTAAAGTAAATTTAATTTAGAAGTTAAATAAACCCCAAAAGCATCCAATAAATAATTGATTTATTTCCCAAGGGAAGAGATATGGTAGCCAAGGGCAATACTGGCTTACAATATAAACTCATTTGTAAAATCTTACAGAGAAGGCTGTTCAATCAATCTATAGATGTTTATTAAGCACCTACTATGTGCCAGGCACTGTGCTAAGCCTCATAGACACAAAAAGAGATGAAAGACATTCCCTGCCCTCAAGCTGCTTACAATCTAACAGGAGAGAAAACGCAAACAAATACAAAGCTAGCTTTATATATGAGAGGACCAAAATGGCATTACAATGTAAGGGTCAATGTCTGACTGTGACTGACCAGACCAGTACAAGCTCAGAAGGCTCTACCACAGGTCGGGTACAAATAATCTGTTTATGAGATAAATAGGTAACAGAGGAAAGGCACTGGAATTATTAAAAAGAGTTGAGGAAGGCTTCCTATACAAGGTGAGATTTTAAAGGAAGCCAGGGAGGTCAGTAGGTGGAGCAGAAAAAGTAGAATATGGCAGGCCTTGGGGAAACAGCCAGAGAGAACGCCTGGAGACCTGAGATGTAGGATGTTATTCATGGAACAGACAGGAGACCGGTGTCACTGGATTGAAGAGTATGTGAGGAGCAAGGTGTTAAGAAGACTGGAAAGGTAGGAGGGAGCTGGATTGCAAAGGGCTGTGAAAGCCAAACAGAGCATTTTGTATTTGATCCTGGAGGCAACAGGAAGCAACTGGAGTTTATTGAGTGTTGACATGGTCCAACCTGAATTTTAGGAAAATCGTTTTGGTGGCTGAATGAAAGATGGATTGGAGCGGGGAGAGACTGGAGGCAGGGAGACCCACCAGCAGGCTATTGCAATCCATGAGGGCCTGTAGCAGAGTGGTGGCAGTGTCAGAGGAGAGAAGGGGAGGGGCAGGTATTGGAAAGATGTTGCAATGTGAGATGGGCCTTGGAAACAGCTTGGATAT
This sequence comes from Trichosurus vulpecula, assembly GCF_011100635.1. Taxonomy (NCBI): domain Eukaryota; kingdom Metazoa; phylum Chordata; class Mammalia; order Diprotodontia; family Phalangeridae; genus Trichosurus; species Trichosurus vulpecula. Next base: position 71,712,803 of record NC_050574.1, on the reverse strand, counting down.
GGCAGCATGAGAGAGCATGAGGAATCCAGAATGACTCCTAGGTTGTGAGCCTGAAAGACTGCAAGGATGGGGTCGTCCTCTACAGTAATAGGGTGGGGCAGGTTTAGGGGAGAAAGACAATGAGTTCAGTTTGGGACATACTGAGTTTGAGATATCTACTGGACATCCAGTTTGAGATGTCTGAAAGGCAGTTGGAGATGCAAGATTGGAGATCAGAAGAGAAACTGGGGTAAGACAGGTAGATATGAGAATCATCAGCATAGAGACGGTAATTAAATCCATGGAACTGATTGGATAACCAAGTATGAGAAGAGCAGAGGGCTGGGAATGGCATTCTGAGGGACCTAACCATAGGGTTAGAGGGTGTGACCTGGGTAACGATCCAGCAAAGGAGACAGAGAAGAAGGATCTATCATACGGAGAGGCTGGGGGAAAAACAGGAGAGAATGGAGTCTAAAACCTAGAGAGAAGAGAGTCATAAAGAGGCGAAAGAAAGGGTGGGAAGAAGTCAAGGAGAATGAGGATTGAGAAAAGGCCTCTGGATTTGGCAGCTTAGAGATCATTGGTAACTTTGGAGAGAGCAGTGTCAGCGGAATGAGGAGGTGAAGCCAGATTGTGAGGCGTAAAGAAGAGATGGAGAGGAGAGGCAATGAAGGCACCTATTACAGACTGACTTTTCGAGGAGCTTAGCTATGAAGGACAGAAGAGATGTGGGATGATAGCAGGGATGGAAAGATCAAGTCAGGGCTTTTTTTCAGGATGTGTTTGTAGGCAGTAGGAAATGAGTCAGTGGACAGGGAGAGATTAAAAATAAGGGAAAGAGTGGGGATGACTGAGGGGGCATCTGTTGGAGGAGATGGGTTGGAATGGGGTGGCTTGAAGAAGTAGAGGGCTTAGCCTTGGTAAGGAGTAAGGCCACTTCATCATGAGAGACAGGAGTGAAGGAGGAGGGAGTGGCAGAAGGCATCTGAGTGGCAGGAGATGGGGAAGAGAGAAAATGAGGAAGTTCATGGTGAACGGCCTTCATTTTTTCTGTAAAATGTGAGGCAAGATTCTAGACTGAGAGAATGGGAGGGGGAGGAGGCATGGGAGGTTTGAAAAAAGTTCCCAAAATGTTTGGAAGAGCTGCTGAGGAGACTGGGAGCGTGAGCTAATGAGGGAGGTATGGTAGTAATGAAAGATCTCGAGGATGACCACAGAAATCAGAGATGAGAGAGAGGGTTAAAGCCAGCTTAAGGGATGTTGGGTAACAGCCCCAAATATGCCAAGTCATCCTGAGGGCAACTAAGGATGAACCAGGGAAGACAACAGGTGATAATGGAAAGCATCTGCAAAATTTCAACCCAAGCCCTTTTTTGAACCATCAAAGATGACAGAATCATCACAGTACTGAAAGGGCAGGAAGGGTACCGACAAGTACTAGGAGGCACATGAATTAGACCATTGCACACAGAGCAAGAGAGAACCCAGTGGGGAGGGTCCGAGGTGGAGCTTCACAAAGTACACGTCAGTCAATAAACACTGTGCTAACCCAGGGGATACAAAGAAGGATAAAAGACAATCCCAGCCCTCAAAGAGCTTACAGTCTAATGAGGGAGACTACATGCAAGCTCTACACAGGACAGATTAGAGATAATTAACAGTGGGAAGGCGCTAGTAGTATTAAGAGGAATCAGGAAAGGATTCCTATACTAGGTCAGATATCAAAGGCGTAGGGAAAATCTCGGCACCTTATGGGTAACAAAGAAACAAAAAACAACTGAGAAAACCACAAGTAATTTTTGTGCCCACTTTCTCCCTCCCTCCCTTCCCTGTCTTATATGGTTCACAATGACTATCACCCAGAGAGTCATGAGAGGCACAGGATAGGTGTTAACTGGCCAGAGCAAGTAACTATGGTGTGTGTGAGACTAGGGGTGGGGTGGGGGAGAGAAATGGTTGGGGAGGGGTGTGTGTGTGTGTGTGTGTGTGTGTGTGTGTGTGTGTGTGAAGGGCTGATTAGTTGCTTTTCCTATAAAAGCCCTTCAGTGGCTCACACCCTAAATGACCATTTCTCTGACCAAAAAGGGTGTGAAGTTAGGACTGGCCCATTGGTTTCAGCCCCTTTCAGACTTTGAAGGGTCTGTGTAAAGGAAGTACGTTTCTTTAGTTTACTTCAGTCATTCCTTGATTGCTAGGTGGTACAGTACATAGAGTGCTGGACCGGAGGCAGGAAGTAGTGAGTTCTAATTCAGCCTCAGACACTTATTAGCTGTGTGCCCCTTTGCACACACTGCTGTCTGCTTCAGTTACCAGATCAACTATAAAATGGGGATTAAAAAAATCCTTCCCAGTGTTGTTGTGAGGCTGTAATATTTGCAAAGTGCTTTGTAAACCTTAAACTCACTAGCATTCACTGGTGGGTGGGGTGGCAAGGCTAGCCATTGACTGGCCAAAGGATCAACCACATCTCTGGTGGTCTTATAAAGTATGATCAAACTCTGAGATGGAGGAGTCATTCAGATGGTCAAGGAGAGACCCAGATATGGAGATTGAACCCAGCTCTTGGAAGGGAATTGTTTTTTGCCTCTTCCTTTGTGAATCTTCCAGAATGCACTAGAGGAAAGGAAATCTTTCCTTCCTTGCCACCCTCTATTGGTAATGGCATCCTGAGGTGGTACAATTTCTTCATTAGGAGACATTGCACCCAGCACACCCAGGGAGCAAGCCCAGAGGATCCAGCTGAAGAGAGGAGCAGGAAGCCTTACAGAGAGACTTACCCATTGGAGATACTGCACCAGGGGTAAGAAGTATGAGGATATCACCAAAAGCAAAAAAATCCTGGGACCCCAAAATTCTGGAGCTGTGAGTTCCCTTGGCCATGCGCATTCACAACATGTGTGCCTTTCTACTAGTAGGTTTTATGTGCATGCTCGTGTTATACTGACACTGTAGATATTTGTGGGAGAGCATGATCCTAGTTTATGGAGGGGGCAGAGGGGAATATTTTGTAGCTTGTGGGTTTTCGAAAGCTCTGAATCTGGGTGTTGCTGTCAGCCCAGCATCAATGCCCCAAGGAGCAGGAAGTGACCATTGGGATTTACCTTTGGGACCCAGCCCAACAGTAGCTGAGACAGACTCATTTCTTTTTTTATTTATTTATTTATTTATTTATTTTTCTTTTTTTTTTCTTTTTCTTTTTCTTTTTATTTATTTATTTATTTATTTTTTTCAGACTCATTTCACTATCATGCTGCATCTGGATGTGAATTTGGTGGGACTAATGCTATGAAGAAACTGAACTAAGTTTGAGCCCAAGTTCCCGGAGAACAAGGTGAAGTAGGGGAGAGTATGTCCCCAAAGTCCTGGTGGTAAATATTCTTCATATATCTTTGAAATAAATATCCATTCCCTCCCACCCTTTTTTTTGGTTACTTGATATTAAATAGAACTGGCTACTCACTGGCCACTCACAGTGGGGCAAACAGCTGGTTTCATCTTAATGGCATTAGGGAAGAGACTCCCCCAGGTCCTCCTTCCCCCCACCCTAGGATAACTCTAGAACCTTGAAGGGAAGATATAGCCAAGTATTGTTCTGGGAGAGTGAGGACAGAACTTACTCAATACACTATTCAGAATTTAGCAATTTTTTTGGGGGGGGAGGCATAGTTCCAAAGTATTTTCCAGAATGGTTGTACGGCAGTTTCTTCATCTGTAAATTAAGGGTGTTGGATCCATTTGGGGGGCACCCTTGACTTTTCACTTGTAGTTAGTGATGCGGGTTTCTACAGCATTCTGCTGATCTTGATATTGAGGTTCCAGGATCTTTTGGGGATCAGGGACAATAGGTCTTTCCTCCCTTTCTCAGAAGAAAAGTATGTGCTTTGTAGAATTAATTAAATTAATAAATTTTTGACCAGTTAATAAATATTAAATAATTAATTTGTAAATATTTAAATATTAAAAAATTAATGTGAATGGGGTGCAGGGGCAAACTCACTGAACTCAGAGTTCCAAGGCCCGAGCATAAAGCCAACACGGTTCTTTACTTACCTGTATGACCTTGGTCAAGTCCTTTGCCTCCCTGGCTTCTATAAAACAAGCATTTGGGCTAGATGGCCTTTGAGGCTCCTTCCAGATCTGGATTCTTGACCCCATTTCTAGATGGTGTGTCTGGTTCCTCCCAGCCCACACCCTGCCCAGGGTCACAACTTGCAAGTATCAGAACCAGAACTCAGGGAAGCAGGGAGCAGTCCTAGTGCTGATGCTAACCGGCCGAGTGACCTTGTGTGTGTCTCTAACACTCTCTGGGCTTTAGTTTCCTCATCTGTGAAGGGGAGGGAGGGGTCGGACTAGAGCAGTGGCTTAAAACTCACATAGAAATGCAGCCCATTAAACTGGACAGAAGGATCCTTGCAGGCCCCATATGGACTTTTGCTTTGTTCAGTCTTGTTTCAATCGTGTCTGACTCTTCATGACCCCATTTGGGGTTTTCTTGGCAGAGATACTGGACTGGTTTGCCATTCCCTTCTCTAGCTTATTTTACAAATGAAGAAATTGAGGCAGACAGGGTGAAGTGACTTGCCTATGTCACACATAGGAAGTGTCTGAGGCCGGATTTGAATTCTGGAAGATGAATCTTCCTGACTTCAGGTCCCATGCTCTTTCCACCGTGCCATCTTCACTTAAATACCCACAAATTGATATTATCTATGTTCTATTGCATTTTTATTTTGTCAAATATTTATTATATATTAATATTAATTATCATATCAATTTATTATATATTAATATTAATTATCATATCAATATTATATCAAAAATTGTTTCCCAATACATTTCAGCAGTCAAAATATTAAAACACACAACAAATTCACAACTCCAGTTGAAGAACCCTTGAGCTAATCTGATGCTCCCACTTTACAGATGGAGAAACTGAGGCCCAGTGACGTGGAGGGTCTGGGTTTAATCTAGTTCAGACTGCACACAGGAATGTTGTGGGCTGCTTGGGGCCTGCTGATGCCTTAGGACTAGATGACCCCAAAGTCTTTTCCAAGCCCTGACCTGGGATGTTGTGAGTTTGGGTCTTTCCTACCCCGAGTCCAGAAGTCTGCTTGCTTTGCTGCCCTGCCTCTCTGCTGGCTTGCTCAGGTTTCCTCCCCCTTTTTCCCAGGCCAGCGACCTTCTGGAATCCCATTGTGACCTCAGAGATTTTCTAGTCCAGAGACTCTTAACCTTTCTTGTGTCACTGCCCCTGTGGTAGTCAGCCTGGTAAAGCCTATGATCTCTTCCTCTGAATCTTGTTTTTAAATGCATAAGATAAAAAGGAAGGAAACTAATTATACTGAAATATAGTAATCAAATTCTAAAAAATTCATGACTCTGGGTTAAGAACCCTTGTGCTAATCCAAGGTACCCATTTCACAGATGGAGAAAACAAGGCCCAGAGAGGTGAAGTGATTTGCTAAGATCTGCTGAGTTGGTGGCTCATGACATGAACCCAGGTGTCCTTGCTCCTAGCCCAGAGTTCTTTCCACTACCCCCCGCTGAAATGACCAAGGAGAAAGGCCGGGGCCCTGGATTAGATCTAGGATCAGGAAGGGGCTAGCCGTGGAGCTGAGACTGGCAGAGCAGAGGGGCAGGGATGGGTGGGATCCTCACCTTTGCCCCCTCCTGCACTCCGCCAGGAATCTGCTGAGCTGTCACAATGTTCGTGGTGAGGGGTGGAGAGGAGCAGAGGTCTGAGCTGCTGTCCCCACACATCAGCCTCTCAGGACTGACAAGCTGACAGATGTCTGCCTGTCCTCCCAGGGCGGGGAGGCTATCGCCAGCTTTCCCAGGCTTCTCGTCCCTCATGGTGCTGCCCCCTCCCTGCTGGCCCGTCCCTGAATTCTCATCTCCCCGAGGTCAGTCAGTGCAGGCTCAGCTGGGTGAGAAGCGAGTCAGTGCTGGACCCTGGCAGGAGAGGGGGAAGGGAGTGAGCATTTATTAAGCGCCTATTGCCTGCTTTTGCTTCACAAATACGATCTCATTCACAACAGTCCTGGGAGGGAGCTGTCCTTATTATCTCCATTTTATATTTGAGGAAACTGGGATAAGTGACTTGCCCAGGGTCATACATCTAGTAAACGTCGGAAAAATTTATCTGAGGTCAAATTTGACCTCAGGTCTTCCTGACTCCAGGCCCATTGCTCTATTTACTGTACCTCCAGCTGCCTGTTTGAGAGATGATCTTTGGGTCTCAGAATCTTTCCAAGTCTTCCCAATCCAGCTTTGTCATTAGCTCGCCACATAGTCTTGGGCAAGTCACTTAACCTCTACTGATCTCAGTTTCCTCATCCATACAATGGGAGGATTTAATTCAATGAATTCTAAGGTCCCTTCCTACTCTGATGTTCTAGGATCTAACATTCTTTTTTTTTTAAAGGTTCCTCCTTAAAAAAAAACAAAAACAAAACAAAACAAAAAAAAAAAAAAACAAAAAGAGGGAGAGTTCTAACGCTGGTGTAGTGGAGGGAGTACTGAGTCCAGAGTCAGCAAGACCCAGGTTTGACTTTCTGGCTGTGTGACCCTAGGAAAGTCATTTAGCCTCTCTGACCCTTAGTTTCCTCTTCTCTAAAATGGGTGTAAAAACAACTCTCAAGGTCGTGTTAGGATAACATGAGATTTTCTCTGTACTTTACAGACTATTTATATAGGTGAGCGGCTCTGCTGCTGCCTCTAAGGTCACACTCAGCTCTGACCTTCTATATTTCTGGCTTCCCTGTTCCTGTCCCAGGCAAGTCAAGAAGGAAAAGACCGCCAGAGAAATCAGTGACAGACAACAGGAAGACACCCCTGACAGGGGTGGAAGAGGTGACTGGGGTTTTTCCAACTCGGGAAGCTAGGGAGGTCCTTGCCTTACAAGGTCAAGAGGATGGTCTATGTGACCGTGGAGGCCCCTGTGGGATCCAGCCAAGGAGGCCCCACCCCCATTCCCTGGTCATGGTCAGGGGATCCAGGCAGGGACATATACATACCTGCCCCTCCCCTTTGGGCATCACCTGAAAGGAATGTGGGGCCGATAAGGGGCAGCCATTGTCTGACTTCCTGTTTTCGGGGACGTCCTGAGCTTGGAAAACTCCCGGAGCGGGCAGGAGCCAAGGTCCTCCCTGGTCTAGGGAGGGTGGGGGACCCAAGCTACAGGAAGGAGGGTGGGTCTTGGTTAGACGGTCCTCTGGGTGCCCTCCGATCCCTGCGGAGACATGCTTGCGTGCATAGCAACACCGTCACCACCGAGGAACACTATGTACCTCTTGGCAACATTTAGTAATTCAATATGGTAAAATCAAAGAAACTGGAAGCGCCTTCAGAGGAGACCTAGTCCAGCCCCTACTTGAATAGGAATACCCTCTCCCACATCATGCCAGTGAACATCCAGCCTCTGCTTGGATACTTCCATTGACAGGGAGCTCACTTCCTCCAAAGGCAGCCCATTCCGAAACTCGGAGGGTAGTTTTGATTGGGGTATGAAGTTCTTAATGTCAAGCTGAGCTACGTCTCCCTCTGCCTTCCGCATCTCTCTTGATTCTGCCCTCTGGGGCCAAGAGACGTAAGTCTGATGCCTCCTTCCCATGACATGCCTTAACCACCACCATGTCGGCTCCAAGTCTTCCTCAACATATCCTCTATAACTCAGTCTGCAGTACTCTTGCCAGCTTGGCCACCGTCCTCTGGATGTGTTCCAGCTTTAGTTTAAAGCATGGCCCCCACACTTGGTTACAGCATTTCGGATGGGGTTTGAACAGGACAGAAAACACTGGGATTGGTCCCTTCCTTGTACCTGTTAACCCTGCTTTACTGAGAGCTACAAAACACAGATCACAGAGTTCCAAAGTGTGGGACAAAGTAAAAGTCCTCACCTTCCCACCCCAAAATGCCCCCAAAGGCTCATAAGGGCTCTTCATCACAAGCCCATGGAGCCAGGGAGCTCTGCGCCACAAGCCCATGGTGTCAGGGAGCTCTGTACCAGTCAAAGGACAATCATTTAAGGGAATGTCCAGTGAAGTGGGGCAGGGTCTTTTAAAGTGAGCAGAACCTGTCCTGGGAAATGTATACTTGGCACCAGGAATAATCAGGGCCTGAGCCATATATACTCTGATATGGACCAGGACCACTGACACTGAAAGGTCTTCTGGGTAAGAAAGACAAGGACTGTAATAGGGACAGACAGGGAGAGATAGGGGCAGGGACAGAGATGGAGATGGAGACAATGAAAGAGACAGGAATGGAGACAGAGATAGGGATAGAGGCAAAGAGACATGGACAGGGGCAGGGGGAGTAAGAGATATAGACAGAAGCAGAGACAGGGACAGGGATAGGGACCGGGACAGTAAGAGATGGGGACAGAGACAGAGGCTGAAAAAGGTGTAGGGCCAGAGAAGTTGGAGCTAAAGAGAGATTTGTAGAGATTGTAAGTGGATTTCAGATTATGTTGTCTTTTGACTTTGCTCTAATATTTCCTGATGCATGGCATCTTCATGTTTTGTCACTGACATTCTCTTTTTCAGAATGTTCACTACCTTATAAGTCCTCCATATCCTGTTCTAAGTCATTGATTCTCTCAGAAGTCCTTAAGGGCTCTAGTTTTGTTTCTAGAATCATCCTTTAATTCCTTTCTTTAGCTTTGAAATCATTCCTTGTCACTTTGCAGTTTCTGGGGCTCCTTTTGGCTGTAGTTGTTCTTTTGTGTCCAACTCTTTGTGACCTTGTGGACCATAGCACATCAATAATGTCCACGAGGTTTTCTTGGCAGAGATGCAGAGTAGTTTGCCATTTCCTTCTCTAGTGGATTAAGGCAAAGAGAGGTTAAGTGACTTGCCTGAGGTCACATGGCTAGCGTCTGAAGCCAAATTTGAACCCCAGTCTTTCTGATTCTAGACCCACTGCTTTATCCACTGAGCCACCCAGCTGCCTCCTTGCTTGTAGTTACTGCAGCATTATTCCATTCTTTGGGGGATTTCTCCTTCCTTTCTCTCTCTCTCTCTCTCTCTCTCCTCTCTCTCTCTCTCTCTCTCTCTCTCTCTCTCTCTCTCTCTCTTCCCAGGTTTTTTTTGGGGGCAGGGCAATTGGGGTTAAGTGACTTGCCCAAGGTCACATAGCTAGTACATGTGTCAAGTCTCTGAGGCTGGATTTGAACTCAGGTCCTCCTGACTCCAGGGCCGGTGCTCCACTCACTGTGCCACCTAGTTGCCCCATTTTTCTTTCTTTCTTGGTAAGGGATCAGGTACCTCCCCTTCTTTACAGAAGTGCCTGCTAGAACAGGCTAGAATAGTGCTCAGAGTAAAATCTCTGAGAGCACAGACTCTGATGAAGAGCTATCAAGGCCAACTAATCTCCATGTATACTTTGGTCCCATCCTCTCTTGTTTTCTTCAGTGTTTGCATTCCACACCACTGCTGTCCCCCATCAGATATTATCTTTTCTCATTCTAATTTTCAATCTCTCCCTGTCTACTGCTCCTTTGATGCTGCCCACAAATATATCCCTGTCTCCTCCAACCCCAAAAAGACAGGGACCAGTGCCATACCAGTCAAACTACCAAAAAATTATTTTACAGAGCTGGATAAAATGATAACAAAATTCACCTGGAAGAATAAGAGGTCTAGAATATCTAGGGAATTAATGAAAAGAAATGCTAGGGAACGTGGCCTAGCCATACCAGATATTAAACTGTACTATAAAGCAGCAGTCATCAATACTACTTGGTACTGGCTAAGAAACAGAGTCGTGGATCATTGGAATAGGATAGGTATACAAGACGCAGTATTCAATGACTCTAGCAATCTACTCTTTGATAAACCCAAAGATGCCAGCTTCTGGGCTAAGAATTCACTATTCCGCAAAAACTGTTGGGAAAATTGGAAAATGGTAGGGCAGAAAGTGGGCATAGACCAATGTCTTACACTGTATACCAAAATAAAGTCAAAATGGATTCATGGTTTAGGAATAAAGGCTGATACTATAAGTAATTTGGGAGAGCAAGGAATAGTTTACCTATCAGATTTATGGGAAAGGAAAGAATTCATGACACAACAAGAGATAGAGAGCATTACAAAATGCAAAATGGATAATTTTGATTATGTTAAATTGAAAAGTTTTTTGTATAAACAAAGCCAATGCAACAAAGATTAGGAGGGAAGCAGAAAATTGGGAGAAAATCTTTACAACCAGTGTCTCTGATAAAGGCTTCATCTCTAAAATATACAGGGAACTGAGCCAAATTTATAGGAATACAAGTCATTCTCCAATTGAGAAATCGTTAAAGGATATGAACAGGCAGTTTTCAGAGGAAGAAATTAAAGATATCTATAGACATGAAAAAATGCTCTAAATCACTACTGATTAGAGAAATGAAAATCAAAACAACTCCTGGGTACCATATCTCTCCTGTCAGATTGGCTAACATGACAAAACAGGAAAATGATAAATGCTGGAGAGGATGTGAGAAAATTGGAACACTGTTACATTGCTGGTGGAGTTGTGAACTGATCCAGCCATTCTGGAGAGCAATTTGGAACTATGCCCAAAGGGCTATAAAAATGTGCATACTCTTTGACCTAGCAATACCACTTCTAGGGCTGTGTCCCAAAGAGATCACACAAGTGGGAAAGGGAGCCATATGTACAAAAATATTTATAGTGGCTTTTTGTGGTAGCAAAGAATTGGAAATCAAGGGGATGCCCATCAATTGGGGAATGGCTGAACAAGCTGTGGTATATGAAGGTGATGGAATACTATTGTGCCATAAGAAATGGGGATGATGCAGACTTCATAACAACCTGGAAAAACCTACACGATATAATGCTGAGTGAGCAGAGCAGAGCCAGGAGAACATTATACACAACCACAGATATATGGATTCTGTGAGGACCAAGCTTGATAGACTTCGTTCTTCTCAGCAACACAAAGTTCAAAGAAAACTCCAAAGGAGTTTTGAAGAGAGCTACGTACATCCAGAGAAAGACCCTATGGAGTCTGAATGCAGATTGAGGCAAACTATTTGCTCTCCTTTTTCTTTCTTTTTTCCTCTTTTGTTTTCGTTTTTTTGGTTCTGTTTCTTCTTTCTCATGATTCATTCCATTGGTCATAATTCTTCTTTACAACTTGACTGTTGGGTAAATAAGTTTAATGCGAAGGTTTATGTAGAAGATATATTGGATGCCGTGCCATCTTGGGGAGGAAATGGGGAGGGGGGGAAGAAAATCTGGAACTCAAAATCACGCGGAACTGAGTGTTATAAACTAAAAATAAAAAATCTTAATTAAAAAAAAAAGACAGGGACAAGGACTATACCATTGTACCCTCACAATGACCCTGGGAGTAAGGAACTATTATGTTCCGCATTTTGCAGCTGAGGCAAATAGAGGACAAGTCCTTACTAGCTGTTTAGAGTGGGAAGCAGGATTTGTACTGGGGTCTTCCTGACGTCAGGTTCAGTGCTTTATCCACTTAACTGTCTCATTGACTGTGGGTGTGTTCCCAAGGCTCCATCCTGGACCCTCTTCTCTTTTTTTCCTCTGTGCTTTCTCACTTGGTGATCTCATCAGCTCCCATCAGTACAATTATCATCACTATTCCCATGATTCCTAGAGCTATATATCAGGCCCCAGTCTCTCTCCTGAGCTCTAGTCTTTAAGTGAAAGCTACCTATCAGACATTTTGAAATGGATTTCCCACAGGCATCCTGAACCCAACATGTCCAAAATAGAACTTGTTAACTATTCCCCTCCCCCCTCATTTCCCTCTTCTTCCAAATTCCCCTATTACTGCTGAGGGTACCGTCCTCCTTCCAGTCACCAAGATTCTCAACCTCAGTGTCAACCCTGACTATTCCCTTTCACCTCCTATCTCCAAAGAGTTGCCAGGTCTTGGCAATTTCCATTTGCTGTGGTTGTTGTTCAGTTGCTTTTCACTTGTGTCCTACTCTTTGTGACCCCATTTGGGGTCTCTTGGCAGAGATACTGGAGTGGTTTGCCATTCCTTCTCAAGCTTGTTTTACAGATGAGGAAACTGAGGTAAACAGGGTTAAGTGACTTGCCCAGGGACACACAGGTAGTGTTTCTGGGGCTGGATTTAAACTCAGGTCTTCCTGACTCCAGGCCTGGCACTCTAGCTCTGCTGCTTAGGACAGGGCTGGGGGGGGGGGCCAGAAGGAGGGAAGGAGGCGTGGTGGTGGAAATCATCTTTTAATTATTTTATTTAGCTTTAAAATATAAGAGGCCTGGAAAGGCAGTAGGAGGCCAGGTTATGAAAGCTGTGGAAAGCCAAAAAGAAGATTTGTATATTTGATCCTGGAGTTTATGAATGCACAGTGAGTGCCTGGCACGTAGTAGGAGCTATAGAAATCTTAGGTATTATTATTGTTGAGTCAGCTAGGCGCTGTAGTGGATAGAGTGATGGACCTAGAGTCAGAAAGACCTGAATTCAAATCTAGCCTCAGAAACTTGCTAGCTGTGTGACCTTGGATAAGTCACTTAATGTCTGTTTGACTCAGTTTCCTCGACTGTAAAATAGAGATAATAAATAGTGCTTACCCCACAGGGTTGTTGTGAGGATCAGTGCTGATATCTGTAAAGTGCTCACCACAGTGCCTGGCACAGAGTAGGTGCTAGATAAATGCTAGCTATACTATTTCTGATGTTATTATTGTTTTCCTATCATCATTGTTATTACTGAGCGGGGAGGTAATGTGGTCAGACCTGCGCTTTAGGAAAATCGCTTTAGTGGCTGAATGGAGGGTGAATTGGAGTGGGGAGAGACCGGAGGCAGGCTGACTCACCAGCAGGTTATTGCAATAGTCCAGGGCTGAGGGGATGGGGCCCTGCACCAGAGTGGCGGCAGTGTCAGAGGGTAGAAGGGGGCAGATTCGAGAGATGTTGCAAAGGTGAAATTGACGGGTCTTGACAACAGACTGGATTTCCAACCAGGTTCCTTCCTTTCTTTCCAGTGTTCTTGGTAGGGATAACCACAGCACCCACCTTCTAGAGTTGTTCTGAGGATCAGGTGAGATGATAATGGTAAAGTACTTGGCACAGTGCCTGACACAGTGGGCACTCTACATAAACGCTCAGCCCTTTCCTTCCCCTTCCTTTCCACACACTCCACTGTCAAGCTTCTGCAGGAAGCCTTCCCAGACCTAGTGCCGTCCCCTCTAATGCTACCTTGTATCTGTTCTGTATGTATCTCATGGGTGCCTTATTTATGTCCAAGTATCCTCCGCTATTAGAATGCAAACTCCTTGAAATCAGCAACTTCTTTTTTTCTTATTTGGATCCCCAGCAATTAGCACAGTGCCTGACACATAGCAAGCAGTAATTGTAACTGACTTATTTATTGCATGTCATCAGCTGAGGCTCTGAGCTCCACCTTCTCTCTATTTCCCCCCTTTGAAAATGAATGAATGCAGATTGGCTGCCTGGACCTCTGTGCAGGAACCCTAGCTGGGTCTCAGACTTGCAACCCAAGCTCCAACCTCCTAATGCCCGCCCAGGTTCTAGCTTGCCTTATTCAGCCCAGGGTTTAAAATATACAGATTAGCCTACTATATTTCATAACTTTATCAAAATGTCTTCATCCCCCATCCTATTAATAGTCTTATCTCTGTGCCAACTTCATGTGACCCAAAGGAACATACACTCTTATTATAGATTATAGTGCATTTACTGAACAGAGACAGAAATAAAAAATACGACATCAAAATGCCTGAGCAGCTGGCAGTCTCCTGTTCCAATAAAGGTCTGAAATCTCAACATCTCCCCTCTGAGTCTTCAGTGAACCTGAATGAATGTTTTTATGGGAACACTTTCCAATGTTGCATTTTCAGTCTTTGAAAGAAAGGGAAAGAGTCATAGGATGAGCTTAAAGGGACTTCAGAAGTCATCCAGCCCCCTTTCTCATTTTACAGAGAGGGAAATTGAGGCTGAGGGTTTACATAATTTGCCCGAGATCACCGAGGTTATAATAGAAGCAGGATTTGACCTCCGGTCCTGTGACTCCAAGGTCACAATAGGCAGGCATTGGCACCAAGGTCAGGAGCTGTACTAGTCTTTTCATGGGGGCTCTCTGGTCCCCCCTTGCCCCAGTCTCTGCTTAGGACATCGCTCCTGAGTCATCTCTGCATTCTCTTGTCAGGCTTCTCTTGGAGTGCTTGCCATCCATATGGTTTACCAGAGGTTCAAAAGTTTCCATCTCTAGTCCATGGATGCCCAGAAGAGCAGAGAGAGCCCCCACACACATACCCTTCCCCACGAAACAGGCTCATTGTCCATGCTGTGTCTCTCTGGTATGCCTGGCATGCCTGCTATAAAAAGTCTCCTCTTTGTTTTAAATGGTCTGCCACAGTACAGCATTATATGACCTTTCCCTAATGCGTTTATGATAAATCAAAGACTCAGGCGATTCACTCCCAGGCTCTGCATTTTTACTTCTCTCAAGCCTTCAGAGATTCAGGAAATTGCAGGGGATGTAACACAAGCTGTTTCGAAATGCGGGTCATGCTTTTACCCTATAGCATTTCTTCACTATGTTGAGATTTTCTTGTTTACTTATTTGTTCAATCTCTGCAGGCTTTTAGGGGTGGGGTGGGTTTCTCTGTGAGGATTTCTTTCCTTTCTCTTCTTCTTTTGGTGGTTGTTTTGGTTTTGGTGTATAGTCTTGGGTCCTATTTTGGGTGCCTATCTTGCTGTTTTAAGTTGGGAAGATGTGGCTTGGAATGCAGCCTCCGTTACTAGCTATGTGATCCTGGCCAAGTCACTTAACTTCTCTTGACCTCAGTTTCTCCACATGTACATAAGGAGAATAACAGCATCGATCGCTCAGAGCTCATGTAAGGATCAAAGGAGATCAAACACTTCACAAACTTTAAAGAGTTACATATGTGTCAGTTTTGGTGATTATTATTAGTAATAATATTTGTGAAATGCTCAGTGCAGTGCCTGGCACACAGTAGGTGCCATATAAATGCTAGCTATCGTCCTCATCACCATCATCACCACCACCACCACCATCATCTTCATCATCATCGTTGTCATCTCATTCTATTCATGTTTTTGATAGAGTTTAGACAGAATCAGTCCCAGGCCAAGTTACTAACCTGCTCCTTTCTTTCTCCCTAAAGAGGACATTTAGCCATCCAACCTGCAGATGCCTGTGTGGGTTGGAACAGTATGTCCAGAGCCTATAAGGGCTAGATACATGACCTGCCCAAGGTCAAACTAGTACGAAGTAGTAGGCAGGATTTGAATTCAGATCTAACGCTGTTTCCACCCCAGGCTTGCTTCCTCTTCCCCTCTGCATGGAAAGTTAGGTCTGGGCAAGGATGCTTAGGGCATCCCCAGCTCCACCCAAGGATCAGGGAATGCATGGGGTGGTCAGGCTCTAAGGGAGCGCTCCTGCATGGGAAGGGAGGAAGAGCAGAGGTTAGCGGAGCACCAGCGACACCTGGCGACTCAGTTTGCACATTTCATTTCATCTTTTGCCTTGACCCCAAAATGCACATCCCGGAGGGAGGCAATGAGCAGCAGAGGGGTGGGAAGTGGAAGAGAGAGGAGGGAAAGGGAAGGGAGGGAGGGGCTCTGGGTTCAGCTTAAATGCAAAATAACCTGGACTGGGTCTGCCCTGCCTACACCGCAGCAAGGGAAGGAGATGGAGGACTTCCCCAGGGACCCCGGCACCTCCCCTCCACACACACCCAGCCATACCCTGCTGCCCAGAGCCTGACCCAGGCCTATGCTTCCAGGGCAGGGCTGTTGCTTGCTCCCCACCCAGCCCTCAGCTTGATCTAGGATGAATCTCTCTCTCTCTCTCTCTCTCTCTCTCCCCCCCCCCTCCTTCCCTCCCTCTCCTTCCTCCTCCTCCTTTGGCCCACAGAGGGGAAGTCATTTAACCAAGGTCACACCGAAAGTACTGTAGAACAGGAACAAGTCAGGCAGTGTGAGTACTAGCTGCAGGTCCCTCCTACCCCCAAATCCCTTCTTGCCTTCTCTGCTCCCCATCTAACTCAACTCAGTCCTCTTTATTTCCTGAATTCAGTTTCCATTTGTAAAGGAGATTTAACCCAACAACAGTTTGAAGGCCATAAAGGGAGTGTAAGAAGCTCTCCTATAAGCTTACAACACGGTGCAAAGGAGTTCTTTAATCAACTTGAAAGGATTAATGGGTTTTAGTCATTGGATAAAGGCAATTGACCCAGAAGAAGCATCTAGTGACCAGCAGAAAGAACAGACCCCTCTGGGCATATATCAGAAAGCAAGCCAGCAGCCTAAGAGTGGGAGATGGGCTAAGCTTGGAACAGTTGTGAAATGAGACCCCTGCAGGAAGAAAGAAGGGATTACAGAGGACTCCCTCAAGCAATTGAGGTGGACATCTGACCTGCAGGTTAGGAGCCTTGGAGAGTCACCGGGGAGCTGAGATGTGAAGGGCTTTGGCCAGAGTCACGTGGGTCAGAATCAGGGCTTGAAAGCAGGCCTTTCTGGTCCCAAGGCCTCCTCTTCAGCCACCACAGCCAGCTGCCTGCTGCTGCCTTGCTCATATCCATCATTTTTTATGGCTCAGTAATACTCCATTATATTCATGTACCACAGTTGGTTTAGCCATTTCCTGATCGATGAACATTTTACTTTCCAACATAGATTTTAAAAAGATGTGCACTGGGGAAGCAAGCAAGGGAAAAGGAGCTGAGGGGGAGAACAAGAAGATGAATAACATCTCTCTCCAGTGAGACAGGAAGGGATGAGACAGCCAGGAAGCAGATGAGCAGAGAAGAGGAAAGCCCTGACTGTGTGTACAGGTGGAGGATGGGGGACAGTAGAGGGACTGAGCCAGAGAGGACAGACCTAGGGGAGTGGGTGATGGGTACTTCAGCAGCAAGTGAAGCTCAGCCTCCCCTCCTTCTACTGAATCACCCTGCCCCCCACTCCTTGGTGCTGGCTTCATCGTGAGCACACACACATACACGTGTACACACACACACATACACACACACACACACACACACAATTTGTGTAGGCTAGACAGAGGCTTTAGAACTGAAACAGACTTTAGAAATCATGTACTTCCACCCATTTTTTTAATAACTAAGTAAACTGAGGAAACAGACAGGAATGGACTTGACCAGTATCATACAGCCAGTCAATGGCAGAACAGATTTATCTAAGGTCACAGAGAAATGGAGAAATGGTACATTTGAACTCACATCTTTTGATTCCAAATTCTTTTTTTGGAGGGGACACGGCAAAGCAATTGGGGTTAAGTAACTTGCCCAAGGTCACACAGCTAGTAAGTGTGTCGAGCGTCTGAGGCTGGATTTGAACTCAGGTCTTCCTGACTCCAGGGCCGGTGCTCTACACACTGCACCACCTAGCTGCCCCTGATTCCAAATTCATTGTGTTTTTGTTTGTTTTTACACTATACCAAGTTACTTCTTATACAGGTACCTGTATACAAACACGTACATATAAACACAGAGAGAAATAAATATGTAAACATACATGTATATACATATAGTAGAAATATGTGAGATATGGACATGCAAAAAACATACATCCATGTATCCACGTGTACACACAGAGACAGAGGTTTTCAATATGAAACAGAACCACACAGCCATTCAGTCAGTAAGCATTTATTAAGCTCCTACTATGTGACAGGCTCTGTGCTACATGAAAGACCCAAAAGACAGTCTTTGTCCTCAAGGAGCTCACAATCTAATAGGGAAGATGACAAGCAAACGAGTATGTACGAACGTGCAATATACAGGACAAATGGAAGTAAATAAGAGAAGGAAGCCACTAGAACTGAAGGGCTAGGAAAGGCTTCCTGTAAGAGATGGGGTTTTAGTTGGGTCTTAAAGGAAGACAGGGAAGGCAGTAGGTGGAGACGAGGAGGGAGAGCATTCCAAGTGTGGGAGACAGCCAGAGAACATGCCCAGAGCCCAGAGGAAGGGAGTCCTGTTTGAGTGTTAGCAAGGGCACCAGGGATGGCAGCATATGTGGGGGGTGCAAAGTTACAGTTAGGGGGCTGGGTTATGAAGGACTTTGAATTGCAAATAGAGGGCTTTGTATTTGGTCTTGAAGAGGACTGGGAGCCACTGGAGTTTATTGAGTAGGTGGGGATGATGTGGTCGGACATCTGCTTCAGGAAAATCCCTTTGGTGGCTGAGCGGAGGATGGATTGGAGTGGGGAGACAAGACAGGCAGACCCAGCAGCCTCTAGTTCGATAATCCAGGCGTGAGGGGATGCGGGACTGGACCAGAGTGGTGGCAGTGTCGGAGAAGAGGAGAGGGTGTACTTGATGAGATTTGGCAAAGGCAAAATCGAGAGGCTAATGCAAGATTGGCTATGAGGAATGAGAGACAGTCGGGAGTGATCCAGGATGACTCCTAGATTGTGAGCCAGGGGGACTGGGAGGATGACGTTGTCCTTTACCGTAACTGGAAAGGTAAGAGTGGGAGGAGGTTTAAGAGGGAAGATGAGAAGTCCCATTTTGTCTACTGGACATCCAGTTCAAGATGTCTGAAGGGCAGTTGGAGATGCGGGATTGGAGATAAGCAGAAAGTTCGGGGCATATGTTAAAATTATATCTTGTTCTGGTTCCCCTGAGCACCGCCTCCTCTTCCAGTTAGTTTAGTAAGTAAATTTATAAATAGCTAATATAAAGTAACAATGGTAGGAAGTAAGATTGCAAAGGGAACCTAGAAGTCACTTCTACAATAAAGGAGCACAGGAACCACAGGAAACTTTCACAAATTAACCAAAGCCACATCCTAAGACTATGTGCTAAATCAGGGGAAGCCATCTAGGCCTTACTGTACGGGCCCCTCTGTCCTGCTAACCACCCATAGATGTGAGCCTCAGATAAACTTCAGACATCCACAGCAAGACCAACAGAATGCCAGAAAATGTTCTGCTAACGAACTAACCCTAAGGTGTTGCTGTTAACTCTGAAATGATGTGGATGTGTCAGGACTAAGATGGCAGGGTAAGAGTTAGTCTCCAACCAAAACCCTATAAAAATTCGACTACAAACTCTTGCTTCCCTTTCCAGCAACCTCCACCCACTTACTTCCAGTCCATGCCGCCTGAGGGCTCCCAACTCTGATGGGAGGTTATGACTCTCTGTGTAGCTCCCCTTCCCCATTCTCCTACCCAGGCTGACTGCCACCCTCTCCTACCTCATTCCTCTCCTCCCGCCATCTGTATCTGCACCCTCTGCACCATTTGTTTCCTTACTTTCTGTGCTGTTTACTTTTGTACTCTCTGTGCCTTATTAAAGTGTGATTGGAGCATTACTCCCTGCTTGCTGCCATCCTGGTCTTTCCTGATCAGTATCCAGGAACTAGGTGTCCTTGCCCCTCACTGGACCCAGAAGGGACCCTCTTGTGGTCCCGTTTTCTTAGTCACAACTAATAATTCTATAAATTAATGAGCGATTGAGGGCAGAATGGGCAGATTTAAGAGTCATCAGCATAGAGATGGTAATTAGATCCATGGGTACTGATGAAATCACTAAGTTAAATAGTTACAGAAGAAGAGACTGAGGGCCCAGAACAGAGAGTGCCCTGAAGGACACCTGTGGTTAGAGGGTGTGACCTAGAGGAGGATCCAGAAAAGGAGTGGTCAGGTAGGTAAGAGGAGAACCAAGAAACAACGGTGATGTCCCTAAAACTTAGAGAGAAGAGAGTATCATGGAGGAGAGAGTGATCAACAGTATCAAAGGCTGCAGAAAAGTCAGGGAGAAATAAGGATTGAGAAAAAGCCATTGGACTTGGCCGCTAAGAGGTCATTAGTAACTTTGGAGAGAGCAGTGTCAGTGGAATGATGGAAGTTGAAAACTAGATTGTGAGGGGTTAAGAATAGAATGAGAAGAGAGAAGTAGTCACTTACGGCCTTTTCCAGGAGCTTAGCCACAAAGGGCAGAAGACTAGCACACAGAGGCATGACAGAAACACACAAACATGCCCACATGGAGCAGTCCCACGTACAAACCTATATGTACAGACGTGGGTATACTGTCATAGACATGTCCATATACAGATACATACTTATATACACAAAGACACAGACTTGTACACACATCCCCCATGCCCAGAAGACACTCCCTCCTTCCCTCTATCTGTTGGAATCCCTAGCTTCCTTCATAACTCAGTTCAAATGCCACCTTCTTTCTCCCTGAAGCCTTTGCCTGATCCCCTGGCTGCTAGTGCTGCCCTCCCCAACTAACTTGTATTAAATTTGTACATACCGTGTACCTGCTTATAAATACATTACGCAGGTTGACTCCCTTGGTAGAATGTGAGCTAATGGGGGTGGGGGTGAGGAGCAGGGGCTGTGTTGTTGTATCCTAGTACCTAGAGCATAACAAACAATAAACGCTTGTGGACTGATGATTATGTATACATGGAAACAGTCCCACTGGAGACCTGCATGCACATGTCTATACAATAAAATGTATATAGAAACATGCAGAAACTTACATGCACGTTTGCACACAGAGATTCAGACCCAGCTCCAATCACACACACACCAGGACTCTCTATCCCTGTCCCAGGGGGAGGATCTGTCTGGGAGCTGAACTGAGCAGAGTCAATCCTAGCAGACTTCCCCTCTTCCCACGCTCTTAGCTCGGCCTGGGCCAGGGTCCAGTGAGATGGCCCAGGAATGGGGAGGAGGGCAATAATATCAAGGTTGGGGGCAGGGCAGGATGCCTAGCCTCCTTCGGGGACTGTCACTGAACTCCAGTTCCTAGCAATGTAATCGCATTCCCCATCCATCGTTGGGGTTCTGATCCCTCTTCTTCTCGATCTGGCTCGACCCCTCCTGCCCCTTCCATGCAGACTCCTCCAGGGCAGAGTCGGAGCTCTGACTCTTCTCTGTGGTCTCTGTTTCATGACCTGTTCTCTTGGATTCAAACTCTAGCCAGGCGTTTGCCTGTGGGCAGCAGCAAGTCTGGCCTGGTCTGGCGGCCTTCCAGATCCTAGATGCTTCCACGTCTTTTCCTCTCCTCCCTGCCCCATTGCCCTGAGTTCTCTCTCTACCCCACTGAAGCAAGAAGGGATACCTGTGGTAAGGGAATCACATAATGCCTCTCAGAGCCACAGAGAAAGGATTTTTGGATTATCAGATATTTTGGATTATGTTTAGAGGATTATCTGTTGGGATTATCACAGGCTCCCAGGATTTTGTGCAGGACAGGATTATCTAATTCTGGATTTTCTGAGCCCCTGCTGTACTCTACCCTGGCAGGGATACTTGAGAAGAGGCCTGCAGGGCAGAGGGTGCCTGTGCCCATCAGTCCAGCTCACTTTCATTGCCCAGAACTGCAGGTTCACCAACTACTACTGCTCTTCTTCATGAGCATGGTATAGTATGGTGGCCTCGGGGTGTGATCATGGAGGAAATCTGCCCAAAGCTGAGCTAGTCAAGGACACCCTACCCTTCATCTGAAATGAAGCTGGGTACTTCCTTCAGAGCAGGCACATCTTCTGGGGCTGGCACTTTCTCTGTGGTGGACATCACACCAAGGAGGCCATCAGCTCAGTGTGAATCAGAATCCCCCCCGGGCCCAGGGCAAAGGGTGTCAAGGTCTTTCTGGGTCTGGGGGACCCTGACATCAATTTAGTCCTGGAGTAGGAGTATGTGATCTCTCCTTAGAGGTCCCAGCCTACAATCATCCTATGAAAGGGGTGAAGACTTTGGGGAATGGGGAGAATTTGTGGCTGGGGTCCCCTTTCCTGACCCCTCTGCTAGTGTCCTTACCTGTCTCAAGTTATAGTTAACTGTTTAAATGACCTAATTCCCTCATAGAGTGTCAGCCCAGGGATCATTTTGTCCAGCTCGGTGTCTGGAATACAGCAGATGCTTAACAAATGTGTGATGAATGAAGCTTCCTTCACTGAGGTTCACTTTCCAGAGTAGGTGCAGTTCTTATTCCCCTTTCCCCCCATTTCTCTGTTAATTCTGCATTTTGTTTTCCTCTGGTAGAACGTAAACTCTTTGAAGGCAGATATTGCTTTTAATTTTTGTCTTTGTACTCCCAGGAACTTTGACAATACTGGGCATACGCTTGTTGCATTAGGTTATTGCCCGCAAAGAAAGCTGCGGTGGGTGGGAGCTCTGGGGAGCTGTCTCCTCCTCCAATGCTGGGACTTCACCCCAAAGTTGTCTTCCACAAGCTTTTCCCTCTGCCTATCCTCCCACGCCTTGTTTGCAGCAACTGTGGGGTCATAGGCAAGAGGTTCTTCCCATTGGGTTAACTCCCTGGATGTTTGTGCCCATCTGTGGGCGTGTTTTGTCTAAGGGCAAGTTCTGCGAACAAAGGATGCTGCTTTCTCTATCTCTCCGCCTTAGGTCCTGGCAGCTTCCCACAGAACACAGGGCCCAGCCAGCTCAGGGAATGACATGTCTCCCCAGCCTTCTGAAGATGCTGCCCAAACCCAGGCTCCAAGCACATGGTGGTCACTGGCATCCAGAAGGGACCTGGTCTCCCTTCCCCAAGGCCAGTTCCAGAGGGTCTGTTGGCCTCATGGAGTTCCACCGTTCATCTTGGATCCTCCAGGACTCAGGCTACAGACCAGACACAGGGCTATTCTGGCCTTCCTTAACCCCATCCCTAGTCTTCTGTAAAGCTCCATTCACACACCTCTCCTTATCTCCCATTGCTACCATAACAAAAGCTATCATTTGTATTATGCCTACTATACACCAGGCAAATATGCTAAACACTTTACATATATTAGTCATTTGATCCTCTGTGGGAATGGTGCTATAATTATCCCCATTTACAAAGGCGGAAATTGAGGCAGGTTGCCCAGGGTCACACAGCTACCAAGTACCTGAGGCTGGATGTGAACTCAGGTCTTCCTGATGCCAGGCCCAGTGCTCTATCCACTGTGGTACCCAGCTGGTGCCTCCCCCATCACCACCTAGTGTTTGCTTTGCATCTATTTACACGTATACATGTTATTTTGAATGCAAGTCCCCTGAAGTCAAGGCCCTTCCTTTTTGTCTCTGTACCTGGAACTGTACAGGGCTCTTAAATGTGTTGCCTGGTTATGGCTGGAGGCCTGCAGCTCCCTGCAGGAGGGCTGCCACAGCGGCATTTCTGGGCTCCGGGCCAGGCAGCTTCTCCCCTATGGCTCAGCTACCCTAACAGGTGAGACCATGGGTGGAAAGGCTCCCTTGGAAATCCTTCGAGGTGTCTTCACCAGGTGTTCTTGTACCACCCCACACTGACTGAGGTGGCACCAAATCCCATTCCTACCTTGGGATAACATCAGTTGCCCAAGAGTTAAAGCCTATGCTGCCTCCCCACTGTCTGAGGTATTGGCCCCCAGCCTATTGCTATTTTAATTAAAAGCTGGTTGTAGCTAATACAATACACAGATGGCACAGAATGTTCCCTTTGCCCTAAGCTGCTTGAGCTCTGAATGGCTCAGGCTGTGGGCAGGGATGGCTGCAGCAAGGCAGGCCAGCAGGGGACAGGGGGTTAGGGGCAGGACAGAAATCGTGGCCTTGGCTCAGGCCTAGCTCCTGGCAGCCCATCATCCAAACTGGCCACTGCCTTGTCTACACCTGCCAGCTCTGACAGCCAAGCCATATGGTTGGCTACTGTGTCTATGAGCTGGGGAAATAGCCTCCAGAAAAGTGACCTGGCTGGCACCTCTAGTGACCACGTACATACCTGGCCAGGCAGCTTTTCCCCTGGCAGGCACAGACTGGCCAGCAGTGGGGTAATCCACCCATCCACAATAAGGCCTCCTTGCCGGGCCCAGCCAGACTCCTGATGTCTACTGGGTGGGTTATGAGAAAGTCTAGCACGCCCCCTTACACAGCCCTCTCTGGAGCTGAGCTCTACCAAGGGGAACGTTGGACATCTGGCTGAAGAAGATGCTCTAGCCCTGACCACTACGTCTGCTCAACTTTATTAATGGGACTGCAGCATTTCCGTCTGACCTCACTGCTTCTGCTCGGTTGTGGCTGCCTTAATGAGGACAGTCACATCCACTGCTGAGGCGTCACTGCTCACTCCCAAGGTGCTGCCCAGCTCGCCAGGCACAGGATCAGTCAGGAGGGGCCTCGGAGTTGCTGCCATAGCTCCTCCAAGTGGTTTCAGAGCCCCTACTCCAATAGGTCCAGTGACACAGAGTGGGCAGGAAAACAAGCTTACTGCATTCCAGGCTCTATGCCAGGTGCTTTACAAATATGATCTCATTTGATCCCCATAACAACACTGGGAGGTAGGTGGTGTTATCCTATTTTTCCAGTTGAGGAAACCAAGACAGTGAGAGGTTAAGTGACTTCTCCAGAGTCACACAACTAGGGTGAGGCTGGATTTGAACTTGGGTCTTCCTGACTCCAGGTCCAGCACTCTCCACTGGGCCACGTTTTGCCAGAGCTAACGGGTGAGACAGCCCCCTACAATTTTGGATGATACTTAGGACATTTTCCCTCACATCTGAGTTGAAATCTGTGTCAGTAATAGCCCCCTCATCAGCCAGTGCTAGTTTTGCCCTCTGGAATTGAGCAGAACAATCTGGATGTTGCTTTCTTACCCATGACGACCTTCTTCCAGGGGAGCCAGACTCCCAACATGACTGTGGCTTATTAGAAAGCACAAATCCCAAGCAGCAGGAAACGGGTTTGAACAGGCCCAGTCCAAAAGACTGGTCACTGTCTATGTCCGAGGATGCCCTCAACTACCATGGCCCTGTGGAGCTGTGTCCAGTGTAAGGTGGCCAGCCCTGGGCTAGCCACTATTTCTCTAGGGACACAGGGCAGAAGCTGTGAACTTGGCTGGGCAAGAGAAGGGAACAAACCTGTGCAGGGAGCAAGCCCATGTTCTTGGCTTCATCAGCGGGGGCCTCTATCCAACTGTGCCGCTGGGTCTGGAAAAAGGTTTCAGGGATGTGATTGATGTCCAAGTATGTGAGGGGCCATCACGTGGAAGGGGGATTAAGCTTGTTCAGCCTGGCGCCAGACAGCAGAATCAGAACAAGGGGGAAGGGAGGAAGAGGTTACAGGGAAGCAGATTTCAGTTCAGCGTAAGGTAAAATGATAACGAGAGGTTCCTTCAACAACAAAGTACAGATGCTGACGTGATGTTTTATACTTCCAAGGAGTCTGGTCAAGTTCAATGTTAGGAAAACATCCTGACAAAGAACTGCCCAGAGCAGGAGGGAACATGGTCAATCCAGCAACATCTAGCTGTCTGAAGCTTCCACTCTTCGCAAGGCACCGTGCTCAGAGCTGGGGGACAGACCACTTACAGGGAAGCTGCAGAGACCATATGGCCCAGTGGAGTCCCAAGCCGATGGCCTGTTCCTCTCCCTTCTGAGTGGGCCACACCCATCAGCTCCTTTTCCTTGAACGGTCAGAGAACCCCTGTCTACGTGCTGCTGCTGGTGGGGTAACAAAATGAGGACGAGAGAGATGATGCGCTAGTGAGGTAGCACCCCTTTATTGAAGCTTATGGATGTGCTAGACTTTTGGCCCCTACAGATTGAAAACAACATAGAGATGCATTGGCAACAGCAGGCGACACGGGGTGGGCTGGAGAGCGCCTGCCCCCAGACACTCAAGCAACAGGGGGTTCAATGGGAATCGCCCTGCCCTGCCCTGTCCTGGTCTCTGTTTCATCTTCAGAAACCCAAGTCTGTCTAATATAAAATGACACAAAAGGAGGTGAAGAGAATATATACGGTGGTAAGAGATGAGCTAGCGCTGACGTAAGCCATCAGGAAAGGCCACAAGACTTGCCTGGATACGAAGGCCTGGGCTGACCGGGTCACTTGAAATCTTGAGCCGAAGGGCTGAGCCTCACATCTCCCAGGCCTGGAGGCGAATGGAGGCTGCCCACTGATGAGGATGCTCACTGTTGTGCTGCCTGAGGGATCAGGTCCCCATGCTGCCCTGGGGTCTATAGGGGTGCTCACTCCTCCCACGTCCGCAGCATGGCAGTCACAATCAGGTGCTAAGACTCCTTCCTAGGAATGTTACCACTCAAAGAAAGGGGAGCTCTACTTTCTTTTGGGGGCAGTGGTGAGAGAAGGGAGAGGACAGGGAAGAAACCCCCTTCACTGTTTCCAGTGTAGGGGGGCAGGGAAGGTTCTTCAAGGTCCCTGGATCTCCAAAGCTAGGCATCCCCTCCGGCTCTGTCCCTAAGGAGAACTCACGCATTGTGTTGAGGTCACAACATCCGTGAGGCTGTCATGATGAGGAACTCCTCAAAGCTGAGCCGGACACTGCCCTGCATGCTTGTGTCCTTCTCCCGGAAGGCCTCGGTCAGCACCTGCAACTGGGTGCACACCTGGATGAAGCGGTCCAGCTGCATGGCAGGGTTGGCAGAACGAGGGCAGTACCGGGAGAGCAGGAGCTGAGTAAACTGAGGGCTCAGGTTGTAGCCCATCTGAGACAGAGCTGGAAAGAAGGACAAACATCCAAGCTGAGCCAGAAGCACTTAATCATGTGGAAGCTTGGACCAGCAAGGGCTCACTCATGGGCAGGACACAACTTGAGGGGAGACCCCAGAACTTGACCGATCCAATCAGACCAGGGGTTGTGTCCTGCCAATCACAGGATCTCTTTTGCTTGAAGGGAACAAAGAGATCACGAAGTTCAACCACCTCATTCCACAGAAGGGGAAAACAAGGCAGAGGAGGGAAAGAGTTGCAAGTCACAAAGGTACTAAGTGGCAGGGAGCTGGGACTCCAAGTTCAGTGTTATCTCTACTATCTCTACCTCCTTCGAGAGGCCCACCCTCCCATTCCAGGCCTACCTGCTTTCCCAACTCCCATGACACCTGATGAGGGCAGGATGACACCACAAACCCCCTGAGCAGGAGCTGGGCTGTTACTGAGAGGCTCACTAGACAGACAAAAGGCCAATTTCTCAATTTAAACAGGGAAACTGAGGCTCAGCCACAGGGAGCGAGGTGCCCAACAAGACTGCAAGCTCCCTGCCGTTAAGGATCTTGTCTTTCACGACGGGATCTGTGGTACAGCAGCAAGAGCACTAGGTTTGGAATCCGAGATGTAGGGCTGCAATCCACCCCTAGGTAATAATTTACTGAGCAACCAGGAGTGAGTCACTTCTCTGGGTCTCAGTTTCCTCACCTGTAAAATGAGGAAGGTCAGATGGTTTCCAACTCTAAATCCTGCAGTCCTCCTCTAACATCCCACACACCACCTAGCACACAGAACTGGGCACATGGGGCCCACGGTGTTGACCTGAACTGAACTGTCCTCAGACATCATCCTCACCCAGTGAAGGGTGAAGCTGGGGGAGACACTAACCCCTGAAGGTCACTACCATTCTGGGGAGTGGCCGTAGGTCAAAGGAGCTTTTTCCAAACTTCACCAGGCCCCCTCAGCCCTGATCCAAGGGACACCAGCTATATAATTGGTTATTCCAGGGCTTGCAGATAACGCTCCTTCATCCAATTTATCAGCTACTTAGGTCCCGACTTGTTTTCCTGACCAATGGGTAGAGAGAAAGGAAACTCAAGCCTGCCGATCAGGTTACTTATTGGGGGCTGAAATCAGTGACTATATGGAGGTAGTACAGCATTCATTACCCGGGATTCCCTTCACAGGTGACCAAGAGCTTGCCATCCAATTCTCAACAAATTAATGCAGTAAATAACCCCAAGACCATTTCCCTCTTTGCTGCATTAACATCATGAGGTAAGTCTGCAGTCTCTGCCCCTTGTGACCATGTCTCTATGGGAAAAACTGGGGTGGGGTGGGGCAGGGAAGGGCAAATATCTCCCCCAATCTTCGTTCTTGATGGGGCAGTGTCACATGAGACCTTGCCCTCGCTTTGACTGGACCTGCTCCCAACTCCTTGGGTCTTAGGCTAAACCACCCAACAAGGGCCAGGGGAGCTAGTACTTTTTTCTCCTAGCCGAGCCCTGGCAACATTCTCAAATGCTAGGCTTGCACCCCAAATGTTGTCGCAGTCAAGGTGGGAACACGGCAGGTCCCAAGGGGTCACGGGGCACGAGGCCTGGAGGATAGGCCAAAGTGACCTTTTGACCCCCTGGAAGGGAGGGGTGGGGACAGGCCTTAGGGGCCAGCTCACCTTGCTGCAGCTCATTGTAGCTGATGGAGCCTGAGTGGTCCCGGTCATATTGCTGGAAGAGGTTCTTCCACTGTTGGATGAAGGTCCACAAGGCAGAGAAGCCAAAGAGGTCAATCCGGCCTGTTTTGGTCTTGTCAAACATGTCTGAAAGGGAGGGATTGGGGCCAAAGAGGCTGTGACCACTGAAAACCAAGGGCTCCAGGCACCTGGTCTGGTAAGCGCTGGGAACTTTCCAGGTATCCACTGTAGGGAAGACAACTCTCAACATGGGAAAGGGCAAAGATGGAGGCAGAGCTAGAAGATGGACTCACACCTCCTGGCTCTAGGTTCTCTGGGCAGTTTCCCAGGTACCTCTATTTCTACCACTAACTTGCTAAGGTTTCCAGAATAGTAAGAGTTGACATGTCTGTATCACTTTACCCAAGTCATCTCTTTTCAACCTCAGAGCCTCTCTTGGAGGGAGGAACACAGGAGCAGAGCCTCAGAAAGGAGAAGTGACTTTCCTAGGGTCACACAAAAGGTCGTGGGTCCCCTCTGATCTCGAATTCAGACTAAGGTCTCTTACCTGAATCTCTGACCTCAATGTCCCTTCTACTCAACTCAGCTCCTGGAATAAGGAGGCCCCACGTTTTACAGAGCAGTCAGTCAAGAGAGCCACGTTGGGACCACTCAAACCCTACACTCCTTCCTGGCTCCAATATCAGATCTCCATCCCCCAGACACAGCTGTTTCTCACCAAGTTAGCTACCTCTGGGGAGCTGGACAAAGGACCGGCCAGTTTTTCAGGCTGAAGACAGCTGCCTCTCTCCCAACTTCCTCCCTGCCACAGAGTCCTCATATTAGTGAGGGATTTCATCAGTTTGCCCTTCAGGGAGCAGAAAGAGAAAGAGCAGAATGGGGGAAAGGGGTGGGACTCACTTATCATCATGAGGCAGGTTTCATCATTGAATGTGGACCAATTGGAGTTGACCAAGGCCTGCTTGAGCTCCTTCACAGAGATGTAGCCACTGTGATCTGAATCCACTGTCTGGAACCAGGAGTATGCTTCAGGGTCTACACCAGGAGGAATGTTGCCTGGGAGAACAAACAGATTGTAGAACCTGAGTCAAGTCTCTGATTCCAATCCCTAGGGCCAGGCAATGCAGGGCTGAGTTTTAAAGAGTAATGTGTCTCTTCCTGCTTTGGAGGAAAAAGACTACATACCAACAGAGTAAAAGCAACTTGAGAGTAGGGACTGTTTCCCTTTTTATATCTCTAATACCAACCACAGGGACTGGCATAGAGTAAAGCTTAATAAATGTGTGCTAATCCACCGGGATGTGGTATAGTTAAAACAGCACTAGACATGGAGTGAGGTCTGACCTCTTGGGAAGGTCACCAACCTTCCCAAAAGCTGAGTGGCATTTAAATGAGGAGTGAGGAGGAAGGTCGGGGAGGAAGGCTCACATCTTAAAGAGAAGAGGGTGAAAATATAAGTCTGTCTTCTTTTAAAGAGAAATTGGGTTTATAGATTTGAAAGCATGAGTCAACGAAAATATAATGTTAGGTCGACATTACATTGTGATAAAAATTAAAAGTTCAATGATGCCATTTATTTTGGATTTTTATTCACTAAGGATCAGTCTGTGTATGACGTATCACTTGCAGAACAATGATTCCACTGGAATGGGTACTCCCTTCCACATATACAGCCCTAAACACCTCTTATGCCCTAGTAGGAAATTTCATTAGTTGTTGTGGCTGAAAAACTTCCTTATTTCCTCTGGACACTCAGCTAGGCCGGGCTCCAGGACACAGATTCCATCCCTGGGCCCACACTTGGGGGCTTTCCAGTATGGCGGGCTCTTCCAGAGTTCACACTCTACTGGTCTCCAAGAGGTCAAGGTTACCACCACACCATGATGAGATGCTGAAGGAGAATGTCAATTGGGGCTGGGGAGGGGAAGATTTGAATGATCGCAAATTAAGAAATGGAGGAGAGATGGGAAGGAGGTTTGTCTATCCGTACTCAACTGAGGAAACATCAGATTTCCTTAAAGAGTTCTAGGAGATCCAAGAAAAATTCAGCTAGCCCCTTAATATACCAATTATGGGGGGAGAGTGGAAAAGTAGGGGGAAGGGAAACTGGAGGGTGAGGAGAGGGGCAGAGTGAACAACAAAAAGAGGGGAGAAAACTGCTATTCTGTGTATGGTCTGCATAACAGAAGCTGCCTACTTGAGGTTACTCCTGAAGAATCATAGATTGACTAGCAGGAATGGAAAGAATCTTAGAACACAACCAGAGCTGAAAATGACCTCAGAACACTGAAGGTCAAAGCTGGGAGGGGCTTTATAATATACAATGTCAGGTCTGCAATAAAACTAAGAGACTATATGATGCTGTCCACTCACTTTACAGAGAAAGAAACTGAGGCCAAAATGCCCAGGTAGGACCACACTGGGGATGAATGAATGGCCCCAATTACACTGGAGGCTTCGTCTAGGCTTAGAGTGAGAAGAAAAGAGGAAAAATAAAATCCAGTCTGATGCTGGATGAGTTCAGAACAAACAGATGGGAGCTTTGGGGCTTCGGCAAGATAAAGCTACTGGCTCAGCAAGCCCAAGGCTGCTGGGAGTCTGCACCTCTCTCCTGAGAGTAGCCTCTGTGCATAGACAGACTCAGAAGTTTTTTTTTGGCTTTTCCAGCAACACCATTCCTGTGCGGATCTTCAAGAAGGGGCCTGAATAAGCTCTAAACTGCAGGTCTTGTTGATTGGTGTCTGTGGCTGAGGCAGGCCATGGCAGTACTGATGTAAGCTAGGAGAGGGGAGGCACAAGGTGAGCTCTCTGACGGGGATGTCTGAAAGGCCTTCTTTAGATGGATGTGTCCTTCTCCCTCCAGTCTCACAGGCTTCTCTCCTTTTACAGCACCTTCGGTGCCCAACCTATCCCCCTCTCTCTTCACTCTCTCACCCCCAAAGGTTGTTTTCTGTCTTCTCCTCCCTGCCTGCCCCCTTGCTGTATCTCTCTTGGCTTTAAGGGTCTCCAAATTACCCCAGCAAAGTTCAAGGCTAGTCTTGCTCTCTATCACCCCCTGTTTTTGATCATGCCCTTTGCTCCCATGACACAGCCCTAGGAAACAAGACCAGGCAGGGCTGATTCTCCCCAGAGTGGGGATGTAAGAACTAAGACTCAGACTAAAGTTCTGGAGGGTCAGGGACCAAGCTGCTCACATGTTAATCAACAAGGGGTTACTTTACAGAACTGGAAAAGACAATGGCAAAATTCATTTGGAGTAAAAGGTCAAGAATTTCAAGGAAAGTAATGAAAAGATAAGAACAAAAGAAGTCTACATCACCAAACCGCAAACAATCTTAGAAAACAGCCACCATCAAACTTTTGGTACTGGTTGGAAAGCACAAAAGTAAAACAAACTAGGCAAGCAAAGCTTAGAAACAAACGAACATAAAGAAAGTAGCCTAATGTTCAACAAATCAAGAGGGGAGGACTCTCTACGTGACAGGAATTGCTGTGATGGCTGGAAGCAGGCTGGCAGATCAGCATCCTATATCATATGCCATAATCAGCTCCAAATGGATAAATGACCTAGCCATAAAAGGCCACACAATAAATAAAAACAGGGACAACTGGAAGCAGGAGCCTTTCACAACCACAGCTGGGGAGGAATTCAGAGTGAAACAAGAGATAAGATTATAAAAGGCAAAACAGAAAAGTTCAATACTATAATATTAAAAAGTTTTTGCACAAAATCATTACAACCAAAATGAGATGTTGATTAGGTAAAAAATCCCGGCATCAAATATCTCTGAGAAAATATACATATAGAACGGATACGAATGTACAACACTAAGAGGCATTTCCTAATATATAAGAGGTCAAAAGGATTTTTTTTCTCTAGGTGATGAGCCACTAATAACCTGTGATTCCAATATCTGCAGGATTTCGGTGACCTATTTGGGCATGTCTCCTGCTCTCTGGCCCCCTCTGTGGATCTAACAAAGTAAGGCTGATGTTAACATGGCAATCATAACAGCTGCCCTTCTAAGCCCCTCAGGCATCTGAAAGCAAGACCACATAAGAGACCTCTTTGATCAGTAATTTGTTGCTACTACCCAAGTTTGGGTAATTCCATGGGCTCAGCTTAGCTGCTGCTGCTGCACTGTGGCGGACTGCGTTCTAAATGGGAACATGGAACCCACAGAATTCCTTACATCGGCGGTGTCAAACTCAAATAGAAAGAGGTCACTAATCTGTACATAAAGATCCCTGCAGGCTGCATACTGACTTAGTTTTAAAATGTGACATTATCTATGTTTTACTGTATTTGCATTTGTTAAATATTTCCCAATTCCATTTTCATTTGGTTTAGGCAATACTCCAGACTGCTGCAAGTCCACAGGTTGTAGTTTTGACACCTTTGCCTTACATCATTCATAATGGCTAAATACCACAATCTCTCTAGCCACTGCTAGAGTCACTAATATTCTATCCATACACTGGATCAAGGCAACTAGCTACAGTGTGGCTTGTTATTAGCCAGGTCAAGGGATCAACCTTCTTAATCTGTTGGCTTAACTCTGCAAGCTGGGGCTTAAAGTCAGTTCCAGTGACTGTACAGATCAGATCACTCACCTACAGTTGGGAATGCTCACCCTTTCCGAGCCAATCCATAGTGAATGGAGAGATTAAAAGGTTGGTCTAAGACACTAGATTCTGTTTTTCAATGGAGCCCAGAAAGGCCTTAAATCTCTTCACGACCTGTATTGCCTGGGAGGGTGGCCACCTTCAAAATGAAACCCAGGCAACTCTACAGAGGCTGTCATCATAGACAGTCTCACAGATGAACGCTCACTGAATAGAGCTGAATGAAAGACTTCCTGTTGACTTTCTGTAAAAGAAGGGGGTCATGTGAGTGGTCACGGAACCAGCTGTTTTATCCAGGAGCACTGAAGAGATGCTTTCTCAAGCCAGCAGCTTCAAGTGCATCATAAAGCCTATCAACAACCAAGCACAAAAATGCAAGATCAGTATTTACAGGGCCAAATTGGGAATGATGCTTGGGGTCCATCAACAAATCAGGGGGCATTCTTCAAAATATCCTTCTTCTCATTTATCCCAGCCTCTTGAGTGAGTAGGTTGCCTGAGTGGAGCAGGAAGACAGTGCCTAATATTAAATTCCTGCCAATCCTTTGAATTCGAGTGAGCAGCAACCACTGCTGCATCCATGGTGGCCAGGCCAGGAACAAGACACCTGGGTCTGGTAAGTCCGCAAAAGTTTTCAAAAGAAGAAATGCAAACCATTAACAAACATATTTAAAATGCTCCAAAACACTAATAATGTGCAAAGTGAAAACATCTCTAAGGTTTCTTTCTCAATTTCCATCAACAAAGAATGAAAAAATGTGGAAACAGCCCATGTTGGAGGGGCTCTAGGAAAACAGGCAGACTAATAATACTGGGATGGTAGAGCTGTGGGTGGACTGGGCCAACTGTTCTAGAAGACAATTTGGAATTAGTGAGTAATGTGACTAAACGACACCCTTGTGCCCAGCAATCTCACCACTGGGAAGATCCTGAAGAGATCCAATTAGAAGAAAAGCAAGCTAGATATATCAAAATATTTATAGAAGCACAAAAAACTGGAAATTAATTGGAAAATGGCCAAAGTGTGATATAAGGATATAATGTTATATTATTGTATGTTAAGAAGTGATGTGTATGAGGAATTCAGAGAAACAGAAGACTTACATGAACTGATGCAGAGTAAAGAAAGCAGGACCAAGAGAACAATAAGTGTGATCGCAATGATGTCAATGGAAGCAATACTAAAAGGCCTCCAATTCAGTTTAATATGGGTCTAAAGCCATGAACCTGGGGACTGGGACAAAGTGGGAGCCTCAACAGAACAAGAGGAATCTAGAGGAGGGAAGGTTTCTAGAGAAGATAATAATTAATTCCATTTTGGATGCACTGAACTTGAGATACCGATGGGGCATTGGGGAAGATGGCTAGCAGGCAGCTGATGATGCACAACTGGAATTTAGGAGAAAGAATAAGGCTGGACCTATGGGTACAGAAATCATCTACCTGCAGATAACCAAATTCCTCTGCAACACAACATCCGTTCCCACACCCTGCCAAGAAGATGAAATCACCCTGAGAGAAAACAGGGATGAGGACAGGATCTTGGGGGACACACATATGTTTAGAAGGGAGGCTGTGGATGATGATTCAGCAAGAGACAGAAAGAGAGGACTCTTCAAAGTAATGTTAGGAGGAGAACCAAGGGGAACGATGCCATAAAAGCCAAGGCAGGAGAGCATCTAAGACAAGAGGGCAGGGGTAGTTAACAGTGTCAAAAATTGTAGAAAGGTCAAGTAGGGTGAGGCCTGAGAGAAGGCTTTAGCACTTAAGAGATGCCTGATAGCAAATGACTGGCAGATCAAATAACAAGCATTTATTTAGCCCCTACTAGGTGCTGGGCATGTAAAAGAAGCCAATGAACATAAACAACTTTTCTCAGGAGGCTGACTGTACAAAGCGAGCTACTGGACAACTTAAGGAAATGTTGGAGTCAACCAAGGTGGAGGTTTGTTAGAATGGGGCAGACCTGGGAAGAAGCCAGTTATAAGAGGAGACTGAAGGTGGGAGGTAGGAGCAGGTGACAAAGGGCTATTTTTGTGTCAGAGATGGAACAAAGGAAGAGAGAACGGAGAATATAAAGAGGTTCTGAGGAACAGAAGAGGGTATAGAGAGTTTGAGGAAAAAAAGAAAGCCTGGAAGTACGATAGTCAATAAGGGAAAATACAAAGATTGCCACACAGCAGTGAGAGCTCAGTTGAAATCAGATCCCCTAAATGGGTAGTGGCCCCAGGGGGCACAGCTGAGTCACTTCCTCCAGTGGCATTCTGCAGCACATGAGCAGGAGCAGAGAGGAGTGGTGGGGTAATCCAGGGCTGGGGCTTGGTAAAATGTGAGCAACAACAGGATAAAGGGACCAGGGATTCAGGGCAGGAGAAGATACAGGTGAACTAACTTAAAGAGTCAAGACACAGAAGTTAGCTGTTTCCACTCACCTGCTGCTGGGCCTTGCCCATAAGGTCCTGGCTGAGGGGTATTATAGGGATTTGTAGCAGGCTGGCCATAGGGACCTCCGGGAGCAGAGCCTCCATAGGGTCCTCCAGGAGCTGATGAAGGGAGCCCCCCAGGGCTGGGATGTCCATAGGCTCCACCACCAGATGGTGGTCTATAAGGGCCTCCAGGAGCTGGGCCTCCATAACCCCCACCGGGGGGTAGGCCCCCTCCATACTGGGGATGTCCTGGGTAATAACTGCCTGGTGGGGCTCCTGGGGCCTGCCCGGCAGCTCCTGGGTAGCCCTGTGGAAAGGAAGAAAGATATCAAGAGTAAGAACAGTGACACAAATTTGGGAAGAAGCCCCCTCACACCTGTTCAAGGGACTTCCCAGCAACCCCTGGTCTTTACAGAAGGCAGAACAAGCACTGGAGTGATCCTAGAGGGATCACTAGAGGCTGTGACAAGCAAGCTGAGGCCAGGGCTCTTTCTAGGTTGCTCCCTGGAGCTCAGTGATCAGTAACACCTGCAGGAGGCAGCAACCTCTTTTGTCATTTACTGAATTCGGGATCAATGAGTAAATAAATGGTCAGGGTGCCACATTTTAGGAAGGGCACTGACAAGCTACAGAATACCCAGAAGAGCAGGCACCAAATTGGTAAGAAAACTGGAGAATAGGAAACATGAGCATCTGTTGAAGAAACTGGTGATATTCAACTTGGGAAAGAGAAGATTCACGGGAGATACAATAACTGCCATATGGGCGGGGTACATGATTTGTTCTTCCTGGCCCCAAGCACAGAACAAAAGCAACGTGTAGGAGCTGCAAAAGGGCAGATTTAGGCTGGATGTAAGGAAAACTTGACAATCAAGACAATCTCAAAGTGAAACAAGAGGCTATCTCCAAAGCAAGAGTTCTTGACCTAGGTTCATGAACTTGGTTTAAGGAAAAAAAAATTTATAACTATTTCAATATAATTGACTTTCTTTGTAATCCTATGTGTTTCATTTTATGCATTTAAAAGGGGTCCACAGGCTTTGCCAATGGGATCTAGTTCACAAAGAAGGTTAAGAATGCCTGCCCCCCAGGAGGGGAGGTTCTCCATCACCTGGCATCTTTGAGGGAAGGCTGGATGCCTACTTTGGGGACATGCTGTAGAAAGGATTCTAAGTAGGAACAGATCAGAGTAGGTGGTCTCTGAAATACCTTCCAATTCTGAGATTCCAGGATTCTGTTATTCTTAAGGAAACACTCAGTGCTGTGCCATGCAAAACCCACAGCCCTACAAAGGGGAAGGCTTCTGTTCTGACTGTACCACGTGCCAGCTGAACCATCTTGGGGAAGAGAGGCGAATTCCATTTGTATTGAGCTTAAGGCCTTCAGAGCACTTTCCTCACGAACACCCTGTGAAAGACGTAGTGTAGTACTATTCTCCTTTTCAGAAGGATGAAGCTGAGGTTTGGGAGGTTGTGGGACTTGCCCATGACCAGAGTCAGAGCCAGTGATCAAAGCAAGGTATCCTTCAGCGCCTGACTCAGGTACCAGCTCTTCCAGGAAGCCTTTCCTGACTCCACCAAATCAAAGTCAGCTCTTTCTCTTCAAGTTCCTCCTGGCCCTTTCCCCAGATCCTCCATACTTACTGCACTTCTGTTTGTATACTTTCTTTCACTTTTAGATTATAAACTCACTGAGAACACTGAGAAGTGGGCCCCGCACAGGCTAGCTGCCTGAATGAATGCAATGAATGGATCTTTCCCACTGAGGATGTCAAAGCTGGTATAAGTAAGGGTGCATATACACCTGCCTTCTTCTGCTTTCTGGGGGCTGAGTCCAACCACAACCATAGTTCAATGCACAAGAGCTCAGGGCCAGGGAATAAACCAGGAAGCATTCAACTGAAAAGAAAGTCCAGGAACAAAGGTTATGAAGAGTCAGGGCCCCGTGCCAGCTGAAATTGGGGCACACACCCTTAAGTTTAGCTAAATTCCATCCTCTGGGTACAACAACTAAATCTTTACTTTGCTGTATCTTAAACACACAAACGCTAATTAATGTGTAAAACTGTCCTTGGCTCTCAAGCTGATTGCTAACAGGCTATATACCTCATACACTAAGGCTCTGGGGCAGGAAATGATTCCTCCCCTACTTATTCAAATCTCCTCGAGAGTGGGATTGTCATCTCGTAGTAAACCACTGACAAATGGCTGCTGAATTGAATTAAATCTCTCACAGCACTTGGATTGTACTTTTGCATTTAGTGTACTTAATTCAAACATCTATTAAGCACCTTCTGTGTACAGCACCCCCTTCTAGGAACTAAGGAAGAGACCAATTTTACATAAGGAAGCTACGGGGCAGAGTATGAAAAATTTTCAGTTTGGAATCACCACAACTGGGATGTAGTCCTGGTTATGGGAAAATCAGGCCTCTCTGAGGCTCAATTTATTTTACCTATAAAACAGGCACAATACTCCTCAAGGAGAAAGTACGACATTACGGCACAGAGTACTGCACATAAGAGCCAGGAGATAGGTGCTCAAATCTTGCCTCACGTAACAGGCGTCAGGACCACCTGGGTTTGAATGCTATGTCAGACTTGTTAGCTACATTAACCCCAGCAAGTCACCTAACCTCTCTCAACCGCAGTTCCCTCATCTGTAAGATGGGGACGATATAGTTATGGTCAACTGTACTAAAGAGTTAAAAAGAGCAATTAAACGGGTGAAGGAAAAGGCAGGGCTCCCTAAATCACCAGCATGTGACTTCTAAAAAATTCAGGCTGGGAATCCAGAAACCAGCAACCACTAAATTATTATGGTTGCTCCCCGCCCATGACCTGGGGTCCTCCCTTGCTGAGACAGGGCCCGGGAAGAATCTATTCTACTCTAGACAAGACAGCATGTTGGCCTTGGGATCAGGACACTCAGGGTCAAATTCCACCCTGGAAACTGACTGTGTGGCAATGAGCAAATCACTTTACATCCCTGAACCTCATTCTTCTCCTCTGTAAAATAAGAATAATCAAAACTTTTAGGCCTTAATTCATTACACAAGTGGGGGATGTTACTATTACTGAGGTACAATGGTGGTAAGGCAGTGCCACGCAGCAAAGAGAGCCCTAGGGTGACCTTGTGGTGAGCCACAGATTCTCTGGACCCTCAAACGGAGGGGTTTGGACTAGAGGACCTTCATGAGCCTCTGATCTTTTCCCACACCATACACCTCCCTTCACCTCCAAGCCAGAAGGGATTCCCCTACTACTGGCGTTCCAACATCTGCCCTGCTTTTCAGGTCCACAGCGCCAGGTCAGTGGAAAGTTACCAGGAGTATGCAGGAACAGGTTGGAATTCTCCAGAGTCCCACTGTGTTCCCCTTGGGAGGAAGGGCTAGGGAGGGCAGGAACAAGACTTAGCGAGGTGTGAAACAACATTGGAGTGTGGCTTCCCAGGAGGTT
The DNA here is from genome assembly GCF_011100635.1 of Trichosurus vulpecula. Taxonomy (NCBI): domain Eukaryota; kingdom Metazoa; phylum Chordata; class Mammalia; order Diprotodontia; family Phalangeridae; genus Trichosurus; species Trichosurus vulpecula. The sequence continues at coordinate 71,674,181 of NC_050574.1, read as the reverse complement.
TGGAGGATGTGGGGTCAGGGAGAAAACAGGGGAAAATAATTTCTTTTGTCCCTTGGGCTGCACCACTGTTGTCAATATATCACTACTCTCCTGATCCTTTCAGAGTATTCATCTTGTGCAGAAACTCACTCCAGCATGGTTACCCACAAGGAACAGTCACACTGTATAACTGGGGTCATAAGTAATTTGCAGTAATTCAATCAAATAACTATTCATAAAGTGACCTTTACCAAGCCACACATGGCCTCCAAGCAGTAGGCCCTGCTCTATGGAGGCCGGACAGTGGCCAGAGACCACAGGCAAATGGAGGCTACACCCAGACAATAACAGAGGCTGATAAATAATCACGTCCTAAATCAATCATAATCCAGTGCCATAATGAGGGTACAGACAATAAGTGCTTTGAGCTCTGAGGGTAATTCAGGGAATTTCCTAATAATGCTCATACCTGCACAACAACCACCCCCACCCCGCCTTGACCTATATACCTGTGTAAGGCTTCTTACAGCCCTTCTTACGAGGGAACTGAAATTCCATGCACAGTGGTACGCCCCATGTCACAAGGAGTGGTGGGGTGGGAAGTATTACTTACGATGCCCATTTGACAGACGAGGAAACAGATACTCAGAGAGGTGAAGGGCCTTACCTCTGGTCACACAGCTAGTTCTGGTCTCCTGACTCCACATCCAGGAGCTAATTCTACTACATCTTATGGAACAAGGAAGACTTGAAATACCCAAGCATGGTGGACATGGGCAGATGGAGAGAAGAGGAAGAAAAGGGTGAATTCAAATCTGCCCAAATCAAACATATCTCATTTCAGACAGCTTAAGAACTTAAGTTCTGCTGTGATGGGGTTTAACAGTAGATAGAGGACTGAAGCATCCTCTGGCCAGGGTGCCAACTCACAAGCCCGTCTTGCACCAATGCCCGTCCACTCTCCTCCACACTTAAAACCAGCTAAAATGATTCTGCCACTCCTGAATAACAATAAAAATTCACCTTTCTACAGCACTTCAGGGCTTACAAAGTACACTCCTATGTTGGCAATCACAATGGGCTCTTAGCACTCAGTTCAACCAAGTGCCCTTGAAGAGTTTGGCCTTTGTTTCCTTGATTAGATTGGGAATCCTTGGTGACCTTCTTGCCTCAGGGGAGGGCCTAGTTTACATGGGTTTGAGTGACATGTTTGGGATGTCAGAGGCTTTTAGACCTCGTGGGTTTAAGTCACCTCTTTGTGACGATTTTAGGCCACGTGGGTGAGTCGCATGTGTGACTCACCCTTGACCCTGAAAAAGATATAAAACCAGGGGTTGGCTTTCTCTTTTTCAGAGCTTTTATCCATAGCCGTGGTGGCGAGCGTGAATCTGGGCCAGCCCTTGTTATGAGCTCCTGGGCTGAACTCAGATGTTGGTAACTATGAATTATATTTGGTCTGTCTGTCAATGTTTGTAATTTGTTTGTATGTTGCTCTGAAGTTCAGGGTGCTGGATTTTTCCCCTGAACTAAGTGAATGGTATTTGTATGCTGAATTAAAGTAAGCTTGTTAACCCCTTAACGTTGTTTTCCTTAGTAAAGCAGATCAAAAGAACCTGGGCTTTTGCAGCGTGCTGGTAGTGTGCTTGTTGTTGGGCTTGTGTTGGTCTTTCACCCCCACTGCTAACCGAATTGTTGAAACAACCCCTCAAAACCACCACGTGAAGCAAGTAACATCATTGCCATTTTTACAGGTAAGGAAACTGAGGCTCTGAGATGTTAACTTATGTACGTGTGTGAAACATCTGTCCGAAGCAGGAGTCTCAAGCTCAGGGCTCCTGACACTAAATCTCATGTGAAAAAGACATTTAACTTGTTTATTAGGTCCCAGAAGACTGAACTAGGAACGATGGATGGAAACGAGTGAGAGACCCAAATCTCCCTCCCGTGGCTTCTAATTTAGCTCTGTAGAGGCAGCAGAGGTCTCCTTCAGCATATCTTCCAGAGGAACCCCACTTACCACTTCACCACTGCATTTATTCCATGTGGGATCCTTGTCTGGTCAGGAGGACTGGATAGCCTTGAAGGACCTGTCCAACCCTGGGATTCTGAGTCTTAACCCCTAGTTATTTCTACTGCAACAGGCTGCTCCAATGACACATAGAGGCTAGGCCAGGAGTGAGGAACTGCGGCCTCGAGGCCACATGTGGCCTTCTAGGTCCTTGGGTGTGGCCTCTTGATTGAGTCCAAGTTTAACAAAAATCCTTCTATTAAGGGGATCTGTTCTGTGAACTTTGGATTCAGTCAAAGGGCCACCCTGCCACTAGGCCTTGGTCTGGGCACAGAAAATATAAACTCCTGAAAAGAGAGTGAACTGAGTTTGGCCTTTGTCCTTGTTTGTCATCTCTGCCTTGCCTGGGGCCACCCCCATGTCCACATCCTGTATCTACACTTCTGCTCCTGAGGCCTGGGATACTCTCTGCCTCATGGGCAGAGTCCCAGCTGCTTCTTCTCTGGTCATCTCCTATCTTGGATGGACCAATTCCCAAACATGCCTCCCCCAGTGAAAAGAAAGCCCCTTGGAGACAGGACCTGTCCTTGGTTTTGTTCATGATTTGGGTCATGACATACAGCAAGCACTTAATGTTAGGAACTTATCATTTGTAGAATGTAAAGAATAAAACAATCTCCTTCAACTTCCCACCCTGGGCAATTCAACACCTATTTAGGATACCCTGCAGTGTGTGTGGGGTGGGAAAATGGGGAGGAAGCACCCCCATCACACACACACACAGCGTATAAGACAGCTGGAGAGAGGCTGGCTCTGGAGGCCTTAGGCAAGCACCAGCCATGTGACCTTGGCCAAGTCGTTTCACCTCTGCCTGTCTCAGTTTCCCTGACTATAAAATGGGGATCATAACAGCATCTACCTCACAGGGTTGTTGTGGGGACCAACGGACAGCTTGTGTGTAAAGCGCTTTGCAAACTTTAAAGCACAATATAAAAGCTAACTATAATAAGAAAAATTAAGGCAGGAGAAAATGTGACTAATTGGGGGAAGCAAAGAAAGATTCATGGAAGAGGGGACACCGGAGTGCAGCCTTAGCGGCAAAGGTGAAGAGCGCATTCCTATAATGGCACATCTTGTTTAAATGCATAGAGACTGGAGAACGAGCTCTGGGAATAGCTTTAGTTCAATCTTGCTAGGAGCCGTCTGCGGTGGGGAACAGTAGGAGATAATGATGGAAAGCAATGGAGCTTTGAGCAAAGGGGACTCTATTTAATTCTGGAGGTAACAGGGACCTATTGAAGGTATTTGAGCAAGGGAATGATATGGTAAAAAGAAAGATTATCTTGATATTGGTAGTGGTGTAAAGAATGGATTGGACAGAGACTGGAATTTTGGCCTGAATGCTATTAGAACAGTCCAGATGAGAGGCCATGGGGGCCTGAACTTGGGCAGCAGATGTGACGGGAAAGGCAATGGATGTGAGAGGTGTGGAGGCCTAATGACCTGACAAATGATCAGCCCTGAGGACTAGGAGGGAGGAAGAAAAAGGAAGACTGAGGTTATGAAGCTGGGTAGGTTCAGCAGGACCTCCACAGAAACAGGGGAGTTTTGAAGGGCTGGCTTAGAGGATGGATGACAATGCATTGGGTTCGTCTCCAGGTAAGCACTAAGTTACACAAGGTCCTGTTCTCTGGCTGTTTCTTGAGTTGACATCCTGTCTTCACTAGACTGAAGTTCTTCATGGGCAGGAGCTGTTCTTACCCCCTGCTTTTCATCTTACCAAGATAAACTAGGGAAAGGGACAGCAAGCCAGGTTAGAGGATGATACAAGGGGCTTGGTGCCTTGCGATGGATGAGGAACGCTGCTGGACCTGAAGTTCAGCTTTACTACTTGACAGCTCTGTGGCTGAGGGTGCTTTCCCCCTTGGAGGTCTCAGTTGCCTTATCAATAAACGAAGGAGTTTGGATGAAATCCAGGGTTCTTAATCTCTTTTGTGTCATGGACCCCTTTAGCAGACAAATGAAGCCTCCTGATGTTTTTAAATGCATAAAAGATACAGACGTTTAATAATAATATAAATTATTATAACATATAATAATAAAAATACAAACACAGTGATAAACCTACTCACAAAGCTATGTGAAGACCAAGAGAAATTATGGGAGTAAAAACTTTTAAGAGAACTTTGTGTCAGGTATTATTACTATTTTTGTTATTTTATCATCATCATCATCACCATCACCTACCTCATAAGTCTACTGTGAAGAAAACACAATTCCAAATAAACATGAATGGCTATCATTAGTTGAAAGAGCCTCGTCTTGGCCTGGAGGGTCATCAGAAGTTCCAGTCTTGGCTCTGCTACTAACTCACTTGGACAAGCCCCTTAATGTTTCCAGATCTCAATTTCTTCTTCAGTAAAGTGAGAGAGAAGGACTAAATAATCTCTAACAGGGGTGGAGATCCTGAGGACTCAAGGTCACACATGGCCTTCTAGATCCTCAAGTGCAGCCCTTTGACTGAATCCAGACTTTGCAGAACAAATCCCCTTAATAAAAGGATTTGTTCTGTGAAACTTGGACTCAATCAAAAGGTTGCACCCAAGGACCTAGAAGGCCACATGTGGCCTCCAGGCCCACAGGTTCCCTATCCCTGACTTAAAACAGGACATGTCAGAACTGGGAAGGTGCCCAGAACACAGAATGTCAGAGGGGGAAAGAGGCTTAGAACCAAAAATATCGGAGGGGGGAGGGTCCTTAGAACATATAATGTCAGAAGGGGGAGGAATCTTAGAACACAGAATGCCTGAGCTGGGAGGGCTCTTAGAACATATAATGTCAGAAGGGGGAAGGACCTTAGAACAGATAATGTTAGAGCAAGGAGAGCCCTTAGAACAAGACCTGTCAGAGATGAGAAGGCACCTAGAACACAGAATGTCAGAGGGGGGAAGGGCCTTAGAACCCAAAATATCAGAGGGGAGAGGGTCCTTAGAACACAGAATGTCTGAGCTGGGAGGGTCTTTAGAACAAGACATGTCAGAAACGGGAAGGCACCTGGAACATAGAATTGGGGGGGGGGGGGCAGCTCAAAGGGCTTTAGAATTCAACATACCAAAGTTCTGTTGGAAGGGAAGAGGGGACAGGTGAGAGCGAATGAGCCAATCTTACTCTCATTGGATTCAACTTGAGGAAGAAATAACATACACACTCAATTGGGTATCTTACTCCACAAGAAAGTAAGGGGAATTGGATTAAAAAAAGGGGGATGATAGGAGGGGGGGGGGAAGGGGGAGGAGGTAACCAAAAACAAACACTTTTGAAAAGGGACAGGGTCAAGGGAGAAAATTGGATAAAGAGGGATAGAACAGGGTGGAGGGAAATAATAGTCAGTCTTTCACAACATGAGTTGTGGAAGGGTTTTACGTAATGATACACGTGTGGCCTATGCAGAATTGCTCACCTTCCTTGGGAGGGTGGGTGGGGAGGGAAGAGGGGAGAGAATTTGGAGCTCAAAGTTTTAAAAGCAGATGTTCAAAAAAAAAAGTTGTTTTTGCATACAGCTGGGAAACAAGATACACAGGGAACGGGGCATAGAAATCTATCCTGCCTTACAAGAAAGTAAGGGGAAAGGGGGTGGGGGGGAGTTGGGTGAAAGAGGGGAGGGCTGACTCGGGAACGAAGCATCAGAATATATCTTGGAGATGGGGTGGAGGGTAGAAATGGGGAGAGAATTTGTAAGTCAAAATCTTGTGGAAATCAATGTTGAAAACTAAAATATTAAATAAAAATGATAAGAAAAGGAATTCAGAATACCAGAGTGGGGAGGGTCCTTAGAACATATAATGTCAGAAAAAGGAGAAACATGAGAACACAGAATGCCTGAGCTGGCCGGGCCCTGGAAGCCAGGGTGTCGGCACGACCAGAGGCCTCGGACATCCTATCACGGTACAGACGGGGACACCGAGGCAGGCGCGGGAGCTCCCCTTCGTGCCTCGTCCGCTCGGGACCCCGGGGTGGGGGGCGTGGGAGGCTCGGACGGGAGCCGCCCTCAGCGGAGGCACCAGGTGAGGCACGGCTGCCGCCGAGAGGCCTCCGGCTTCGCAGCCTCTGCCCCTAACTGGCACCGGTCCAGGACAGAGCCCTGAGCCGAGGTGCGACCCGACCCCTCCCACGCAGTCCCCAGATCGGTTCAACGCTCCCTCAGTCACTCACCTGCCCGTACGGGTAGCTAGCCATGGCGTCTGTGACGTTACGGCGCGAGGAGGGACTTCCCCTCTACAGACACGGCCTGCACGTTCTCGCGAGAGGAAGGTGGGAGGAGAACTCGGCCGCTGATTGGAGGGGATCTGCGGTCGTAACAAGGCGAGGCTCAATTCCCACCACCACCCCCCGGGAGCTTAGCTTCAGTGGGCACCGCCCCTTCCGCCTATATTCGGCTGTTAAGGCCGCCGCGTCGGCCTTCAGGCCCTGGTGCCCTTTTCTCCTCCACTTCAAAGAGGCACCTCGGGCTCTCCGGATAGGTCCTGGTTCACTAGAGAAACAGAGGCCGCAGCAGCCATACTGACTCAGGCAGACGAAGTATCTGGGCCTCACTTGCCGTCTTCCTTTAACGTCACATCCTGACGGACCGTCCTCGGAGGGGCGGACCTGGGAGGTTGTCTAGCTAGCAGCGCCCCCTGCAGGTCGGGGGTGCAGGCGCCAGGGAACCCTAGAGAGCGAAGCTGGGGATGCCGAAGCTGTAAAGGACGTTCTGAGGCTGATAGCACGAGTGCTCCCATTCGTTCATTCATTCACTTATGCCTTCATGCATTCATTCATTCATTCGTTCATTCATGCATTTATTCATTCGTCCAAGCATATACAAAATAAATATCGGGTAATTCCCTCACTTCACACTTCCCATTGTTTCTGCTCTAACCAGCCTTGATTCGCCTCCTCTCTGCTCCCCCTGCCACTCATCCTTCAGGCCCTCCTCATTTCTCACCTTTTGTTGTTGTTAGTCATATCCGACTTTTCCTGACCTCATTTGGGGTTTTCTTGGCAAAGCTACTGGAGCTGTTTTGTCATTTCCATCTCCAGCTCATTTTACAGATGAGGAAACCGAGGTAGTTAGTGACTTGCCCAGGGTCACACGACCAAGTGTCTAAAGCTGGATTTGAACTCAGGAAGATAAGTCTTCCTGACTCCAAGCCTTATGCTCTGTCCACTGCACCAACTCTCACCTGGCCTGCTACGGTAGCCCCTAATTCACCTCCCTGCGATCTAAACCTGGGCTGCTAACGTGATTTCACTCCCTGTTCAGGAAATGCCAGTGGTTTCCCATGGACTTCAGGGTCAGATATCGACTTCTTTGTTTGGCATTTAAAGCCCTCAGGTACCTGGCCCTGACCTGCCTCTCCAGCCTTATTATGAGTTATTTACTCACTTTCCTGCTCTCTGGGGCCCAGCCACCCTGGCCTTGCTCTTTCTCACACAGGATGCTAGTTTCCCACCTCCATACCTTTGCCTTGGCCATCCCTCATGCATGGGATATACTTACTTCCTCTTCACCTCTGCCCCTTAGAATCCCTTGTTCCTCAGCTCAAGCACCACCTTCTCCCTGAAGCCCTGCCCCCACCCTCATTCGCTTGTATTTATTTTACATGTGCTTATAAGAATGGATGGAAAAAAAGCATTTACAGAAGATTTCCACTCCAGGACAGTTGGAAAGGGCCCTGTGCAGTAGGGTGCAGCAGGAGATCAGGTGGTAAATTCCCAAGGGCCTTGAGGAGCAGTAACAGCAGGGTGGGTGCTAAGTCCCAGTGGTCTACCATCTTACCCAAAGGACTGCAGTTGGTAACTCCAGATAAGGAAACTGAGGCCCACGGGGTTCAAGTGGCGTAAGTCACTGTCTATTCAGGCAGTGGGAATGGGAAGTGAATGGGTATTTATTAACTTACTATGCACCGGAAGGGTCAGCTAGATGGTGCAGTTGGATAGATCACCAGGCCTGGAGCCAGGAAGATCCAAGTTCAAGTCCAGCCTCGGATGCTTGCTAGTTATATGACCCTGGGTAAGTCATTTCACCCCTGTTTGCCTCAGTTTCTCATCTGTAACATGGGGACGCATTGAAGAAGGAGATGGCAAACCACTTCAGTATCTCTGCCAAGAAAAGTGTCGCGTAGAGTCAGACATGATAGAGCAAGGAAAAAACATTCCAGGAACTGATCTAAGTGCTTCACAAATATCTCATTCGATCCTCACATTAACCCCTGGAGGTAGGTGCTAGTGTAATCCTTATTTTACAAGGGAGGAAACTGAGGCAGGAATGCTTTGTGACTTGCCCTGGATCAATAGCTAGTAAATGTTTGAGGCCAGATTTGAACTCTGGTCTTCCTAACTCCAGGCCTAGCTATCTGTTGCTTCACCCACCTGTCTAAATATTTAACAAAATAAAAACACACTAGAACACAGCTGATGTTAATATGTGATTTTCTAAGTCAGTGTGTGCCCGGCAGGAATCCTCATGTATGGTTTATTGGCCCCTGTTTCTGAGCGATGCCATTGGTCTAGACCCGTCCTTCCGACTTCACAAATATGGAGACAGCCTTGGAGAAGGGGCTTGGGGGAGGTCATCCAGCTAGTAAGTCACCAAGCTGGGACTCTCCCTAGCAGATGGTGTGGGCAGCTTTGTCCTCAGCTTACAACGGTTGGCAAGAGGAGAGTCACTCTGAGGGGTGAATCAGGTAAACTCCCTCAGGGGTTGGGAGCGGCTGGTTAGGAGGGAGAACCCAGTGCCTTGTGGGAATGAGGACTGGCACAGAGAAAGTTCCCTGAGCCCTACCCCTGGGGGGGCAGGGAGTGGTCAGCCCTGCTGCTATCTGTGGAGCTCTGGAGCTGCAGACAGACTGGCCTGGCATCAGCTCCCTTCCTCCCATGGCTGGGTCCTCAAGACAACCCACTGTGAGACAAGAACCATTTCATTTCTTGTCCTTCTGTTCTCTGTTTTTTGTCCCTGATGTGTTCCTGTACGTACTAGTACCTAGCACATGGTAGAAGCTTAACACTTGATTGATAATACTTTGCGCATATATGGTGTTTTAAGATTTGCAAAGCACTTTTCAAATATTGTAACCTCACAACAATCCTGGGAGTTAGGCATTGTTATCCCCACTTTTGAGATGAGGAAACTGAGGCAGAGGTTGTGACTTGCCCAGGGTCACACAGCTAGCCTCTGAGGCCTGACTCCAGGTCCAGTAAGCTAAACCTTACCTGCCTATTATAGCTGGAAGGGACCTCAGAGATCATCTAATCCACCTTCATCACTTTACAGATGAGGAAACTGAGGCAGAGGTTAAGTGACTTGCCCAGGATCATGCAGCAGTAAATCACAGAGCCAGGAATCTGATCCTGGTCCTCAGATTCCAAATCTAGGGCTTTCCCCTGTACCCCAGTGAAACTGACTCTCTGACTCCAGTCAGATGTGCCTAGCCATATTTTTGCCTGGACTTATATTTGTGAGCTGTTAGTTGGAAGAACACAAGTCACTTGACAGATGTGGCCACGGGGGTGCAAAGAGGGGAAGCTCACAAAGCTGCTGAGAGGCCGAATCACTTTCCATGACGCCTCTGCTGTTTTCCTTCCCAAGGCTCTGGGCTTGGGGCAGTGGGAGGGCTGGTCTAGGGCTTCCATGTACATCGTCCCTTGGGGACATCAGTTTCCTCTTCTGGATGCTGAGTGGGTGAGAGGAGGCGATCTTCTTCTAGCATGATCTCACATGATTCCCCTCGGGGCCTTGCACACTCCAGCCAGACTAGACTGCTCTCTTGGCCTCCTGACCTCCATCCTGAGCTGGCGGCTCACGTCTCCCCACCTCTGTCAGCACTTGTGTTATTTATACCAAACAATGGACATTCCCTGAATTCCTTCCATCTCTTCTGTTGAATTCCGACCCATCCTTTAAAGCCCAACAGGGATGCTGCCGCTCCTCCTCCACTTAGCCTCTCCGGAACCCTCATTTTGAACACAGCCCTTGGTCCACATCTCTTTAATCCGCTTACTGTATAATAAAGCTGTTTGTCCCATCTCCTCCCTAGTCTGATCTCCAGGGGGACAGGGACTCTCCTATACCTTAGCAGGGAGCTTAATTAGTGTCTGTTGAATGGCATGGAATAATCTGTAAGATCCTTTCTAATTCTAACTTACCGAAGAGTCCAGAATCCTGAATCGCAGCTCTGGTTTTGTTACTAACTCTCCTTTCTGATCTGTTTCTTCAACTGAACTTTTGGGGGGGTGGGGGTGGGGAGATGAGGCACAATTTCTCCTCTAGTTCTTTTTAACTAGCTGGAAGTCAATAACTTCAGGTTTCAGGCCTCACACTAAAAATTTACTTGCGATATGATCCTGGGGTACGATTCTTCCTTTCTTAACTCATAGAAAATAAACATATCAGTGTCTGGGATACTCTCACAAAATGGAGAACCGAGCGGCGGGCTACACCCAGTGGACAATTTCCACCTCTATAAGATGTAGGCCGTTGGAGCAGATATTTCTCTCTGGTCCCTCCCAGTTTATGGTCCTGTGGGCTCCCTGCCGGATGATTGTCTTGATTCAAGCACTTAGATGGGGTGGGGGTGGGTAGGGAGGGACCTGAGCCATCTTTCAGGCAGAAGGTCAGAGCCCAGGCCCCCACACAGCTGTTCAATGATTCTTGGAGCATGGAGGGTTCTTTGTTCTGCCTCGGTTGTTTATTTTTGAGAGGGCTGAAGCAGGAGGACCAAAGAATTTCTCACAGGAGGAGAAACGATCTAATCCTTTCTGAAAACTCAACCAGGGAGGGTGCTGAGATGTGGGTGGTAGCTAAAGGGGAGGGCTTGAGCAGATGCCTCCATGGAATGCTTTACTGGCCTAATAAAAGTTCCAGAGTTGACCCCTCTAACTCTAAAGTTAAAGCATAACTTGGTAATAGGAGGCTCACCGTCTGGAAAATATTACTACCCCTGGAGACGGACCGGTCCCACAGCCTCCCTCTCCTAATAAAAATCTCTGGCTCAGCTTCTGGTTCCAGAACTGCTTACCAGGAAGGAATCCTATTACCCACTAAGATATCAGGGAACTGATTCATTCCGGCTTGAACCAGATCAAGTCCAGAAGACTTTTAACTAATAATTGGAGGCTGTGGAAGGGAGGGTGGAGCGAAGAACCAACAGACAAAAGAATACCACGATTTGGCAGTTTTGCGACATTTCCCTTCCATTATGGGAGGGCATGGAAAGTAAATTTATAGACTTTTTTTTCCTCCCCAGAAACCATTAATGAACAACTAAAACAATGAAATCTCACAGACACTCAAAGAGTCAACAGAAAACAAGCAAAAGCCCAGTTTGAAAGGAGTCTGGCTAGTTTTCAGTGACTGGGAAATTGTTACTAGAGGATTTGAATTTTTACAGGACCCCAAATTTAAGTCCCTTTCTCTTTATGCAGCTGGCTGCCTTTTCTCCATTTTACAGAGCAGCCGGTGAATGTTCCAACTTCCTCACTTAAGGATCCTACCACTGGAAACCTTACAACATGGACACACAAGTATGGCCTCCTTGCTGTTTTGGATCAGATGAAGAAAACCATTGAAGGCACACGAAACAGAAGAGAATGCCCCAGTAGGGAAGTGAAGCTTTCGGAGACCATCTCCTTTCTTGGGGTTACCCAACTCCTTTGCCATTTGCCCAAAACCACAATAGCTGATGAGCAAGTTGGAGAACGGTTTTAAACTGATTTTCCACTGACCACGTTAATAAGAGAAGGTAAGCTCAAATTTTCCCATGATCCTGTGTGGCCCAAGATGATGCAGCAATTTCAAAGAGCAGTGAGATGGATGGTCAAAAAAAAAATTCAAATTTAGATTGTAGGATAATTATCGCAGACTAGCACCAACCTGACTCATTCGAGTCGAGTCTAAAGTAAAGTCTCATTCTGCTATGAGAGGGATTCTCTATTAACCCTCAAAGAGAATGGATCGCAAGCTTCCTAGTAGAGTTTCTCCAGCCCAGTCTTCTATTGCCAATGCATCCAGTATGACAGTTGGTACCCAGATTTTTTTCCCCTTTCCCACAGATATGTATCTCTCTCACAGTGGTAAGTCTTCAGTTAATATGCCCCAGCCCACTTAGGCAAATGGAAGTCAGACTTCCAATAGGAGTTCTAACATTTGTCTCCACTCTCTTCCTGTATCCAAGAACATGGCCAATGCTTTGATGCAAAGATTGTGTTTGTTTTTTAATAGAGCATGCTGGAATTCATGTAAACGAAGCATCCCTGGTGGGGATGAAACAAGAGCCAGCTGTGCCTCTCCTCAGAGCTCCAATGGAAACACTATGGAACTGGGAGGGGCCCGAAAAGTATCATTCCTTTCCTCCTCAGCACACCTCTGCCCCTGGCTACCAGATGGTCAGTTCTCACGGTTATTTCAAGCCCACATAGAAAAGTGGAGTTTCAGAAATCTCATGGGAACAATTTACCAGCCTGTTTGTGAGCCCCAAGGGATTGAGATAAGTATCTGAAGTTACTGCCTCTGTGGTCCCTTTGAAGTTTATCCATCACTAATAAACCTGTCAGAAAGCCAGGGTTGGATCCAACTGAGTGACTTTCTTTGGAAACCCTTTTAGACACCAGTTATTTTTGCACAGGGCAACCAGCCCACTGGGCCAGAAGGATCAAGCATTTGGAAAAAATGAATGAGGATGAAGCTGGTTCAGGAGTGTTTCTATGCTGCCTTTTTTTGACCTGGTCATTGTACAGAGGCAGGCAGGAGTCATTTCACCAAACCCCATCGGATTTAGTGCATCAGAGATTCAGAAACAAAATCGGTAGTTCCCACATCGTCAGGGACCTCAATATGCCCATTGCAAGCTGATTTCCAAACCAGAGACTCAGGTTACCTTGTAAAAGAAACAGGCAGTGAGTTAGAATCCCAGCTGATGCAATTTGCAGTTTGGAAAAGGGGTTGTCAGAAGCATCTTTTGAAGACAAGGCTAGAGATTATCGCAGGCAGGAGGTTCCACCTCATCTCCCTCCAAGCGTTCCCTAGCTGTCTCTGCCAGGGATATACGCTTGTCCTTCTCCCTTTTGCATAGGCCCTCCATCATCAGCGAGTTACTGAACCGATGAGCAGGGATAACATGCCTGAAGGCACTGCCAGGCAGCCGAGTGTAAATGCGGGCATTCTCCAAGGTGCAGGGAAAGCTAAACAAGGCAGGATGTTGCTCACAGTCTACACCTGGGGATGGACATCCGGGCAAGACTGTTTTCAGGCAAGGGAATGAGGAGGGACCTCTATGAGTCAGAAGTGGCATTTTGGAACCTCCCTTCACCCAAAGGCTAAGCTAAGTTACTTCTCCAGGCCTCCTGAGGAACATCCTGAGGAGGAGGGGGTGAGAGCCTCAGAGACATTGTCTTGATGGAATAAAACTAGAAGAAAGAAAAAGGAAAAGAAACTAGAAAGAAGAAAAAAAACGAAGAGAAACTGCTGAAAAAAAAAAGAAACCTGGAGTCAGGAGCCATTACTGACCATTTCTGGCTTGAGCATAGATGACAAGGGATATTACCTCTCCTGAACCTGGAACAGGCCAACAGAGAACAAGGACAGACATGGGATTTGGAGAGCATGTGTGTCTGTGCGTGCCTGTGTGTGCCTGTGTGTGTGCTCGTGTGTGTGTGTGTGTGTGTGTGTGTGTGTGTGTGTGCATATGTATGTGTGTGTTTTGGAGGAGGTGTTTTCTTTAAAAAAATATCAACAGCAATTTTAAAAATCATTCACAACCAGTCAGAAGGACCACAGAGCTTTGGCTGTCCCAACAGAGTCCTTAATGCCAATGGTCAGCGCGTGGCTTCAACCAAATGGCCCCTTCATGCTTTTCACTGGTGGATACTGCTGCTCCATTGGCATAGCACTGAAGCAATCTGAAGGGTTACAGTGTCCGGCCTTTCCAGGCTGTCCTGTGGGGCCCGGGGGGCCAGGGATGCCAGGGATCCCCTGCTGACCCATGGGCCCAGTCGGGCCCAGCTTTCCATACCCTGGGGGTCCTTGGGGACCTAGAGTGAGAAGATAAAGAGGTCATTAGGAAACTCATCGCTTCTCCCCCAGTACAAGCACCTCCCCTACCTGATTCTCTGGAGAAAAACTGAACTCAAGGGCAAAGGGCCATGGACTTGATGTCAGAAGATGTGGTTCAAACCCTGGCCCTGATGCTTCCCATGTATAAGGATGGGTAAGTCCCTTCTCCCTGAGCCTGTTTCCCCACCTGCAAAATGGGCATGATTTCCCCTGCACTACTTGCTCCCCTGGCTGTGGAGAGGAGAGCATTTGTCAGCTTATTCCTACAGAAAGGGAAGCTGCTTTTGTTAGTCTCACCGTCCTCCTCCTCTCCCTACAGGCGGTCGTGGCACTTTGTACCTGCACCCTCATCTTTGTATATTTATTTATTTCCTCCATTGAGGGCAGAAATTGGCCATTTTTAAATCCTCCTTAGTGCATGGTCTCACCCTTAGTAGATATTAAATTGAATTGACTCAACTAGTAAGTGAATAAAGATGGCGTAAAACATAGTTTCATTATCCAAATGAGTCCGGTAAGTGGCCACCGCACAGGACAGGACCCTGGGCACTGTGGGTTCTCCATGAGCGTAGGTAGATGGATTGAGGTGTGGTTGTGTGCAATTCTACCGAGATGTGATTAAGGAAGCCATCTGATGGCTCTTCCAGGCTCATTCCCTGGTCAGTGCTACTGACAACTCTTACCTGGAGGCCCAGGGAGCCCGCTTTCTCCAGCAATGCCAATGCCAATGTCTCCTTTTTCACCTTTGGTACCGGGCAAACCTGAAACGAGGGAAGTGAAGGTAAGAAGACACACCTGGGCAGGAAAGTGTTATACCAGGCAGGCTGGCAGTGCTGGAACAGCCACACACACACACACACACACACACACACACACACACACACACACACACACGCACATACATGCACACCTCCTCTCACACACCTTACTCACATATACTCCTCAGACCTACCCACATACTCTCCATCACACACATGCTCATATACAATCATACATGTGCTCACAGAGTCACAGACAGGTATAAAGAATGCACCTAAGAGGCCTCTCGGTAGTAATACTGCAGAGAACCACAAGAAGTGTCTAAGGGGATCTGGCCCAGAGCAGGAGGGGAAAGCATGACCAAATAAAATCTGCAAAATGCTAACAAGTTGCCAAAGGGTTCAGGAATTGGGGACCAGCCATGAGCATCTCAGATAAGCTGTTCAGTGTTGCAGACAAAGCTACCTCTCATCCCTGGCAAGCCCTGGCGGCCTTCTCTGCCGATCTGTCCCGGAAGCCCAGGTGAGCCTGGAGAGCCTGGTCGGCCTGGAGAGCCATCCTTTCCTGGGGGGCCTGGTCTGCCAGGGGCTGCTGCCATCTCCACAGGGAACTGCATTCTGGATGTGTAGTAAGCCATCCTCTCTGCAAGGAAAGGCAGAGGCTCAGCACTGGCAGTTACCACCCAAGCTGCCCTGGGGAGCCCTTTGTCATGTGTGGTTGTGAACCCTGCAGGAGCACAGCAGACAGCTGGGAAGCGGAGATCAATGCAAACATCTTTAAAGGGGGAGCAGGAGAGGGAATCAAATATGGGAGTTGGTTCAGCATTATTCATTTTTCTCTTCTGGAGAAAGAGATGCTTGTTAGGCTCCCTCCCAGCTCAGATGCTGTGTGTTCCAAAGTCCTTTGTGCTCAAATTAGAGATCTCCTGGAGAACACTTTAGCCTCGCTCTTCTCCCAAGTCCCCAGACAACAGAATAAGGGACATAAAGGCGGCACAAAGGCCTTTCATTTGGATGCTAAGAGTAGAGGTGAACACTACAGGTTGTGATGCTTCTTCTTCCTTCCCTGGGGAGGGTCAAGCATAGGAGAGGAGAAGCTGGGGCCTGCTTGCCACTGGCCATCCTGCTTACAAAGCCTTACACTCCTTGGGTCTTCAAGAAGCTTTTAGGTGGAGAAGCCCAGGGAGGCATGAGGCTTAGACTCAGAGACCTGGCTTCCGGTCCTTGTATGAGGCCTCCTGGCTCGGTAACCCTGAACAGGTCTCTGGACCTTTCTGAGCCTGTGCCCGATGGCAAAATGGGAACAATGCTTAGACTATGTGCTTCGTGGAATTATGGGGAGGAGAGCCCTTTGGAGACTCTCGGGTATTGTAGAAGTTGGGGTTAACAACAAAGGAGGGGGCTCCTTGTGTGCAGGTATGTGGCGGTGAGACATAGAACACAATGATCCCTGAAGACCTGGAAGTGAGTGTCAGTCACACCGAGGGCCATGGAGAAGTATAGAGTGCATGGTGGTTGTGAACTGGCTGTGACATTGAGTGGGGAGCTCTGAAGGAGAGCTGGGGGGACCGGAGAGAGCCGGACTGAACAAAGAGGTTGGTCTGGTTGCCTGATAAGGGCAAGAGGCAGATAATGAGAGGGGAAATCGAGGAAGGCCCCCAGCACATTGGGCAGACCCTGAGGCAAGTGGATGGGAAGCCACGGCTAGGAGTCCCATAGGATGAGCAGGCATGGGCTGGGTGTGATTGGCATCCCAATCAGTGGGATCACACCTCCCAAGGAGGAGGAGCTGAACAAGGCCTTCAAACCAGGCCTACCCTCTCATTGGACGGGAATGCTGCTCTAGGCCACAGTAGGGTGGCTGGGGGAAAGGCAAAAGATAGAAGCAACCCCCGCCCACCATAAATGACCAGTTACCATCAAACATTTTGATGATCTCCTGTCTGATGAATCTCTTGATTTCATCATAATTCACCGAATCTGCCTGTGAGAGAGAGAGCGAGAGAGAGAGTGCTTCAGGCCTCTTTCTAAATAGAATGTTTTTCATCTGAGTAGCTGCTTTCCAGAGAAGAGCAACATTTCTTTGGGGGCCCTGGTTCCTCGCCTTGCTGAGAGCTTCTGGATCTTCTTTCTCTCAACAAAGTCCAGAAGAGCTCACAAGGTGCTTCCATGCCATACCTCCCATCTTTCTGAGGGACCCCGTCCTCTGTGTGTCAGCCGTCCTTCCTTCTTACCATTGTTCCAGGCAGTCCTGGCATCCCTGGGGACCCAGCAGGCCCTGGAGAACCCGGGTGGCCTCTCTCACCAGAAGGTCCTGGTGGACCAATAGGGCCCATGGAGCCACTCTTGCCAGGTCCTCCCGGCATGCCAGCTCTTCCCTTCTCTCCAGCCTCGCCCTTCTGTCCTGCAGATCCAGGGTCACCCTACAGAGGAGAGGAAGTGATTTATCAGTACTAAAGTTGAGGAATTCCTGTTCCCCTTCCAAGCCCAGGCCAATATGTATCCTCTAAGTGGGACTCAGTTAGCAGGACCTGGCCTGTGGTTTTTCTCCGGCCTTTCTCTCTTGTCTCTTGGTCTTACTCTATGGCTGCCTAGTGTCTTATACCCAGAGGTTCTGACCCCTCAGCTCTCCTCCTAGTCCAAATATATTACCCAGACTATGGGTGCCAGGGATTGCTCCTCCCCTCAGAACAGAAGCTAGAAGGGGTTTGATCTTACCTTTGGGCCAACAAGGCCATAAGGTCCTGGTTTTCCAGGAGGTCCCTAGAAGAAAGCAAAAGTCAGGAATCAATATCACAGGAGACAAAACAGGCTATCATGGGCAGAGACATTGCAGAGATGCGGAGGGCCTGGGGCCATGGCAGACTATGTTCTAGGTCTGTGGAGAAAGGAGAAGACCTTCTCTTTAGCTCAGAGTTTGAAGGCCTTGATGAGAAAATGAAAGCTGAGTCTGGACTCCAAGAAATGGCTGCACAGCAGGAGCTGTGGTTTGAGTATGTTGGCAGGATGCTGGTGGCACGTGGTGCGGAAGAGGGAGGCTGAGCAAAAGCGAGAGGAGGGAAGAGGGCAAGCAAGAAGCATGCACGTCGGCCAAGGGCAGGGAGGAGGAACCTTCATCATACAGTACCTCTTTGCCAGTTGCTCCATCGGCGCCAGGCTCACCCTGAGCATGATAAGAGTAAACAGAGTCAGGAGCCATGGCGTGGAACCATCCCGAGTCAGCCTTGCTCTGCAGCAGCCCCAGCCCACTCCCTGCCCTATCACCTGCCCACAACCCTGAGGAAGAGCTCAGGGCCCTGCATGCTTCCCAAGCCTGGGACAAAGATCCCATCACAAGATCTCTGGCTTTCAGACCACCCAGGATGGCTCAGTTAAGTCCAAAACCCTGAGCTCTACTGAGGAGGGTCTGAGGCCCACAACTGCACCCTCAAAGGAAAGAACGACCACCTGACTGGTTCTCCTCTGCTCAGTCTGTTGGCAATGATCGAAGGCAAATTACATTAATCATTGCTATTATAATAAATAACCTCTCATCATTTTTTCCCCAGAGAGAGAGCATGGCACAGTGGCATCTGAGTCTGGAAGACCTGGGTCCAGATCCCGTCTCTGACACCTACTGGCTGTGTGACCCTGGGCACATCATTTAACTTCTTGTTGTCCCGGGCAATTCTCTAAGGCTATGAGCTGCAGAAGTGACCACCTTACAGAGGTCAAAGGCGTTTCCTCCCTTAGAGTTCAATGCAATATGGGTCCAGACAAATAATCACCACCACCACAGCTCAGATTTCTATGGTTTTCTTTAAAGATAGGGATAGAGACAGGGTCTGAGGTTTCCTTGATACAGAGTACTCCTTCCCGGATGAGGCAATGCCTGCTACCAATGCAGGCTGACACCTTCTATGAAATGTCCAGGCTTAGAGAGTTGCCTAGCTGGCTAAGTGGTTAAGTGACTTGTCCAGGGTCACGCAGTCAGTGTGTGTCAGGGGTGGGCCTGAGCCCAGGTAACTTTCCTTTCTGCCTGCCTTACAGCCCATCTGCTCTGGCCGCCTCTCTAGGGATTACTTTACCATGTATTGATTATAGGATCAGAACATCATGTAGAGCTGGAGGGGATGTTAGAAATGATCAAATTTAGCCTCCTCATTTTTTGGAGGGGCTCCTAACTTTATTCTTTCAAAGCAAGTACCTAAATAACATTTTTTAGATTTTATTTTTGTTGCTGTCTTTTTACATTCCCTTCATTTTTGACTATATACCTCCACTCTTCCCAGTGAGTTGTCCTTTGTAACAAAGAACAAAGAGTCAAACTAACCAAACGTATGAACTGAATCTGATAGAATAGACATTCCATTTTTATGGATGGGGAAACTGAGGCCCAGAGAGGTCTAAAGAATCCTAGGATAATAGATTTAGAGCTAGAAGGGCCCCTAGTGGTCATCTACTCCACCCCCTCCAGTTTTACTGTTGAAGAAAACTGAGACCCACCCAGGGACACCAAGCTAGTATGCCAGGATTCAAACTCAGATTCTGTGACTCCCAATTCAGCGCTCTCTCCACTGCCTCCCTAATAATGGATTGCATCTTTTGCTTTCCTCGCAATAAGCCTTTGTGCTAGATTATACATTGTATTATGGTCCCTATTTACAGATGAAAAATTGAGGCTTAGAGAGGGAAAGTGACTTACCCACAGTCACAAGCTTTTAAGTACTAGGGCCAGGATCTGAACCCAGCCCTCTTGACTCCTAGGCCCATGTTCTTGCCATGATAGCACACTGACTTCATGTCAAAGGTGACGACATCTTATTATATTTGCATATGATGTAAAGTGGTCTATCTGCAGCATGGGTCTAGCCAGGTCAGCCACCCACCTGATAAACTCCCTATGGCCCCAAGCTGAAATGTCAACTCCTCCATTTGTCATTGAAAGGTCTCGCCCCTTTCCTATCTATCCAGTTTTCTCTCATACTACTGCCCCTCTGCTCCTCTTCTGACCCAGCCTTAGTGGCCATCCCTCGTTGTTCCTCATGCATGGTCCCCTCATCTTCCTTCTCTGCTGCCTTTCCCCCATGCCTGGGGTGCTCTCTCCTCCCCTCTGCCTCCCAGGCTCCCTGGCTTCCTTCAAGCCTCAGCTCAAACAAAGGAGGGCCTTCCTGGCCCCTTGATGCTAAAGCCTTCCCCCTTCAGATTGCTGTCCATCCCTACATAGATAGTCTCCACTTGTCTACATCTCTCCCCAGAGGAGATAGTGGAGACTCTATAATTTTTGTCTTGTATTCTCAACACTGACTGTGACAATTGGTACATTAAATGTTTATCAACTGCCCCAAACAAAGGAGAATATCTTCTTCTGCCCTGGTTAGAACTCAGCTGAATAACTGTATTTGGTGCTAGGTGCCCCATTTTAGAGAGGACAATGACAAATATGTTCAGAGGAGGGTGACAAAGGGCATGGCAGAGGGACTAGCAACCTCGCCATAGAAAGATCTGTTAATGGGACTGGGGAGATTTGGTTGGGGGAAGCCTTCAGAGGACTGGTTGGCTTGCAAATATCTCAGGAGCTGTTATCTGGAAATTCTTTGTTCTAGGGACATCAGTGAGGCCAGGCACATCGGTGAGGAACATAGGCTGGCTTTATGTCCCAGCGGCAGGTTTGACAGTTTGTGAAGCCCTTTCCCAACTCTATAAGGCAGGAGCACAAAAAGCCAAAATAGGAGCAAGGGAGAAAGATTTTAGGGAGACATTTCAACTTAATAGAAGAAAAAAAATTCCCAACCATTATAGCTTTTCAAAAATGGAGTTGGCTGCCTCAGGAGACAGAACATTAGACCATACAGGATGAATTTAAACAAAGTTTGGATGGTCACCTGTTTAGGGAGGGGATTACTATTCAGTGTGTGAGTCTATGACTCATTTGCTAAGGCAGGAATCCTGCCCCTCCATGGTTACACCCAAGGCAATCTTCCTGTCAGCCCCCTATACCCATTGGTGTGGTCCTAGTGGGATGTGGAACTGTAGGAGTGTGGGTCCATTCACGACAGTGGTGGCTGTGGGGCCTGCAAGGCAATGAGAGGGAGCAGTAGTACTGTACGCTGCCCTGCCCCCATGGGAAGATCTACCCCAGAGAGAAGCATCAAACTCCACGTCTTTTTACCAGCTGCTCCCAGTGCCTGGAACGGTCTTCACTTCTCACCTCAGCCTCTTGGTCTCCTTCAAGACTCAGCTCAGATCCTGCCTTGTGCAAGTGGTCCCTCCCTGCCCAATGGTGACAGCCTTCCTTCTGGAATCACCTCCTATTTACAACGTATGTGTCTCATATGTAGAGTCTCCACTAGCACATGAGCTCCTTGAGAGCAGGACTGGGTTTTCTGCCTAGCTCTGTATTCCCACCACTTAGCACAGTGCCAGGCACAGAGCAGACTTTTAATAAATGCTTGTTGACAGAGTGACTGATGGTTTGGTGGCTCCTTCATACACTGCCAGGCTGCTGTCCAGAGTGTCCAGCACAGGCCCCATGGCTTTCTGGGGCACTGTGTCCTAGCTCCTAATTCCCAAGGTTCATAGAACCACTACTGTCTTTCTGAAGGCTAAGTTCACTGATTGAAAGCACCAAGAGAGCCTGGTGGCCTTGAGGCCAGGAAACAATTATTATTATGTAGCCCAGGGAGCTGTTGTGACACTCCCATGTGTAGTGTTGGGTCATGGTTTACTATGTCCTTAGAGGTTTTCCACAGTTGGAAACAGCTGAACACATCAAGTGAATGTTCTCTCCCTTAGAATGGGAGCTGCCCAGGAACAAAAGAAAAATGGCTTCCTTGTCCTAAGTGACCAGCCCACCAGGCACATCAGTGAGGAACATAGGTTGGCTTTATGTCCCAGCAGCAGCTCTAGGTACTTCAAGGTTTGACAGTTTGTGAAGGCCTTTCCTAACCCTACAAGGCAGGAGCACAAAACTTGGAAACTGAGGCTCAGAGAAATCACTTGTGTGCTCTCACATGGCTAGGATATGGTGGCCCTAGGGTTTGTACCCTGGTGGAGTAGTTTTACTGCCTCACTCCACCTCCACTCTGCCTCTAACTTTGTAAATTTGCTTTTACTATGATGTATGTAAATGCAACCAATTATCGGGTATCAGTCCTAGCTGTCCACAAGACCTTGAGATCTCTGACAGCACAGGCCTTGTCCAGCTTCCCTTATTTTTGTAATAGCTGTTGGTAGGACTCTGTGTAAAACCTTCTGGGTATTGATCAAGAGATGGACAGGATCTTTACTTCCAGGCAGTCACATGACCCTTCCCCAGCCAGGTACTTACTGTGGGTCCAGGGTGCCCAGGCGCTCCAGGTTCACCTGGAAGACCTGCAAGACCCCTTTCTCCTGGGGCTCCCCGATCTCCTTTTAGTCCCTAGAGAACAGAAGGGGAAGAGGCAGAAGAGGGATAATGAGAAGAAGGGAGAGAGAGAAGGCCCATCATTAGTTTAGGTTGGCTATAAGACCTATCTCCACTCTTCCCACTTGGTATCTACTCTCTACAGTGAGATGGTGTGGGCCTCCACATCCCTCTTTTTAATTTTCTCTCAGGCAGTGTATGTATGTATGTGTGTGTGTGTGTGTGTGTGTGTGTGTATGCATGTATGTATGTGTGTGTATGTGAGAGAGAAAGAGTGTGAGTGTGTGTGAGTGTGTATGTGTGTGTGTGATGGCGTATATGTGTGTTGGGGAGCAAAGGTGTAGTAGGGGCTGACACCAGATGGTGTGGAATGGGGACAAAAGGTTTCTTCTTCCTTCCATTCATGGCTGAGCGGGGCAGGTCTACTAGGAGGCATAATGAACAAGAGTAAATGGTACTTACAATTCCACTGATCCCAGAAGGCCCAGGCTGGCCAGGAGATCCAGGGGGACCCTAAGGAGAGAAAGAAAAAGAATGAAGGCATGGAAAAGACCAGCTGGGAAGGCTCACGGGAACTCTGCATGGCCCAGCAATAGAGAGGAGGACACTGAGAATAATGAAAAGGATACCTAATATACTGAAAGCTTAAAAAAAATCTTCCTTCCCATTTCTTATAGTCTGGGACTTCATCCTCATTGTCTTCCTGGGAAGCATGCTACGTCAGAATTGGGCTGGGGCACTCTCCTAGACCACTCTGCTGCCATCTCACTCAGTCCTGAATGACTTCCCACACTGGAAGTGCCTTCAGCCCCCATGGCCTCTCCCTCTGATTAGCTGGTTCCTCCCAGAAGCCCCTATTCAAGGAGGTACCCTAACCAACCACGTCTTTTCCCCTTCCAGCCTGTACTTCTGCAGACTCATATCCACAGGACATTCACACTCTGGCCCCCATCTCTTTCCAGTTTTCTTTTATGTTCCATCTCTCTCCATCAGTGGGAGTTCCTTAATGACAAGGACTGCCTGTCTTGCTGTGCCTGGCACATAGTAAATGCTCAATAAATGCTCTCTGACTTGACTCCACTCAATGGGAAGTCTGTCAAGATCAGTCAGGTGACTTGGTTGTGCCCTATGGGACCTTGACCACTGAATTTGAATTATGAGGGTCAAGTGAGACAGCCACGCCCCTGAGAAGGAGTTTTGGGGGAATGAGGTGGACCTCGACCTCAGCTTCATTCTCCTGCTGTCCTTCCCACCCCTTGGCTGGAGGATTTGGACTTTTGGGAATGTTTATTGGTGTCCAACTGGATATGTTTGTTTCATCTCTTGTACTCAACTGTGAGCTTCTGGAGAGCAGGAACTGAATGTTATTCATCTGGGTATTGCCCACCCATTTCACACAGAAAAACAGCAAAAGTCAGTAAATGCCTTTGCACTGTGACCTCATCCACACTAACACAAACTTCCTGAGCGCCTGTCTTGTGGGTATCATTAACAAAGGGTCCCTTCCCTTCTCTGCTGCTGGGCCTAGAGGATAATGAGGTGCTTGTCTCACTCTGGGGAGAATGAGGAAGAGATGAAGCTCCCTTAATGACCACTGACTGCCTCAAAATCATCAGACCTAGGGGCCCTGGCACCACCATCCATTTTGACATTATCTTACTCTGTCTCTGCTCTAGTGTACTGACTCTTTCTCCCCTCCCTGAAGCTAGGGCTTCTCTCTGATAGGAGCAGCAGTCAAATTTCAACTCACCGCATGGCCAGGTGGGCCCGGTCTTCCCTGGGGTCCCATAGGGCCAGGATCACCCTATAGGACATAAGAAAAGGCAGAAACAGAAGAGCTGATTTGTATCTCCAGCCATTTCTTCTACTAGACTCTACAGCAGAGTGATGTGCTCAGGAGACCAGGCAAATTGTGAGGCCAACTTCTAGAGGCAAGACTTCTAGAAACCAGTGAAGGACCAGATGACATCACAAAAGAGGAGAGATTGGGCAAGGTGGAATAGTTCTTTAAGGCAGGTTGGCCACCATCTCTATGCAGCTAGATAAGCGTAGATGGCCATATCACAGCAGGCTACTGTCTTCCCCCATGGAAAAGAATCAAAGTGATAGGTCAATACCCTGCAATTGGGTACATGTTCTGATGGCCCCAGGGAATCTCCTCCCAGTAAGACAAGGAAGGAGCTGAGGGTATTCTAGAGCACCTTGTGATCTGTGGGGAGATTGCAGAAGTAGAAGAGACTTTAGGGATTATCAATCTAATCTCCTCATTTCATAGATGAGAAACTAGGCCCAGAGAAAGAAAGGGACTTTGCCAAGATCTGAGAGAGAATCGGTGGTGGAGTCAGAACAGGAACTCATGTCTCCTGACCCTTCCCATGCAACATTCTTTCCACTGCCCCATGCTAATATATACAGGGGGAGCAGAGAATAAGAGTCTTGCTCCTAATGCCTATGGATCAAAGATGCTTGCACTGAGGAGTCTCAGGAAGCTGCTGAGCCTCAGACAGCAGCAGGGCTCCAAGGCTGCTGGGAGCCTGGAAGCAAAGGTCTCCAGGTCTGGCTAACTGCAACCTTCTTGCAGGGTTAAACATATTCGATGCCTCCTGAGAATGTCAGCATTCAACAAGTTACCATAATGGAGCCAGGCCTTACCTCAGCTCCTGGCCGTCCACTGCTGCCAGGAGGGCCTGGCTTACCACAGTCACCCTGGAAGAGAAAAGAGCAGCTGAGGCCCCGGACCGCAGAAGCCACATGTCACTGGCGATGGTCAGCCCCCACCAGAGCTCGATGGCTACCTGCTATGCTCCAGGAGAGGACTCCTGTTGGCTCAGGCCAGTGAGGGAAGCAGCTGGGAGTAGGCCAAGCCTTAAGGCTGCACTTGGTGAGGACAAGGGGGGCATAGAGATCTTCTAGAATGCCTAAAGTGTGACAATGGGCATCCTTGGGGTGGCTGGCACCTCTGCTACACCGGGTCAGGTCACCATCCCTGGAGAGCATTGGGTTTCCAGGGAGAACAAAAAGGCCCCTGACAGGAAAAGAGACCCCGCTACTCACCTTGGGCCCAGGGAGGCCTGGATGTCCTGTTTTTCCCTTGAAGCCCTGGAAGAAAGAGCTAGAGTTCATTCTCAAATAAGATGAAGACCCTCTTATGCCTGCTCTTTCATTAAAATACAAACTCCAGAATCATGTCTTGTGGCTCTGAATGCAACACGTACATGACATAGAAAAGCCCGGGCCCTAAGAACGGACTCCATCCTTAGGAAGTCTTTGGATAGAGCCTCTTTCTGCAGAGTTGGTTCATTCTAGCTAAGTGGCCTGATTTGAGTTTGCTGTTCAACTTACCGGGATTCCCATGAGTCCTGGGGGTCCAGGAGGGCCAGGGTCCCCCTAAGGAAAGACAACAAGAGCATCAGGACAAAGGGCTGGTCCAGTTATTCCTTGACCATGTTCACTGAGGCCAAGCTCACCCCGCCCCATACTCCTGGATAAAGGGAACATGGACAGTTGGAAAAGAGATTCATGGAAAGTGGCTTGAGCCTAGACTAGGAATCAAAGGACTGGCTTTGCCACCCCCACACTCTGGCCAATCTCTTCTCTTGGCGGGGCCCCATCTGTAAAGGAGGCAGCTGGACTAGATGAATGCTGAGGTCCCTCGAAGTTTAATGGTTTAGAATTCCATCCCACTTCCCACTTCTCTGATGGAAGCTCAGTAAAATGAGACACAAGGAGATGGGGATTGTTCCAAGCCTTTGAAGCCCGCAGCCTGAGCTCATAATCCAGCCTCACTGCCCAGTTTTGTTGGGAACTTGGGCAGTCGTTCACTTTGCTTCTTGTCCTGGTTTCTGTGAGTACCAACAAGCCTCAGAGGAACAGAACCTTCCAGGTGCCTAAGAACATCCCAATCTCTCACCCTGGAGAAGATCAGCAAAGAGACAGGGGCTCTGAAGCCCAGGGCTTTGACAAAGGCAAGGTATTCTTGACTTGATTAAACACCAAGATGGGGGAGGGTGGTGGGGTTCTAAGGCTTTCTTCGTGGGGGCTGGAATGGGGCAGGAAGTCTGGCCATAAAACCTCCCTGGCTACCCTGATCCCACCATCTTACCCTCAAACCAGGCTTTCCATCCTTCCCATCTAGCCCCTCGAGGCCGGCAGGACCCTGAAAAGTAGAGAGAAGAAGTGAAGTATTCCATGTGCCTAGGACAGTGACTGGATTAGGGCCACAGGGAATAAAGCTTACCTGGCCCCCGTGTATCCTGGGGCAAGTGAGACCCTTACCTGTATGCCAGGGGGTCCGGGAGGTCCTGGGGGGCCCGGCATGCCTGATGGTCCTCGAATGCCTTCGCTTCCCTGCAAAATCCCGCCAGAGTCAATGGTGCCTGATTACCCTTGGGGGTGGAGTAGAGAGGAGCTGGCCCAGCAGCAGTGTGTGTGGTCTCTGACTACTGGAAACCAGGGCCCCCCCACCCCTGTTCTAGATAATGGATAATAACTACTCACATTTCCATATTATTTTACAGTGAACAGTCTTATCTTTTCTCAACACCACCCTGTGAAAAAGGTATTTTAAATAGTACTGTACCCATTTTACAGACAAGGAAACTGAGGACCAAAGTTATCCCCAAGTTCACACAGCTAGTGACATATGAGATGTGGGACTCCGGCTCAGGTCTGCTGATGGCAGATCCAATTCTCCTTCCACTGCTCCACCCTGCCTCCTTATATGAGCTTTCACTATGACTTGGACCCCTCCCCCATCCCCTGCCTTCCCCTAGGACGCCCCTCCCTCACCATGCAAGCAAATGGAGCACGTACAAACAGCTCCCAAGGCCATCTGGGACCTTGGACAAGTCACCTTCCTTCTCTGAGCCTCAATTTACCATCTGTAAAATCAGGGGTAGGGATTAACAGTAATATTCTTCAAAAGGTCCAGGGAGCAATTAAGAGAACTATTCTGAACCTGCTTCTGACCAATTGTGGGGAACTAACTGGTTGTTGAAGTAGGGATGGGGGCGATCGTCTGGGAGTTGGCGAGAGAAGAAAACAGAGCACAGGTTGGACTCATACCCTAGATTTAGGAAGAGCAGATTTGAAAGGTTCAAAGAGAGAATCAGTAGGTCTGGAGGCCTAAAAAGTCAGCACAAATTGACCCAAGAGGCATAGAAAGGTCTCAAGAATGAAATTTAGAAGTACAAATGGAAATGATATGTACGCAAAGGGAATTCATTAACCAACTCAGCTATGTTAAAGATGATAAAATGGAAGCAAGGACAGGTAACTGACAACATCAAACCACATTATGGTCCTGTTGAACTGGGATCCAGAACACCAAAGTCTGGAATGAGCTGAAGTTAGTGAGGAATCCTAAGGACAATAGAATGAGCTCTCTCTCTTGTTTTGTTTTTAAAGCTATGTTGGAGGAAGGAGAAAACTCCCAGAGAGGATAGCATCATTTCTAGGGATGGATGGTACAATAGTAATGGCAGAGAGAAGGAAGAAATACTCAATTCTTATTCTGCTTCTGTTTTCTCTGTTGACAAAAATGATCATTGTAATGAGAAGAATCGACAAAAAGAGAGTTGAGACCCCAGATAAACAAGGAAATGGTAAGACGGTTTGAGTCATTAGGCCCAGAAAGCCCACTCCCTGCAGTAGCAGATAGAATTGCTTAATCATTGCTAGTAATCTCTGAAGGATGGCAGACAATTGGGAGAGGGGCCACAGGCCTGGAGAAGGGCAAAGACTATTTTGATTTTCAAAAAAGGGAGGAGGAATAGAGTTTGAGAACTACATGTTACTTGACTTGGATCCCTGTCAAAATTCTAGAACTTATTATTAAAGGGATGGTTCATGAACATCTGGAAAGGACAGTGGTGATTACCACAGGCCAGCATAGCTTCATGGAGAACAGGTGACCAGATGACCCTAGTTTCCTTTTCTGATGGGATTACTTTCTGATGGAATTACTAGATTGGTAGATAAGGGGAAGGCTATACATGCTCCCAATATCTCAGCAAGGCATTTGACAGTCTCTTGTGATAACCTCGTAGATAAGAAAAAGGAACATGGACTAGATGACAGTTTAGCTAGTCAAGTTAGAACTAGTCGAATGACTGTGACCAGACACAAAGAGTATCAATTAACAAGCCAAGCCAATGTCAAATGGGGTGGGGAGGCCTTCTAACATAGCACCCCAGGGATCTGTCCTTGGCTCTATAATATTAAACACAATAAGATGAAAGAGTAGCTGGGAAGCTTATCAACTTGGCCAATGACACAGAGCTAATGCACGGGATAGGAAGAGTCAAGATCCAAAAGAAAGTCTCAACAGGCTAGGATAACACTGGGCCAAATCTAACGAGATAAAATTTGATAAAGGTTAATGTAAAGTCTTATACTTGGATTAAAAAACAATTACTGCAGAAGTGCAGGATGAGGCAAAGCGTGGCTAGGTAACAGTTCATCTGAAAAAGATCTGGGGGTGTTAATGAATTGTCAGTAGAGTCACATGGCAGCTGGAACAACTAATGTGACCCCAGGCCCTATTAAGAGAGGCCTAGTGCCTAGAAATGGAGGAGGCAATTGTTCTGCTAGACTCTGGCATGTTGAGACCCCACCCTGGAATACCACATTCAGTTCTGTGTGCCATGACCCAGGAAGAACAGCGAGTCACTGAAGCAAGTCCAGAGGAGGGTAGCCAGGAAGAAGAGGAGACTGACAAGCCTGGCACCCAAGGATCGGCTGAAGGAACCAGGGATGTGGAGCCTGAAGAGAAGGCCTGTGGGAGGTGGCCGCTGGCTTCAAGTACTGGAGGAAGTGGGGCAGGGGGGGGGGCAGGAACGAAGCCTCTTCTCAGGCCCAGAGAACAGGAGTGGGAGCAATAGGGGCAAGGTCCAGGTGTGGGCCAAGGTAGGGACCACTTTCCTAACATTCAGAGTGGTCTTAAGTGGAATGGGCAGCCTTGGCACAGGAGGGCTGCCTCCTCCTGGAGCAGAAGTGGGAAATAGTAGAGAAGTGGTTCTTTGTCAGGTATACGCTGGATTAATCGGCCTCTGAGCTCGCTTCCAAATCTGAGGTTTTGTGACTGGATGTTCTCCAAGGTCCCTTCCAGGTCTGACAGCATTCTCTATTTTAAGGCTCTTTCCAGCTCTGAAATTCTGTGTTCTACATTCCAAGGTCCCTTAAGTGTCTATCTAGTGCACTCCCTCTGTGCCTGTGCTGGCAGGCATTGCAATGCCTGCACTAGCTGAGAGGGGGCAGTATAACTTTAGAAATATCAGTGCTCGATTCCCCAAACCCCAGCCTACCCAGGGGCAGAGAGCAGCTGCTTGGGTTTCTCAGCAAAACTAGCCTGATTATAGTAGGAACCCAGAGAGGCAAAGGGAGCCACCAGCCCAGCTCTTTCCCTATACTAGACAGGCTCTTCTCAACATGTCTGAACGTGTGTCTCCTCCTCCTAGTAGGGGGGGAAGGGAGGAGGAGGGACCCCCAGGGCAGAATGTGCTGCTGTAGGAGGAGATGGAACAGTAAGGAAGCAAGGAGGAAATGCTCTTCTCTGCTGGGAAGGGGGAGCTGATGAGAGAAAGACAAGGCAGCCAGCTGCTTGGCTGCTTTTAAAGCTCTGTGCTCTGGGTGGGTCAGGGTTCTGTGCTGACAGGCTGGGAGGGACAGAGAGGAGAGAGAAGCATCGCTTCCCTGCAGTCACTATCAGTTTTAGCCAGTCTCCTCCAGCTTCTTATTCATTCTCTCTCTCTCTCTCTCTCTCTCTCTCCCCCCCCCCCTCGTCTCTCTCCTCTCAGTCTGTCTCTCTTTCTCTCTTCTCTCTCTGTTTCTCCCTCCTTCCCTTCCCCCACCCCTCCCCTCAGTCTTTTGCTCTCCCTCTCTCCTCTCTGTCTCTTTCTCTCCACTTCCAAACACCCGCCCAACTCTGCCTCTTTCCCAGCTGGCTCAGGGCCCTGACTCAGGAGCTTCCCCTGGTTACCTTCCTTCTCCCCTTACCACCGTGGTAGGGTGATGGCACCAGCTCCATCACAGAACCCCCGACTCTGCATTCCTATGACCATCCTCATGCAAGTCCTTGTTGTTGCCAGCTTGGGATCTGGCCTATACTAGCTCCTTAATGTGTCTTCCCAGCTCCATTCTCTCTCCATCTGGGCTACCCTCGCTGCCAAGAGTCTTCCTTGTGCACAGGTGTGATGAGTTCAATCTTTTGCTCAAAACCATTGGTAGTTTCCTACTCCCTCCCCAAGTAAAGGCTCCTTTGCCTGGCATTCAAGGCCCTCTATAACCTGCATGGCATCATCCTACCTTCTAGTTTCATCTCATGTCTCTTTGCAGACCTTCTACTTTCTAGCTAAACTTGACTACCTTCCTCCCCCAGAGTGGCCTGGTAGTTTTTTATTTGTTTTGGTCACACAGTTCCTTAAGCCTAGAATGCCTTATTTCTCTCCTCTCACCTGCTGATCTCCTTCCTACCCATCACATAAAACCCAACTGAGATACCTCTTCCTCCAATAAGTCCTTCCTGGTAATGACCTTCTGCCTCATCTAATCCTAAATTCGTGTTTTGCTCCTCTTGAAGGCACTGATGAAATTCTGCATGCCAGAAGTCAGCGATATTTTGGCAGGACATTTGGAGTTGGGAAAGAATCATATTCTTATCCTGACTCTGGCACTTACTGTTGTGTGACCCAGAGCAAACCATTTTACCATTCTAAGCCTTGGTTTGCCTTCTCTCTCAAATGGGGATAATCCTACTCATGACCCACCTATCTCACAGAAGCACTTAGTAAACCTGGAAGCACTATATAAATGTGAGTTGGTACTGATGTGTCATCCCTCCCTCCTTGACTGTAAGCGCTGGGAGGGCAGAGGCCTAGCTAAACTTCCTATTTCCCCTAGCACCCTACACAGGATGCTGTACACAGGAGGTATTTAATCAGTGTTGAATTGAGCCCTCCCCCCCTGCCCCCAAAAGCCAGACCAGGGGACAGAAGATCTAGAAGTTTAGATCACTGCTGCCCCATCTCTCCCCTTAAGGAAAGGCCTCACTGAGCAGGCCCCATTGCCCTCTGGGACCTAAAGGAAAAACAGGGATTTGCCTAGTCCCCTTCTTCCCCCTCCCCTCTTCCCTATTTTTCTCTGCAGATAGGCAGACCCTGTGAGAAGCCAACTGAAGGGGCACAGCAGCCAACTGAGAGGAGGGACTGAGGTTCAAGCCAAAGGGACCTCTGGGGGATTGGCTTCACTTTTTTACCCCACTCCCTTCCCTATGCAGGAGGAGAAGTCTTTTCACTCAGAATGTCTGTCCTTCCACTCCCCAAATTGGAAGCTACACAGAGGCAAGGCCCCTAGCCCATCCCCTTCCCCATCATCTCTCCCTCTCTTCCCACCCCAGAATCCATCTGTTTCTTCCATCCACCAGGGCCCTTCCCTGATCCTCCTTCCCTCGCCTTCCCTCACATACCACAGGGAAGTGTCTTGGTATCTGTTTATGCAACTTGGACTGGCTGATAGAGGAAATAAGCCAGATTCCTGGTGGCTCTGAAGAGAGGCTTAGCTCATAATTCACCCCCTCCTCCAGTTCTTCCTGCTCACCTTCTCAGCTGGGGGGCCAGGTGGGCCAGCTGGTCCTGCTTTGCCTGGGAATCCTGGGGGCCCCTATAAGAACAGAGGAGACTGACTTCAGAGCGAGATCTCTCCATGTGGCTTTGCTGGGGATCTCACAGCTACTGCTCAGCTCTTAGACATTATAATTCCATCTTCTGGAAGCAGGAAACCCTCTGCCCCAGGCACTAAGTACTCCCCTAGCATCCTCCGCCTGTGTCTTCCCCACCCCCTTGTTTGCCTCAGCTTTAAGCCACCTCCTCTCTTCCTGGTCATTCTTTCTATCAGGCAAATGCCCTTCTGCAACATCGTGCATCCCTTCCTGATTCTACCTGGGTAGATCCTTTACTCACCGGTGGGCCTGGGAATCCTGGCTGTCCCTGAAATCCCTGCAGGACAAAACAAGGAATGGTAAGCTCTGGAAGGGCAGGGACCTTTATCTATGTGAAGGATTGCCATGTAGAAGACAGATTCACTTTGTTCTGCATGGCCCCAGTGGAGTGAAGGGAAGGAACACTTCAGCTTGATGTAAATGAAAACTTGCTGATAATTAGAGATGTCCCTAAGTGGAACAGGTGGTTTCTGGGGGCAGTGAGTACCCCATCACCAAAGCTCTTCTGGTAGAGGCTCATGTCCTCTTGTCAGGGATGCTCTGGGTGGGTGGAGGAGGATTAGTGAGATTTGGGGACCCTACGGCCATGTCCTACATGCTCATCCACTTTGTATTTCTCTAGCATTGTCTTCTGGGAGCAGATTACCTTCTGCCCAGCCCCAGTGTCCTATCCATTTCTCCACTCCCATCCTGCTTCCAACACAGGGTAGGTGACAAAGGAAACCAGTGGGACTCAAGGGGACACCCATCCAGAAAAAAGAATCAAGACTCCCATCACTCATGGGCACCAAACTCAGTGCCATCTCCTCCTTGATCCATAAGAAATAATCAGACTCAAGTCATCTTTATTTGTGTTGTCCCTACCTACCTCACACATGCACATCCTTCACATGATAAAATGTAAGGTCCCTGAGGGCAGGGGCTTTTTCTTTTTTTGTCTATATGCCAGTACTGGGCACAGTGCCTGGCACATAGAAGATGTTTAATAAATGTTGATTGATTTTCCTTCTCCCCCTTCCCCTCCTATAAATACAGACCTGCCTATGAGTGAGCACACACACACACACACACACACACACACACACACACACACAAACACTCTCTTACATCCCTTCTCTTCCCACTCACCTGGTCTCCCTTCTCACCAGCACCACCTTGGGCACCTCTTTCTCCTCGGGGACCCTGTCACCCACAGAAAACAAAGAGCACTAGCACCATGCCCTTACCCTCTTCTTTCAGCCCCTCAAGCAGTACTAGCTCTGAGAGGACTCTGCTGACAAGTCAGCATCTCCCCACCGGCCCCCCAAGACCCCTCCCATACTCACTGCAGGGCCCATGGGGCCTGGGAGACCTTCAGCTCCTGGTGGACCCTAGAAACAGAGAGAAAACCAATGAGTGGAAGTGGGGAAGTGAGCTGTGACTGTGCTGAACTTGAAGGATTGGAGGTGGGGGCAGGGAGGACACAGTGACCTTGCCTGACCTGACTGAGGGTTAATGGTGACCAGGGACCACAACCCTCTCAGGTAGAAGGAGAATTCATACCAATTCTACTTGGACGAGGAGGGAAGACATGACCAGAGACCCTGTTTGCTTAGAGGGAGTAACTCAAAAATTCAGCAGGGTTGCAGGGTAGGGCTGAGGGCCAGAGAAGCTATTTATAGGCTGTCCAGGTAGGCCCAGAAGGGAAGAGTGGGACAAACCCTAATTGATTAGTATGCCAGTGTGAGACTTGGGGGAACAGTGTAGTCTCCTAGAAGGAAAGGAGACCCAGGAATTACAGCAAAATGTTCTCCTGCATTGCAGTGGCATGGTGGAGGAAGAGGATGCACACACACAGTCTTGAAGCCCAGAGTGAAGGAGAGTCTTCCCTGGGATGGAGGATTGCAGGATTGATCACTGAACATCAGAGCTGGAATGGTCCAAGGCCCTATTGACAGGCAGGGAGCTTGAGGCCAAAAGAGGCCTACAGAGAGTAAAGAGCAGGGCTGGACCAGGCTCCTGATTCCCAAGTCAGGGCTGGCTCCCCGCATCTCTTTTACAGACAGGGATGCACAGGCTGAAAACAGTCCAGAAGCCAAGGCAGGGCCAGAAGCAGCAGCTCCCAGCCTGGGCCTCTTCATACCAGCCCTTCCTTCTGGTCAGCTCTGCTTTTGAGGGGAGTGGAGGGGAAGAGGAAAGGAGGGAGGCACCTCGGCCATAAAGAGCTGCCTTTGTGAGGCTGCCAGCTTTCTGCACTGGGAAGCAGAAGATGTGGATTTCCATCCTGACTCTGGCTAGTAACCTGTGGGACCTGAGCTGCATGGCTTCATTTCCCTAGGTGAGGGAGTTGAATTCTCACAGGACCTGACAGATATCTAAGGCCAACCCCCTGGTTTTACAGGTGAGGATCAGACACTTGGCAGGTGGCCGGGCAGGTTGTAAGTGGGAGAATCAGGATGTGAACCAGAGCCCCAGTCTAGAAGGCTTTTTCTACCCTATCCCGTTGGTTCTCTCAGGTCCCTCCCAGTTCTAGACCCTCCCTCCCACATGGGCTGATCCCTCTATGATACAGCTGGGGAGGCCGAGAGCATGGCAGGAAGTAGGCAGGGGGTAGCATAGTCTGCTCTTCTCAAACTGCCAGAATCATCTTCCAATGTATTGGGTCGGGTGGGGGGCAGGGCGTGGATCAACAAACACCTTCCAAGGTTGCAACTCACCGACTCTCCCTTCTCTCCAGCAGGACCTGTGTAGCCACGCTCTCCCTTGATGCCCTTGGCAAATCGGTGGAAAAACCAAAATCAGTCCCATAGCCCATCCTAGCTGTCATAGGAGGGGGTGGAGAAGGCAGCTAGTAGACAGCCTGGTGCTGAAGCAGATGGTACTGGGGAAGGCTGCCGGTGGAGAGTGGGGAAGTGGGGGCCACTCCTTCAGCCCTTGCACAAAGCTGTCCTGAAATTGTAGGCACTGCCCCTGGGTGATTTCTGCCTCGATCTCCTCCCTCACATCCCATCAATTACCAGGTCAGTCAAATCCGTCTCTGGGGTATCTATTGTATCTGTTTCTTCCTCTCCATTCCCACGGCCAACATGGATCCCTGTTGCCCGGCATTCAAGACCCTTCACAGTGCATTTCCCTCAACATGCCCTGAACTTTCCTGCCATGCTGTTCCTAATACTGGGAGTGTCATTTCCCCCTAATGAGCTGCTCCGCATCCTTTTAAAACCCAATTCAAATGCCCACCACTCTGCTCTACAAACTGCCAGCAATGATCTTTCCCCTCGGGCCTCGAAGAACATTATGAATGCATTCTGTCCAATGCCCTTATTACTGCTGATTAGCTCCAGGAGGGCAGGGATTGTGTCTTATCTAAACTTTGCAATTCTCCTAGCACAGAAGCATCCCTGCACTGTGTAGGATAAGTATATGTTTGCTGAATGAATATATATATCTATATCTACATATATATATATATATACACACACACACACACACATATACCTACATACATACATACATACATACATACATACATACATACATATATATATATATGTTGAATGCCTGCCCAGACTGGCAATCCAGTCAGATCACTGCAGTGAGATGCCCAGGATCCCTGGATGTGGGATCAGCTACCTCAGAGAGACCCTCTGGGATGTCATGGAAGTGGGGCCTGACAGCTGGACAGAAAACCCCTCTAAGTCCCAGCTGCCCTGGCATCAATAAAACCATGAGATTCAGTCCGTAGGTAGACAATTGCAGGCAGAAGGGCAGGAGGGAAGCAAGTTGGAGGCAAAGGTAGAGAGGAAGAAGGGAGGATTTGAGGCAATCAGCTATTTCAGAAGAGGGACCTCCAAAGCTTCTCTGATGCCCATTCTGTTCGTGGCACTTGGCCTAGTGTGAGCCTATTCTCATTCACCTTCCCCCTGCCAGTCCCATGTGACTTTGAAGTGACTACCCTCTCCAGTTCTTACTCACAGGAAGTCCTGGAGGTCCCATGGCACCTGGGTAGCCTGGTTGTCCTGGTGGGCCCTGCAAAGGAAAGCAGGGATGATGCAGCAACTTCTCCCCAAATCCAGGCTCAGCTCTGAATTCCTGGCTGCCAAAGGCAGTGCCAAAACTTAAGGCTTTTGAAGCCTGTTGGCACCACACCACCAAACCATTGGCCTGGTTCCCCCACCGCCAGGCCTCAGGCTCAGTACTTCTGCTTCCACCCTCGTCCTCCTGGACATACAACTCTTCCTGTCTCGGCCCATGCCCACCCTGCCAGCCTGCCTGGCAGCAGGACTTAATTAACAGGACTCAGTAGCAAGTTCCAGATTGACTCTATCCTTGGGAACTAGGCTGGAGACAGCTCTGGGTGGGTGGAGAAAGATGGAAGGAGACTTCTAAGGTGGAGGGAAAAGACCAGGGCATAGGAAGGTAGAACCTCTAAAGTATGTGGAGGGAAGGCTGTGAGGCCAGGGAATCTGCCCTTCCAATCTAGAAGCGATGTGGAAAGCAACCCCTGAAGGAGCCAGGATGGAGCGACATGGCTGGGAGCTACCTTCCCTGCCCCCCACCCCATGACGCCCATTTACCTCTGCTCCTGCTGAGCCCCACTGGTTCCTGTCAGGAGCCATCTTGCAGGCAGTTAGTCACTTACACCATCCCTAGGTCCCTCCATCAGATCCCGTCTTCCCTTGCTGGATCCACCTCTTCTTACCACCTCCCTGCTCCTGTTCCTCCTTCCCTCTCCCCCTAGCTCCCTGGTTTTCGGGATAGAAGCTGCCCCTAATGATGAGTCCTTTGTGTGTCTTTATGGACTACAGGACAGTCTATCACACTGGTATTGTACACCCATATGGTGCGAAGTGGAAAGAGAGGCTGCCACGGTTTGGTTCCAATGGGGATTTTGTTCCTCGGAATTGGGGGCCTTTGCCTACAGGCCCATAATGGTAGGTCTCCTACCCTGCTCCCTGAAGCTCTATCCCAGATGAGCTGCATCCTTTGAATTTGGGGGCCCAGAATCTGACATCTTCAGGAGAAGACCCCAGGGGCCATCTAACTGAAAGAAATCCCTTCTCTGTCCCTGACAGATGGGTCATCCAGCCTCCGATGAAAGGGGAAAGCAGCAGCCTGTTTCACTTGGAAGGAGCTTATTGGGAGGGAGTCTTTTCTGGCATCAAGCTCAAATCTGCCATGTTGCAACTTTCACCAGTTGCTTTAGTTCTGCCCTTTGGGGCCAAACAAAACAAGTCTGATAATTTTGCCACATGGCAGCCCTTTAACTATCTGAAAGCAGTGATTATGCCCCCCCCCCACTTTCTTCTCCAGGCTAAACATACCTGGTTTAAACTGAGGCTTCTAAGGCCTGGCTCCCCGACTTTGGTTTGTCGGTGTCTGTCCTAAAGTGATGTATCTCCAGCCAGACATTCTCTCCTCCAGATGTGCTCTGACCAAGGGTCTGGACACTATTGGTCTATTGATGAGGCCTGAGGCACCACTGGCCGTTTTTTTGGCTGCAGCTTCAGGAGTGTCTCATACTGACTTTGCATGCCTGCTTTGCCCCATCTCCTCTCCATGCCTGCCTGCCATTGCTCTGGCCTCCATACCCTCCAAACCAGGCCCCTCTGCTCTGGATCTCCAGAGACCATACCCTGGCGAAGGAGTAAGCTCCTAATGTGGTGCCTGGCACATAGGAAGCAGTTAATAAATGCTTTTCTTTCATTTATTCATTTGCTACCTAGCCACATTTTCCCCAGCCTGCATTTATGAAGTTACTTTTGTGAACCTAAGGATAGACTAGACTCTTACTCCTGTTCAATTCTATCTTCTTCGATTTGGTCCATCCTTTCAGCATGCCAGAACCTTTCTGGTCACCACTGATGTCATCCAATGTGTCAGTTTCCCCCCTCAGCTTTGAGTCATCCCCCAAGTTGATACACATGCCATCTAGCACTATTTTACTGAGTCACGCTGATGAGCCATCATGGCCAAACATTCCCTTCTCCATTTTGGCCACCTGCCTGGTGTTCCCAATACCATGCAGGACACTGCGTCCCTCTTAACTTACCGGCTCCCCCTTGTCTCCTGTCAGCCCTGTGAGACCACGTTCTCCCTGGAGACCCTTAGGAAAGAACAGAAACTACTGGAGAGGGGCTCTCCCTCCCTCCCTTCCCCCCCGCAACATCACCTCCTGTCCCCCATTCCTCTGCCCATGGTTCATGCTGGTGCGTGCCTGGGCCTAGTCCACTCCCACCCACCCTCTGCGATTGGAGCCTGTCTTCCCATGACCATGGCCAGGGGCAGAATCTGGTGAGGTAGGTGCTGTACAGTGTTTTCTGGTCAGGAAGGGGTGACCTAGTTTTACATCCACCTAATGGAAGCTGTTAGGGACTGCAAGGCCAAACATCTGTTGGTTCCTGACACATCTGTCTCCTACAATTATACTCCACAGGCTGTCAACCCTGTCTGTGCTCAATCTGGGTGGCTCAGGTCCAGACCCTGGAGATCTGTGATAATGGGAGAAGTGGGAGAGTCCAGTTTAGGACTTAGGGCTTAGAGTCAGGAGGGCTTGGCCACGGCCAAGCTTTGCTGTTGACTGTGTGACTCTGGGCAAGCCATTTCAACTCTACAGGTCTCTATCTTCACAGCTATAAAATGGGGAGAATCACACACTTCCTTCCTCACAGGGCTGTTTGTAAACTACGAAGTCTTATAGAAACAGAAAGTGTTATCAATGGTGGAAGCAGAGGAACAGAAGCAACTGAAATACATGGGAGGTCAGTTCAAAGTCCTGTTTAACCTGTACAATTCAATCTTAAGGTTGTTGGGCCTATGTAAATTTGCACTTTTCTTCCTTGATGCCCTTGGGGATGGGAGGAAGGAAGTAATGAATGTGAGGAGCAGGGATGAGGGGCTGTAGACTTACTCTAGGCTGAAGCATTAGCCTTGATTTGTCCGGAGGTATACTCAACAGGTACCTCTTTCCCATTCCTCAACACCTGACCCCTCCCCCAAAACAGATATACCCGAGAGAAATCATCTTTAGGGGGAGTACTTTTCTCTTTCAAGTGTTCTGTCCAAAGGGGTGACAGTCCATTGGAAGTGGTGAACCTCAAAAATATGTGCCCAGAGAAATGGAATACAGTAGTATAGCCCCCTCGACTGTCTTCAGCATTCTGCCTTAAGAGGTTTAAATAATTGGAGAAATATTAATTGTTCATGGGTAGGCAGGGCCAATATAATAAAAATGACTCAAGCAAGATATCCTCCCCACAAAGAAGTGACAATTAGAAGTGTTCTCCTCCAGAGGGCTGGTTCTCATCAAGGAGCTCCCCTTAAAGAAGTGACCATCAGTGGTTATACCCCCTCCCCCCACATGACCAAGTGACGTGAAGCTCATTCCTCCTCCAGCTGAATGGCTACAAGTGGCACACCTCCCCCACCCAGATCCCAGATGAGTGGCTATCTGCAGCACACTCCTGATGCCCAGTACTTACCAGTCCCATCCCATAATACCCTGGGCACCTCCATTTTCAGGGCAGAGGAAAGGGAGAGACAGGAGTGCTCCCTCGGGAGCAGCACCTGACACTTTTCAAGGGGATAGCCAAAGTCTGGGTCTCTTCCCAAGCCCAGCTCTGCCAATGGCACGGTCTTGGATCACTGAAGGCGAAGAGTTCCAGCACTGCTTCTTCTCCTACTCTGCCCTTTCCCTGTGCCCTTCCCTCCCTCCCACCTGTATCCCAAGGTGCCCACACAGGATGACGACACAACATGGACGGATGGATGGGCGGACAAATAGATGGGCCCTTCACCCAAGCAAGCAGAAAGACACAAGGTGGAAGCAAGGGGACTTCTCACCAGGGACAAAGACACAAGGGCAGATGGAACCGTGACAAGGGGGAGGCACCCCACTCCCAGACTTCCCATCCCAGCTCCCTGGGGGGTAGGGTCAAGAAGAGGAAAGAGGTGGCTGCCACCGAGTAATGCAATGAAGCCTTGTGGAGTCAGACAAGTGCAAGTTGGGTTAGCGTCTGTGACTGACAGGCAGGGAGGGGCTCAAACACACTGGGGCTGATGGAGGCAGAGCAATTAACGACACCTGGCAGGTCTGCCAGGTGGGGGGAGGTCACATCCCGGCAATTTTCCAAAAATCCAAGCCTGATACCACGCCAGGATAAGGGGTGAGGAAGAAGTGGGAGAGGAGTGCCAGGTGCAGAGAAGATAGGGAGGCTACCCACGGTATCTCCTCAGGATCATGAGAAAGGCTGGTGTCGCTGGGGGCCACTGGGCAGCCCAATCACCCAGCACAGCACTGAGTCTGTGCCAACTTACAACAAGAAACCTGAGAGCTTTGGCATCTCTGCCAGACTCCTGGAAGCCCCCCAAGAACCACCTGGAACAAAGACATCCAGACCAAAGGAGGAAGAAAAAAAAGACAGAATAGGGAGGGAGAGTTGGTAGAGAAATGTGGCTTTTGTGGAGTGGATCGATGGATGGGTCAGAATGTGAGAATTGAGCAGGATGGATGGAGGAAGGAGGTGAGGTGAGATGAAGAAGAGGGTGAAAAAGAGATAGGGAACTCCTGTCAAGAAGAAACTATGGAGCTGGGAACATCCCTGTGAGGCCGGAGAGCTTCCTGATCAGAGATGGGCACCCACTGTCGTTAGCTACTGTGCCTGGAGTGGAACAAGAAACACGGGGTGGGGGTGGGGGGATAAGCTGAGGGGGTGGCAGGAGGGGAGACCAACAAGAACCACAGAGACCTGGGGTGGGGGGGGATGCGTGCAGCTCTAGGTTCTTACAGGCAATCCGGGGGAACCAACAGCGCCAGGAAAACCTGGGGGGCCCTGAGGGGAGAAACAGGCAAGTCATATCTCACAGAGCACAGTAACTTGGGGAGTGGGAGGGGAGACAAGGCCCAAGG